>NC_135806.1:136826308-137452558 GCF_964213995.1 Mustelus asterias
AGCTACATTTTAACATATTATGTAGAACCTACATCACAGAAACAGGCCATACGGCCAAACTTATCCAAGTTAGTGTTTGTGCTCCACACGAGCCTCCTCCCAGCTTTCTTTGGCTAACCCTATCTCTTATTCCTTTCTCCCTTGTATTAACTTTCCCTCCCGTTAAATTGATCTATGTTATTTACCTAATAAACTACTCCTTGTGGTTTTAAAATACAAATTCAAACTAGTTTCTGGATAAAAAATGTTTTACCTGAATTCCCTAGTGGATTTTATTAGTGACTAACTTACATTTCTCTGCACTGGTCTTGTCTTGCCCACAAGCAGAAACATCCTCTACATGGATAACCCATCAAAAACTCTTAATTTTAAATATCAGGTCACATCTCAAGCCTTCTCCATTCAAGAGGTAGAAACCCCAGGTTATTCGGTCTTTCCTGGAAGTGATGGTGTCAGATTTAGACACAACAAATACACATGCAGCTCAATCATGCAAAGTCCTTCATTATGGTTGGGTCAGAATCCTGGAACTCTCAACCCAGCAGCATTGTTGGAGTTCCGACAGATAAAGATTACAGCAGTTCAAGAAAGAAGCTCAAAGGCAACAAATACTGACTGGCCTCATCAGCCACCTGATAAAATATACTTTATCAGCCATCTCTCACACCCTGTAAATAAAGTAGTAAAATAACAGCTCGGTTCTGATGTCTTTTGTCTCCATATATCCTTTTTTTCATAATACGGAGACCAGAACTGTACACGGTAACTCGCAAATATGGACTAACCATTGTTTTATACAAGTTAAGCATAACTTCTCGAAAGAATAATCGATGAGATGCCTCACCCAGATGTGTCCTGCTCAGGTTCTGCTTGGACCATATTCCTTAGACTGGCATCAGCTAGGGCCTGGGTGAAGTGAGTATATGGTGCCATGAAGCAGTAGTGATATAGTCCTGGCCTTAGGTTGGAGGAACCCAGACGCTGCACCTTCCCTTGTGATTTGCTGGGGTTGGAGGATGAACCATCATACTGTGATGCTAGGTTTGTTCCAAAGAGCGTCTTCAAGAGCTGGAGTTGAAAGATTTCACTGTTAAACACATGCAGGTAAGAACCACAAACACATCCTACACCATCAGCTTATATTTCCCGCAATAACATTTCATCACTTAAAGTTTTAATATCTCTCTCATTTATATTCTTTCACATTTATACGAAGGCCTGGTGTTTCATTCAAGGCTTATCACTCACTGGTGCAAGAATAGCGGTGAAGACTTTCACGGACTTTCAACAAAATACAATCATAGAATGGTTACATCAGAATAGACCATTTGGCCCATTGTGTCTGTGCTGGCTCTCTACAAGAGGAACCCAGCTGTCCCACTCTTCCTTTTGTTTTCCCTTAGCCTGCCTTTTTTTTCCCTCTTCAGATAATGATCCAATTCCTTTTGAAAGCCATGATTGAATCTGCCGTCATCACATTCTCTGGCAGCACATTCATCCTACATTTGGCAAAATTTGATTTTTTCACCACTTTCTTAAATGAGCCTAGTTTCTTTCCCCCAATCATCCTTCCTGACAGGCTGTTTCACATGTCTACAGCCAATATGCAAAAGATCTCTGTCCAAAACTTAAAGATCATGTAAAATCTTATATGAACAGAATATCTGATCACATGATTAAAGCCACACAAGTTATTATTTCAACCAATGCATCCTCCAATTTATTTTCTATCGTGCGCAATAGATTTGCTTAAGTGCTCAGACCCTTCAGTATTATTTGCATAGCTAGACACATGCAGTAACTTAAGGGGCTAGCCTGTGCATGGGTTGCTGTACAGTCCAAGCGAACACTGCTTACAGCATGTGTTCCATCAAATCAGTTAAGCACTGTTTGACATTTCTGTCACTTAGAATGTCTGCAGTTACTACTTTATCATTTAGATAGGAATTTATTTATTATCCCTCTGATTATGAGGGGAAGTAAAGATCTCTCCTTCTGCCTCCCAAGGCAAGTCATGTCTCTGATGCCACAGAATGAAAAGCATGGTATCGAGGAGAGGCTTCAGAAGCTGGGACTATTCCATGTGGCAGAAAATGATGAAAGGAATGGTTTAATGGAGTATTTGAAAAAATTATGAATGGTTTTGATAGGCAGGGCAGAAAAAAGTAAATTTCTCTGCCTGGGGACGAGGGATCAGCAATTTAAAATCCTCACTACAAGGAGGATGTTAGTGAAAATTTCTCTATTCGGATAGTTGGGGTGGTTGAGGCAGAGAACATTGCATCTCTTAAGGGAATATAAATATCTGAAGTGCAGGACTATACAGGCCTACAAGGAAAAGGGAGTAGGCAGAATAGTGTTTCAGTTGTGCCATCATCCCACATCCTGGAAGGCATCAGCACTGAGAAAGGAGAAATATAGACAATCCAGGAAACGGCCAAGTATAGTATAGTATTTCACATCACCTGCAACATGTTTGTACAATTCATACAATAGGGGCAAGTAAGGATCTTTGGTGAATTGCTGCAAGGCATCTTGTAGACAGTACACACCAGCTTACCTGCTGCACACAGACAGTGGCTGCCATGGGTTCCCGACAGAAACAGGACTTGAGATAACCAAGGACCTCTTCCACACACTGCAAAAGGATTTTGTAGAGCAACCTTAGAACAGTTCCAGTAAACCGCAGATTGTGAGAATGTTAAAATGCACATATACATATTCCAAAATTGGCACTTTGTGCAAATGTTTCTGAAGCTCACAGTCCAATTTATGAATCTGTAAATATGCATAGCTGGAAGTACAGGTAGTATTTAACTATACCGAAGGTGCAAGAATAAACAGGACATTCAGTCCAACTAGTCTACACCTCCTTTCATCCACATTCATCTCATGTTTCTAACCTTTTAGTCCCATCTCCCTCATGTGTGGGAGGTGAGATGGGGGAGATGGTGGTGTAATGATAATGGTGACCAGGAAACAATCATTGATTGTCATAAAAAAACCCATCTGGTTCACGAATGCCCTTTAGGGAAGGAAATCTTCCGTCCTGGTCTGGCCTACATGTGACTCCAGATCCACAGCAGTGCAGTTGGTTCTTAACTGCCTTCTGAAGTGGCCTACCAAACCACTCAGTTCAAAGGCAATTAGGGATGGGCAACAAATGCTGACCTTGCCAGTAACACCCACATCCCACGAAAGAAATATATTTATCTGGCTTCCCTGTAATTACATTGATGCTAGTCACCACAACTACCCCATGTGGTAACAAGTTCCACCTTCTCACCATTCTCTAGGTAAAGAAGTTTCTTGTGAATTCCTTCCTGATTTCTGCATGTCTATTCGATATTTACAGACCCAGTTTTGGTCTCTACACAAGTGGAAACATCTTCCCTAAGGTAGCCTAATCAAAGAGTAAGCGTAAAACGGGAAGGTGGCTCAAACATGGCTGACAAGGGAAATCAGGGATATTGTTCAAGCCAAAGAGGAGCCATATAAATTGGCCCGAAAAAACAGCAAACCTGAGGACTGAGAGAAATTTAAAATGTCTTCACTAAGGAGGATACAAATAACCTTCCTAGGGAACAGAGGGTCTAACATGAAGGAGGGACTGAAGGAAATTGTACTGGGGAAATTGTTGGGATTAAAACCCGATAAGTCCCCAGGGCCTGATGCTTTGTATCCCAGAGCCCTTAAGGAAGTGGCCCTAGAAATAGTGGATGCATTGGTGATCATTTTCCAGCATTCTACAGACTCTGCAAGTGTTCCAGTGGATGAGAGGGTAGCTGATGTAACCCTGCAGGGTGACTTGGACAGGCTGGCTGAGTAGGCAAATACAATATAATGTGGATAAATGTGAGGTTATCCACTTTGGTGGCAAAAACAGGAAGGAAGATTATTATCCGAATGGTGACAGTTTAGGAAAAGGGGGAAGTGCAACATGACCCGAATTTCATGGTGGAACAGTCGCTGAAGGTTGGCATGCAGGTACAGCAGGCAGTGAGGAAAGCTATTGGCATGCTGGCCTCCATAGCAAAAGGATGAGGCGATAGGAGTAAGGGTGTCTTGCTGCAGTTATACAGGGCCTTCGTGAGGCCACGCCTTGAGTTGTGTGTGCATTTGTGTCCTCCTAGTCTGAGGAAGGACATTCTTGCTATTGAGGGAGTCCAGCGAAGGTTCACCAGATTGATTCTTGGAATGGCAGGACTGACATATGAAGAGAGACGAGATTTGGCTGGGCTTGCACTCACTGGAATTTAGAAGAATGGGGGGGGGGTGTATTAAATATTTTTATTCATTCGTGGAACATGGGTGTCGCTGGCTGGCCAGCATTTATTGCCCATCCCTAGTTGCCCTTGAGAAGGTGGTGATGAGCTGCCTTCTTGAATCGCTGCAGTCCATGTTCTGCGGGTTGACCCACAATGCCATTAGGAAGGAATTCCAGGATTTTTACCCAGCAACTGTGAAGGAATAGTGATATATTTCCAAGTCAGGATGGTGAGTGGCCTGGAGGGGAACTTGCAGGTGGTGGTGTTCCCATGTATCTGCTGCCCTTGTCCTTCTAGATGGAAGTGGTCGTGGGTTTGGAAGGTGCTGTCTAAGGATCTTTGGTGAATTGCTGCAAGGCATCTTGTAGACAGTACACACTGCTGCTGCTGAGCATTGGTGATGGAGGGAGTGGATGTTTGTGGATGCCAATCAAGTGGGCTGCTTTGTCCTGGATGGTGTCAAGCTTCTTGAGTGTTGCTGGAGCTGCACCCATCCAGGCAAGTGGGGAGTCAGAGGTTTACAGCATGGAAACAGGCCCTTCGGCCCAACTTGTCCATGCCGCCCTTTTATTTTTAAACCTCTAAGCTAATCACAATTGCCCACATTTGGCCCATACCCATTTTACCCATGTAACTATCTAAATGCTTTTTAAAAGACAAAATTGTACCCTCCTCTACTACTACCTCTGGCAGCTTGTTCTACACACTCACCATCCTCTGTGAAAAAATTGCCCCTCTGGATCGTTTTGTATCTCTCCCCTTAAACCTATGCCCTCTAGTTTTAAACTACCCTACCTTTGGGAGTATTCCATTACACTTCTGACTATATGGTCAAGAGGGAGCTGAACATGGTCCTTATGGCTAAAAGGATCAAAGGGTATGGAGAGAAAGTGAGAGTGGGATACTGCAAGTGCACGATCAACAATGATCATATCGAATGATGGTGCAGCTTGATGGGCTGAATGGTCTACTCCTGCCTCTATTTTCTATGTTTAAACCCGTTAATAATTGTAAAGACCCCTATAGAGTCACTCCTCAGTCTCTTTTCAAAAAGGAAAACAGAACTTAACAAGCTTAACTTATTCATTTAAAAAAAATTAATATCAGAAGTCGGCTTACATGAAGTTACTGTGAAAATCCCTTCGTCACGACACTCCGGTGACTGTTCGGGTACACCGAGGGAGAATTTAGCATGGCCAATGCACCTAACCAGCATGTCTTTCGGACTGTGGAAGGAAACCGGAGCACCCGGAGGAAACCCACGCAGACACACGGAGAACGTGCAGACTCCTCACAGACAGTGACCCAGGCTGGGAATCGAAACGAGGTCCCTGATGCTGTAAGGCAGCAGTGCTAACCACTGTGCCACCATTTCACCCCAGACTGGTCAAAGTTCTCAGTGCCATTCCTTATATATCTTTTTTTGCTGGCTCTCCAGTGTCTCTATAGCCTTTTCATAATATGGAGATCAGGTTGCGAGTCCTAACAGTCTAACCAAGGTTCATTACAAGTTTAACACGAGTTCTCTATCAAAGACCAATTTACCTTCCCGATGTCTGGAAGTGTTGCAATCTCAAGAAGCTGAGATAGAACATCCAAAGCTCCTCGCAAGAAGCTGCCGAATTTCTCATTATTGTTCTGAAGGTCCAGAGTGACCTGGAACAGGAGAGAAAACATTTTAAAACACATAGAAGAGCAGTTCAAAGATCTGAGAGGTTTTGATAAAGAGAAGGTAAATGCATTTCCACATGAGTCAGCAACCAGAGCATTTAAAATGATTGAATAAAGAATTAGCGAGGATGCAAGTATTTTCTTTTAAGTCAAGTATATTTATTAGTCACAAGTTAGGCTTACATTAACACTGCAATGAAGTTACTGTGAAAATCCCCCAGTCGCCACACTCCAGCGCCTGTTCGGTCAAACACCTAACCAGCACGTCTTTCAGAATATGGGAGGAAACTGGAGCACCCAGAGGAAACCCACGCAGGTACGAGGAGAAAATGCAGGCTCCACAGATAGTGACCCAAGCCTGGAATTGAACCCAGGTCCCTGACGCTGCGAGGCAGCAGTGCTAACCACTGTGCCACCGTTTAGACAGCAAATTGAATTAATTTGAATGAGGGGATTGCAGAAGCAGATTTAATAATTTTCAAAAGGAAATTGGATCTAAACTTGAAAAGGAAAAAAAATCCAGGGCTATGGGAAAAGAGCAGGGAATGGGATTAATCTGATATCTCTTTGGAAGTACTACGACAAACCAAAGAGCTTCCTACTGTGCTGCATAATTTAATGTAATCACAGCACTCTTGATTTTGCAATGATTAAGAATCACAGAGATGGGAGCACTGCAAAGCAGTGACATGGACCTCTATGACCCTGCCATGAAGCATGGCTCCACACAGGAGCAAAGCCTAGCAACATTTACCATATAGTGGTGGTACACAATACAACCGATACAACTGTGATTCTACGTGGGCATAAAATGAAAAAAGAAAAACAACATAACTGCTGTAGGTCATCTGCAACATCACAAAACCATACTGTGAGTCGATCATTTGGCATGTCAGCAACAACTCTCACCAACTTTTACAGATACACCAAAGAAAGCACTCTTTCTGGCTGTATCATAGCTTGGTTTGGCTCCTGTTCTGCCCAAGACCGCAAGGAACTACAAAAGACCGTGAATGTCGCCCAATCCATCACTTAAACCAGCCTTCCATCCATTGACTCTGCCTACACTTCCCGCTGCCTCGGCAAAGCAACCAGCATAATTAAGGACCCCACGCACCCCGGACATTCTCTCTTCCACCTTCTTCCTTCGGGAAAAAGACACAAAAGTCTGAGGTCACATACCAACTGACTCAAGAACAACTTCTTCCCTACTGCCATCAGACTTTTGAATGAACCTACCTTGCATTAAATTGATCTTTCTCTACACCCAAGCTACGACCAACACTGCATTCTGCACCCTCTCCTTTGCTTTGCCTGTATAGCGCGCAAGAAACAATACTTTTCACTCTATGTTAATACATGTGACAATAATAAATCAAATCAAAGATCACTGTAGCCGTGCTCTCAATCACATTTCTTCAAAAGCCCCTCTGCCTTACGTCAAAAGCTTAAACAAAATATTCTCCACCTGCCCATCAGTCCTCTCATCCTTGCACGAGTGTACTCCACTGCTTCTGGAAAACAATTTGTATTCATATAGCATCTTAAATATGGTAACTGCCCAAAATACTCGATGTTCCCTATGAGGGTGCTACAGAAATTCAAGTTGTTCAAATTCAAGCAATAATTTTACGAAGCCTGGACAGGAAATGTGCACCTTTGGAAAGCAATGGTCTAATGTTGTCACAGAATATGCACTGGGTTACAGTGAGAGATACAGAGGTATCTTATTGTTTAAATTAACTAGGCACTTGTGTTACATTGAAAAACAAAGGAATGAAGACCGAATGTAGTCTTCAACTGGAGTGGGCCTAGAGTGAAGGAGGATAAACTAAACCGGGGTATACAATTTGAGAAGTGGAGTTGGTTGGGGTAAAGGTAATTTTCCACAGTAGTGGCCGAGGTGCTGGGAGTTGCCATGGCACTGAGAGTGCGTTCATTGGCAGAAGAGTGTAACTACAACATGACATGTTTACATAGGCAGCTACCAGTATAAATATGTGGGAATAGGAACTCACCACTAGAAAAAGTTCACAAAAAAGTAACACAAAAAACCTGACCGTGTAAAGTTTTGCAGAGGGAAATTATGAATGAATACAAGAATTTTAATAATTTATGGATCTTTCTTGAGCAATGTTCTACCTTTTCCAACCTCTGCTCATAATTCAAGTCCCTCATCCCTGGTAACATCCTGGTAAATCTCCTGTCTATCCTAGCTAAACTGTGGTGTCCAAACGTTTCCTCAATACTCCAGTTAAGTATTGCCTGCCAAAGTCAGGCTGCCCCCCTGCGTTTTTTTTGACATCTGAAATCCAATATTAAAATAAATATATCAAGAATACCCACAAACAGACCTACAAACCCAGTAGCACCTTCTCTCTCCGACACTGGGCAATGTACATCAACGGTTCTGGGGAAAGTAATGAGAGAGAGGGGGGTGGGGGGGTTGTGGAGGGGGAATGAGGCGGCAACCAGGAAATCACAAAAGAATGAGAAAACATCCCCTTTGTGTTGGTACCTTGTAGTTTGCGTATGTAGCTTTCAGAACATCGTGCAACTTCAGATAGGGAGGCAGGTGGTAAAAACTGCCGAGCGAGGTGGACTTGCTAGTTGGTGCAGCTCCAACAGCATCTGTGGGTCTAGCAGCTGCAAAGAGAATGGATAAGACACAGGAAAACGCTGAGTACAGTACACAGTCCAAAAGGCATGTCTTCTAGTTACAGTCGCAGCAGAATCAGCCACCAGAGGACACAGAGTTAAGATGAAGCAGAGGTGACACGAGAAAACCTTTTCAAAGAATCCCTACAGTGATGAAAGGAGGCCATTCAGCCCAAGTGGTCTGCACCGACTCTCCAACAGAGCATCTTGCCCAGCATCACCCCCTCCCCCATCCCATAATCCCACGCATTTACCCCACTAATCCATTTAACCTACACAATCTTGGAACACTGAGGGAGAATTTTAGCATGGCCAATCCACCTAACCTGCACATCTTTGGACCGTGGGAGAAAACCGGAGCACCTGGAGGAAGCGCACGTAGACACGGGGAGAATGTACAGACTCCAAACAAACAGTTACCCAAGGCCAGAATCGAACCCGGGTCCCTGGCGCTGTGAGACAGCAGTGCTAACCAGTGTCCTTGGATAATATTTATTTTGCCCCCCTGCCTCCATTTGAAAAGTTAACTCCTTTTCTCTTTCCACAGATGTTGCCAGACTGAGTTTTTCCAGCATTTTCTGTTTTTATTTCACATTTCCAGCATCCGCAGTATTTTGCTTTCACATAACACAGATGATCTGGTCTTTGTCAGATTGCTGTTTGTGGGACTTTACCATATACAGCTTGGCTACTGCATTTTCCTACAATAGTGACTACACGTAAAAAAAAAACTAAAAGCTAAATAAATTAATAATAGCTCTGACGAAAGGTCATCCAGTCACAAAACGTTGGATCTATTCTCTCTCCACAGATGCTGTCAGACCTGTTGAGATTTTCCAGCATTTTCTGCTTTTGTTTAAAGAAAAAGCACTTTGTTGGCTGCAAAGTGCTTTGGGGCTTCCTGAGATCATGAAAGGTGCTATATAAATGCAACTATTTTCTTTTTCACTTTTCAAGTAACAGCCGCTGTCCAACCCAGGTGAGGTGAAGCAGCTTGGGACATGCAACTTTTCCCACCTGGACTGGACTCAGTATTTTTCTTTGGGCTCATTGGTGCAGCCGCCTGCTCTGCTGACTCTCTCTCCTTTCCCTTGCGCCTGATTGGACTGAGGGACGGCGTGTTCGCAAGTGAAGGTAGAGTTGCCTGAAAAGTAGAACGCAGTGAAGCATTAGAACATGACACAATGTCCAGCTGTAATCAAACTCTCGCTTTATCAAATTAGCAGTGCATCACCCCCCCAACCCCACAATTTAATCACAATTATTAAAACTAGATTCTGTTACACAAGCTTTGTCTGCCTGCTCTTTTAGTGTCTTGTAACCTAAATGCTCACGTTATCTATGCATTCAATTCACCACAAACTAAATTGTGAAGTCACGCTCTCAAGCTCTTTATAACCCAGTATTTTAATGATCTGGTATGTGCTGCTTCAAGTGCGCTGAAAGCAGATTCAAATTAACTTGAAAAAGGAAATTAGATGCATACTTCAAAAGGAAGTGTTTAGGGGGAATGAGCAGGGTTAGAACATAGAAACCCTACAGTGCAGAAAGAGGCCATTTGGCCCATCGAGTCTGCACCGACTACAATCCCACCCAAGCCCTACCCCCATATCCCTACATATTTACCCGCTAATCCCCCTAACCTACGCATCTCAGGACACTAAGGGGCAATTTTTTTTTTAGCATGGCCAATCAACCTAACCCGCACATCTTTGGAGTGTGGGAGGAAACCGGAGCACCCGGAGGAAACCCACACAGACACGAGGAGAATGTGCAAACTCCACACAGACAGTGACCCAAGCCGGGAATCGAACCCAGGTCCCTGGAGCTGTGAAGCAGCAGTAACAGTATGAAAAGGTTGGTAGGGGTGTAACCGTTGAATGTATTGGATAACTCTCACAAGATGGCAGTATAGACACAGCAGGTCCAAGCGTCTCTTGCTGTGCTGTAAGGGTCTATAATTCCATAAAGTTCTATCCAGAAAGAGTTGAACCATACAGGTGGGGAGGGGGGGCAAAGAGAGAGAAAGAGGGATTTCAGGCTCAAACCTCTTATTGTTCAGAGTTCATTGAACTGGGTTAGAGATTCAGCATGGGCGGTTAAAGTAGTTTCAGCCCCTCTATCAGGGGAGTAGGGGAAGTAACGGTGAGGGCTCCTGTCCCTGATTGCCGCCCAGAGACACTTGCATAGAGTAATCATGTTCTCAGGCCTCAGTGAGGACAGAGCACGGTAAATGGGCCCTCGACACTCTTCACTCAGGCTCACTGCTCAACTGATGGCCTCTTGGATGAGGTAGCAGAGGGAGGAGAAGCCTAGGGAAGTACAATCCAAGCAAGGAGGCAGTGCCTTCAGAAGGACGCAGAAAAAGAGCAGGCAAATAAAAAGGGAAGAGTAAATAAGAAATAGGAGTAAGCCGTAGAGCTCCTTAACCCTTCTCTTCCTTTCAGTAAGATCAGAGCTGATCTACCTTAACTTCACTTTCCCATCCAATCCCCACAGCCATTGCTTTTAGTTTTCATATACATTGTACTGTATCTATATGTTGTATATATACATTCTAGAAATGCTTAAATTTATACTCCTATTGCATAATGCACTCTGTGGAATGATACGCTGGATTCCCAGTGAACTGTCCGAATTCTGGTCATTAGAACATGACACAATGTCCAGCTATTGATCCTAATGTGATTTAATATAAATTTCCACATACCTTCAGTGCAGGGCCGGGTGCAACATCATCAATCACATGTGCACAGATATTGATGACCTTCATCAGATGAGAAAATAGCTGTTCTACCATTCCTACCAAGGTCCTGTCAGCCAAGGCAGGCCATGGTTCTTCAAGTTTAGTGGTTGTACCAGCATCATCTTCATTGGCCCATGGATTCTTCAAAGATTTGGGTGCAATGGCTATTGATACAAAAACAAAAAAAATACAAAGAATAAGTTGGTTCCTCCAATTATTGGTGAAATGTGGTCAGTTTAGTTAATCAGGAGTGAAAGAATCATCCAAATTTTTTCATCCAAAATTGAAAGAAACCAAGTCTCTCGATTTAATCTCTGGTCATGCACCTATTGCCAGCAGGCTGTTATAGAGTCATAATTCTAGAGGTTTACAGCATGGAAACAGGCCCTTCGGCCCAACTTGTCCATGCCACCCCTTTTTTTTCAAACCTCTAAGCAAATCCCAATTGCCCGCATTTGCCCCATATCCCTTTATACCCATCGTACCCATGTAACTGACTAAATACTTTTTAAAAGACAAAATTGTGCCACCTCAACTACTACCTCTGGCAGCTTGTTCCAGACACTCACCACCCTGTGTGAGAAAAAATTGCCCCTCTGGACACTTTTGTATCTCTCCCCTCTCACCTTAAACCTATGCCCTCTAGTTTTAGACTCCCCTACCTTTGGGAAAAGATATTGACTTTCGAGCTGATCTCTGCCCCTCATTATTTTATAGACCTCCAAGATCACCCCTCAGCCTTCTATGCTTTAGAGAAAAAAGTCCCAGTCTGGGGTGTGATGGAATACTCTCCACTTGCCTGGATGAGTGCAGCTCCTACCAAAGTGAAGAAGCTTGACAGCAAAGAGGACAAAGCAACCCATTTGATTAGCACCCCTTCTACAAACATTCACTCTCTCTAGCACCAATTAACTGTGGCTGCCATGTGTACAAGATCTACATCTACAAGATGCACGGCAGGAACTCACCAAGGTTTCTTAGGCAGCACCTTCCAAACCCATGACCTCTACCATCCGGAAGGACAAGAGCAACAGATACCTGGGAACACCACCACCTGGGGGTTCCCCTTCAAGTCACTCACCATCCTGACTTGGAAATATATCGCCGTCCCTTCACTGTTGCAGGGTCAAAATCATGGAACTCCCTCCCTAACAGCACTGTGGGTGTACCTACACCACATGGACTACAGTGGTTCAAGAAAGCAACTAGGGATGGGCAATAAATGCCGGCCTAGCCAACGATGTCCACATCCCATAAATGAATTTAAAAAAATAATAAATGCATTACACTCACACTTATGTAATTATATACGTACCAGAATTTCTTACATTTATATTGGACCTTATATAGAAATATCTTAAGCAGTTCACAAAATTTACATTTGAATTGAAGTGATTTGTAGTTACAAACACTAGAGCCAGTCCATGCCAACCACTACAGGTTACTAAGTGATCGGTTAATATTTTCTCTCCTGTAGTAGTGTTGTTTAAGGGAGGAGCGATGACCGGGGCTCTGGGACAGTTCCCTCCTCCTCAACATGCATCTGGCTTGTGGAAGGGAAATAATCTGCTTAATCTCTGCTTCTGATTGCTATCCAGCAACCCTGCCTCAAACGCATGAGGGACCTTTCAAGTCAATAAAATCAGACTGGGCATATCGTTATTTAATGACTCGATTAAAGGATGGCGCGCCTCTGGTGCCCTGAATATTTAACTACAACAGAGTGCCGACCAAGATTACACACGCGCAATCTGGTGAGGTTCTGACCCAGAGCCAAAAACGCTGCCAAATGAGCCAAGCTCACTGCTCCTTCATTTCTCATATCATAGAACTATAGAAAAGTTACAGCACAGAAGGAGGCGGCCATTCAGCCCATCTTGTCCATGCCAGCTTAAGGGCACCCAGGTGCCCATTCTAATCCCACCTTCCTGCACGCAGCCCATAGTCCTGTAGTTTAAAGCTCTTAAAGTGCAGATCCAGGTACTTTTTATAAGAGTTTAGGGTCTCTGCCTCCACCACCAACTCGGGCAGCGAATTCCAGACACCCACCACCTTCTGCGTTAAAAAGTTCATCATCATGTTCCCTCTACACCTATTGCCACTTATCTTGAATCTCTGTCCCCTGGTTCTAGAATTCTCCACCAAGGGAAATAATTTTACCCTGTCCACTCTGTCTCTTGCCATCATAATTTTGTACACCTCCATCACGTCACTCCTCAGCCTTCTTTGTTCCAAGGAACTGGGAGTATTATTGTTGACTATCAGCAAATGAGTACAGTTCCAGCAACTAAACTGAAATGTTGTGGGAAGGCAAATAATAATGGTTTATGAGTTTGTCCAGTATTACTTCCTGTGGGTGCAGATCTTCTATCCTGCCCATCAGTGCATTCCCCGGGCGTTAGGTCAACTACTTCATTCTGTCTGCACGTGGGCATGCATTGTCGCTAACTCCACAATATGGGAGAATGATCATTGGTAAAGGAAACACAATTTTCTGGCTGGAAAGAAGGAAGACATCAATTGGAAGTAAGAATTTTCTTCAGAGTACACTTGGTAAGAATTCCCTTTAGAGTAACATGATACATTTGAAATCTGTAAATTTTAGGTCAGCATAATTGAGATCAAAACTGTGTTCCTATTATGCTAAACAGGAGGTTCTTTCCAGTACTCTTTAATGGGTGAAAGCTCTTCAGTGTTAAGACATGGAATTATAGAGCAAGGGCTCTTGTTTGATCCTAAATCAATGCCAAGTTTGCCAATCTCAACTGGACCATGGTCACAAGTATTCTCATAGAATCCCTACAGTACAGAAGACAGCCATTCGGCCCATCGAGCCTGCACCGACAACAACCCCACCCTATCCCCGTAAACCCACATATTTGCCCTGCTAATCCCCCAGAAACTAGGGTCAATTTAGCATGGCCAATCAAGCTAACCCACACATCTTTGGAGTGTGGGAGGAAACCGGGGCACCCGGAGGAAACCCACAAAGACACGGAGAGAACGTGCAAACTCCACACAGACAGTGACCCAAGCCGGGAATCGAACCTGGGTCCCTGGCGCTGTGAGGCAGCCATGTTAACCACTGTGCCACCATGCAACCCATTCTCATTGGCTAAGTGTCCCTGGGTCATGGGTTGGTTTGCATTTGCACTTAACTACCCATTGAAACAAATGGGTTAAAAATTGCTCAGTGGTTAGCAGAGAATTAGAAAACTCTGGCCTCACTGTATAGCTCAGTACTGACAGCAGTGACGTGCTATAATGCAACCAGAGCTTATGGAAACATGCTCCCCACGATGCATCTCCACAATTTTGAGAAAAGGGGGAGGTTAATTGAGAGAATAAAAATTTCACACAACAATTTGTATAGAGAAGAGACAATCTGTGCTAGGTATGTTGGTGTGCAACAAGGAATTTTAAGTATGCATCGGATAAAGAACTCTACTTACCCGCCAGCAGGTTTCCAGACAATATTAAGGCATCCTGATGGGAAGAAAGGTCCAAAGGAAACCAGGCTGAGGAAAGCAGAGATAGTATCATATTGACCATCCCCACAGTACAGCTTTTACGGGGATCATCCGTCGGACTGTTCTGCGATAAACTAGAAGCCAAAGAATAAGTGGCCGTTAAACTAATGAACAGCTCAACCAATTTTATCAAAAGAAGTGGCACTCACTAAGTTTACGAAAAACTGGAATTACTAATTGAAATCATAGATTTATGCACTACAGTTCCAACCATTTGTAGCGGGTGCATTCACATGAAGGACACTTGCCAGCAGTAGGCAATGTTTGGTACTAATTGGCGGTGCTATATCAGTACCCTACTATCCATCAAGAATGTTTGATTCCTTTATGACCTTTTGGCCAGTTGTTTCCAACTCCACTATGGCCTGCAACTTTCTTTAAACTACAGTCAGCACAAATTGTAACCTCTATCAGTTAAAAGACATTAGAAAAGCCTAAATACACTTCTTGAAGATTAAGAGGTGTTATTTATTTACTTCTGTTCGTTCTTGCATTCAGTGTGCCGAGGCGAGTGGTGAGCAAGTGTGCAAACAGTTTAAGTTTATTTATTTGTGTCACAAGTAGTCTTACATTAACACTACAATAAAGTTACTGTGAAAATCCCCTAGTCGCCACACTCCGGCACCTGTTCGGGTACACTGAGGGAGAATTTAGCATGGCCAATGAATCTAACCAACACGTCTTTCAAACTGTGGGAGGAAACTGGAGCACTCGGAGGAAACCCACGCAGACATGGGTAGAACGTGCAGTCTCCGCACAGACAGTGACCCAAACCGGGAATTGAACCCGGGTCCCTGGTGCTGTGAGGCAGCAGTGCCAACCACTGTGCCACCCTGGTTCTTCAAGGGCGGCACAGTGGTAGAGCATTTTAAGTGCTCTATTTGTTTGTTCCTGAAACGAATAGAGCACTTAAAGCGCAATAACCAGCAAAACTCTGAAATTGATCTCAATGCAAACGGCTGACGGTTATCACATTGTGACCAGCATTAAGCAGTTGTTCATTTTTAAGCGTGGATGTTTTAAATAGTCGGGACAAAACTAGGAGAAAAGATATAGGTGACAACTGAACCTTTCATAAGCATCATAATGTCTGCACACGTGCTCCCTGAAGGCTGAGTACACTTGTGAATGGGATAACCTGAATTCAACTCGAGTTCAAGAATGACAAGAGTCTCATAACAAAGGATCATTTTGAATTTTTACTGGCGCGATCATATGAAAAGGATTTTTTTTTAAAATAGTATTATCCCCAAGACACTTGATTGGCTGGTTCAACTGTAGCACAAAGGGGTTGTCAATCTTTCACAAAGATTACATTTTAAGAAGAAGCAGAGCAACAGAGGAAAGAAACAAAATGTAAAGGGGAGAGAGAGGGGGGGGAAGGATTATTTGTTCTTGACTACAGGGGCTCATTTTTCCAACCAAAACCTTTACTTTAAGTAGCAAGAGGACTTATTAGTACACTGCTTGTTAAATGGGAGCAGCTTAAATATATTTTAATATTGAATCTTATTTTTATTTTTGCTGGAGTTCAGACAAATGGGGCCGGGGGTGGGGGGAGGGATCTTATAAAATTCTAACAGGACTAGACAGGGTAGATGCAGGGAGGATGTTCCCGATGGTGGGGGAACTCCAGAACCAGGGGTCACAGTCTGAGGATAAGGGGTAGACCATTTAGGATGGAGACGGTAACACTTTTCTTCACCCAAAGAGTGGTGAGCCTGTGGAATTCATTGCCACAGGAAGTAGTTGATGTCAAAACATTGAAAGAGGCGGTTAGATATAGCACTTGGGGTGAATGGGATCCAAGGTTATGGGGAGAAAGCAGGATTAGGCTATTGAGTTGGACCATCAGCCATGATCGTGATGAATGGCCTCCTCCTGCTCCTACATTCTATGTTTCTATGTTATTCTTTGATGTGATGTGGGTGTCGCTGACATTTGTTGCCCATCCCTATTTGCCCTTGAGCTGAGTGGTTTGTCTTGCTTCCTTTTCCATTGCTGATTTCTTTTTCACTTTCCAGAGAATTAGAAAACATATTTTATGGGGAAAAGTGGATGAATATTGGATGGAGGCGCAGATAAAGTGCTATGGGGAGAGAGGTGGGCAATGGGAGCTTTGGGTTGCTGTAGCAAAAAGTTGGCAAAGACAACGAGTCAAATGCATCAGTATTTCTAGGTACAGTCACTCATTGAGATTGCCTGACGCTACCATTTTAGCAGAATTGGCTAGACATTTTGATTGTGTTAAATCCACCGTAAAAAAGGGGATCAGTTGAATCCCAGAGAAACTGCTGCTGAGTTAGACAGCTTTTTGGGAATCAAGGGATACAAGGAGCAAGTGTAGTGTGTCAAAATTCGCAGATGACACGAAGACGGGTGGAAGAGCAAAGTGTGCAGAGGACGCTGAAAGTCTGCAAAGGAATACAGATAATCTAAGTGAGTGGACGAGGGTCTGGCAGATGGAGTACAATGTTGGTAAATGTGAGGTCATCCATTTTGGTAGGAATAACAGCAAAATGGACTATTATTTAAATGGTAAAAAATTGCAGCATGCTGCTGTGCAGAGGGACCTGGGTGTCCTTGTGCAGGAATCTCAAGGAGTTGGTTTGCAGGTGCAGCAGGTAATTAAGAAGGCAAATGGAATTTTGTCCTTCATTGCTAGAGGGATGGAGTTTAAAAATAGCGAGGTTATGTTGCAGCTGTATAAGATGCTGGTGAAGCCACACCGGGAGTACTGTGTACAGTTTTGGTCTCCTTATTTGAGAAAGGATATACTGGCACTGGAGGGGGTGCAGAGGAGATTCACTCGGTTGATTCTGGAGTTGAGAGGGTTGGCTTATGAGGAGAGACTGAGTAGACTGGGCTATACTCATTGGAATTCAGAAGAATGAGGGGAGATCTTATAGAAACATATAAAATTATGAAGGGAATAGATAAGATAGAAGCAGGGAAGTTGTTTCCACTGGCGGGTGAAACTAGAACTAGGGGGCATAGCCTCAAAATAAGGGGAAACAGATTTAGGACCGAGTTGAGGAGGAACTTCTTCAAAGGGTTGTGAATCTGTGGAATTCCCTGCCCAGTGAAGCAGTTGAGGCTACTTCATTGAATGTTTTTAAGGCAAGGATAGATAAATTTTTGAACAGTAAAGGAATTAAGGGTTATGGTGAGCGGGCGGGTAAGTGGAGCTGAGTCCACAAAAAGATCAGCCATGATCTTATTGAATGGCGGAGCAGGCTCGAGGGTCCAGATGACCTACTCCTGCTCCTTGTTCTTATGTTATGTTCCAAGTGGCAAAATGGAGTTGAGGCTGAAGATCACCCATGATCATGGGCAGAGTAGGCTTGAGAGGATATATGGTCCACCCTTGCTTCCTTTTGTAATGTCACATCCTTACACATCTTAAGCGTTGGGGGATTAATCCTATGGCATGACCTCAAGGCCCTAGGCCTTAAACACTCAAACATTAAGTAGAAATGGGAAGAGACCCAAAAGTCATGAAAGACACACAAGAACATTTTATGACAAGGTACCTGAAAGAACGCCCCCTATTCTTGTACAGGTGGACTCTGGATGCTTGTGAACTGCTAGTCGTATACCCACAGTGCCAACCAATGGTCCAGTTACACACAGGGTAGTTCAAAGAGAGCAAAGACAAAACTTCACAGCAACCAAGCTGCAAATAAAACAAAGGATATCATAACACAACACAAACAACAATCAGAACTGCAGGGTGAAGGATAGTTCAAGGGAAAGATAAGTGGAGAGGTGGCAGCAAAGCATACTATTTGCCATAATAGCCCCTTTCTCTTTCAAAGTATAAAGTATAACATTTCAGAAATTCCATGTTTCGGGGCAGCACATCACTTGAACCCTCCGCATGTTTGCTCTGGTCCCCTAAACTCCAGAGAAATGGTGCTTGCAGATTCACACAAAATATACTCCTATAGCTGCCCGCCCCTTAACCCTAACCTCTACACTCTCAGTCTGCAGTATGATTGCGCAGACACCCACAGGCCCTGGTTCTCCTCTAGAGCAAATGAAGTATGCAAGGGAACACACACAGCAGTGAAGTCCCTGAAGTTGCCTAGCAGGGAGGTAGGGCCTCCTCAGGAGCAATGAAATTGGCATTTTTTTTCCTAATACATCAAAAGTAATTTCATTATTTTATTCTGGGCAGTATTCCTCAAGTTCCTACGTCGACAGTACCCAGTTTTAAACATCCTTTCTGTATGTAACAGTTTTAAAAGGGACAGTGATTTTCCACAGTTCCACGCAGTATCATTTTGTACAGAAGTGAATGAAGAAACAAACAGGATGATGGAAATATCCAGCGGATTTGGCAGCATTGGCGGCGGATAGAGAAACAGAATTAATATTTCAGGTCAGTGACCTTTCCTAAAAACTGCACGATACATGGGGGCACACTGGCACTGACAAAAGGAATACTGCGGCGAGTAACTCACCTCCTGACTCCCCAAAGCCTGTCCACCGTCTGCAAGGCACAAGCCAGGAGTGTGATGGAATACTCCACACTAGCCTGGATGAGTGCAGCTCCAACAACACTCAAGAAGCTCGACACCATCCAGAACAAAGCAATCCGCTTGATTGGCACCACATCTACAAACATTCAATCCCTCCACCATCCCTCAGTAGCAGCAGTGTGTACTATCTACAAGATGCACTGCAGCAATTCACCAGAGATCCTTAGCACCTTCCAAACCCACGACCACTTCCATCCAGAACGACAAGCAGCAGATACACGGGAACACCACCACCTACAACCTCCCCTCCAAGCCATTCACCATCCTGACTTGGAAATATATTGGCCGTTCCTTCACAGTCGCTTGGTCAAAATCCTGGAATTCCCTCCCTAACGGCATTGTGGGTCAACCCACAGCACGTGGACTGCAGCGATTCAAGGCAGCAGGTCACCAGCACCTTCTCAAGGGCAACTAGGGATGGGCAATAAATGCTGGTGCCCATGTCCCACCAATGAATCTGAAACATTAGCTGTTTCTCTTTCACAGATGCTGCCTGACCAGTTGAGGACTTCCAGGAGTTTGTATTTATTATATAAATCTCCAGCTGCTGCAACATTGTTTTCAAATGAAAAATTTCCGATCCAAATCTTCCACAAGCGCTGGATGGAAGGGGTCGTGGGGCTGGGGGATGAAAGGAAATCAAGCAACTTTACACAGTATTACATTTCTAATCACAATGAGCATGGATAGTTTAGGCTAAATTGCATGTTAAAATAACCAGCAATTACACTGGAAGTATCAGCCAACTTGCTTTACGCTCAGAAATAGACAGTATTTCAGACAGGGGATGGAATTTAATTCCACCCTCATCTGCAGGCTGAATTGGAGGGGGAGGGGGGTGGGAAAGTTTGCCCTCCTGACTCCCTCTGATTCTGTCAGAGATGGGAAGGCCGAGGATGGTTTTCCTGCCCAGAGGTCAATTAAGATCCTTAAGTGGCCAATTATTTGTAGAAATCATAGAAACCCTACAGTGCAGAAGAAGGCCATTCGGCCCATCGAGTCTGCACCGACCACAATCCCACCCAGGCCCGACCCCCACATATTTACCCGCTAATCCCACTAACCTACGCATCTCAGGACTCTAAGGGGCAGTTTTTAACCTGGCCAATCAACCTAACCCGCACATCTTTGGACTGTGGGAGGAAACCGGAGCACCCGGAGGAAACCCACGCAGACACGAGGAGAATGTGCAAACTCCACACAGACAGTGACCCAAGCCGGGAATCGAACCCGGGACCCTGGAGCTGTGAAGCAGCAGTGCTAACCACTGTGCTACCGTGCCGCCCACATCTTAAGCGTTGGTCACTTAAGGGACTCACCCCACCAACACTGGTATTCTACCATTGGCGGTGGCCCTACGCCAAGTGAGAAGGTCGCCCAATAGAGGCTGACACCCCCTTGCTGCTGCTGGTCTGATTGGGGATCATCTCCAGCTTTCAGAACACTAGAATAGGCATTAAATTGAAGCCTACAAATGTCTATTGGGATGATTAGTGGATGAAGGCATGATAGAATGGAGTTCATTACTCGGCCCCTTTTAAAGGTGGGTGGAAATCAATTCATATAAAATATCGGACAGATCAATGTCACCTGAACACTCTAATCCATCGCTCATCATGGATGGCAGTAATTTAAAGCATTAAAATGAATTACATTCACAAACTATCCAAGAGCCAGCATGCAAAGTTTAGAAGAGCAGGCATCACTCACAATAAGGGCTCGGGAGGTTGATGAGGTTAATGCATGAGATACTGCAGTGATGACACGGGACAGATTATTCTCTATCGTCACGTCAGTGGTACCCTGTGCAATGTTGAATCCTCTGTAGGTTCTGGATGATGTAGGAAAATATTGTTAAAAAAATATATCAATTAGTGAAGCAAAGGCTTTTTTAAAATGTATTTCAAGCTTGTAGATTAAATGCAAAAACAAAGGTTCAATTTGTAGTCCTGACTAAATACTCTGTGGCTTAGTTTTAAGCAGGTATGATCTTTTGAGGAAAAACTCAACCTTTACATTCATTGAATGGTAGAAGGTTTACAGCACAGAGAGGCCATTTGGCCCACCATGTCTGCACCAGATGATAAACGAGCCACCCAGCCGAATCCCACTTTCCAGCATTTGGTCCATAGCCCTGTAGGTTACAGCACTTCAGTTGCAAATCCAGGCACCTTTTAAATGAGTTGAGGGTTTCTGTCTCTACTACTCTTTTATGCAGTGAGTTCCAGAGCCCCACAACCCTCTGGGTGAAAAAGATTTTCCTTGCATCATTTTTACTCCTTTTGCTGAATATTTTGAATCTGGGCCCTCTTGATGTACTCTTGAGGGGGAGCAGTTTATCACTATTGAACCTGCCCATACCCTACAGGATCTTGAATACCTCTATCTCCTCTGTACTCTCTCCAATGCTGGATTTCTTGCAGAAGAACAAGTACTCAAGTTTGGCAATGTAACATTCTTATTCATTCAACTTCCATTATGCTAAGTAATGCCAAAGCTGACACAGCAAATTGACTCAGAGCACCAAGCCATCAAGCCAAAGCAATAATGCTGATTTTAAACATGCTGACCTCCCCAACTAGTCAGATTTGGAAGGTGGAACTCTATCCCGGTCCCCCAAGAGATGACTCAAAGCAGAATAAACTCTGGCTTTCTCCAATAGATCTCCTTGTGTATGGGCCACAAACTGGTAGATGAATTCTACTATTTGTTTAGTGATGGAATCACCGAGCTTCAGATTCTACAGTAAAATTAGCCTCGCCTTTCAGCTTCGCATCTGCAAAGAAAGCTAAGGCCCTCTTCACACTGAAGTGGCAAAACTGTCAGTACTTCCTAAACACAATTGCAGTTACTGCAATACAGACAAAGGCTTGGATCTCCTTTATGAAACAAATATATGCAATTTACACACAACAACTTGCATTTATTGAGCGCCTTCAAGAGGAAAACATCCCAAGGTGCTTCACAGAAGTGTTGTCAGGAGAAAGGTGACATCGAGCCAAAAAAAAAGGAAGAGTATAAGGGATGGTCTTAAAAAGAGACAGAGGGATAGCGGCGGAGAGGTTTAAATTCCCGAGCTTGGGGATAAAATGGCTGGAGGTACAATCATCAACTGTGCGAAAGGAATGGAGGATTGTATTTCAATGATTATAGATAACCTTTATCAAGTAGGATAATTAAATTTTACCTGGTGATGGTGCTAACTGCAAAGTGAGAAGGGGATTGAGTTTCATGCATGAGGAGCTGCAGATATGCACTGCTTTGGTCTCTGGCTACAGCTACCACCGGATCCGACTGTCCCTGATCACAGTCAAAAAACAGGCGAGGTATCAGCCTGCAATAAGAACAAAGGAATAAAAGAAAATTCAAACACGTACAAAAATAAGTCAATTAATTTATGATTTCACATATGTACATTGAGTAGGGGCTGGACTCAACCCTTTAGTTAATATCAGAATGCAGCTGTAAAAACAAAGAAATGATGCGCAGATTATAAAAATACCTAATAGCTTACTTTAAACCACAACTATCTGACTCGGAGGAAATAATGCTGCCCAACAAAAACAGTAAGTACATCACATCAGTGTTAACAATGATGTGGAGTTGCCAGCGTTGGACTGGGGTGGGCACAGTAAGAAGTCTCACAACACCAGGTTCAAGTCCAACAGGCTTATTTGGTAGCACAAGCTTTCAGAGCACTGCTCCTTTATCAGGTGAGTGTCTGGCACTCCGGAGCAGCTCCGAAAGCTCGTGCTACCAAATAAACCTGTTGGACTTTAAGCTGGTGTGAGACTTCTTACAGTATTAAGAGGAAGGTGAAAGACAAATTGCATACAAACCTGAGAAAGAGGAAGAACCAAAGAGGATACTAAAATTAGAAACCACGAGACCAAGATGCCATGATTTTATTGGATGGATAAGCAAGTTCCAGGGGCCAAATGGCCTAGACCGGCTCCTATGTAAATTCTAATATTGAAGGCGGTTGGGGAAGAGCTACATGAAATGAGCTCATGTGGGACAGCAGCATAAACTGGCATCTTTTCTTTATTCATTTTTGGCATGTGGGCATCATTGGCTGGGCCAGCATTTTACTTCCCATTGCCAATTGCCCTTAAAACTGAGTGGCTTGCTAGACAATTTCAGAGGTCAGTTCATGTGGGGCCAGCCCAGGTAAGGACAGCGGGTTTCCTTCCCTAAAGGACATTAGTGAACCAGATGGGTTTTTTTTTACAAAAGTCAATGATAGTTTCATGGTTGCCATTACTGAGATCAGCCCCCCGCCCCGCCCCCGCACCCCCTCTCCATCATTACCTCACAAGGCTTGTAGCTGCCACATGTCGGACCCTTGGATCCTCATCTCCAAGCAAATGAATGATGACATCATTGATGGCCCGCTCCTGAAGCTTCAACATCTTCAAAAGAAAAAGGTTTTGATTGGACAGGCAGCAACGTCTTGCTTTTATTGTAGTAAAACATCCCAAGGCAGGTAGGAATCAATTTGGTTACTTAACCCTAACAGGTTGAGAGATTTTAGTTTGATTTAAAAGGTTCCTCAATCCACTTCATCCCATTCCTCTTAAATAAAGTGTTTTTTTAAATATAAAAACAGAACCTACGGTACAGTGACAATCGATTGGTCAGGGCCATTCTAGCCATATGCTCACAGGAGTCTCTTCCCACCCTTCTTCACCTCATCTTATCAATATATCTTTCTATTCCTTTCTCCCCCCCCCCCCGTATGCTTACCTAACCTCCCCTTAAATGACTAATTTGTTTTAACCAGTCCATGTGGCAGCTAGTTCCTAAGCAATCTCGGAGTGAAGAGATTTCTCCTGAATTTCTTTTTGGATTTATTCATGATCACCTTGCCTAATGGCTCCTATGTTTATAATAACGGCAAAAAAATCCTTAGGATCGGTCTGGAATACTTTCTTTTAATTTTAATAAGAAATTACTATGCCTTGCTTTTGCTCCTACCCGATTCCCACCATTGTAATGCAAGTGTAGTCTCTGGAAACCCTTCCTTGATGCCAGGTCCAGATCAGAGCTAATTTCTTTGTGACTGTATTGTTGGGAAACGCTTCTCGTTGCCAGTTTTGTCTAAAACTGGCCTTTGTCAACAATCTTGCTGGAAAACATACCTCAATGCCAGTTTCATCTTTTACTGTTATGTAATGTGGTCAGCTCACTTGTTCAGCAAGATAAAAGGATGAAAATGTTGCCACGCGGTGGGGGTGGGAGAGAGAGAGAACCCACGAATGTCTCTGATAATGTCACATGACTAATCAAACTGAGATGCGTTGGTTAACAATACATAACACTGACAAGAAATTAACCACCTGAGGAGATTTAAAGATTTGAATGAATTTTATGAAAGTACTTTTAAATATAGTGATGGCAGCATTACAATTTAAGGCCTTTATTATATTCCATCTCAAAATGGCTCCAATGGTCTACCCATGATGGATATTGGATGGGTTGTCATGGAGAGCGCTAGGGCCAAGGGTGGTGGATGGATTGGCATGAGTTAGAAATAAGTTGGCATGAGGGCTCTATAAAGTGTAACAAAATAACTTTAACAAAGTCCCAGAGAACTGAGACAGCCACCTTGGCACTCGGCCAACCCAATCTGCTTCCTCGGCAGCAAGGCCGACTCCCTCAGCCCCACACCCCAGAAAAAAAACGAAACACTTTTTAACAAGGTGGGTCTGCTGTGTCTGGAAATTTCCTCACTTGGGTTCTGTGTCTCAGTAGCGAGAATCCAGCCTTACACACTAACAGTGAAAAAGTTGAAGTATACCTGGGAAACTATATCCCAACTTATTGGGGTTAAGTTGCTGCCTTCACAAGACAGACTGGGAAGAGTTGGGGTAAAAATCTGAGACATGATAGCCTAAATTAAACCTACATGATTGTAAGCGTAGACATGAACAGCTGGATGTAGAAACATAACAGGCCTGCCAGAGTACAGAAATAACAGTGCAATAAAAAAAAACTTACCCCAGTGTAGTGATGTTGACCCCTGTGAAGTTCCACTGTCTTCCTCTCCAGGAAGCCAACTAACCTGAGGAACAAAGGTTTTATCATTGTTCACATCAAAGAAACACAAAGCCAAAATGATGTTTTTATTTCCCCCTAGAAGCAAAGTTTGAACAGTATTTATGGCATAGAAATGCCTCCATTTTAAAACTCCTGTCCTTACGGTAAAATCCCTCCATGGTCACACACCACCCCACCTTTTCCAGACAAGGTATCTCTGGGTTCTCCAACTGTAGCTTTTCACCCCTCTACTACCAGCCATGTCCAGAGCATTCTACTCGGAATTCTCCCCAAAAAACTCTCAACCTTCCATCTGTTACGTAGCTCCTTGAAAACCATCTTTTTGATTGGTCAAAACCCATTCCTGAATTTAAGAGTGTAACCTGTCGATGCAGCACTGAGGGAACGCTGCAGTGTCAAAGGTGCAGTCCTTCAGGAAATAAATTAAATGGATGCCCTTTCTGCCCGACGTGAACCCTGCTGAATCATAGAATCCTACAGTGCAAGAGGTCATCATTCTGCCCATTGAGTTTGCACCAACCATAATCCCACCCAAGCCCCATCCCCATAACTCCATGCATTTACCCTCGCTAATCCCCCTGACACTAAGGGGCAATTTAGCATGGCCAATCCACCTAACCAGCACATCTTTGGACTATGGGAGGAAACCGGAGCACCCGGAAGAAACCCACGCAGACACAAGGAGAATGTGCAAACTCCACACAGACAGTGACCCAAGGCTGGAATTAAACCAGAGTCCCTGACGCTGTGAGGCAGCAGTGCTAACCACTGTGCCACCATTTGAAAAGGAGCCAAGGAGTTCCACCAGTGTCCTGGCAAATATCACTTCCCAAAGTATAGATGACTGGTTACTCACTGCAATTTTCAGGACTCTGCCATAAACAGAGTGAGTGCTACATGGTGTCAGGTGCAATTCAGTAGGTACTGCTACCGTCCCTCAAGTCAGAAGGTTGTGGAGTCAAGACAGATTCCAAAGACTTGATCACATAATCTAGGCTGATACTCCCATGCTGCACTGTCAGAGATGTCACCTTTCGAATGTGATACTAAACCAAGATCCCATATGCGCTCTGAAGGTGGACATAAAAGATCCCAGGGCACAATTTTGAAAAAGAGTAGGAGAGCTATCAGTGAAGTCCTGTTTGTTGGAGCTTGCTGTGTGCAAATTCACTTCAGCGTTTCCTATATTAAAACAGTGACTACATTTCAAAGGTATTTTACTGGCTGCAAAGTACATTGTATATTCTAAACTAATGAGAACCACTATTTTTTTTATTTTTTCCCAGGATGTGGGCATCATTGACAAGGTGGTAGTGAGCCACCTTCTTGTCCATGTGGTGTAGTTATACTCATAGTGCTGTTAGAGAGGAAACTCCAGGATTTTGACGCATTGACAGTGAATAAAAGACACTATAATTCCAAGTCAGGATGGTGTGTGATTGGAGGGGAAGTGGTGTCACCCCCAAGCATCAACTATCCTTGTCATAGAACATAGAACTTAGAATCCCAACTGTGCAGAGGCAGGCCATTCAGCCCATTGAGCCTGTATCAACAACAATCCCACCCAGGCTCTGTCCCCGTAACCCTATGCATTCATTATGTGCTTCAGTCCTCCAGTGAGATTATAAATTATTACATTCTAATACAGGCAGGAGTGCTACCAACTGAGACGTAGGCGACTTCAACACAGTTCCTTGGAACTGTTTAGAGCCCTGCAAGCTAAAAGACATCCATTAACCACCACCATTCTGCTTTCTCCCCTTAACCAACTTCTGACCTATATTACCATACTCCCTTTTATACCATGTGCCTATTTTTTTTTAAATCAGCAAGTCACCTTTGGGGTAATTTATAGGATCAGCAGCAGGTCATCTGTTATGCCATTCAATGCGATCATGGCTGATCTGGAACCTCACTCCATACCTGCCTTGTCTCATGTCCTTAACAAAAATCTATCAGCGCCAGTTTAAAATTAACAACTGATCTAGTACCAAGCGCTGTTTATGGAGGAGAGTTCCAAACTTCTATTAGTGTAGAAGTGTTTCCTAATTTCACTCCATTAATGCCCAGCTCTAATTTTTGACTATGCCCCCTATAGATCCCAACCAGAGAAAATAGTTTCTCCCAATCTACCCTAACAATTCCCTGTAATATATTGGGAAGTTCAATCAAATTATCCCGTAACTGCCTAAATTGTTGGGAATACAATCCCAGTTTGTGCAATCTCTCCTGGCAATTTAACCAATGGAGCCCAAGCGTCATTCTGGTAAACCTGTGCTGCACTCAAATGCATTTTGAAAATCCATGTATGTAACAGCCATGAAATTTCCTCTATCGAGACTCTTCAGAGCTCTACTCAATTTGTCAGGTGCTTAACAATTTGTATTTCTCCCACCAACTTGAGCAGTCAGTGAACTTACCTGAAGTCCATCTCTGCCAGGGTTTCTAACAGTTCAGTCCTCACTAGCCAGTAAGAGTTATTCTTCAAGGTCAGGAGGTCGATGGTGAGCTGCAAGCCCAACTCACTGTAGCTGCTGTTGCACAGGCTGGTAATACAGTGCTGGGTGGGAAAGAAGGAAACCAGGTGAAAACAACCACTCTCAAAGTACGGGATAAAATCTAAATTACACAGACTCAGAATTGGTCACTTATACAAGGTCAGCGCATCGATTGCATTAAGCAGCATCACAAGGAACAGCTTGATAAAACTAACCTCTTTCCAAAAGACAAGGGTTACAGTGTTCATTGCACCACAGGGACAATTTTCTTGCTACTTGCATGCCGCGGATAGCACTTAATTAAAATCTGGGTGCACAATGCCCGTGATATTTCCATTATTTGAAATACTCATTTGACATATCAACTAATGGTGGGTGCCACGGTGGCACAGCACCAGGGACCCGGGTTCAATTCCGGCCTCAGGTGATTGTGTGGAGTTTGCGAGTTCTCCCCGTGTCTGCGTGGGTTTCCTCCGGGTGCTCCGGTTTCCTCCCACAGTCCAAAGATGTGCTGGTTAAGTCGATTGACCATGCTAAATTGCCTCTTAGTGTCCCAAGATGTGTAGGTTAGGGGGATTAGTGGGGTAAATACTTCAGGTTACGGGGAATAGGTCTGGGTGCAATTTCCCCTTAGTGTTGGGGGTTTACGTGGGGTTACAAGGATAGGGCCTGGTTGGGATTGTTGTCAGTGCAGACTCGATGGGCCAAATTGCCTCCTTCTGCACTGTAGGGATTCTATGATTCTATATACCTTAAATTAATTTATGATGTGGAGATGCCGGCCTTGGACTGGGATGGGCACAGTAAGAAGTCTCACAACACTAGGTTAAAGTCCAACAGGTTTATCTGGTAGCACGAGCTTTCGGAGCGCTGCTCGTTCATCAGCTCGTACTTAAATTAAGTTGAAACACTGCATGTTCAAATTTCCAACTTCACTGGATGATGATCACCGAGAAAAGCGCCGATGGAAATGATCCTGCAAATGTCTATTCAGTACATTCTGCCTGGTGAGGATGTGGTTGGAATTCAGTGGCTGATCCACCTGGTGGCGTATCTGTCCACTGAATGAAGCAGCAACTCTCCTTCCGTAACCTAACTGCCGGGAATCAACAGCTTCTGTATCATACAAATGATGCAGCACTGCCTTCCAGGAAATGCCATCAAATTACTTTGGGAATGTCAGCTATGAGTCAGGTGGTAACACACTAGCCTCTACACAGCATGTTCAAGCCCCTCACTGGGTACAACAGACACTGGGTACATCAG
This sequence comes from Mustelus asterias, assembly GCF_964213995.1. Taxonomy (NCBI): domain Eukaryota; kingdom Metazoa; phylum Chordata; class Chondrichthyes; order Carcharhiniformes; family Triakidae; genus Mustelus; species Mustelus asterias. Next base: position 136,855,550 of record NC_135806.1, read on the forward strand.
ACATTACAGAGGCTGCAGTGATTTTCTTTCCTGTGATTCTCAGATGCTGAAAGGTGGAATATGCTCGAGGGGCCGAATGGTCAATTCCTACTACTTAGTGGATCGGGCGGGGGGCACACGCACACTGTCCCAGCCCAGCCCCCTCCCCGGCCCCCCCCGCCCCAGCCCAGCCCCCTCCCTGGCCCCCCCGCCCCGGTACAGCCCCCTCCCCGGCCCCCCCGCCCCGGCCCCGCTGTCCCGGTACAGCCCCCTGCCCGGCCCCGCTGTCCCGGTACAGCCCCCTCCCCGGCCCCGCTGTCCCGGTACAGCCCCCTCCCCGGCCCCGCTGTCCCGGTACAGCCCCCTCCCCGGCCCCGCCGTCCCGGTACAGCCCCCTCCCCGGCCCCGCCGTCCCGGTACAGCCCCCTCCCCGGCCCCGCCGTCCCGGTACAGCCCCCTCCCCGGCCCCGCTGTCCCGGTACAGTCCCCTCCCCGGCCCTGCCATTCCCAGCCCAGCCCCCTCCCAATCCAAATAACAAAATCTTACAATGTAAGAACACCTACCAGTATTCACAAAAACAAAATCAGTGCTAATGAATGTCCCACAAATCAGTTAATAAAAGCAAGGATGCTATATATTTATCCAGTCCAGTCTAATAGGAGACAGACGTACCCGGACAGCAGCACAGGCCAGTTTGCAAGTTACGGACGATTTATCCTTCAGGGTTTTCTGGAGTAATGGCACACAATCCTCCAAAGAAACGCCATATCCTGTAAAGAACAGACAGAAAACAAACTTCTTACTAAGGTGTTTTAGAAGGAAATGTTGCAATAACTTGCAATGATAGATCCAGAGAGAGAAATTACAAGGAGATGGTTAAAGGCATGATTAAAGAGGTACAGGTTTTAACGAGGATTTTGACATGGGGAAAACCATAGCAAGGTGTAGAGTTATAGGGAGAGACTTCAAAAGGTGACGAAAGGTTTGCTACCAGTGGTAGAACATGTGGAGACAACAGGCACAACGGACCCAGAATGGGACTGTTGAGGAACAGGTATGGACAGAAAGGCAGGTACAGCCCCAGGCTGTACTGGGGCTGTACTCCACAAGCCACCATGATATCTGCAAGACTTCTGAATGAATTTGTAGATAACCATTCTAATCTTCCTCCCTCAACTTTACTCCCACAAGCTCCATTCACTAGTATCCAACACCATCCTTCTCCCTCGCAAAAAATGCAAATTAGTCAGACTGTTTGTAAACCTGCTGTTGGATTTGACTCAGATGAGCCTCATTTCTGCTCCATCACTGAGACTGCCTAGATCCACCTCAGTACCATCAAACAAGTCCACTCCACCTCAGCTCATGTGCTGCTGGAACCCTCATTCTTCCCTTCATTACCTCTACACTGTAATCCTGGCTGGTTTCCCACATTTCATCTTCTGTGAACCAGAGAATATCGAAGTATGGCTGACATCATCCTGTGCTCACAGCAAGTCCCATTCTCCGATCATCTCTCTACTCACTGACTCACATTGGCTCCACATCGTGCAATGACTTGATTTTAAAACTCTCATCCTTGCTTTCAAATCTCTCCATGGCCTTGACCATGTAATCTTCTCCAGCTCCACAAGCCGCCATGATATCTGCACTCGAATTCTGGCCTCTTGTTCTTTTTTTATTCATTTATGGGATGTGGGCATTACTGGCAAGGCCAGCATTTATAGCTCACCTCCAATTGCCCTCGAGAAGGTGGCAGCGAGCTGCCTCTGGAAACAATTGCATTCCATGGCAGGTAGGTCATATGAGGAGAGACTAAGGATTATATTCACTGGAGTTTAGAAGAGTGAGAGGGGATCTCATAGAAACTTATAAAATTCTAACAGGATTAGACAGGGTAGATTCAGAAAGAATGTTCCCAATCATGGGGGAATCCAGAACTAGGGGTCATAGCTTCAGGATAAGGGGTAAACCTTTTAGAACTGAGGTGAGGAGAAATTTCTTCACCCTGAGAGTGGTGGATGTATGGAATTCACTACCACAGAATGTAGTTGAGGTCAAAATGTTGATTGATCTCAAGACGGAATTAGATACAACTCTTGGGGCTCAAGAGATATGGGGGGGGGAGGGGGAGGGAGGGGGGGGGGGAGAGAGAGAGAGAGAGAGAGAGAGAGAGAGAGGGGGGGGTGGGGGGAGAAAATCAGGATATTGAATTTAATGATCAGCCATGATCATAATGAATGTTGGAGCAGGCTCGAACAGCTGAATGGCCTACTCAAAGAACAAAGAAAATTACAGCACAGGAACAGGCCCTTCGGCCCGCCAAGCCTGCACCTACCATGCTGCCCGACTGAACTAAAACCCCTTACCCTTCTGGGGACCATATCCCTCTATTCCCATCCTATTCATGTATTTGTCCAGACACCCCTTAAAAATCACTATTGTATCTGCTTCCACTACCTCCCCCAGCAGCGAATTCCAGGCACCCACCATCCTCTGTATAAAAAGCTTGCCTCGTAAATCTCTTTTAAACCTTACCCCTCGCACCTTAAACTTATGCCCCCGACTCCTAGTTTCTATGTGGTGTAGATACACCCACAGTGCTGTTAGGGAGGGAGTTCCAGAATTTTGACCCAGCGACAGTGAAGGAACGGTGATATATTTCCAAGTCAGGATGCTGCGAACTTTGAAGGGGAACATCCAGGTGGTGGTGATCCAAACTTTAATCGCTCCACCACTGGCGGCCATGCCTTAGGTTGACTGAGCCCTAAGCTCTGGAAGTCCCTCCTTACACCATCTCTCTCGCTACCTCACTTTCCTCCTTTAGAGTGCTACTTAAAACCCATGTCTTTGACCAAGCTTTTGGTCACCAACATAATATCTCATGTCATGTGATGTCATACTTTGCATTATAATGTCCCCACAAAGCACCTTGGAATGTTTTATGTTAAAGATGCTATATGAGTTGTTGTTGCACCAAGTTTATATTGGAGCCATGAAAAAGCAACAGAACTTCTAACCATTAGATCTCAGAACAACAAGCTGCAATGCCAGGCACAAGTTAATTTACATAGTATTTTACAGGACTTACAGCACAGAAGGCCATTCAGCCCATTGGTCAATGCCAGTGTTTTAGCCCCACATGAGCCTCATCCTACCTTACTTTATCTAACCCCTTCAAAATATCCTTCTGCTGTTTTTCCCTCACGAGATAGAGTCATAGAGGTTTACAGCATGGAAACAGGCCCTTCGACTCAACTTGTCCATGCCACCCATTTTTTTTTTTAAACCCCTAAGCTAGTCCCAGTTGCCTACATTTGGCCCATATCCCTTTATACCCATCGTACCCATGTAACTATCTAAACGCTTTTTAAAAGACGAAATTGCACCCGCCTCCACTACTACCTCTGGCAGCTTGTTCCAGACACTCACCACCCTCTGTGAAAAAATTGCCCCTCTGGACACATTTGTATCTCTCCCCTCTCACCTTAAACCTATGCCCTCTAGTTTTTGACTCCCCTACCTTTGGGAAAAGATATTGACTTTCTAGCTGATCTATGCCCCTCATTATTTTATAGACCTCCATAAGATCACCCCTCAGCTTTCTATGTTTTAGAGAAAAAAGTCCCAGTCTATCCAGCCTCTCCTTAGAACTCAAACCATTAAGTCCCGGTAGCATCCTAGTAAATCTTTTCTCCACTCTTTCTAGTTTAATAATATCCTTTCTATAATAGGGTGACCAGAATTGTACACAGTATTCCAAGTGTGGCCTTACCAATGTCTTGTTCAACTTCAACAAGACGTCCCAACTCCTGTATTCAATGTTCTGACCGATGAAACCAAGCATACTGAATGTCTTCTTCACCACTCTGTCCACCTGTGACTCCACTTTCAAGGAGCTATGAACCTGTACCCCTAGATCTCTTTGTTCTGTAACTCTCCCCAACGTCCTACCATTAGCTGAGTAAGTCCTGCCTTGGTTCGATCTACCAAAATGCATCACCTCGCATTTATCTAAATTAAACTCCATCTGCCATTCGTCAGCCCACTGGCCCAATTGATCAAGATCCCGTTAAGTGGCTAAGTGTAGAATGTCTGGGAGGTGGTGATTTTGAACCAATGGATTCCAACAAATCTCTCCAACTCGGGAGTTTTCCATTGACTTCTGTCTGAGTCTGTTCGAGACTAATTGATCAAGATTGCACAATTTCTTTGTGAACATAGCACATGACTGCAAGATGGTGGAAGACAAACTAGGCGGCCCTTAAACTTTTTACAATTGAGCAATTCCTAAAATATTTATCCAGCTGCCTGGGCACCAGTCATGAAGAGGGGCAGAGATGAAATGAAAATCAATATGAAATTGTCCACTTACCTGTGGTGCCTCCTACTGTGGAAAGCCAATTTTCAGGATTAAACCGAGTCTTGGTCAGAACCGAATGAATGAAGGTTGAAGCAAGGAGGGCAGTGGCACCTCTTATCTGTGGATCTCCATGATCAACATATTTCAAAATGTCAGAAATGCACTGCTCCTCTGCAGAATGAAAAGAATCAAAGATGCATGTTGTAACTCTGTGACTTCTTCACATAATACAGACTCGCAAAAACACAAACACAGGAAATGATTAATGCTGGTTGACCTGCCATGTAAGACACCAATAGTGTAGTGGCTATGCAACGGGACTAGCAATCCATAGATCAGGACTAACAACCCACAGTGCCCACGTGAGCTCAACTTCCATGATGGCAGCTTGAGAATTTTAATTCAGTTTGAAAAAGAAAATCTGATCTTGCCATCAGTAAAATAGGCTGTCAGATTGTCAAATGCCGAAATGGTTTCTCGAATGTCATTTTGGGGAAAAATCCGGAACGTTCTTACCCAATCTGGATGATATATGGACTCCAGCAATATAGGTCAACTCTTTAGCTATCCTTGTTTGTATCAAACTGCTTCAGTTCAAGAAGCCAACCCTTCTCAACTAGGATGTGGAGATGCCGGCGTTGGACTGGGGTGGGCACAGTAAGTAGTCTCACAACACCAGGTTAAATAAAGTCCAACAGGTTTATTTGGAATCACGAGCTTTCAGAGAGCTGCTCCTTCCTCACCTACTCCTGAGGAAGGAGCAGTGCTCCGAAAGCTCGTGATTCCAAATAAACCTGCTGGACTTTAACCTGGTGTTGAGGCTTCTCAACTAGGTCTGGGCGATAAATGCCAATCTTGCCAGAGACGCTCACATCCCGATAATGAATAAAGGGAAAAGGCATTTTGCGGGGATACCCTTCATCTATTCAAGACTTCAGCCTATACAGTGGATCCTTTGCTTGATGAAACTCAAGTGCACTTTTGCACGTTCACTTTCATTCAACATTCAGAGGAGTGCACTGCACCACCACTGTGAAAATTCTCACGTCCCGGTTCCAAACTTTTCATTTCGTTAACATGCTGGTGGATTACAAGTCCATATTTTGGAGCACGTGTGAGAATTACCTCAGTGGCCACTTCATCTTCAATTACAAATAATGCACAAAAAGGATGCTGTGGCTAAAGACTATTCGCCACTTGCCTGTCTTTCCTCTGCCAGATAGCCTTGCTGACATTTACTGCTTAAAAGCCACATTTCCAGCATCAGCAGTAATTTCTTTCTCTAACACCACACAACAAAGTTTTATTCTTTTCATGGGATCCGGGAGTCATTGGCTGGGCCAGCATTTGTCACCAATCCCTAACTTCTCTTGAACCGAGTGGCTTGCGAGGCCATTTCTGAGGGCAAGAGGGCAGTTAATTGTCGACCGCATTGTTGTGGGTCTAGAGTCACAGCCAGACCAGGGAAAGACAGCAGTTTTCCTTCCCTCAAGGACATTGGTGAACCAGATGGGTTTTTCTGACAATCGATGATAATTTCATGGTTAACATCACTGGGATTAGCTTGTCATTCTAGATTTATTAATTTAATTTAAATACCACCATGGTGGGATTTGAACCCATGTATCCAGGGCATTAACCTGGCCTCTGGATTAAGTGACATTATCAGTACACCAACATTTCTCCCTAAATTGCAGCTAAGGTTTCCCTAAAGAAGAGCCAAACTGGAATTTTCATGATTTGTTTTACAGGTTTTATTTTGAAATTACCTAATAATCTACAGGGCATTTGCACAAGTTCCCAACTCCTTATTTTAAACTGGACAAGAGGAATCCAAGGATCACTAGTTATCAGGCTGGACACAGCAAGCTCCATGATTGTCCCTTGTAGTCTCAGTTAAAGGAGCCATCAACAGGGGCATGGGTTCAACAGTGAGAGTTCAATTCCCATATCAGCTGAGGTTATTCATGAAGGCTCTGCCTTGTCAACCTTGCCCCTTGTCTGAGATGTGTTAACCCTCAGGTTAAATCAGCTCTCCCCTTCAAAAGGGGGGAGCAGTCTATGGACATCTGGGACTATGGAAACTTTAACTTCACAGTAGATGACCATGAAAGCAAATACATGGTAGACATTCAAGAGGAAAATAGTCATAGAGTCGGACAGCACAGAAAAGGCCCTTCGGCCTATCGAATCTGCACTCACAATAACTACAACAAAAGTCACACTAATCCCATTTTCCAGCACTTGTCCCATATCCTTGAATGTTACGATGTTTAAATAGTGGAAAATAATGCTGGAAATCTGTGGAAAGGAAAACAGTAAGTGTTTCAGGATGAGGACCTTTCATCAGCTCTGACAACAGATTATTGACCTAAAGCATTACATTTCTTTCTTTCCACAGATGCTGCTAGACCATGGCAGTATTTCTAGCATTTTCTATTTCTGTGACATGTCAGATATTGTCCATTCCAAACTACAGATAGTGTCATCTTTGGTGAGTTTGGCGGAGGAGGGGATTGTGGGCAGAATACGGAGAAGAGAAGGGAAGAGGAGAGAAGGGAAATGATGATAATGGGGAGGAAGGGGCACAGCTCGGTGGGAATTAAGAACAGGAGTTGAAAGGAGGAGAGAGATAAAGGCAGAGGTGGAAGCGGACAAGGATGGAGTATGAGGGACAATGGTGGAAAGGACTAGAAGGAAAGAGAGATGTAGAGAGAGGTGGAGGGGAAAAGGTGGTCAATTCCCATTTTCAACATACAGCAGATGTATACTGATGCACCAATTCTAAAATGATAAAATCGGCTTTCCTCTGTGCACCTGGCACACACTTGAAATGATGTGGACCTGGTGTTGTTAAACTTCTTACTGTACACACTTGAAATGTCAGGAGATCGCACTGACAAAAAAAAATCTGAACTATTGCAACAACTGGATCAAAAGTCAATGTTAGAAACATTTCAATCCTTTCCATTACCTTGACTCTCTAAAACTTCAAGTGGGGTCCTGTAGAGTTTATTGAAGAAAGCTTCAGGATGAAGTCCAATGGCAGCTCCAACACAACTCACTGCCAGTGCTTTGACACTGACTCTCACTTCCCTGTCTGGGATAAGACCTGTACCAAAGCAAAGTCCGGAATGACGGTCAATATCCCACAGTAAAGACAAATCTATGAATGTTCAAGCCACCCAAATTTATGTTGCTTACCGTTCTTCTGTCCTGTTAAAAGAAAAGATGCACTAAGGAGACGAACACAATGGACCAGAGGGGCAGCGTTCTCATCCGTATAGTGGCCAATGTCTCCCTTTATCCGGCAAGGCTGCTTTTGGAAAAAAAATAGACAGGTGTACAATATTTGCACTTGTACAATCAAAAACTTCACTCTTCCTGAACACACTGAGCAATGAGGTATACCACTAGTGGTCCTTTCTAGTCACTCAGCTGGTAGGAAATAGCAGAGCTGGTCTGATCAGAGGTCCCATTATTCAATCCCCCTTTAGTCTGGTCAATCTCAACAACAGGGACAGTGTTACACAGGAGGGATTTGGCCAGCATTTGCCCTCCCACTCACGACCCAGCAACCTCCACTAGAAGTGAGTATGTGGATATCAAGTAACAGTCCTCTGCAATGCCACCAGTGGAGAGGAGCCTGCTGACACTCAGGTAATCAAGACTTGCAGGTAAGAAATGACCAGCTGAGCAGAGTGTAAGAGCAGAGATCCACAATGCCGCAGGTCACGGAACCGGACTTCAGGCTGTAAACACCAACTCAACATCAGGGGTAAAAGTCATAATTCCAACCCCTGACTGAATGCCAAAGGGCACCTTCACACACCAAGGGTGGGAGGAGAAACTACAAGATTTTTGGTAGCTGCACTTCACCTGGAAGACAAAGCTGTAAAACAAAATGCTTACATGGAAAGGTGCACAGTGAGATAAACTTACTGAGAAAACAAAGAACGCAACAATCTTGACAATAAATTAGTCCTGGAGTCATTACAGCACAGAAGGAGACCATTCAGCCCATCAAGGTCATTCAAGTGAGCAAACAGGACAAAAGAAATCTTGCAAACTGATTAAATGCAAAATAGTAGAAAAATGCCACATGGATGTAAATTATTTTGAGTCAACTATAGAACTGGAGAAATAACTTGGAGCACCTCTCATATTCACAGGATGCGCCCAAGTGACTCACATGCAACAAATTACTCTTTTCTTGTGCAGTCCTTATTATGCTCAACAGTTGTGGTTGCCAATTTGTGCTGAGCAAGATCCCACAAACCGAATGAGATCTATGACCAGATACCCAATTTTTGGTGGTGTTCGCTGAGTGAGGGATGCTACTAAATAATGAGTTAGGAATCTCTGTGGCACACAAACAGCAGGCAGAAGGTTCAAGGTCTCAATCAAAAAGTGACATCTCCAACATACATCAATCTCTCGGCACTGCCTAACGCAGCATAGTTGATGCATTCAGAACCATGGGCGCTCAATGCCCCAGCTTTCTAATTGGATAATAACTTTACACAAATTCACGTTCTGGATTGATGACTGGACATCTATGTTATGATATGTAATGATCTGAAACTGTGTTCCTCTCTCCACTGATGTGCATTTCCAGCACTTCTTGTTTTTGTTTCAGATTTCCAGCATCTGCAGTATTTTGCTTTTATATGCAATTTTGATGTCTTTTAAAAAGCAACCTGCTTTTCTAATCTTACGATCAAAATGAATAACCTCACACTTCCTCACATTATACTTCATCTGTCACCTTGTAGCCCGCTCACTTAACCTGTCTCTATCTCTCTGCAGTCTGTGTGTGTCCTCCTCACAGCTTAGATCCCACCTAGCTTTGGCCTGTCAGCAAACTTGGATTCATTATTCTTCATCAAAGTCATTAGTATTGACTGCAAATAGTGAGTTTCTATCACTGAACCTGCAGCACTCTGCTAGTTACAGACAGCCAACTTGAAAATGCCCCATTTATCCCCACCCTCTACACTCTGGTCATTAAGCAATCCTCAAGCCACGCTAATAGATTATCCCCATTCCATGAGCCCTTATCTTGCATGTTAACCTTTTGTGTGGCACCTTAGCATCTGCCTTTTGGAAATGCAAATATCTTTATTCTTTTCTTTTCATGGGACAACCTGTGACATGGCTTCATCATTCAGATACACTGAAGAGAAACCTTCTGTGGCCCCAATATGCCAAAGATTGTTAAAGAAGAGTCCTGTAAACAGAAGCTTCACGGAAAACTTCAGGTTAAAGTGAAGGGCACAATATGTAATCCTTGACATGCAAATGCTACTCAGGCTTTTGAATTTCCAAACTAATCACATCTGCAGTAAAATGTTTGCAAGTTATTTGCATAAAGTTCCTACCCTTATGGAATCAATACTCCACTCCTCTTCCCATCAGAACCCCCTGTGCTTCTCTCCAACTCACTCGACCATGTTCCCTGTTCCAGTATCCATGTACTACACTTTCAGTTCTGGCTCAGAAGATTGTTCAGTTTCAGACTCACAACAAACCTTTAAATCAATCTAGATTGGTACAACATGTTGAGGATGGTGCCACTCGAGGGATACCCTGTTAATCTGTTCCAACAGATGTTATCCATCGCATGGCACTTCTCTAAGAAGAGTACAGAATCTTTGAGTACCCTGACCAACATGCCTCACAAAACCAACGGCACCAAAAAATAAGTTGATTTGCGAGCAACAATGAAATGGATAGTCAGACACAAAGAACAAAGTAAATTACAGCACAGGAACAGGTCCTTCGTCCCTCCAAGCCTGCACTGACCATGCTGCCCGACTTAACTAAAACCCCGTAAGCTTCCAGGGACCATATCCCTCTATTCCCATCTCATTCATGTACTTGTCAAGATGCCCCTTAAAAGTCACTACCGTATCTGCTTCCACTACCTCCCCCAGCAACGAGTTCCAGGCATCCACCACTCTCTCTGTGTAAAACATCTGCCTCGTACATCTCTTAAAACTTGCCCCTCGCACCTTAAACCTATGCCCCCTAGTAATTGACTCTTCCACCCTGGGAAAAAGCTTCTGACTATCCACTCTGTCCATGCCTCTCATAATCTTGTAGACTTCTATCAGGTCTCCCCTCAACCTCTGTCGCTCCATAGAACATAGAACAGTACAGCACAGAACAGGCCCTTCGGCCCACGATGTTGTGCCGAGCTTTATCTGAAACCAAGATCAAGCTATCCCACTCCCTATCATCCTGGTGTGCTCCATGTGCCTATCCAATAACCGCTTAAATGTTCCTAAAGTGTCTGACTCCACTATCACTGCAGGCAGTCCATTCCACACCCCAACCACTCACTGCGTAAAGAACCTACCTCTGATATCCTTCCTGTATCTCCCACCACGAACCCTACAGTTATGCCCCCTTGTAATAGCTCCATCCACCCAAGGAAATAGTCTTTGAACGTTCACTCTATCCATCCCCTTCATCATTTTATAAACCTCTATTAAGTCTCCCCTCAGCCTCCTCCGCTCCAGAGAGAACAGCCCTAGCTCCCTCAACCTTTCCTCATAAGACCTACCCTCCAAACCAGGCAGCATCCTGGTAAATCTCCTCTGCACTCTTTCCAGCGCTTCCACATCCTTCTTATAGTGAGGTGGCCAGAACTGCACACAATATTCCAAATGTGGTCTCACCAAGGTCCTGTACAGTTGCAGCATAACCCCACGGCTCTTAAACTCCAACCCCCTGTTAATAAAAGCTAACACACTATAGGCCTTCTTCACAGCTCTATCCACTTGAGTGGCAACCTTTAGAGATTTGTGGATATGAACCCCAAGATCTCTCTGTTCTTCCACAGTCTTCAGAACCCTACCTTTGACCCTGTAATCCACATTTAAATTAGTCCTACCAAAATGAATCACCTCACATTTATCAGGGTTGAACTCCATTTGCCATTTTTCAGCCCAGCTTTGCATCCTATCTATGTCTCTTTGCAGCCTACAACAGCCCTCCACCTCATCCACTACTCCACCAATCTTGGTGTCATCAGCAAATTTACTGATCCACCCTTCAGCCCCCTCCTCTAAGTCATTAATAAAAATCACAAAGAGCAGAGGACCAAGCACTGATCCCTGCGGCACTCCGCTAGCAACCTGCCTCCAATCCGAAAATTTTCCATCCACCACCACCCTCTGTCTTCGATCAGACAGCCAGTTACCTATCCAATCGGCCAACTTTCCCTCTATCCCACACCTCCTCACTTTCATCATAAGCCGACCATGGGGGACCTTATCAAACGCCTTACTAAAATCCATGTATATGACATCAACTGCCCTACCTTCATCAACACACTTAGTTACCTCCTCAAAAAATTCTATCACATTTGTGAGGCACGACTTGCCCTTCACAAATCCGTGCTGACTACCCCGGATTAATCTGCATCTTTCTAAATGGTCGTAAATCCCATCTCTAAGGGCCTTTTCCATCAATTTACCAACCACCGAAGTAAGACTAACCGGTCTATAATTACCAGGGTCATTTCGATTCCCTTTCTTAAACAGAGGAACAACATTCGCCATTCTCCAGTCTTCTGGCACCATCCCCGTGGACAGCGAGGACCCAAAGATCAAAGCCAAAGGCTCTGCAATCTCATCCCTCGCCTCCCAAAGAATCCTAGGATACATTTCATCAGGCCCAGGGGACTTATCGACCTTCAGTTTATTCAAAACTGCCAAGACATCCTCCCTCCGAACATCTATTTCCTCCAGCCTATTAGCCTGTAACACCTTCTCTTCCTCAAAAACATGGCCCCTCTCCTTGGTGAACACTGAAGAAAAGTATTCATTCATCACCTCGCCTATCTCTACTGACTCCATACACAAGTTCCCACTACTGTCCTTGACCGGCCCTAACCTCACCCTGGTCATTCTTTTATTCCTCACATAAGAGTAAAAAGCCTTGGGGTTTTCCTTGATCCGACTGCCAAGGACTTCTCGTGTCCCCTCCTAGCTCTCCTAAGCCCCTTTTTCAGCTCATTCCTTGCTAACTTGTAACCCTCAATCGAGCCATCTGAACCTTGTTTCCTCATCCCTACATAAGCTTCCCTCTTCCTTTTCACAAGACATTCCACCTCTTTCGTGAACCATGGTTCCCTCACTCGGCCATTTCCTCCCTGCCTGACAGGGACATACCTATCAAGGACATCCAGTATTTGTTCCTTGAAAAAGTTCCACTTTTCATTAGTGCCTTTCTCTGACAGTTTCTGTTCCCAACTTATGCCCCCTAATTCTTGCCTAATCACATCATAATTACCCCTCCCCCAATTGTAAACCTTGCCCTGCCGTACGGCCCTATCCCTCTCCATTGCAATAACAAAAGACACCGAATTGTGGTCACTATCTCCAAAGTGCTCTCCCACAACCAAATCTAACACTTGGCCCGGTTCATTTCCCAGTACCAAATCCAATGTGGCCTCACCTCTTGTCAGCCTATCCACATATTGTGTCAGGAAACCCTCCTGCACACACTGCACAAAAACTGCCCCATCCGAACTATTTGACCTACAAAGGCTCCAATCAATATTTGGAAAGTTAAAGTCCCCCATGACAACTACCCTGTGACCCCCACACATATCCATAATCTGCTTAGCAATTTCTTCCTCCACATCTCTATTACTATTTGGGGGCCTATAGTAAACTCCTAACAATGTGACCGCTCCTTTCCTATTTCTAACCTCAGCCCATATTACCTCAGTGTGCAGATCCCCCTCGAAGTGCCTTTCCGCAGCCGTTAAACTATCCTTGATTAACAGTGAGAGCAAACCAAGTTTCTCCACCTCTCCTCATAGCTAATGCCCTCCATACCAGGCAACATCCTGGTAAATCTTTTCTGTACCCTCTCCAAAGCCTCCACATCCTTCTGGTCGTGTGGCGACCAGAATTGAACACTATATTCCAAGTGCGGCCTAACTAAGGTTCTATAAAGCGGCAACATGACTTGCCAATTTTTAAACTCAATACCCCGGCCGATGAAGGCAAGCATGCCGTATGCCTTCTTGACTACTTTCTCCACCTGCATTGCCTCTTTCAGTGACCAGTGTACCTGTACACCCAGATCCCTTTGCCTATCAATACTCCTAAGGGTTCTGCCATTTACTGTATATTTCCTATCTGTATTAGACCTTCCAAAATGCATTACCTCACATTTGTCCAGATTAAACTCCATCTGCTATCTCTCCGCCCAAGTCTCCAACTGATCTATATCCTGCTGTATCCTCCGATGGTCCTCATCACTATCTGCAAATCCACCAACCTTTGTGTCATCCGCAAACTTACTAATCAAACCAGTTACATTTTCCTCTAAATCATTTATATATATATATTACAAACAGCAAAGGTCCCAGCACTGATCTCTGAGGAACACCACTTGTCACAGCCCTCCATTCAGAAACGCACCTTTCCTTCTACCCTCTGTCTTTCTATGACCGAGCCAGTTTTGTATCCACCTTGCCAGCTCACCTCTGATCCCATGCGACTTCACTTTCTGCACCAGTCTGCCATGAGGGACCTTGTCAAAGGCCTTACTGAAGTCCATGTAAACAACATCCACTGCCCTACCCTCATCAATCATCTTCGTCACTTCCTTGAAAAACTCGATCAAGTTCATGAGACACGACCTTCCCTTCACAAAACCATGTTGTCTCTCGCTAATATGTCCACTTATTTCCAAGTGGGAATAAATCCTGTCTCGAAGAATCCTCTCCAATAATTTCACTACCACTGATGCAAGGCTCATCGGCCTGTAATTACCTGGATTATCCTTGCTACCCTTCTTAAACAAAGGAACAACATTGGCTATTCTCCAATCCTCTGGGACCTCCCCTGTAGTCATGATGTGGAGATGCCGGCGTTGGACTGGGGTGGACACAGTAAGAGTTTTAGCAACACCAGGTTAAAGTCCAACAGGTTTATTTGGTAGCAAATACCATTAGCTTTCGGAGCGCTGCTCCTTCGTCAGATGGAGTGGATTTCCTCCCTTGCCTCTCTCAGTATTCTGGGGTATATCCCATCAGGCCCTGGAGACTTGTCTACCTTAATGTTTCTCAAGACCTCCAATACTTCCTCCTTTCTGATCTCAACATGACTCAAACTATCTACACATCCTTTCCCAGACTCATGATCCACCAAGTCCTTCTCTTTGGTGAATACTGACGCAAGTTGCATGTAAATATTTATGATGTGGAGGTGCCGGCGTTGGACTGGGGTAAGCACAGTAAGAAGTCTCACAACACCAGGTTAAAGTCCAACAGGTTTATTTGGTAGCAAATACCATAAGCTTTCGGAGCACAGCTGACGAAGGAGCTGTGCTCCGAAAGCTTATGGTATTTGCTACCAAATAAACCTGTTGGACTTTAACCTGGTGTTGTGAGACTTCTTACTGTAAATATTTATCCAGATATCTAGGATTGAACTTCAAAAGGTAATGCATTGTGCTGAGCAATTTAAGAGTTTTTGCCACAATAATAAAAGGATCATATTTATATGATGAGCAGCTGCCAGTATTCTGCTCCCCCAAATTCTGCCGGGAGAACAAATCCAAGATGCAGGGCAACCCCATCAGCTATGCAGCAACAAAACAACAACTGTTAAAATTTTGGACGCCAGTGTTCCAGCATGCAAGGTGGTCATTTGGCCCATTAAGTTTATCCTGCCTCTCCACAGAGCAATACCATCTGGCCCATTCTATCCTCATAGCCCTGATCCATCCAGTGCTCTGCCAATTTCCTTTTAACATCATTAATTAGTCTCAGCACCCTCACCCTCGTTGGCCGACAGTTCCAAATCATTATTACTCACTGCATTGAAAAGTTTTTCCCCTTGTATCTTTTGCCCAAAACCTTAAACTGGTGTCCCTTTGTCCTTGCATCACCAGCTAATAGGACGTTTTTCCTTGCCTACCTTACCCAAAACTGTCATAAATGGCTAAGATCAAGTGTAGTATCTGTTCTTATCGGCCTTTTGGCTAAGATCAAGTGTAGTAGGATTGGATGCTGCACTTGGTTAGGGTCATTGGGTTGCATTGAAGCTTCATATGTTTCACATGTTTCATATGAAGCAATTTTTAAAAGCGGCATCCCGGCCTTTTGGCTAAGATGCAAATGAGCTCAAGTCTTGGAGGAGGTGTTGCTTTGCTCCTCCAATCAGCTTGGCTCATGTAGATCAGGCCCAGGACAGGGTGATTTGGTCGCTCGCCCTGTCTTGTCAGCCTGGATCTGAGGTGTCTCGGCTTGTTGAGACTCTGAATTGGATTTGATTTGATTGAATTGGAAAAGTATAAAAAATAAATAAATAAATTTGTACACCTCTATCAACTCTCTCAATTTTCTTTGCTCCAAGGAGAACCACCCCAGTTTCTCCAACCTAATTTTGAAGTTAAATCCACCCCTAATTCCTGGAACCATTCTGTTAAGTATCCGCTGTACCTTCTCTGTACCATTCTTCCTAAAGTGTGGAGACCAGAATTGGATGAAATGTTCTAGTTGTGGCCTAACCAGAGTTTTATACGGCCACATTTGGAATACTGCATACAGCTCTGGTCACTATTATAGAAAGGATATTATTAAACTAGAAAGAGTGCAGAAAAGATTTAGTAGGATGCTACCAGAACTTGATGGTTTGAGTTATAAGGAGAAGCTGGATAGACTAGGACTTTTTTTCCTTGGAGCTATGAGGCTTAGGGGCAAAGATCAGCTAGATAGTCAATACCTTTTCCCAAAGGTAGGGGAGTTTAAAACTAGAGGGCATAGATTTAAGGTGAGGGGAGAGATACAAAAGGGTCCAGAGGGGCAATTTTCTCACACACAGGGTGGTGAGTATCTGGAACAAGCTGCTAGAGGCAGTAGTAGAGGCGGGTACAACTTTGTCTTTTAAAAAGCATTGAAAGTTACATGAGTAAGATGGCTATCGAGGGATATGGGCCAAATGCGGAAAATTGGGACTAGCTTAGTCGTTAAAAAAAAAGGGCGGCATGGACAAGTTGGGCCGAAGGGCCTATTTATGACTCTATAAAGTTTCAGCACAGCTTCCCTATTAATAAATTATTAAAGTGCAAGATAAATGAGAATAAGTGTTCCCGTCCAGTATGGAAATTCCATGTTCACCATAAATTAACACATTCACCCTCCCCACCAATGAACCTTATCAAGACATGGAGGAGCTCATATTGGTGGGTGACATATTTCTCCACCTCCATGTTCAGGGGTTTCAGATGAAGAATAGCTCAAAATAGATGCACAATAACAAGACTCCAAGGCTGTAACCTAACATTTACTATGCAGATGCTAGCTATCATCATGTACTCCAAAGTCTCACTGAGCAAGCTAACATGTCAAAATGGCCAGTTTTGTTGCTCAAACACTCATATCTACTAGGATCAGGACTGACTGAAAATGAAGCTTAGTGGGAAGGGCCACTTCAGAAATAAGGAGATGTAAATTCCACTGTTTACTAATCATTGGCCACTGCAGTAAAACATGACTCCCTTGTTGAAACTTAAATGTCAACAGTGCAAGAAGAAATGTTTACCACAAGGCACAGTGCAGAAGCAGCAGCTCTCTTGGTAATGTACAGACCACTCGAAGTAGAAATATTTGGAGCCTTTAATATAATAGAATGATACAGTGCAGGTCACCATTTGGGCCCATCATGCCTGTGATGGCTCTTTGAAAGAACTATCCAATTAATCCCACATACCCCGAATCCTCCCTCACATTCCTTTCCATTTTTGCTCTTTGATGTATTCCTTTAGAAGGATACTATTGAATCTGCTTCTACCATACTTTCAGGCAATACGATTCCAGATCAATGTAAATTAGTCCCCTGGTGACTAGCTCTCTTACCAGGGGAAGCCATTTTTCTCTATTGACTCTCAAAAGGCATCATTTTGAACACCTCTATTGGTCTCTTTATTTAAGGAAGGATGTAAATGCATTGGAAGCAGCTCAGAGAAGCTTTCTTAGACTAATACATGGAATGGGAGAGTTGTCCTATGAGGAAAGGTTGGTTAGAGTTAGGGTTGTATCAGCTGGAGTTTAGAAGAGTAAGCTAACAAGATCTTGAGAGGTATTGACAGGGTGGATGTGGAAAGAATGTTTCTTCTTGTGGGAGAATCCAGAATTCGGGATCGCTATTTAAAAATAATGGGTCGCCCACTGAAGATAGAGATAAAGAGAGTTTTTTTCTCTCAGAAGGTCATTAGTTTTTGGAATTCTCTTCCTCAAAAGGCAGCGGAAACAGAGTCTTTGAATTTTTTAAGGCAGAGCTAGATAGATTCTTGATAAGCAAGAGGATGAAAGATTATTAGGGGTAGGCAGAAAAGTGGCATTGAGGTTACAACCAGATCAGCCATCTTATTGAATGGTGGAACAGGCTCGAGGGGCCAAGTGGTCTACTCCTGCTCCTAATTTATATTTTCTATTATATCTCCCCTCAACTTACTCCGCCTTTAGGAAAGCGATCCAAATTTCTCTAAGTTTCTCCACACAAATTAATTCCCTCATCTCTGGTACCTTTTAACAATAATAATTTACATTTATATAACACCTTTAAATGTAGTAAAATGGACCACAGAGCTTCAGAGAAGCATTATCAAACAAAATTTGACACCGTGCCCTATATGATGATATTAGGAAAGGCAACCAAAAACTTGTTCAAAGCGGCAGGTTTTAAGCAGCGTCTTAAAAGGAGACAAGAGGGGTGGAGAGGTTCAGGGAGGCAACTCCAGAGTTTTGGGCCCTGGCAGATGAAGGCAGAGCCACCAATGGTGGACTGAATGAATTCAGGGACACACAAGAGGCCAACAGAGGAGAAATGCAGAGATCTTCCCCGCACCCTCTGCCAGGCCGCGACATCCTTTCTAAAAGCAAAATGCCGAGAATCAGACAGTGTACGCTAGTCTCCCGCCGGTGGAAACAGTTTCTCCTTATTTACTCTATTCAAACCTTGATTAAGAAATACAACATAAAGACATCTCACCTTGGTATCAAGATCTGCTGACTCAACGCAGTCATCCTTCGCGACAAAACGATCAACACTGCTGTCAGAGGACTGCCGGCTGTGGCCCATGTGACTTAACAAATGAGATTTGTTTACTGCTGTAAGATTAAGAGAAATTATTTTTCTCCCCTGCTGTTAAATAAAGTTTTTCTATCCTCATTTTCTAAGTCAACTTGTTCCACTCCCTGGCTAAAGTTAGAAGTAGATGACCTGCCCCTGGACATCCACAATGCTGATCTGTAGTCCATCTTGATCACACAGCCTAGGTTGACACTCTAACACAGTGCTGAAGGATTGTACTGCATTGGAGGTGTAACCTGTTAAATGAGGCACTGGATCAAGGTTACCTTTCCCTGCTCTGGTGGTTCAGGTGAAAGTCAAGGATCCCATGGCACTATTCGGACAACAGTCGAAAGTTCTCCGTGTTTTAACCCAACATTCCTGCCTCAGCAACACCACCAAAAACAGATCAACCGGTCATTAACCTCATTACTGCTTGTGGAAACTTGCTGTGCACAAAATGGCTACTGCCTTTGCCAATGTAGTATTTGCTGAATTTAAACAAAATTCATCGTACATGAAGCACTTTGGAACATTTGAGACACGCAGTAAGGCGCTCTATCATTGCATTGTAAAGTCCTCTCCAACAGTGATGGCATGTAAGCAGCCCAAGTTAGTTCAGTCTCCAAGTTCTCTCGATCTACCATTCTCTGACAAGTTCAAGATCAAGAACTCCCCATGTATGTGATTATAGTTTTCAAACTCAGAACCTATTTAACGGCGGAGCAGCTGCTTACCACACATAACTTGAGCTGCAATGTATTATTTGGTCATTTCTCAAACTCTTTAGAATGTTAGTTAGCAAGATGGCATGGTGGAATATCAGAGATCTGCACCTCTGCTTCCATTTCAACTGCATCCTGGTTAGGAAAAGGTAGGAGGAGGCAGGCACTTCTTCAACTTCATCATGCAGGCATAGTTAACTGGGGAGGGGGAGGGAGGGAAGACAGATGGACCCTCGTGGCAACACTCTCACCTCAGGTTCAGAGGCTGGTAACTCTGAGCACATTCAAGAAAGTTGACATTCCAGCAAAGCAATCAAACAGTGCTGCATTATCAGGAGATGCCGTCATTCATGCGAAACATTAGACTAAGATCCTCACTAGGCAAGACAGGAATGCACAGGAAGACAGCACCATTGAAGGCAGCACCCTCCAAACCCATCTCCTTCAACTGCACCTTCCAAACTCACAACGCTCACTCCTTCAACAACACCTTCCAAAACCACAACCCCGACTCCTTCGCCAACACCTTCCAAAACCACAACTTCCTTCAACAGCACCTTCCAAATCCACGATGTTCACCCCCTAAAGGGACAAGATCTGCAGATGCAAGGGAATACCGCAACTTTCAAGTTCCTCTCCAGCCACACACAACACTGACTTGGAACAATATCGCCGTTGTTTCACTGTCATTGGGTCAAAATTCTGGAACTCCCTCCCGAACAGCACTGTGGGTTTATCTACACCACATGAACTGCAACAGTTTAAGAAGGTAGCTCACCATCATCTTCTCAAGGTCAATTAGGGATGGGTAGTAAATGCTGGCCTGGGTAGTAACGCCCAGGAACGAATAACTAAAATAAAAGGGCTAAAGGCTATTCAACTTCCAAAAATGCACAGCTCAAATTACCACATTGGTCTTTAGCAAAGGTTTGTGCAAAGCTGGGTTTCTAAGACATGGTACAATCAGATCTTCAACATGTCATAGGCACCTAACTTTTTTTACAATGCTTCCATTAACACTGGGCAGAAAATTCTCTCTATTTTATCAAATAGTATAGTCTGTGCCGCTCTGAAGATTTGCCTCCCGATCTTCTAAACCTACATACGAAAATGATGGGGAAGAAAAAGGAACTGATCCATGAAGCCTGCCACCCATTCACAATGCCCAAAACATCATAACTAGACATTCCCTATCCCACAATAGCCACTGGAAAAATCAAGCAGCGAGAAGGAAAAAACAGGATTAGTAAGAGGGAAATACGCTGGAAATTCCTTTGAGCCCCCTCACCCCTCCACCATCTATGCTCACTATCTTTACTCCTCGACATAATCCTGTGTGTTGAGATGATGGTTTTAGCTCTTAATGCATTCTCTGCCAAGTTCTCAAACTTCCCACTCCCATAGCCTTCAGGCATTTATGAACCAAACTTGCTATTACTTAATCACAACTTCCTACTTTACCTTAACTTTCTTGCACATCGCTATTAGGGACACAAGAACATGAATTAATATCACAGAAAAAATATTGAAGAAACGCAAGGGTCAAAAATCCAACAAATCCTAGGACCTGATGGCCTATCTCCTAGGACTCTAAAAGAGATAGTTGCAGAGATAGTGAATATGCTGATTATGATTAAATCCCTAGATTCTAGAATAGCCCAGCAGAATGGATGCCAGCAAATGTAACACCACTACTCTAGAGAAAACAAAAACAGGGAACTAGAGGCCAATTAAGTGGACTTGAGTCATTGGGAAAGTGCTGGAATCTATTTTTAAGGAAGTCTTAACAATGCACTTAGAAAAGCATATCAAAGTCAATGATCAAAGTCAATGTGGTTTTACAGCAGGAAATAGTATTTGACAAATTATTTGGGGATTTTTGAGGATGTAGCTAGTATGTATGGGAAAATGCTGTTGAGGTGGGTCATCAGCCGTGATCTTAGTGGATGGCAGAATGAGCTCAAACGGTTGAATGGCCTGCTCCTGCTCTAATTCCCATTCATATTCTTAACTAGCAAGATAGATAAAGGGAAACCAGAAGATGTAGTATACAGGGAAACAGTGATACTATCACTGGACGAGGCTAATGTTCTGGGGACAGGAGTTCAAATCCCACCACAGCAGCTTGTAGAGTTTAAATTCAACTTATTCATAAATATCGAATCCAAAGCTAATTTCACTACCAGTAACCATAACAACTATTCTCGACTGTCAGAAAAACATGTCTAGTTCACTAATGTCCTTGAAGAAAATCTGCCATTCATATCTGGTCTGGCCTACATGTGACACACACCAATGTGGTTGACTGTTAACTGCCAAAAGGTATTTGATAAGGTGCCACACAACAAGTTAATGTGCAAGGGCTCATGAAGTGGAGATAAGATATTAGCATGGATGGTGCATTGGTTAATGGACAGGGAATAGACAATAGGAATAAATGGCGCATTTTCAAGTTGGCAGGCAGCATCGACTAGAGTGCCGCAGGGTAAGTGCTGAGACCTCAGCTATTTACAATCAATATTAATAACTTTGATGAAGAATCCAAGATAATGAAGTTTGCTGACAATACAAAGCTAGGTTGGAATATAAGCTGCGAGGAGGACAAAGAGGCTGCAAAGAAATATGGACAGGTTAAGTGAGTGGGCAATAAGACAGTAGATGAAGTATAATGTGGGGAAACGTGAGGTTATTCAAGCAAAATACTGCAGATGTTGGAATCTGAAACAAAAACAGAAAATGCTGGGGGGGAAAAATCAACAGGTCTGGCAGCATCTGTGGAGAAAGAAAATAGAGTTAATGTAACATGCTCCGTTTTTGCCTGAGATTATTCACTTTGGGAGTAGGAAGAGAAAAGCAGAATTTATTTTTTTTAAAAGATGTGAAACTTGCAAATGTTGATGTACAGAGGGACTTGAACGTACTTGTATATGGAATACAAAGCTTGCATGCGAGTGTTGCAAACAATTAGGAAGGCAAATGGCACAATGAACCTTATTGTAAGGGAACCCTGACAAGTGTGAGGTGAGTAATTTGACAAGGAAGTACTCAATGAATGGCATGGCACTGGG
Source organism: Mustelus asterias (assembly GCF_964213995.1). NCBI lineage: Eukaryota > Metazoa > Chordata > Chondrichthyes > Carcharhiniformes > Triakidae > Mustelus > Mustelus asterias. The sequence continues at coordinate 136,877,788 of NC_135806.1, forward strand.
AAGTTCTGAGGAACAAAGGGACTTTGGCATGTTTGTCTATGAATCTCTGAAAACAGAACGACATATTAGTGGGGTGGTGAAAAAGGTATTTGGGACACATGCCTTTCTCAATAGAGGCAAATTATAAAAGCAAGGGAGTCATTTTGGAGTTGTATAGAACTTTGGTGAGGCCACAGCTGGAGTACTGTGTGCAGTTCTGGTCACCACATTATAGGAAGGATGTGATTGCACTGGTGGGGGTGCAGAGGGGATTCGTCAGGATGCTGCCTGGGATGGAAAATTTAAGTTATGAAGAGAGGTTGAATAGGCTTGGGTTGTTTTCGTTGGAGCAGAGAAGACTGAGGGGCGACCTGATCGAGGTGTTCAAAATTATGAGGAGTATGGACAGAGTGGAGAGGGAGCGTTTGTTCCCCTTGTTTGAAGGGTCAGTCACAAGGGGACATAGGTTCAAGGTGGGGGGCAGCTGGTTTGGGGGGGGGGGGGGGGGGGGGGGGGAGGGGGCGGGGGGGTGGTGCCTGGGAGGGTGGTAGACCCGAGTTGCCTCACATTCTTTAAAAGGTACCTGGATGAGCACTTGGCAGATCATAGCATTCAAGGCTTTGGGCCAAGTGCTGGTAAATGGGATTAGGTGGGAGTTCAGGTGTTTCCCGCGTGTTGGTGCAGACTCAACAGGCCGAGGGGCTTCTTCTGCACTGTATGATTCTATGATTGGGGTCCAGGAATAAAGTAGTCTTGCTATAATTATGCAGGGCTTTGGTAAGACCACACCTGAAATATTGTACACATTATCTGAGGAAGGATACACTTGCATGGCAGACAGTACGGTGAAGGTTCACTGGAGTGGTGCCTGGGATGAAAGGCTGAGTACACTCCCTTAGCAGTTTAGAAGATGCAAGGTGGTCACATTGAAACGCACAAGATTCTGAAATGTCCTGATAAACACCGAGAGGTTGTTGCCCTCATGTTTTAGATTCCCAGCCAGTGGAACAGTCCCAGGATATTGGGTGGCACGGTGACACAGTGGTTAGCAGTGGGTTCAATTCTAGCCTCGGGTCACTGCCTGTGTGCAGTCTGCACGTTCTCCCTGTGTCTGCATGGGTTTCCTTGCACAGTCCGAAAGCTGTGCTGGTTAGGTGGATTGGCCGTGCTGAATTCTCCTTCAGTGTACCCGAACAGGCGTCGAAGTGTGGCGACACAGGTATTTTCACAGTAACTTCATTGCAGTGTTAATGTAAGTTAACACTAATGAATAAACTTAAAAATTTTAAAATAAGAGAGGAGAATGTTTTTCAACTCAAATCTTCGGCATTCTCTACCCCAGAGGGGTGTGGATGCTCCATTGTTGAATATATTTAGACAGGTTTTAGTATCCGGGAACTGAGGGATATGGAGATCGTGTAGGAAAGTGGCACTGAGACAAAAGATCAGCCATGATCGTTCTGACTACAAAAGCAAGCTCTACTCCTGTTCCGTTGTTATGTAGAAGGCCATTCAGCCCCTTAAGCATATCCTGCCATTCAGTGAAATCATGGCTGATCTGTGACCCAATTCCACATACCCACCTTTGCCTCCATAGCCCTTAATATATTTGGTTAACTAAAAATCCATTAATCTCAAATTTATAATTAACAATTGAATAGCAGCCATTGCACACAGAAGCGTTTGCTAACTTCATGGAGAGATTGTGGAGAGGAAGGAGGAGAATTTTAATTTAGGTATTGCTTAACCCAGAGCCAATGTAGGACAGCAAGCGCAGGATGAAGGGAAAATGGAACTTGATGCAAGTTAGGACACGGCAGCAACCTTGGACAGCCTCAAGTTTACAGAGGGTAGAATGTGGGAGGCCAGCGAGGAATGCATTGGATTTATTAGAATGGCACAGAATTAGGTCCTTCAGCCCAACTGGTCTGTGCTGTGCATAGGTTCCACATGAACCTCCTTCCACCCCACTCAGCATATCCTTCTATTCCCTCCTCCCTGGTGCACTTAGAACCATAGAAATGATACAGCACAGAAGGGGACCATTCAGCCCACGTGTCCATGCCAACTAAAGACACCCATCTAACTTCCCTTTGCAGGTGGATAATAAAAGAGATATTGATTCCATCCACAACAGATGTCTCAGACGTGGAGGGCCAGAATCTAATAAACCATGTCATTGTGTACCTGCTACACCCAAGCCTTAAAATTGGCGACCCTCGCCAAGGACAGCTTTGCAAGCTCTCAGCAAGACCATAAGATATCCTATTTCGTAGGAACAAATCCAGCGATACGCACTGGGCAAGTTCAAGTGAATGGATTACACATAGTACATTTATTAAAATGTATTAAGGCTAAGTTTTTCTGATCAGCTGTATTAAATTCATTTATTCTTTTTAATAAGAATTAGTGCTTCAATCCCAACCCTTACAAGCTATTATTGTCAAAAGAAAAATCAGTATTGTGTTCTGATTATTTTACATACAACATACAGTACAGAATTCATGCCAGCGTTGATGCTCTTCTTTTGCCTCCTTCCACACTGCTTCATCTAATCCTAGTAACAAGTCTCACAACACCAGGTTAAAGTCCAACAGGTTTATTTGGTAGCAAAAGCCACTAGCCGAAAGCTAGTGGCTTGTGCTACCAAATATACCTGTTGGACTTTAACCTGGTGTTGTGAGACTTGTTACTGTGTTTACCCCAGTCCAACGCCGGCATCTCCACATCATCTAATTCTGTCAACATATCTTTTATTTTTTTTGTCCTTCATGGACATATCTTGCTGCCCCTTCAAGACCTTTATTGTATTCACCCCAACTAGTCATTGTGGTGAAATTTCCATATTCCCACTCTGCTCAGGTAAAGACATTTCTCCTGAATTTCCTATTGAACATAAGAACATAAGAAATAGGAGCAGGAGTAGGCCATCTAGCCCCTCGAGCCTGCCCCGCCATTCAATAAGATCATGGCTGAAATGACGTGGATCAGTACCACTTACCCGCCTGATCCCCATAACCCTTAATTCCCTTACCGATCAGGAATCCATCCATCCGCGTTTTAAACATATTCAGCGAGGTAGCCTCCACCACCTCAGTGGGCAGAGAATTCCAGAGATTCACCACCCTCTGGGAGAAGAAGTTCCTCCTCAACTCTGTCTTAAACCGACCCCCCTTTATTTTGAGGCTGTGTCCTCTAGTTTTAACTTCCTTACTAAGTGGAAAGAATCTCTCCGCCTCCACCCTATCCAGCCCCCGCATTATCTTATAAGTCTCCATAAGATCCCCCCTCATCCTTCTAAACTCCAACGAGTACAAACCCAATCTCCTCAGCCTCTCCTCATAATCCAAACCCCTCATCTCCGGTATCAACCTGGTGAACCTTCTCTGCACTCCCTCCAATGCCAATATATCCTTCCTCATATAAGGGGACCAATACTGCACACAGTATTCCAGCTGCGGCCTCACCAATGCCCTGTACAGGTGCATCAAGACATCCCTGCTTTTATATTCTATCCCCCTCGCAATATAGGCCAACATCCCATTTGCCTTCTTGATCACCTGTTGTACCTGCAGACTGGGCTTTTGCGTCTCATGCACAAGGACCCCCAGGTCCCTTTGCACGGTAGCATGTTTTAATTTGTTTCCATTGAGATAGTAATCCCATTTGTTATTATTTCCTCCAAAGTGTATAACCTCGCATTTCTCAACGTTATACTCCATTTGCCATATCCTCGCCCACTCACTCAGCCTGTCCAAATCTCTCTGCAGATCTTCTCCGTCCTCCACACGATTCACTTTTCCACTTATCTTTGTGTCGTCTGCAAACTTCGTTACCCTACACTCCGTCCCCTCCTCCAGATCATCTATATAAATGGTAAACAGTTGCGGCCCGAGTACCGATCCCTGCGGCACGCCACTAGTTACCTTCCTCCAACCGGAAAAACACCCATTTATTCCGACTCTTTGCTTCCTGTCGGATAGCCAGTCCCCAATCCACTTTAACACACTACCCCCAACTCCGTGTGCCCTAATCTTCTTCAGCAGCCTTTTATGGGGCACCTTATCAAACGCCTTTTGGAAATCCAAAAACACCGCATCCACCGGTTCTCCTCCATCAACCGCCCTAGTCACATCTTCATAAAAATCCAACATGTTCGTCAAGCACGACTTTCCCCTCATGAATCCATGCTGCGTCTGATTGATCGAACCATTTCTATCCAGATGCCCTGCTATCTCCTCTTTAATAATGGATTCCAGCATTTTCCCTACTACAGACGTTAAGCTGACCGGCCTATAGTTACCCGCCTTTTGTCTCCTTCCTTTTTTAAACATTGGATTTATCAGTGACTATATTCTTTTTAGGGCCCCTAGCTTTCGTCTCCATCACGAGTGGAAATGTCTTGTCTGCTATTTGCTTGCCCTCAAAATAAAGCAATGCTGAATAAAACAGCTGAAACGGCTCCAAATCAAGAGTGGGGAGGAGTCAACACATAATGAAGTGTGTTAGGTAATACATTGCTGAAAGTGTTGTGTGTTTTAATATTGTCAACAATTAGGATTAGAACAAGAATGCTAGTTGTAACAAGGCATTAAGGAATAGATACTAAAGTCAGCGTCAATTCTTAACTCAGTCCCTGCAGTTTGTTTTAAAAGCACATGAGACAACGTACCCAGGGTGGAACTTGTGAAGCTGTCTAGAAGTGCATCTCCAGGAGTATTTGAGGCATCCTCCTCCTCATCTTGAAGCTGCCCGATCTGCATTGCTGAATACTGATTGTCTGTCCCATCCAGCACCTGGTTCAAACAAGCAGATTCAGTAATAATTTACACCAGGTTTCAACAGGATTGGTAGTGCCTTCCTGTTCATTGAATCCCCATTTCTTCCCTCCTTGTTTCCTCAGGAGTGTTAACTAATCACTTACCCCTCTCACCTAAACGATCAGAATTGGGAGTTTAAAGGGTGAACAGAGGGAGCATCTCCAAAATTATGAAGGGTTTATAATTAGGTGAGTAAATCAGGTTGTTTCCACCTGTTGATGGAAGAGAACATCAGTAATGTCTCCGGAGAAAAGCAGGGTGATTTCTCCAGCAAAATGCAGAGTGGAGGCTAATTTCATTAAAAAAAGTGATGTTTAAAGTTTTTAAAGTTTATTTTAAAAAGTTTATTATTGTCACAAGTAGGCTTACATCACAATCAAGTTACTGTGAAATTCCTCTAGCCGCCACACTCTGGTGCCTGTTCGGGTACACTGAGGGAGAATTTAGCACGGCCAATGCACCTAAACTGCACATCTTTGGACTGTGAGGGGAAACCGGAGCACCCCAGAGGAAACCCACACAGACACGAGGAGAACATGCAAACTCCACACAGACAGTGACCCAAGCCGGGAATCGAATCCAGGTCCCTGGCACAGAGAGGCAGAAGTGCTAACCACTGTGCCACCGTGCTGTCTGTGCGTATAAACCAATTCCAATCACCTATAGCAGTGTGGACTCCAGGTATAGCGAAGAGGACCATCAGAGGATACAGCAGGATATAGATCGGTTGGAGACTTGGGCAGAGAGGTGGCAGATGGAGTTTAATCCGGACAAATGTGAGGTAATGCATTTTGGAAGGTCTAATACAGATAGGAAATATACAGTAAATGGCAGAACCCTTAGGAGTATTGATGGGCAGAGGGATCTGGGTGTACAGGTACACAGGTCACTGAAAGTGGCAACGCAGGTGGAGAAAGTAGTCAAGAAGGCATACGGCATGCTTGCCTTCACTGGCCATGGCATTGAGTTTAAAAATTGGCAAATCATGTTGCAGCTTTATAGAACCTTAGTTCTTGGAATATAGTGTTCAATTCTGGTCACCACACTACTAGAAGGATGTGGAGGCTTTGGAGGGGTACAAAAAAGATTTACCAGGATGTTGCCTGGTATGGAGGGCATTAGCTATGAGGGGAGATTGGAGAAACTTGGTTTGTTCTCACTGGAACAACGGAGGTTGAGGGGAGACCTGATAGAAGTCTACAAGATTATGAGAGGCATGGACAGAGTGGATAGTCACAAGCTTTTTCCCAGAGTGGAAGAGTCAATTACGAGGGGGCACAGGTTTAAGGCGCGAGGGGCAAGGAGATGTACGAGGCAGATGTTTTACACAGAGAGTGGTGGGTGCCTGGAACTCTGTGCCGGGGGAGGTAGTGGAAGCAGAAATGATAGTGAGTTTTAAGGGGTGTCTGGACAAATACATGAATAGGATGGGAATGGAGGGATATGGTCCCTGGAAGGGTCGGGAGTTTTAGGTAAGTCGGGCAGCATGGTCGGTGCAGGCTTGGAGGGCCGAAGAGCCTGTTCCTGTGCTGTAATTTTCTTTGTTCTTTTTGCATGACTGATGGGGAATTACTTCTGCCCTGCTCGAGAGCAGTCAATATAGTCAGGAAAGTAAAAAAATGGAATGGGGAATTCTCTTCTCCAAACACTGCTGAAGCAGTGTGTGGATTATTTGAAAAGGAATTAGGCTGTTGCTTGGGGAAGATTGTTCAGAGGTTAGTGTGTGTGATTGGGTGGCTAAATTACAGCAGCACTGCAATCCTCCATCAACACTGCTATTTTCCTGAAGGACAGTAAGTTAAGAAAAGGTGGAGGGGTAGCTCTGGTAACTAAGGATGACATTGGTTAAATAGAGAGATGATCTTAGTTCTACAGATCAAAATGTAGAATCAGCTTGGGTAGAGATGAGAAAAAGTAAAGGTAAGTCACTTATGGGAGTGGTTTACTCCCCCCCCCCCCGCCCCCAACTGCTACCACACTGTAGGATGGGGTATGCAGAAAAAAATAATGGGGGCTTGTAAGAAAGGTACAGTAATAATCATGGGTGATATTAATCTACATTGAAATTGGACAAATCAGGTCGCCAAAAGTAGCCTGGATGGTGAGTTCATAGAGTGTTTTCTGTACAATTTTTTAGAACAGCACATTCTCAAGCCAACCAGACAGCAGGCGACACCTGATCTGGTAATGCGCAATGCAACAGGATTAATTAATGAGCTCATAGTGAAGATATTCCTAGGTAGCAGTGATCATAATATGATTGAATTTCACATTCAGTTTGAGGGAGAGAGAAATGGATCTGAGATAAGTGTTTTAAACTTAAATAAGGGCAATTATGAAGGCAAGAAGACAGGTGGCTAAAGCAAACTGGGTAATTCAGTTAAAGTATAGGTCAGTAGACAGCAGTGACAGACATTTAACAATATATTTTAGAATACTCCGAAAAATACATTTCAGTGAGAAAAAAAAGACTAAGGGAAAGACACACCAGCTGTGGCTAACAAGGGAAGTTAAATGTGGTTTTAAATTGGAAACATATTGGAATCATAATGGCTCTGGCGAGAGTGTAAAGGAGGTTTACAATAAAAGTTGCCAGGGCTAGAAAACTGTAGCTACGAGGAGAGATTGGATAGGTTGGGGTTATTTACCTTGGAACAAAAAAGGCTGAGGGGTGACTTGATAGAGGTTTACAAAATTATGAGCAGAAGAGATAGAATGGACAGGATAAAATTGTTCCCCTTGGTGGAGAATTCTAGAATCAGGAGACATTGATTCAACATAAGTGGCAGAAGGCATAGAGGGGACATGAGGAAGAACTTTTTTACGAAGAGGGTGGGGGTGTGTCTGGAATTCACTGCCCGAGTTGGTGGTAGAGGCAGAGACCCTAAACGCCACTAAAAAGTACCTGGATCTGCACTTTAAAAGCTTTAAGCTACAGGGCTATGGGCCAGGTGCAGGAAGGTGGGAGTAGAAAGGGCTATCCTTGGGCTGGCATAAACAAGATGGACTGAAAGGCCTCCTTATGTGCTGTGTCTTCTCTATGGTTTCTATGGAAGTAATGGATGTGCTGAACTTAGACTTCCAGAGGCATTTGACAAGTTGGCACATCAAATGCTACTGTGCAAATTAAGAGCTCATTAGTATGGAGAGAGGATTGGTTAGCTAAAAGAAACAGAGTAGGGATAAAGGGGTCATTTTCAGTTTGGCAAGATGTGATGAGTGGAGCACTAAAGGGATCAGTTACTCAATTAGTTACAATTTAGATCAATGACTTGGATGAAAGGAGCAAATATAAGTTTGCCAAATTTGCTGATGACACAAAGATAGAAAGGAGAGATTTTTTCAAATTCTTTTTAACGGGACATGGGCAGAAACTGGCTAGACCAGTACTTTGATTGGTGATCCCTAATTGACTTTGAGATGCTGGTGGTGAGCCACCTTCTTGAACCACTGCAATCCAAGTAGTGTAGGTACACCCACAGTTAGGGTTGTTAGGGCAGGGTTTTGATCCAGCTACAGTGAGGGAACAGCACTATTGTTCCAAGACAGGATGCCGTGTGGCTTGAGGGGAACTTGCAGGTGGTGGTGTTTCTATGCATCTGCTGCCCTTGTCTTTCTAGGTGACAGAGGTTGTGGGTTTAGAAAATGCTGTCAATGGAGAGCAAGTTGTGAAAAGGATATCATGAGTCTGCAAAATTAAATGAGTGGGCAAAATTTGGCAGAAGGAGTATAGTCTGGAAAAATGAGAACTTGTCCACTTTTGCGGGAAGAGCAAATAAGCAGAATATTATTTAACTGGGGAGAGATCACAGAACCCAATGGTACAGAAGGATCTGGATGTCCTGATACATCCATCAGTAAAAGGTTAGTACGCAGGTACAACAAGTGTTAATGGAGTCAAATGGAACGTTATTACTTGTTGCAAGAGGAATGGAATATAAAAGTAGGGGTGTTTTGCTATAGTTGTGATGTGGAGATGCTGGCGTTGGACTGGGGTGAACACAGTAAGAGTTTCAACAACACCAGGTTAAAGTCCAACAGGTTTATTTGGTAGCACATTTTCACTCCATCTGACGAAGGAGCAGCGCTCTGAAAGCTAATGGTATTTGCTACCAAATAAACCTGTTGGACTTTAACCTGGTGTTGTTAAAACTCTTATTGCTATAGTTGTACAGGGTGTTGGCGAAACCATGTCAGGAGCACTGTGTACAGTTTTGGCCTCCTTATTTAAGATAGTGTATAAATGCATTCGAAGCAGTTTAGAGAAGGTTCACTGATACCTTGGCTGAGGGGGTTACCTTATGAGGAGAAGATGAACGGGCAGAGCTGCATCCATTGGAGCTTAGAAGAATGAAAGGTGATCTTATTGAAACATACAGGATCCTGAGGGGCCTTCAGAGTGGAAGTTGGGAGGAAGTTTTCCTTGTGGAGAAACTAGAACTGGAGGACAAGGTGTCTCACATTTAAGACGGTGGTGACAGTAAACAGTAAAATTGTACATTATTTTTGTGCTGATATAGCGACAACAATGCACAGCAGGTCGGGTGCTGAGATCAGTTGGAGGATTGCCCTGTAACTAAATGGCATTTCTTTGCTCATCAGATGCTATAGACCTGTTGTGCAGTTCCAGCATTTGTCATTTATCTTCAGGACAATGTTATCTGATGATGAAGCAGCACACTTGTGGAACCTGTCACCAGTGAAGTCTATCGATGGTTGAGATGCACATTTTGACAGGTATGGTTCGGGAATTTAATTTTAACAGAAAAAGATTTGCCAGGATTAATTTTGCTGTCACTGTCATCTATCCATGAAAATTTAGACATTCGTTGTATCAAAATCAGCACGCAGATATTACAAATGTAAAAACCAGGAGGCAAGCAGCGTTAAATAAGGCACAACATCTCGAGAAAGTAAAGTGAGAAAAATTACTAAACAACATACAGCTCAATCAGCAGACACAGATTCAAAAAGAAAGATTAAAACGGAATAGAACTAATACTGGGCAAAAGCAGGGGTGCATGAACATGAGAGCTCTATATTCTACTCTACTCTCAAGACAGTGTCAGTCCATGTGAAATGGTCACAGTCACCTTACTAAGAGACAACATTCGTTTTACTTTATGTACTTAGGATTAAGTTTAAAATCTCTCTCAACATGCCTCTGAAGGAGTTTCAACCTGATGAAAAATGTTTGCATGCTAAAAGCCCACAAATAAAGAGAGAGGATGGTCACTGCACTGTTCAAGGAAACTCGACTTCTCTCAGCATTCAGGCCAGCATGCAGCAGTGGCGATGTGGGCTAGCATCAGGAACCATGCACACCAAGCTCCTGAATTCATTCATGATACTGTGCAGAAGGGTCATGTAGTGGGATGGCATTTATTTAGAGAGCAAGAGGGTGAAGAAGGAGGTGTGCAATGGAAGGGTGGGAGCAACAAGGGGGAGAGAAGGGGTTGGAATGAGAGATTGAGAAAGTGGGGGCGCAACAAGAGATGAAAGGGTGCAATGAGAGAGAGAGAGAGAGAGAAAGTGGGGTGCAGGAGAGATGGAGAGAGGGGCGCAACGGGTAATTAAGGCAGCAAATGGAATTTTGTCCTTCATTGGTAGAGGGATGGAGCTTAAAAACAGGGAGGTTATGTTGCAGCTGTATAAGGTGCTGGTGAGGCCACACCTGGAGTACTGTGTACAGTTTTGGTCTCCTTACTTGAGAAAGGATATTCTGGCACTGGAGGGGATGCAGAGGAGATTCACTAGGTTGATTCTGGAGTTGAGAGGGTTGGCTAATGAGGAGAGATTGCGTAGACTGGGGCTACGCTCATTGGAATTTAGATGAATGAGGAGGAATCTAATAGAAACATAAGATTATGAAGGGAATAGATAAGATAGAAGCAGGGAGTTTGTTTCCACTGGCGGGCGAAACTAGAACTAGGTGGCATAGCCTCAAAATACGGGGGAGCAGATTTAGGAGCGAGTTGAGGAGGAACTTCTTCACCCAAAGGGTTGTGAATTTGTGGAATTCCCTGCCCAGTGAAACTGTTGAGGCTACCTCATTGAATGTTTATAAAGAAAAGATAGATTTTTGAACAATAAAGAAATTAAGGGTTATGGTGGGCAGGTGGGTAAGTGGAGCCAAGTCCACGAAAAGATTAGCCATGATCTTATTGAATGGCGGGGCAGGCTCGAAGGGCCAAATGGCCTCCTCCTGCTCCTAGTTCTTATGTTCTTGAGTTTAGCGAGGGGGCGCAACTGGGGGGAGAGAGGGTGCGCAACAGGAGGGAGAGAGAGGAGGGGTTGCTACATGAACGATATAGTGTGACAGAGAGAAAAAACAGAGGAAGAATGACTTTGGGCCACTCATGCATCTTGCCACAAGCATCAGATTGGTATTCAGAAGCTTGAAGCCCTCCCAGTCACAGATGGGGCAGAGGGACAATTTGAGGGGAGGGGGGGGAACTTTTTTTAAGCAATTTCAGTGCTTGTGAGCTGCTGACCTTTTCACCACGACTAGCTGAGGAACTGGAAGAGAAAGTGGTAGTATCCGAGTCTGAGCCCTCCATGGGGGAGCTGTGAGAGATGTCGGGACCCTCAGTGGAGGTCTGGGACCCCCCCTCTGCCCGCTGCACACTTACAAGCTCTGAACTGTCGGACGGGGTCACGGCTGAATCTGGGCCCTCGGTTGTCTGGGAGCTCTCACTGAGTGGAGATATAGCCTGATTGGTGCGGTCATTCTGGTCTGCATTGGTGTCTGACTGGATGGTGCTGATCTGACTGGAACTTCGGCTCAGCGCCTCATCGACATCCCCTTCAACTGTCAAGCCGGTCAGGTCCGATGTTGCCGAACTATTGAGATCGACAGACTCTGCAGACTGTAGAGTATGCTGGGAACGTGGCTGCTGAGTGATGATATCGTGCCCAGTAGAATCTGGCACTGGGCTTGTTGACCCCAAGGTAGTAGGTGATGGAACATCAACAGTGCCTTCACTGTTTACTGAACCTGAAAGTGTGAGTGAAAACAACACATTAACTGTTATATACATGTAAAAATAAACAGCAGATAATACGGCTCACACAATGTGCTTATAGGTTTCCACACTATTGTGAAATCCAATGCATAAATGTGGCACATCGACAAAATGATTTTCCAGCCAGCATAATTAAGGACCCCACACACCCCAGACATTCTCTCTTTCACCTTCTTCCGTCGGGAAAAAGATACAAAAGTCTGAGATCACGTACCAATCGATTCCAGAACAGCTTCTTCCCTGTTCCCATCATACTTTTGAATGGACCTATCTTGCATTAAGTTGATCTTTCCCTACACCCTAGCTATGACTGTAACACTACATTCTGCACTCTCTCCTTTCCTTCTCTATGAACGGTATGCTTTGTCTGTACAGTGCGCAAGAAACAATACTTTTCACTGTTTACTAATACATGTGACAATAATAAATCAAATTATTGTCCAGTGGAAGGATGAGAAGGGTCTAGATTTTGCACTCAAGTCTTTGGAATGGGCCTTGAACCTGAACGATTATGGCAACACATCTACTTGAACAGTTAGCAGAACAACTGCAATCACTGGTTGGGTTATAAGGATCGCTGGCTGGCTTTCAGTGAGAAACAGATCAAGTGGCTATTGCTCCTGGCATTCCTGCAGCAGTTTTGCTAATCGCCCACTGAGGTCACAGTAGCTCAAGACAAACCCCTGCAGAAAGGTCAGGGCCTCTGTTTACCCAGAACTCGAGCTGTACTGGAGGAGAGCACTTTCCAGCTGTACAGTACTCGGGGAAAGAGTCAGTGTGGTTACAGAGCTGCAGGTTACTAGTGGGAAGGCGGTGACATAGTGGAATTGTCGCTCAACTGCAAATCCAGAGACCCAAGGTGTCCACAAGGGAACCAGGATTCAAATCCCACCATGGCAGACAGTGGAATTTTAAAACTCAATAAAATATCTGGAATTAAAGGTCATAAAAACCCATTAGTCCTTCATGGAAGGAAACCTACCATGTGTGTACCATCTACAGGATGCACTGCAGGAACTCAGCAAGACAACACCTTCCAATCCCACGACCACTACCATCTAGAAGGACAAGAGCAGCAGATACCTGCGAAAACCACTACCTGGAGGTCCCCTCCAAATCGCTCACCATCCTGACCTGGAACCATTTTGCAGTTTCTTCACTGTCACTGTGCCAAAATCCTGGAACGCCTTCCCTAACAGCAGTGTGAGTGTACCTCCACCTCAGGGACTGCAGCGGTTCAAGAAGGCAGCTCACCACCACCTACTCAAGGGCAACTAGGGATGGGCAATTAATGGTGGTCTAGCCAGCGACATCCACATCCCATAAAAAGAATTTTTAAAAAAGACTTAGTGACAATCCTTACATGTATTTACAACAGCAGAACAGGGTCATTTGAGACTTCAGGGATGGTTGCCCCTTCCTTTTTGGAGGTTGCCCCAGGCTTCAGTAAGGATCCCATGCTCATGATTACGCACCATGGTTCAGCCACAAAACCAGTAAATTTTCAGTGGTGATGGCAGAAAAACTAAAACCTGGAGGAATGGCAGCTGCTTACATGTGGCGAATCCTTTGGGAAGAGAACTTGTGTTTTCTTTAAGTGCGCATGAAGACGGCGATGGAAACCACCTAATTCTTTTCCACCAAATCAAACAGTCCATTGCTCATGGAGGTTGAAAATAGGAGGCTCTTACGAACAACTGAAGAGGAGTGCGCAGGATTATGAGGGGTAGAAAAATAAGCAGAGAAACTGCCCTTGGGCCACAAACCTGGAAAAGTGGCAGTGCTGACTTCTGACCGGGTCTCTGCATCATCTTCAAGTCCATCCTCTTCTCCAGAAACCATTTTGCCTGTTAACACACATATTGGGTAAAAATGAAGTTCCCAAATGTAAATTTAACATAAATATTCCACCAAAGTGACAAGCAGGTTATTTTAAGTTATCAAAAAAAATTCTGAACAAACCATCTGAACAAGTACTGTAACCTGCCACTGCTGGACAATTTTAATTTCCTAATGCACCCAAACATCTGTACGTTCATTACTCACACTGTACAAACGCACTTCTCAGATTGTCTCTGCAGCTTCCTTACCTCGCAGTATAAAGCTCACTGCATAGTTTCAAACCCTTTCCCTCCAGGCTTAGAAATGCCATTCTAGGTTAAAGATGCCGTTTAAATACAAGTTCTTGCTGTTTTCAATTACATCTTTCTGATAACCTCCATAATGAATTGATTTTGATATACAGTCATTGTAAGTCAACAAATAGTGATGTCTTGAGGTGTGTACATATTACAGAGGAGGTGGTGCTGGAAGTCTTAAAGTGCATCAAACATAGAAACATAGAAAATGGGTGCAGGAGTAGGCCATTCGGCCCTGCACCACCATTCAAAATGATCATGGCTGATCATGCACTTTCAGTATTCCACTCACGCTTTCTCTCCATACTCCTTGATCCCTTTAGCCACAAGGGCCACGTCCAGCTCCCTCTTGAACATACCTAGCGAACTGACCCCAACAGCTTTCTGTGGTAGAGAATTCCACAGGTTCAGAGCTCTGAAAGGAGATGATCTTCCTCATCTCAGTCCTGAATGGCTCCCCCCACCCAGTTCTGCACTTGCCCAAAATCAGGAACATTCTTCCCACATTTAGCCTGTCCAGTCCCATCAGGATTTTATGTTTCCTGACATTCCCCTCTCAATCTTCTAAATTCCAGTGAGTACAAGCCCAGTCAATCCAGTCTCTCTTCATATGTCAGTCCTGCCATTCCGGGAATCAGTCTGGTGAACCTTTGCTGGACTTCCTCAATATCGAGAATGTCCTTCCTCTGTCTCGGAGACCAAACTGCACACAATACTCAAGGTGTGGCCTCACCAAGACCCTGTATAACTGCAGCAAGACATCCTTACTACTTTCTTAAATCCTCTTGCTATGAATTGGCTTGATGACAGAAGATAGAGGGTGGTTGTAGAGGGTTGTTTTTCAAACTGGAGGCCTGTGACCAGCGACGTGCCTCAGGGATCGGTGCTGGGTCCACTATTATTTGTCATTTATATTAATGATTTGGATGAGAATTTAGGAGGCATGGTTAGTAAGTTTGGTGGCATAGTGGACAGTGGAGAATGTTACCTCGGATTGCAACGGGATCCTGATCAATTGGGCCAGTGGGCTGATGAATGGCAGATGGAGTTTAATTTAGATAAATGTGACATGATGCATTTTGGTAGATTGAACTAGGGCAAGACTTGCTCAGTTAATAGTAGGGCGTTGGGTATAGTTAAAGAACAAAGAGATCTAGGGGTACAGGTTCATAGCTCCTTGAAAGTGGAGCCACAGGTGGACAGGGTGGTGAAGGAGGCATTTGGCATAGGTGGTTTCATTGGTCAGAACACTGAATACAGGAGTTGAGATGTCTTGTTGAAGTTGTACAAGACATTGGTAAGGCCACACTTGGAATACTGTGTACAGTTCTGGTCACCCTGTTATAGAAAGTATATTATTAAACTAGAAAGAGTGCAGAAAAGATTTACTAGGATGCTACCGGGACTTGATGGTTTGAGTTCTAAGGAGAGGCTGGATAGACTGGGACATTTTTCCCTGAAGCGTAGAAGGCTGAGGGGTGATCTTATAGAGGTCTATAAAATAATGAGGGGCATCGATCAGCTAGTCAACATCTTTTCCCAAAGGTAGAGGAGTCTAAAACTAGTGGGCATGATGAGAGGGGAGAGATACAAAGAGGGGCAATTTTTTCCACAGAGGGTGGCGAGTGTCTGGAACGAGCTGCCAGAGGTATTAGAAGGGGTGGGTACAATTTGTCTTTTAAAAAGCATTTAGACAGTTACATGAGCAAGATTGGTACAGAGGGTTATGGGCCAAATATAGGCAATTGGGACAGGCTTAAATGGTAAAAACTGGGCAATATGGACAAGTTGGGCCAAAGGGCCTGTTTCCATGTTGTAAACCTCTGACTCTATCACATGAAAGTGCACAGTGGTGTGTCCCCCCTCTGCCCTAGCCCAATATTCAGACCATTCCTGTGATGATTGTCCCTTTAAGGACAACGCAGCGGAGTAAGGGTCGCATGAGCTGTGTTGCCCTTAAAAGAACAATCACCTCAATTGCTCTTTCTAAAATGACCTCCATTGGGTATTCAAAGCATGATTTCAAAGTTAGCAGATAACACGAAACTCAGAAATAAAATGAGCAGAGAGGAGGATAGTGACAGACTTCAAAGGGAGATCGACTGCTGAAATGGGCAGACAGATAGTAAGTTAATTTTAATGCAGCAGCGTGAATGGATTGATTTTGGTAGGAAGGAGGAAGAGGGATTTTGTCTTTTAAATTTTATCTTTTAAAAAGCATTTAGATAGTTACATGGGTACGATGGGTATAGAGGGATATGGGTCAACTGCGGGCAATTGGGATTAGCTTAGGGGTTTAAAAAAAAAAGGGCGGCATGGACAAGTTGGGCCAAAGGGCCTGTTTCCATGCTGTGAACCTCTGACTCTGAGGGAACAATATAAACCAAAAGGTACAATTTTAAAGAACAATAGAAAGGCCTGTGGATGTTTGCACACAAATCAGGTTGCAACAGTTGTTGAAAAGGCATAAAGGATTCTTAAGATTTAAAAATAGCGGTTTAAAGCACAAAAGCAAGGAGACTATGATAAACTTTTATAAAATAATGGTTTAGCTCCAGCTGAAGCAGTGTATCAAATTAGGGATGCCATATTATAGGAAGGATGTCAGGGCCTCGGAAAGGGTGCAGGAGAGTTAGTGCATGATGTCACAAATGAGAAATGGGTACCAGCATAGGTTGAGCAAAAACAGGTCCAATTTCTTACACAGTTCAAACTGATGAACTAGTTTGGCGACACCATGCTGACCAATTGTTATCATGTTGAAATTATTTTTCAGAATCATCTCCAGAAATACCACTATTTATAGTTCCCAGTGTTGTGAATACTGCTACAGAAGACTTAGTTGAATCTGAGTTGCCTGATGGTTGCTAATATACTGAGTGAGAATGATACAGAATTAGTTTCAAGGGAAGAAGTGTCTACCGAAATTCCAAATCATATTTCAAGGGCCAAGGGCAGTCAAATTCCAGAACATTGTCTACAACCAAGAGGAATATATCTCATAGAATAATAGAATCCCTACGGCGCAGAAGTAGCCCATTGAGTCTGCACCGACTCTCTGACAGTGTCTTACCCAGGTCCTCTCCCCCGCCCTATTTCTGTAACCTCATACATTTACCATGGCTAATCCATTTGACCTGCATATCTTTGGACTGTGGGAGGAAACCGGAGCACCCGGAGGAAACCCATGCAGACACGGGGAGAATGTGCAAACTCCGCACAGACAATGACCCAAGCCGGGAATCAAACCCATGTTCCTGGAGCTGTGAGGCAGCAGTGCTAACCACTGTGCTACCATTCCACCCATGATTCCCATCATGATTTTTTGTTTCTATAAGATCTCCCCTTCATTCTTCTAAATTCCAGTGAGTATAGTGCCCGTCTACTCAGTCTCTCCTCATAAGTCAACCCTCTCAACTTCAGAATCAACCTAGTGAATCTCCTCTGCACCCCCTCCAGCGCCAGTATATCCTTTCTCAAGTAAGGAGACCAAAACTGTACACAGTACTCCAGGTGTGGCCTCACCGGCACCTTATACAGCTGCAAAATAATCTCGCTGTTTTTAAACTCCATCCCTCTCGCAATGATGGACAAAATTCCATTTGCCTTCTTAATTACCTGCTGCACTTGCAAGCCAACTATTTGTGATTAATGCACAAGGACACCCAGGTCCCTCTGCACAGCAGCATGCTGCAATTTTTTACCATTTAAATTGTCTATTTTCCTGTTATTTCTACCAAAATGGATGACCTCACATTTACCAACATTGTACTCCATCTGCCAGACCCTTGCCACTCAGTTAAACTACCTATATCCCTCTGCAGACTTTGTGTCCTCTGCACAATTTGCTCTACCACTTATCTTAGTGTCATCTGTGAACTTTGACACTGCATTTGACCCCCAACTCCAAATCATCTATACAAATTGTAAACAACTGCAGTCTCAACACTGATCCCTAAAACCCATGCAAACATGGGGAGAATGTGCAAACTCCAAACTGTCACCCAAGGCCAGAATTGAACCTGGGCCCCTGGAGCTGTGAGGCAGCAACACTAACCACTGTGCCACCGTGCTGCCTTGCTGATCGATTTCTTATTGACTGTGTATAGTGATTAATGATGCATAGTGCCATGTCAAGAGTACTACTGATCCTATGTATATCATAGTAATTTTCTGTCATGACCACAGAAGAGGGAGAGATGTTATGCATCTAAAAAAGGGTGCAGGTTACCTTAAGAGCTAATCATATGATTTGATGGTGATGTCATTTGGGTGTGCGCTTAAGCTGCTGTTTTATCACAGAATCACAATGCAGAAGAGATTCTTCAGCCCATCGAGTCTGCACTGACACACGAGAAACACTTGGCCCACCTCCTAATCCCAGTATCCAGCACTTGGCCCATATGCTTGAATGTTATGATGTGCCAAGTGCTCATCCAGGTACTTTTTAAAGTACCTGGATGAGGCAACTCTTCTCTATCACCCTCCCAGACAGTGCGTTCCGAGACTGTCATCACCCTCTGAGTCCTCTCATCTCCCCTAAATCTCCTGCCCCTCATCTTGAACTTGTGTCCCCCCGTGACTGACCCTTCAACTAAGGGGAATAGCTGCTCCTTATCCTCTCTGTCCATGTCTCTCAATCTTGTACACCTCGATCAGGTCTCCCCTCAGTCTTCTCTGCTCCAACGAAAACAACCCAAGCCTAACCAACCTCTCTTCATAACTTAAATGTTCCATCCCAGGCAGCATCCTGGTGAATCTCCTCTGCACCCCCTCCAGTGCAATGTTAGGGGTTGTGGCAACCAGAACTGTACACAGTACTCCAGCTGTGGCTTCACCAAAGTTCTATACAACTCCAACATGACTTCCCTGTTTTTGTAATCTGTGCCTCGATTAATAAAGCCAAGTGTCCCATTTGCTTTTTCACCGCCCTATTAACATGTCCTTCCACTTTCAGAGATCTATGGACAAACACACCAAGGTCCCTTTGTTCCTCAGGACTTTCCAGTGTCCTACCATTCATTGACTACTTTCTTGTCAAATCCTTCCAAAGCGTATCACCTCACACTTTATAGGGCTAAATTCCATCTGCCCTTTTGACCATCCTGTCGGTATCTTCCTGTAACCCAAGACAATCACCTCACCGTCAATCACCCGACCAATCTTTGTGTCATCTGCAAACTTACTGATCCTATCCCCCAAATAGTCATCTATGTCGTTTATATAAATTACGAATAACAGGGGACCCAGCACAGATCCCTGTGGTACTCCGCTGGACACTGGCTTCCAGTCACTAAAGCAGCTTTCTGGCATCACCCTCTGTCTCCTACAATTAAGCTAATTTTGAATCCACTTTATGAAATTACCCTGTCTCCATGTGCATTTGCCTTCTTTATATGTTTCCCACGTGGGACCTTGTCAAAGGCTTTGCTGAAATCCATATAAACTACATCAACTGCACTACCCTCATCCAAACACCTGGTCACCTCCTCAAAAAATTCAATCAAATTTGTTAGGCATGAGCTCCCTCTGAAAGTCATGCTGCCTATTCCTGATCAAACTTTGCTTCTCCAAGTGGAGGTAGATTCTGTACTTCAGAATTTTCTCCAATACTTTTCCTAGCACTAACATGAGACTCACCGGTCTGGATTCTCTGATTTACTTTCAGTTTCAGTGCAGAGAGTGCAGCTCTTCAATAAAACCTGGTGTGTTGTTACATAAAACATAGAACAGTACAGCACAGAACAGGCCCTTCGGCCCACGATGTTGTGCTGAGCTTTATCTGAAACCAAGATCAAGCTATCCCACTCCCTATCATCCTGGTGTGCTCCATGTGCCTATCCAATAACCGCTTAAATGTTCCTAAAGTGTCTGACTCCACTGTCACTGCAGGCAGTCCATTCCACACCCCAACCACTCTCTGCGTAAAGAACCTACCTCGGACATCCTTCCTATATCTCCCACCATGAACCCTATAGTTATGCCCCCTTGTAATAGCTCCATCCACCCGAGGAAATAGTCTTTGAACGTTCACTCTATCTATCCCCTTCATCATTTTATAAACCTCTATTAAGTCTCCCTCTCAACCTCCTCCGCTCCAGAGAGAACAGCTCTAGCTCCCTCAACCTTTCCTCATAAGACCTACCCTCCAAACCAGGCAGCATCCTGGTAAATCTCCTTTGCACTCTTTCCAGCGCTTCCACATCTTTCTTATAGTGAGGTGACCAGAACTGCACACAATATTCCAAATGTGGTCTCACCAAGGTCCTGTACAGTTGCAGCATAACCCCACGGCTCTTAAACTCCAACCCACTGTTAATAAAAGCTAACACACTATAGGCCTTCTTCACAGATCTATCCACTTGAGTGGCAACCTTCAGAGATCTGTGGATATGGACCCCAAGATCTCTCTGTTCCTCCACAGTCTTCAGAACCCTACCTTTGACCCTGTAATCCACATTTAAATTAGTCCTACCAAAATGAATCACCTCACGTTTATCATTTGTTGTTTGAACCTACACGTGCAAACCATGAAACCATGTTTCTTTCCGTTAAAACTCACGACCCCGAACATGGTTAGGACATCACAGATTCTGATTGAGATTTTCTAGGTATAAAAGCTTCTTCTGAATTCCCTATTAGATTCATTAGTGTCATTGCTGTGGCCCCTAGTTTTGATCCCCCCCCCCCCAAGTGGAAACATTTCCGCATCTACTCAACTTTTCATAACCCAAAAGGCTTCAGTCTTTCCTACAGACAAGAGCCCCAGCCTGTTGCAAAGTGCTTTGCATGCGAGTAACCAATTTTAAGTGCAGTGATTAACACAAAAAAATAGGAGCTAGAGTAGACCACCTGGCCCATCAAGTCTGTTCCACCATTCAATATGATCATAGCTGATCTCGGGCTTCAACTTCATTCTCCTGCCCATTCCCCACACCCCTTAATCCCCCGAGACACCAAAAATCTACTTATCACAGCCTAATGCTGACAAGTTCTAGGTGTGAAGAAGCGTCCACAATAGTTTTGAAAGATTCTCTGCTGAACTATTTATCTTACTACACTCTCACCCAACACTCACTCAGTTGTTCGCTTAATTTCAAACTAACTAAAAGGCAAAATAATGTTGAAATGAAATGCACAAGTAAAAATCAATATGACATCAAGTCAAACAGCACTGCAGCATCATCAGCATTATTATTACAGTGCAGAGCTACGCATCACAATCCATTCAGAAAAGGAGAGTGCCTCATGACAGCAGTTTCCTCCTCATGGTGTACACTTGTTTTCCCCAGTTGTTCAATACATTTTAGCAACTAGCTAAATTGAACAGTTGATGCAGCTCCTAAACATGTTTCTTCTTTAAAAACATATAAAAAGTGGCAGCCATGCTCCTAAAACACGCACTATTCCATATGCTATGGCCATGACCCTACAGGTACATAATTCCTCTCACTTGTAACCTCAGACATGCCTTCAGGAAGCAGGGCAGAGAAAGAGGTGGTGATGGAGGGGTGTGGTGAGAAGCAGTGAAATTATATTGTGATTATCACTTCTCAAAACCATCATAAAGCATTTCTAATATTACTTTAACTGAAAGAAAAAGGGCCCAATTTACAAAGTTTCCAAGTACATCAGACAAACATTATTAATTGAACAAGGACATGCCCAATGTTGGGAGAACTGACATTTATTGTCATTGGTTTCTCTAAGAGGGTGCTACGATGAACTGTGCGTGAGCAATGGCCTATGAATAGGGACTACTCTAACTCAAAGCCTACAAAGTTTTCCCTCTGAAGTCAGTCACTTTCGATGGCTATGATTTTTCCTTACTCCAAAATATGGAGGAATTTGGGTTTATTACTGTAGGCTGAGTCGGTCCTTACCAAATATAGTGACCAAGTTTTCTTGCACCCAGTTGGCTTCCGTAACGCAAAGCAGTGTTGTCACTAGGATATTGGTACCACTAAGCCTCGCAAAACTCAATGGCTTTAATATGGTAGGGTATATTGTTATAATTCAAATACCTACAAGACTGGTAACCACAGTACAGACACAGCTCTCAGAGCCAAAGCAAGCATAATATCTGTAATGTTAATTTTGGGCATTTTTCTGAAGTGAAAATTTCATCCACCATTACACAAGCTTAACTGAAATCCTAGTGACAGCAACACACAGTCCGTAACACATCTGTAAGGTAGCTAAAGGACAGAAGGAAGAAGACAGCTAGAAATTCACAGTTCAATAACATATTATAAGGATAGTGGATAGTCACCTTTCTGCTTCCTGAGGATAGCAGGACTGCATGGAGAACCCCCTCCAGCTGCATGCAATAGAACAGAACAAGAAAAAGAGGATAGAAGAAATATCATGCCATAAAGATAGTCTGCAACCCATAATTAACTTAAATGCTAATCCATACAGAACATATTTAAAAGAAATTGAGAGAGAAATCACTTCCTTGTAAATTACATCTGTGCATTCAGAATGGAAACACTGCTAACAAATTCTGACTTATAGGTGCTGGACATCTCAATCTCCAGACTCTTCAACCTATTTACAGCCCACGGAAGCCATCTGATTTGATGTTGCAGCACTATGATTTGAACAGAAAATACAGACCCAGAAGCAGTGACATCCTGGGTGGTCATCAATCAATCAGGTGGTGTTGTAATGCAATGGGTAGCACCTTGCCAATGAGCCAGGAGTTCTGGGTTCAAGTCCCACTCCAGAACTGATGGCCACAGAAGGTACGTTCATGAAGAGGTCAAACAGGTTGATTACCAACCTGCAATTCCTTCCAGGTTGAAGGTGCAGACAGGTGGTAAGAGCGGGAGTGTCTGCTGGTCAGCCATGCTTGAATGCAGAACAGCGCCCCTTAGGCTATAGGCTTGACAGGCTGCCAACTTGTTCTTGGAAAAACTAGCCACAGAAACAGATGTAAGCACATACTTTGTCATTAAGCATAGGATTGAACCAAGAAAAGATCAATCACCTGTACCAAACACGTGTGTGAGCATCTACCTTCTTCCAAAAGATTGCAAGCACTAAATCCCAGACTATCTGTTACTAATAAGAACTAATGTATCGGGAAGGGACTTTGCTAACATGTATAATTGCAAAATGATAGAGGCAATCTGGAACATTACTACAAGTTAAATTAAAGCAATCTATTCAATTTACCATGTGATATCAAAAAATGGCTGAAGGCTCTGACAAATTTGTGGCATCAGTACTCAAGACTTGTGCTCTAGAACCTGCCAAGCCCGTAGCCAAGCTGTTCCAGTACGGCTACGGCATGGGCATTTATCCAACAATGTAAAAACACAACCAGTTATGTCCTGTCCACAAAAAGCAGGACAAATCCAATCCAGTCAATTACCACCCCATCAATCTACTCTCCATCATCAGCAGGAAGATCTTGTCAACCGTGTCATGAAGCAGCACTTGCTCAGCAATAACCTGCTGATCAATGCTCAGTTTGGGTTTCACCAGGATACTCAGCTGCTGACCTCAGTACAGCCCTGGTCCAAACATGGACACAAGAGCTGAATTCCAGAGATGAGATGAGAGTGACTGCCCTTGACATCAAGGCATATATCTAGCACAAAGGAAGACGGTTGTTGTATTTGGAGGCCAATCTTCTCAGCCCCAAGACATCACAACAGGTGTTTCTAGGCCCAACCCTCTTCAACTACTTCATCAATGACCTTTCCTCCATCATAAGGTCAGAAATGGGGATGTTTGCAGATGATTACACATTGTTCAGCAACATTCACGACTCCTCAGGTACTGAAGTAACCCATGTCCAAATGCAAGAAGACCTGCAGAATATTCAAGCTTGGACTGTTAAGTGGCAAGTAACATTCATGCCACACAATGACCATCCCCAGCAAGAGAATCTAACCATTGCCCCTTGTCATTCAACGGCATTTCCATCACTGAATCCTCCACTATCAACATCCTGGGGCTTACCACTGACCAGAAACTGAACTGAACCAGAAACTTGCCATTTAGAGAGATGGAACACCACCACCTGCAAGTTCCCCTCCAAGCCACACACCATTCTGATGCTTATATTCCCATTCCTTCGTGGTCAGTGAGTGAAAAGCCTGGAACTCCCTTCCTAACAGCACTGTGGGTGTACTTACAGCAGATGGACTGCAGCTGTTCAAGACAGCAAGGAGTCTAACAACACCAGGTTAAAGTCCAACAGGTTTATTTGGTAGCAAACAAACTATTTGTATTTGCTACCAAATAAACCTGTTGGACTTTAACCTGGTGTTGTTAGACTCCTTATTGTGTTTATCCCAGTCCAACGCCGGCATCTCCACATCATGGCTGTTCAAGACGGCAGCTCACTGCCCCCAGCTCAAGGGCAACAAAGATGGGTGACAAATACTTGACTTACCAGTGATGCTCACATCCTATGAAAGAGTTTAAAAAAAGATTCAAACTAGATGGGAGATAAAGGTAAGTTTAAGGCAGCTGTCAGGAAGGGTGTTCACAGAGTGATTGACACACAGAATTAGAGTATGTTAGGAAATCAGAGGCAGAAAGACTCCCACAAACTGTTTAAGGAGCAGCTAGAAATACCTAGCACGAGACAGAACGGTCTAACTTTTCCATCTCTCTTGGATAAGTATTCTGTCGCAATCCTAATTTGTATTTCTAATTGGCCCCACCAGTGACAGACCTGCAACCACCTCACGACTGACACACTTCAAGGCTCCTTTTTAAGACTGAAAGCAAATGTAAAAGGGTAACATCTGTCAGTGTAATTCTGAGCACTTTTGCCACAGCTGAAATTTCACCCCCCATTACATTTTGCCAAAGTCTTAACGACAGTAATGAACACTAGTTTACACGTTGGCCAGAATGGTTAATTCTATTCAGACCCAACAATTGGGACACTGTTAAAAGCAGCTGAGAGCGGTGCTGGAGAGATTCTTCACCTAAACTGTACCCAGCCTCTATCATGAGATGGCAGCAAACATGTTATAAACAGTGAAAATGGCACATAAAATTTGAAAAGTAAACACCAAGGCTCGAGAAAAGGACAATTCTGTGTGAAATGCTCAATTTTTACCTGGGAGAAGAACACAATGCAAATGACATTATATCATTGTTAGCCCTTTCTCCTATAGATATTTAGGATAGAAAAGGGAGGAGAGAATTGATAATCTAATCAAATTTAGCATGAATAAAAAGCCTTGTCCAGATGGATTATATCTGCATATATTACAAGGTGCTAAGGAAGACAAAGCAGCAGACACACGTACACACAAAGTTCAATAGAAAATAGTGTCAGAGGGCTGGTTCAACATTTTGTGATTCCTTCGTATAAAAAGGGAGAACAAGCCCAGGGAACTATAGACTAATTAGTTAAATGACAGTGGTAGGAAAGATAGTGGAATGTTTACTCAAAGATCTGACATCAAAAACAGCTAGAAACTGAAAATATAACAAAGATTGGTCAGTACAATTTCAAAACAGAAGCTCGTATTAGGTTAACTGTATTCAATTCTTTCTAGAAGTGATAAACGTGTAGATTACAGTAGCTGCAATAGGTTTGGTTTTCTAAAGGGCCTTCATTAAGGTACTGCGTGGAAAACCAGGTTTAAGGTCAGAAACGCATGGAATCAGGTGACAATTGCACCATTGGTGTAGATCACTATGTCCTACTTGTTACCAATCTGAATAACTACCCTTAATTCCTACTGCCAGCTTTCTGGTTTGTGGCCAGTGGTGCCTCCAAATGGGCAGAGGAACAGGACATTCCTTGTCCAACACCAGCCTGTGAAGTTATGCTGTCGCCCCTACCGTGGGGGTCAGGATCTGTCCAGTGATGAGAAAAAACAAACTCTCTGAAATTCTAGTCACTGAGAAAGCTTTTGAGACAAGCCATGAAAAATGATATAAACAGCAGATTGTTGGCAAACATACCAACAGCAAGTCACATCAGAATGATGTACAATGGACGCCGCTGCTTGTACTGAAATGCACAGGCTGGTGAAAGGCCCCTATTAGAGCATTAGGGTCTTCGACCAATTCCACTGTGCCGTGGACAATTTCCTCACTTCTGTTTGAGAAAAAGCAGGAAGATGTATTATTTTTAGAAGGAATGGTGCACCTTCCCACTGAACACAGAATGCATTACTCTGTTGGCAAGGTATAAGCTGACAACATCTCTCTTCAGGACCACAAAATCACAGTGCTGCAAATAACAGCATCCAAAGATAGTTCAGAAGATAACTGGTGGTCAACACTGAGGTGAATGAGAGAATAGTTGTTGGGAAAGTGTCTTCCCTGGCCGAGCTGCTGCTTGTAAATGGGCTCCTGCCCATTGCCAGAGAAATTTGGCAGGAATCACCATTTGTCCTTGTTACTGCGATTATGTTATTAAAAGGTGCATCAATTCACAGACCAGACAAATTTAGGCAGGTGATTATTTATCTAACGTCTGTCAGCATTCCAGTAGGTAATAGGTCCTCGCTAAACACCTGAGTGTGACCATTTTCCAAGTCACATGGCACTGGATAGTCATGTGATTTAAGAATACTGACACATGGCCATTCAGTACCAATAAGACACAAAATTCATAACCAGACAGCTATTACCTCCACACTGAGCTGCAATAACTGATAATCCAGGAGTTTTGCTTCCCACCGCCCGAGCACTGAAGGATCAAACACTCGTAAGGATGCCAATTATTTCATTTCTGTTTCTATTTGTTGTGGGAGTCGCTGACAAGGCCAGCATTTGTCGCCCATCCTCAATTGCCCGTGAGAAAGTGGGGGAAAGCCACTTCCTTGAACCGTTGCACTCCATGTGGTGCAGTTACACCTACACTGTTAAGGAGTTTGTTCCAGGATTTTGACCCAGTGACAGTCAAGCAACAGTGATGCAGTTTCACGTCAGGATGGTGTGTGGCCTGGAGGGGAACTTGCAGGTGGTGGCTGCATTCCCATGTGTCTGCTGCCCTTGTACCATTTAGGTGATAGAGGTTTGGAAAGTGCTGTCAAAGATGGTTTGGCATGATGCTACATACTACTGTTATTATGTGCTGATGGCAGAGGGAGGAAATGCTTGAAGTGGTAAATGGGGTGTCGATCAAGTTCATTGCTTTGTCTGAGCTTTAGTGACAAACTTCTTGACTGTTGTTGGAGCTGCGCTCATTTCTCTTAAGTGATCTAGAAAGTCTCACAGCAGTATCAAACTGGACAGCGTTCCATCACACTCTTTGTCTTGTAGTTGGCGCACAGACTTTGGGAGCCAGGAGGCAAATTACTCGTGGTATGATTCCCAGCCTCTAACCTGCTTTTGTAGTCACAATATTTATATGTCTGGTGCAATGCGATTTCTGGTCAGTGGTGACCTCCAGGATTTTGATAGTGGAGGATCTGATGATGGTAATGCTATTGAATATCAAAGCAAAATGTTTATATAAAACCAAATTACTGTGGATGCTGGAATCTGAAACCAAAAGAGAAAACGCTGGACAATCTCAGCAGGTCTGGTAGCATCTGTAAGGAGAGAAAACAGCTGACGTTTCAAGTCCAGATGACCCTTTGTCGAAGAAAATGTTTAGATTCTCTCGTTTGAGATGGTCATTGCCTGGCATCTGTAAAATGAATATTGCTTGCCATTCACCATCCCAAGCCTTAGTGATTTCTAGGTCATTCTGCAAATAGACATTGACTGCTTTAGTACCTGAAGAGGTGTGAATGGTCAACAGACATCTAACGTTATGGTGAAGAGACGATTATTGATGAAGCAGTTGAAGATGGTTTGGACTAGGACACTACCCGAGGAACTCCTGTAGTGAAGTCCTGGGAATGAGATGAGTGGCCGACAACAACCAAAATAGTCATCCTCTGTGCCAGGTATGACTCCAAACAATGGAGAGTCTCTCCCCCCACCGCACCCCCACCGATTCCCATAACTTCAATTTTGCCGGGGCTCCTTGATGCCACACTCAGTCAAATGCTGCCTTGATGTCAAGGGCAGTCACCCTCAACTCTTGGATTCAGCTCTTTTGTTCCATGTTTGGACCAAAGCATTTAGTCAGCGGTGTTGCAATTTGACTGACGGCTACAGACATTGTTAAGTCAGGCTGATACATGACTATTTATTTTTCATTTCCATCAAGTCTTGTAAAATCCTGACGGTCCAGCTCAAATCCATTAACATGGAAGTAAAAGCAGAGCAATTCCATTATTTTTCATTTCTAATTAGAAAATTATTGGCAATGACGGACTGCTCCAATTCAGTAAATTGGAAATGTTCCATTTTAAAAAATCACAGATTTTTTACTGTCCATAACAAACTGCACTTAGCAGGAAGCCCTGCCAAGAATCATGTGCATTACTTCACTGCAGACTCCTGAGCATGCAACAAAAGCACACAAAGCTTCATCAGCAGAACTTCAATTCTTCACTCTTCACCTGGTCACTTCATCCAATTTACATCATGATTCACATCGTGCTCTCCTCCAGCCCTCACTGCCTACAGCTGGTGCAAGGGATCAGAGTGAAACACAGCAGCACTCAAATATTTGATCGCGTTTGGAATTTAGAAGAATGAGGGGAGATCTTATAGAAACATGTAAAATTATGAAGGGAATAGATAAGATAGAAGCAGGGAGGTTGTTTTCACTGGCGGGTGAAACCAGAACCAGGGGACATAGCCTCAAAATAAGGGGAAGCAGATTTAGGACTGAGTTGAGGAGAAACTTCTTCACACAAAGGGTTGTGAATCTGTGGAATTCCCTGCCCAGTGAAGCAGTTGAGGCTACCTCATTGAATGTTTTTAAAGCAAAGATAGATTTCTGAACAGTAATGGAATTAAGGGTTATGGTGAGTGGGCGGGTAAGTGGAGCTGAGCCCACGAAAAGATCAGCCATGATCTTATTGAATGGCGGAGCAGGCTCGAGGGGCCAAATGACCTACTCCTGCTCCTAGTTCTCATATTCTTATGTTTTATCAGTCTCTTCCACGGAAACCAGCTGAATCCATCAATACTGAATTTCCAAACGAAAAGCCAGAGATGAGGGAAGGAAAATTTACACTGTTGTTACGATTTGGAATGCACCACCTCATAGGACGGTGGAAGCAGATTAATTAATTAACTTCTGAAAGGAAATTAGATACATGTTTAACAGGAAAAGTGCATAGGGCTATCAGAAAAGAGAAGGGGTGTGGGACTAATTGGAAAGCGATTTCAAAGGGGCAGCACAGGCATGATGGACAAAATGTCCACCTTCTGTGCAGTATGACTCTATGAGGCGTAACTTTAACTTTCAGTTTCATAACAGAATAACATTAGTAACTCAGGTTATCAGCAGATCCAAAGATATTAATATCGCCATTAGCCACAAGTTTTGTTAACTTTTAGCTGAGCACTAAAATAATTCAATATCACAGAACCAGAGCTGTTACGATGCTGGAGGCCGCCATTCGGCCCATCTGTCTGCACTGGCTCTCCAAACGAACATTATGACTTAGTGCCATAAGAACATAAGAAATAGGAGCAGGAGTAGGCCATCTAGCCCCTCAAGCCTGCCCCGCCATTCAATAAGATCATGGCTGATCTGAAGTGGATCAGTTCCACTAACCCGCCTGATCCCCATAACCCCCAATTCCCTTACCGATCAGGAATCCATCTATCCGTGATTTAAACATATTCAACGAGGTAGCCTCCACCACTTCAGTGGGCAGAGAATTCCAGAGATTCACCACCCTCAGAGAAGAGGTTCCTCCTCAACTCTGTCCTAAACTGACCCCCCTTTATTTTGAGGCTGTGCCCTCTAGTTCTAGCTTCCTTTCTAAGTGGAAAGAATCTCTCTCCACCTCTACCCCATCCAGCCCCTTCATTATCTTACAGGTCTCTATAAAATCCCCCCTCAGCCTTCTAAATTCCAACGCGTACAAACCCAATCTGCTCAGTCTCTCCTCATAATCAACACCCCTCATCTCTGGTATCAACCTGGTGAACCTTTTCTGCACTCCCTCCAAGGCCAATATATCCTTCCGCAAATAAGGGGACCAATACTGCACACAGTATTCCAGCTGCGGTCTCACCAATGCCCTGTACAGATGCAGCAAGACATCTCTGCTTTTATATTCTATCCCTCTTGCGATATAGGCCAACATCCCATTTGCCTTCTTGATCACCTGTTGCACCTGCAGACTGGGTTTTTACGTCTCAAACACAAGGACCCCCAGGTCCCTTTGCACAGTAGCATGTTGTAATTTTTTCCCATTTAGATAATAATCCAATTTCCTATTATTTCCTCCAAAGTGAATAACCTCGCATTTGTCAACGTTATACTCCATCTGCCAGATCCATTCCCCTGCCTTTCCCCACACCTCTGCACATTGTTTCTATTCAAATAATCATGTAATGCCCTCTTGAATGGCTCGATTGAACCTGCTACCTCCACACTTCCAGGCAGTGCATTCCAGATCCGAACCACTCGCTGTGAGAAAAACCTTTTCTCACATCACATTTGCTTCTTTTTCAAATCACTTTAAATCTATGCCCTCTCGTTCTTGATCCTTTTACGAGCAGGAACAGTTTCTCTCTATCTACTCTGTCCAGACCCCTCATGATTTTGAGCATCTCTATCAAGTTTCCTCTTAGCCACCTTCTCTCCAAGGAGAACAGTTCCAACCTCTCCAATCTATCCTCGTAGCTGAAGTTTCTCATCCCTGGAACCATTCTTGTAAACCTGTTCTGCACTCTCTCCAATGCATACACATCTTTCCTATGGTTTGGCACCCAGAACGGAACACAATATTCCAGCTGAGGTCTAACAAGTGTCAAGTTCAGCATAACCTCCTTGCTCTTGTACTCTATGCCCCTGTTAATAAAGCCCAGAATACAAAATGCTTTATTAACTGCTCTTCCACCTGTCCTGCCACCTTCGATGATCTATGCATGCACACACACCCCCAGGTCCCTCTGCTCCTGCCCCACTTTAAGAATTTTATCCCTCACATTATAGTGTTTCTCCATGTTCTTACTACCAAAATCACTGCACACTTGTAATATATGTTTTCATATATTACAATTATCCATCTTATGTCATAATATATTCTAAATATAACAGCATAAATGGAAAAAAACATTTACTGCAAAAAGCATATTCAACTTCAGAATATTAATATGGCTATTTAATAAATTATTATGTGCTTTAGCATTTCCTGACTCCAACAAAAGAGTTGGCATCATATTATTAAGCTGGAATAACTGTAGGTGCTACAGTAAAACAGATTAGACAGACACACAACCAAATGGGGGTGTGTGTCAATGAAATATTGATTATTGAAGAGACATCAAGTTGTCTGGAAGACATCTAGAGACCATTCGGACAGAAAGATGTCCCCTTTTTGCAATGAAGATTGGAAGAGATAAGGGATTAAAGACTACGAAGAATGCTATCGAATTGTCATTCAGGCATGGGGAACATCCAGAGTGTAATAAAGCTAAAAGCCTTTAATTGGCATATGGACTGAATGATAGCAACTGACTTCACCTCTGGACAAGTTGATGTACTGACAGCAAATGCACAGCAAATAAAGACACTTTGGACTCAGCAATCAACCGTACAACTACACAGTACGTAATGTACTTTAGGAACATTCCGTCTAATTTAACCAAGGACTATTCGGAGGAATGGGGATAAGTCTGTTCACCAGCCTGGATGAAAGCTAAGTCTGTAATGAGATTTGATGTCAATCTCATGAAGACTTCATATAATAGGTTATATTGGCATGATTATGAATAAAAGTTACCGATCCGATGTCTCAATATTTCTTGAATCTGCATTATGAAGGATAGAAAGTGTCCTAAATTCTAACAGGCACTTGCTAATGCGTTAACGGGTTTTATTTAGCTTAAGAATCACTTTATACTTCTACTCGTCAGCAAATGGCAGTTAAGTTTGGTGCATTTATCCATTGAATTTTAAAACAATTTAGCTGTCATTCATTCAAGGAATGTGTGAACAGATGGCAGCCATTCTGCCCCTTAAACCTGTTCTGTCATTCGATTAGATCATGACCAAATTGTATCTTAACTCTAGCCACCTGTCTTGATTATCAGCAATGGCTTAGGATCGACACACTGGTGTTAATTGCTTATGATGAAAGAAAAAGCAGTTGACAAACTTAATTAACTGCATCAGTGCACACACACTTGCGTACATGAGCATAAGCACACACAGAGACACAGAGGAAAGAGCAATATTCAGGTGACTTGCCTATCAGTTCCACAATGCTGCCACTGCGAACACGGTTTGAGCTGTCATCACGAACAATGCTAACTCTGGTAATGCTGCTGTGAGTCGTCAGGGCCCGGAGTAGCTCCGGAGGAGGGGTACGAAACAGTTGCTGCAGCATTTCCAAGGCTGCCGTCACCACATTGTGGTCCCGGTGCTGGGTATAGTGTAGTGTTAATTCGTATGCCTGTAACGAAAGGAAACAAGAGTCTCATAGTGCTTGGCATCTGGTCACTATGCTGGCAACAACAATGCAAATGTTCCATTAAACGCAGCTTGAATTTATTTATTTCAAAATATTACTACAAAGAGAATGCTACACGCCCATTGTAGGTCAATTAGCCACATGAGATAATGTGACAGACTAACATTGCAAGTCTCAGCCTTCATCAGGGCAAGATTTTCACCTCATTTTCACCATTTGAAAGTTCTTGCCTTTTATGCAAGCTTTTTACATTCTTTGTTTTGAAGCAAAACATGCTTGACTGCACATTAGAATATAAAACTGAAAGAGTGCTGCACTGTTGAAGGTGTTGCCTTTCTGATGAGACATTAAACCAAGCCCTGGGTTCCTGCTCAGTGAGATATAAAATATCCCAAAGCCAAAATTTGAAGGCAAGCGAGGAAGTTCTCCCTGGTGCCCTGCTAAAATCAATTATTCGGTCAGTTACCTCACTGCTGCTTGTGATTTTGAGCAATGCCAGATGTGCGCCAGCATTTTTTTGTTTATTCATAGAAATCACAGAATTATAGAATCTCCACAGTGCAGGAGGAAGCCATTCGGCCCATCGAGCTTGCATTAACAACAATCCTACCCTATCCCATATACTTACCCTGCTAATCCGCCCTGACACTAAGAGGCAATTTAGCATGGCCAATCAACCTAACCCACACAGAGCTGCACAGTGGTTAGCACTGCTGCCTCACAACACCAGGGACCCGGGTTCAATTCCAGCCTCCGGTCACTGTCCGTGTGGAGTGTGCACATTCTCCCCGTCTCTGCGTGGGTTTCCTCCAGGTGCTCCGGTTTCCTCCCTCACTCCAAAGATGTGCGGGTTAGGTTGATTGACCATGCTAAATTGTCCCTTAATGTCAGGGGAGATTAGCAGGGTAAAAATGTGGGGTTACAGGAATAGGACTTGGATGGGATTGTGGTTGGCGCAGACTCGATGGGCTGAATGGCCACCTCTTGCACTGCAGGGATTCTATTCTGTCAAATCTTTGGAGTGTGGGAGGAAAGCAGAGCACCCGGAGGAATCTCACGCACACAGGGAGAACGTGGCTGGAGGCGGAAATTGAACCTGGGTCCCTAGTATGGGCATTGCTGCCAAGGCCAGCATATGTTGCCCATCCCTCACCGGCCTTCAGCTGAGTGGGTTGATAGGCCATTTCAGAGGGCAGTTAAGAGTCAACCACATTGCGGTGGATCTGGAGTCACATGTAGGCCAGACCAGGTAAGGATGGTGGATTTCCTTCCCCAAAGGAAGGAAAAACAAATGGGATTTTACCACAATCAATGATAGTTTCGTAGCCATAATTACTGAAACTAGCTTTCATTGCCAGATGTATTAATCATCACTGTCACTGGGTTAAAATTCTCAAATTCCCTCCCTAACAGCACCATGGGTATACCTATATCACATTGACTGCGGCGGTTCAAGGCGGTGGCTCACCACAACCTTCTCAAGGGCAATTAGAGATGGGGCAATAAACTGCTGGTGTAGCCAGTGATGCCCACATCCCTTGAATTAATTTTTCTTTAAACTGAATTCAAATTCCGCCAGCTACCATGGTGGGGCTTGAACCTACTTCCCCAGAGCATTAGTCTAGGTCACTGGAATCCTAGTACACGGACATTACCACTGTCACCATCTCCCACTGTACATATTTAATAACAGAGACATAAATAGATGTAATACGCATATTGCTAGTGGCAACTGTGGGTGTTCCTACACCCCACGCACCACAGCAGTTCAGGAAGGTGTTTCATCACCACCTTCTGAAGGGCAAATTAAGATAGGCTATAAATGCCCTAGCCAACATTGCCTATATTCTATGAAAAAATAAGTTTAATAAAATAGAGAGGGCTAAATCATGAGAGATTTTAAGACAAGATAAAATGGATCCATGTATTTTATAACAGCAGCAGAATTAAACTTGAAACTTCAAATCTGCAGATTTGATCCAAATGAAGTGCACTTCCATTATGTTTGACCTGAATGCAATACCTGGATGAGCTGCTCCAAGGAAGGGGAGATTTCAGCCTCCTTCCGGGTCACACCGAAGCTACCTCGTAGACTAGTGTCCTTCACTTGTTGCCGCAGTAAAGGCATCAGATACCGCAGGGTGAGCATCACTCCCAAAATAAGTGGAGTAGGTCGGTCGTCTTCCACAGGGACCATAAAGCCTGCAGTTGAAAATAAAGTTTATTCATTAGTGTCACAAGTAGGTTTACATTAACACTGCAATGAAGTTACTGTGAAAACCCCCTAGTCGCCACACTCCGGTACCTGTTCGGGTACACTGAGGGAGAATTTAGCATGGCCAATCCACCTAACCAGCACGTCTTTCAGACTGTGGGAGGAAACAGGAGCACCCGGAGAAAGCCCATGCAGACACGGGGAGAACGTGCAGTCTCCGCACAGACAGTGACGCAAGCCGGGAATCAAACCCGGGTCCCTGGCGCTGTGATGCAGCAGTGCTAACCACTGTGCCGCCTTGAATAAGCAATCATTTCATTTTTTTTTGAGTCGGCTAAAATCGTTTGGCAGACACCACATATTGCAGCTAAGCAAATATGAAATTATGACAACTGGTTGGCATTGTTTTCATGAGGCAGCAAGACAACATTCCATACACGTTGTCATTAATCCGTGATGAAATGGTATAATCTATTTTCAAAAATTCAGATGGGCTCAGGGCTTCAAATTAAAAACATAACAAACAGGAGCTGGAATAGACCTTCGAACCTGTTCCATCATTGAATAAAATCACAGCCAATCATCCAGCTCAACTCCATTATCTCGTACTGTCCCTTTATACCTTAATTCCCCTCGTGCCCAAACATCTATCGGCCTTCTGTTTTGAATATACTGAACGATTGAGCATCCACAGCTTTCGGAGGTAGAAAATTCCAAAGATTCACAACCCTTTCACTGAAGTCCTAAATGGCTGATGTTTTTTCAAACACTGACCCCAAATTCAATTTTCTCAGCATTTACTTTGTGAACTCCCTTAAACCAGCCTTCATTTTACTCAACTCTGGAGAACATAAGACTAGAATACACAATCTCTCTTCGAAGAACAATCCCCTCATCCCAGGAACCTGTCTGGTAAATCTTTACTGCATTCCTGTCCAGGACAAGAATGGTAAGGAAACCTAAACTGCACACTGTGCTCTAGTCTGTAGTCTAGTATGCCCCACATACTTCTAGTATCACTTATTTAGTTTTATACTCAAACCTTTTGAACAAAAGCAAATATACCACTTGCCTTCCTAGTTTGCTTGCTGTACCTGCATACCAACTTTCTGTATTCATGTACATGAATACCCAGGTTGCTATGTACTGCAACATTCTACAGTGTCTCTCCATAATATTCTGCTTTTCTATAATTCCTGTCAAAGTGGACAACCTCCATTTTCCCACATTTGCAGATGGTATAAAAATTGGGGGAGTAGCGGATAATGAGGAGGATTGTCAGAGGATACAGCAGGATATAAATCTGCTGAAGACCTGGGCCAAAAGATGGCAGATGGAATTTAACCCAGATAAATTTGAGGTGATGTGATTTAGAAGGTCTACTGCAGAAAGAAAGTATACAGTAAATGTTGGAGCCCTTAGAAATATTAGCATACAGAGGGATCTCTGTGTGCAGATCCACAGTTCCATGAAGGTGACAACTCAGATGGACAAGGTGGTCAAGAAGGCGTATGGCATGTTGGCCTTCATCAGTTGGGGCATTGAGTATAGGAATTGGAAAATCATGTTGCAGCTGTCTAAGACTTTGGTTAGGCCGCATTTGGAGTATTGTGTACAATTCCGGTCGCCACACTACCAGAAGGAAGTTGATGCATCGGAAAGGGCGCAGAAGAGATTTACCAGGATGTTGCATGGTTTGGAGGATATGGACTATGAAGAAAGGTTGAATAAACTTGGATTGTTTTCACTGGAGCATCAGCAGATGAGGGGGGACCTGATAGAGGTTTACAAGATTATGCTTGGATGGAGTGGATAGTCAGAGTCTTTTTCCCAGGGTCAAAGGGTCAATTACTCGGGGACATAGCTTGAAAGTGAGAGGGGTAAAGTTTAAAAGAGATGCAAGGGGTAAGTTTTTCACACAGAATGCCTGGAACGTGCTGCCGGAGGAGGTGGTGGAAGCAGATTCTATAGCAACGTTCAAGAGGCATCTGGATAGATACATGAAGAGCCAGGGAACAAAGGGATATGGGCCACATAGAGGGAAAAAGAATTAGATTAAAGAGGCATCTGTGTCGACACAGACTTGGTGGGCTGAAGGGCCTGCTCCTGTGCTGTACTGTTCACCATTCTCCCTCCATGGTAGTTCACTATGGAGAGATCCCAAGAAGGTACTTGAAGAATAGTAACACCACCATCAGAAAAACATACTGCCAGAGACTCAGGATAAGGGCGCCAGGTTTTCCAAGTAAGGATTCTGCAATGCAGTACTGCAAGCTGTATTCAGCTGGTCCAGGTTTTTAGCGAGCTCCAGTTCATTTCAGTTGGCTAAGCAAGCTCTGTGCTTGGGGTACCCACTGCAACCATTAAGAGCAGATCAACCAGTGATTCCTCTAAGTGTTGGCAGGATCTCGTCCTGCATAAAACAGCCTGCTACATTTGTTTATGCAGCAGCAGACAGTGTGTGAGGTGCTTTACTCTTCACTGTTCAAGCTGATTGCTGAGTTTTATTTCTCATTCATTAATTGCTAACTGTCTGTTTAATTTTCTTATGGGCGGCACGGTGACAGTGGTTAGCACTACTGCCTCACAGACCAGGGAGCCGGGTTCAATTCCAGCCTTGGGTGACTGTCTGTGGAATTTGCACATTCTCCCTGTGTCTGCATGGGTTTTCTCCGGGTGCTCCAGTTTCCTCCCATAGTTCGTACATATTCAGGTTTGGTGGATTGACCATGCTAAACTGGCCCTTAACGTAGGGGGATTAGCAAGGTAAATACGTGCAGTTACGGGGTAGGGCCTGGGTGGGATTGTGGTCGGTGCAGGTTCAGTGGGCTGAATGGCCTCCTCCTGCACTGTATTGATTCTATGATTTCTTTCTCTCCCCCTTGCTTACACTCCATCTTTCCTGTATTGCTTTCACCCACTTCCTTAATCAGAACTTTCTTCTGAATGTGCTTCCCCATGAACCATTGCCTGAACTTCATCTGCTCTCAGAATAAATCCCTCACAACAGGGACTGGATTATTTTGTAGTCAGCTTGACCTTCAAGGTGAAGATAAAGCAGCAGAAGCAGATTAAGCTGGGATTTTTCTTTAAGACTCTGGTGAACAATACCATTTCAAACACGAAAGAGGACGCTAGGAGGGATGAGAGCAGCAACATTGTGGGAACAGTGGCAATGCCAATTCACACAATAACTCAGGGTGGAAATGCATCTCCGTTCTTTCATGGGCAAAGCTTAGAATAGCGCTAGGAGAGTACCTTCATTACCCGGACAATAATGATTTAAATAAAAGGTTCATCACCTCCACCTTCTCAAGGGCAACTAGGGATTGGTTTTAAAAAAAACTGCCAAATTTGTGAGTGACGTCAACAAACAGAGAACGAAAGAAAAATAACTTGGAACTAATTCATGTGCAAATTTCTAACAATAATGTCTGACCAGACGTGTCATACCCAAAAGCACATTTAACAGCCAAGTGTAGAAGTACTGCGTTTTTCTTGAATGCTGACAGATGCTAACAGCAGAGCTGGCTGCAGTCCTTCGAATGGTTGGTGAACTTGATTTAAGGTTCCCAATAAAGGTCTTCAACAACATCTGAAAGTTTGAAAATAAATACAGATGATTAAAAACTCTTTGCTGTTGTACAACAGCTCTTGGAGAAATTCCAATTAAAATTAAAATTCCATTTTAATGTGAGACCCACCAGATATTACACAACATAATAAATTCTGAGCATACATTTCAGTACCACACTGATGTTGCTATAAACACTTGCAGAATCCTACAATATTACTTCAATTTCTGAAATATTTACCTCAAGAAATTATCCTTTTGTGTTTTGTTAAGACACTGTTTTAACCACAGGATAATGTGTCAACAACTTGCATTTATACCATAACTTTAAAAACAATTTGTATTTATATAGTGCTTTTAATTTTTAAAAATGTGCAAGATTGGAGGAGACTAGAGAGAAAGGAAGGCGTGAGGTCTTGGAGGGATTTGAAAGCACAGATAAGTGCTGGGACCTCAATTTTTTTTACAATTTATATATATGACTTGGATGAAGGTACTGAAGGTGTGGTTGCTAAATTTGCTGACGACACAAAGAAAGGTAGGAAATTAAATTGTGAAGAGTATGTATGGAGGCTTCAAAGAGA
The DNA here is from genome assembly GCF_964213995.1 of Mustelus asterias. Lineage (NCBI taxonomy): Eukaryota > Metazoa > Chordata > Chondrichthyes > Carcharhiniformes > Triakidae > Mustelus > Mustelus asterias. The sequence continues at coordinate 136,916,608 of NC_135806.1, forward strand.
CACAGATAGATTGAGTGGGCAAAAATCTAGCAAATGGAGTATAATGTGGGCAAATGTGAAATTGCAGGAAGAATAAAGAAGCATATTATCTAAATGTGCAAGATTGCGGAGCTCTGCAGTGCAGAGGGATCTGGGTGTCCTCGTGCATGAATCACAACAGGCTACTACAAGTAATTAGGAAAGTTAATGTTATCATTTATTGTGAAGGGAATTGATCACAATTTACATTGAGCCTTACAGTGTTATTATGGGCAGCATGGTGGTACAGTGGTTAGCACTGCTGCCTCACAGCGCCAGGGACCCAGGTTCAATTCCAGTCTTGGGTGACTGTCTGTGTGGAGTTTGCACATTCTCCCCGAGTCTGTGTGGGTTTCCTCCGGCTGTTCCAGTTTCCTCCCACAGTCCAAAGATGTGCAGGTTAGGTGAATTGGCCGTGCTAAATTGCCCCTTAGTGTGAGGGGGACAATACGGGAGCTGCAGGGTTAGGGCTTGGGTGGGATGGTTATCGGTGCAGGCTTGATGGGCCGAGTGGCCTCCTTCTGCACTGTAGGGATTCTATGATTCTAGCTACAAAAAACCTTCATCAAAGCAACTACAACTGCATGAATAGGACAAGTGGAAACAATGAAAACATGCAAACCAGAAAGCTATATTCGTTTTACAAGGTTTTTTTTTAAGCTTCAAAATTAAGAATCCTTTCTTCTGATGTATCATCTCCCAAAATTTGCATGCCACCTGATGTGAAAATATTCGGAGGAAAACGATATTGTCTGAACTTGTGGAACAGGCCCTGAATGGATGTGTTTTTATCCAATCAGGGATCTCCAAGTGCCATCCGGCTCACAAGAAAGACTCAAGAGAAAGAGAGAGAAAATACATGACATCAGCCACTAGATTTAGCTCATGATGCACCGTTGAATTCCCCAGACGTCAGTAATAACACATGAGCTGCTCTGGCATTTTTACAGCTCGGGTATTAACAAGACCAGTCGGAGATCTAGCTTCATAGCACAAACAGAACAAAGACTTTAATTTTTTAAAATATGGAGGGAAGAGTTCATCTATTATCAAACCTATCTTTCAACAATGACAAATCTGGTAGTCTCTTAGGGACCCTTGGTCAGTAATTATGACTTACTTCTAGATTGAGGACCAGAATAAAATTACTCTCTTCCTTCCAACACATAGCATACAATTCCCATTTAAATCTTTACAGTTCATGTGGGTTGAATAAAAACACCGATTGCAATCCCAGAATCAGCAAACTGATCAGGTCCCTGCCCCAGTTCCAAATCCTCAGTCTTCCCACACTTCTTACTTTCAAACCCTCCACAAAGCTTTGTAACGTCCGACTGCACCTTCAGCACCTCCCCTCATCTTTATTCTTGATCAATGTCCAATGTGGCACGGTGGCACAGTGGTTAGCACTGCTGCCTCAACACCAGAGATCCAGGTTCGATTCCCGACTTGGGTCACTGTATGTGGAGTTTGCACATTCTCCTCATCACAGAGGGTAGCAGTGGAAGGGCGCATTTCTGAATGGAGGGCTGTGACAAGTGGCGTTCCTCAGGGATCAGTGCTGGGATCTTTGCTGTTTGTAATATATATATATATATATATATATATATATATAAATGATTTGGTGGAAAATGTAATTGGATTGATGCATAAGTTTGCGGACGACACAAAGGTTGGTGGATTTGCAGATAGCGATGAGGACCATCAGAGGATACAGCAGGATATAGATCAGTTGGAGACTTGGGCGGAGAGATGGCAGATGGAGTTTAATCCGGACAAATGTGAGGTAATGCATTTTGGAAGGCCTAATACAGATAGGAAATATACAGTAAATGGCAGAACCCTTAAGAGTATTGATAGGCAAAGGGATCTGGGTGCACAAAATAGTGACAAAAACTGTTGATGAAGGAAGGGCCGTGGATGTCGTCTATATGGATTTCAGTAAGGCATTTGACAAAGTCCCACATGGCAGGTTGGTTAAGAAGGTTAAGGCTCATGGGATACAAGGAGAAGTGGCTCGATGGGTGGAGAACTGGCTTGGCCATAGGAGACAGAGGGTAGTGGTCGAAGGGTCTTTTTCCGGCTGGAGGTCTGTGACCAGTGGTGTTCCGCAGGGCTCTGTACTGGGACCTCTGCTATTTGTGATATATATAAATGATTTGGAAGAAGGTGTAACTGGTGTTATCAGCAAGTTTGCGGATGACACGAAGATGGCTGGAATTGCGGATAGCGAAGAGCATTGTCGGGCAATACAGCAGGATATAGATAGGCTGGAAAATTGGGCGGAGAGGTGGCAGATGGAGTTTAATCCGGATAAATGCGAAGTGATGCATTTTGGAAGAAATAATGTAGGGAGGAGTTATACAATAAATGGCAGAGTCATCAGGAGTATAGAAACACAGAGGGACCTAGGTGTGCAAGTCCACAAATCCTTGAAGGTGGCAACACAGGTGGAGAAGGTGGTGAAGAAGGCATATGGTATGCTTGCCTTTATAGGACGGGGTATAGAGTATAAAAGCTGGAGTCTGATGATGCAGCTGTATAGAACGCTGGTTAGGCCACATTTGGAGTACTGCGTCCAGTTCTGGTCGCCGCACTACCAGAAGGACGTGGAGGCATTGGAGAGAGTGCAGAGAAGGTTTACCAGGATGTTGCCTGGTATGGAGGGTCTTAGCTATGAGGAGAGATTGGGTAGACTGGGGTTGTTCTCCTTGGAAAGACGGAGAATGAGGGGAGATCTAATAGAGGTATACAAGATTATGAAGGGTATAGATAGGGTGAACAGTGGGAAGCTTTTTCCCAGGTCGGAGGTGACGATCACGAGGGGTCACGGGCTCAAGCTGAGAGGGGCGAAGTATAACTCAGACATCAGAGGGACGTTTTTTTACACAGAGGGTGGTGGGGGCCTGGAATGCGCTGCCAAGTAGGGTGGTGGAGGTAGGCACGCTGACATCGTTTAAGACTTACCTGGATAGTCACATGAGCAGCCTGGGAATGGAGGGATACAAACGATTGGTCTAGTTGGACCAAGGAGCGGCACAGGCTTGGAGGGCCGAAGGGCCTGTTTCCTGTGCTGTACTGTTCTTTGTTCTTTGTTCACAGGTACACAGGTCACTGAAAGTGGCAATGCAGGTGGAGAAGGCAGTCAAGAAGGCATACAGCATGCTTGCCTTCACTGGCCGGGGCATTGAGTTTAAAAATTGGCAAGTCATGTTGCAGCTTTATAGAACCTTAGTTAGGCCGCACTTGGAATATAGTGTTCAATTCTGGTCGCCACACTACCAGAAGGATGTAGAGGCTTTGGAGAGGGTACAGAAAAGATTTACCAGGATGTTGCCTGGTATGGAGGGCATTAGCTATGAGGAGAGATTGGAAAAACTTGATTTGTTCTCACTGGAACGATGGAGGTTGAGGGGTGACCTGATAGAAGTCTACAAGATTATGAGAGGCATGGACAGAGTGGATAGTCAGAAGCTTTTTCCCAGGGTGGAAGAGTCAATTACTAGGGGTATAGGTTTAAAGTGCGAGGGGCAAGGTTTAAAGGAGATGTACGAGGCAGATTTTTTTTTACACAGAAAGTAGTGGGTGCCTGGAACTTGTTGCCGGGGGAGGTAGTGGAAGCGGATACGGTAGTGACTTTTAAGGGGCGTCTTGACAAGTACATGAATGAGATGGGAATAGAGGGATATGGTCCCCGGAAGCGTACGGGGTTTTAGTTAAGTCGGGCAGCATGGTCGGTGCAGGCTTGGAGGGCCGAAGGACCTGTTCCTGTGCTGTAATTTTCTTTGTTCTTTGTCCGTGTGGGTTTCCTCTGGGTGCTCCAGTTTCCTCGCAGAGTCCAAAGATGTGCTGGTTAGATACATTGGCCATGCAAAATTCTCCCTCAGTGTCCCCTAACAAGCGCCGCAGTGTGGCGACTAGGGGATTTTCACGGTAACTTCATTGCAGTATGAATGTAAGCCTACCCTTGTGACAAATAAATATAATAACGAAATGTAGGAACAGGAATAGGCCATTCAGCCCATCGAGCCTGCTCCGCCATTCAATATGATCATGGTTGATCAGACACTTCAATGCCTTTTACCCATACTATCCACATAATCCTTTATGTTATTGTTAATCAGAAATCCATCAATCTCTACTTGTAAATAAACTCAATGACCGAGTTTCCACGGCCCTCTGGAATAGAGAATTCCAAAGATTCACAACCTTCTGGGTAAAGACATTTCCCCTCATCTCAGTCCTAAGGAAATTGTGCACTCTGGTTCTAGACTCTCCAATCAAAAGGGAACATCATACCTGCATCTACCCCATCTATTCTTTTAAGTATTTTATAGGTTTCAATGATATCACCTCTCATTCTTCAAAATATAGAGAATACAGACTCAATTTACCAAGTCTCTCTTCATAAAGCTGTCCCACCATCCTTGGAACAAGTCTAGTGAACCTTCTTTGCACTCCCTTCCCTTAACGGCAATAATATTCTGAGGTAAGGAGACCAAAACTGCACACAGTACTCCAGGTACACTCCAACCAAGCACCTAACCAGGCACATTAGCAGCATTTAAGAGGCATCTGGACGAGTACATGAATAGAGAAGGAATAGAGGGATACAGACAAAGTAAGGACAGGGGGGTTTTTAAGTTTAGTTAGGACATCATGATCGACACAGATTTGGAGGGCCGAAGGGCCAGTTTCTGTGCTGTTCTTTTCTTTGTTCTATGTTCTATACAATTGAAGCAAGATCTCATTACTCCTGCACTTAATTCCTCGTGATAAAGGCTAACATTCCATTAACCTGAGTAATAGTTTGCTGCACTCTATGCTAGTCTTCAGTGACTCATGGACAAGAACACCCAAGTCCCTTTGTACATCTACACTTTCTAATTTCTTACCATTTAAGAAATACTCTGTTCCTTCTACCAAAGTGGATTACCTTACATTTTCCATGCTATAGTCCGCCATGTTCTTGCCCACTCACTATGTCTGTAAAATTCTCCTGTAGCCGCTCTACATTTTCCTCAACACACATTTTCACAGCAACTTCATTGCAGTGTTAATGTAAGCCTACTTGTGACTAATAAATAAACTTTAACATTCCCACCTCGCTTTGTATCATGCACGAATTTGGGAATATTACATTTGGACCCCACATCGAAATCATTGATATATATTGTGAACAGCTGGCGCCCAAGTACTGATTCCTGCCACTGCCTGCCAACATAAGAATGACCCATTTATTCCTACTCTGTTTTCTGCCTGTTAGCCAATCCTCTCCCACCACCACCAGCAACCCCCCACCCACCACCACATTCCATGGAAGTTTTCACTCGACTTAATACTCTATACAAGGGCAACCATTTGTTGTCACTTACATCACATTATGCATTCAATCTCTGGAAGCTGTGGAGTTTCACATCAATGGCAATTTATAAAATCTGTTCATAGAATCATACAGTGCAGAAAAGGCCCTTTGGCCCATTAAGTCTGCACCAACAATCAGGCAAAGTGCTTCCTGATTTTATGATTATGCCCTAGTTCTGCATTCCGCTACCCTCTCTCTATCTACCCTATCAAATCTCTATCACTTTAAACATCTCCATTAGATCAACCCTCAACCATCTAAATATATGTCAATACAAGGTAGATTTATCATACAATCACACAAAACAGAAGGGGGCCATTCAGGCTCCTTGTGCCTGTGCCAGTCTTGTCATTGTAATTTAACATTTAACCCAGGTATTCTCCTGAATCTGAAATGCACTGGGCATTGATGAGGCCATATCTGGTGTACTTGGTCTCCTTACCCAAGAAGGGATAACTTAACCCTAAAGGAAGCACATCAAAGGCTTACTAGACTAGCTCCTGACAACAGGGGACTGGCTGAGGAGGAGAGATTGAGCAAGCTAGGCAAATATATAAAGTTCTTCAGGAGCTTGATAAAATGCTGAGAAAAAGTTTCCCCTGGCTGGGTACTTAAGAACACAAAGCCATGGTCTCAGAACATATTGAGTGACCACAAAACTGTTGGATTGTTGTAACAATCCAACCAGTTCACTAATGTCCTTTGGGAAAGAAAACCTGTTATCCTTACCCAGTCTGCTCTGTATAGGACTCCAATCTTATACCAACATGGTTGACTCTTTTAACTACTCTGCGTTATATTAAACGCGACACGGTTTAAGGCAGAGGCCCACCATCATCTTCTCAGGTCAACTAAGATTTGGCAACAGATGCCCGTCTTGCCAATGATGCCTATATCCAGCAAATGAATGTGCCAGCATAAACATCATTCCAAAAGTCTATTAAAAGCTGTATGTGCTATAAAATAATAGTGGATTGAGTTCGCAAACTAGCCTTGAGATTTAGGTGACACCAACAAATTGCTCGAGCTTCAAGGACCAATGGCTAAGCAATTTTGTTAAGCTATTTGAAAAGCTCATATAGCAATACACAGCTGGAACTACATTCTCCAGATATTTACAATGCATCGGTCAAGCAATACCAGCAATTCTCAGCATCAGTCCAAGAGAAATACAAGCAATAGAGTGCAGGTAGGACTGGCCCGAAGTGAGAAGAAGAGGAGTCAAGATTACAGGCAAACTTTAGTCTCTTTATGAATGTGGAACTTTACAGAGCTGTTATGTTTCAAAAGGTCACTTTAAATTTAAAGTGAAACAGAATGTTCTGAAAGGAGGACAGTGATCATAATAAACCTCTGTCCGGAAACAGGTTGACCTGATGGGAAAAGAAGCCCAAACCTACTGAAAGGGATCAAAGACAGAAGGACATGGCAGGGGTGGGGAGAACAGCAACTGCTATGAAGTAGCAACCAACCAGGCTGCTGGGTTCTCTGTTCTAAGAGTACAGAACAGACAGGACATTTGGGGATTTAAGGAACAGGGAATCACTGTGGTGGGCCTTGCTGGCGGCAATCTGTTTTGAAACACTTGGGTTGAACAAAACCATTTTCAAAAGGACACCGGAATATCTAACCTGGTGTTGCAGGAGGAGTGAGCCAACTAGAAATGACAGTAATTTCAGATTTAAGCTTTAATGCTACATACCTGTCACAAGTATGGTGTAAAATCAATTATGCTTTATAAGGCATATTTCAGTTGCGTTAGTTAGGTAATGTGAAAGCATCTTTCCTTTAGTTTGGTGCGTTAGGTGCCTGTTAAATAATGTTTGGTTGTTACAGTAAAAGCGTTAACATGTGAAATCTTTGGTAATTTTCTTGGTGACTGGGAAATTCATTTTTTTTAAAAACATTATTGATTTCTACAGGTATCGTAACAGTCTAAAAGGGCGGTGGTTGCAGGAATAAAGGGGCTAGGTAGTGAAATCTGGTGAGGAAACTAGCACTGGCAAATAGAAGCAAACCATTTGGCTCTCTTGTGCTGTGCCCATGCTAATTCCTCCACCATGTCTTATTTAACGTAATTGCATTTCTTTGCTTGCCCCATTATCCAGTAATATTCTTCAAGTATTTTTATTCATTGATGGGATCAGAGGGTCATTGCAAATCCAGCACCCCTTCCAAACTGCTCTCGAGAAAATGGCAGCGAGCCACCTTCTTGAGCCTCTAAAGTTTATTCAGCACAATGCTGTTAAGGAGAGAATTCCAGGAAATGGACCCAGCGATGGAACACTGACTATAGAAATGCGTCTGCCTTGGAAGGGAACTTGCACCTGGTGGTCTTCCCCTGCATCTGCTGCCAAAGGAAGGCTTGGTAATTTGCTGCAGTGCATCTTGTATATGGTGGGCAGTGAAGCCACTGTGTGCTGGTGGTGGGGAGAGTGAATATTTAAGATGGTGGATGGGGTGCTGATCAAGTAAGCTGCTTTATCCTGGATAGTGTCGCACGTCTCAAGGGTAGTTGGAGCTGCATGCATTCAGGCAAAGAGAGTGTTCCATCACACTGTTGTCTTGTACCTTGCAGATGGTGGGCAAGTTTTGGAAAGTTAAAGTGAGTTATTTGCCGCAGAATACGTAGCTGACCTATGTATGCAACCGCAACATTTATACGGCTGGTGCAGTTAGGTTTCTGGTCACACGTCTTAAATGTTATGGTTGACTCAATCCCATTTTTGGTAAAACATTGTCTATCCACCATTGTCCCTTTAAGTAGCGTTTTCCCAAACCTTCGTAGCAAAGAACTAAACAAAGTAGCATCTCCACAGCAAAGCACTAAAGGGCTGAATAAAAGTACCTTGACTTCACTGTCATTTGCAAAGTTGCCCAGAGCCATCATGATCTTTGGCACAGCAGCAGCCAGCGTCTCCTGCACAGATTCTTCCGATCGCTTGCTGATGCGAGCCAGACAGGGAAGTAGGTTTACAAGGTATGGTCTAGATGGGAAGATGTGGGGGGAAAAAAAAACAATTTTACCCCACTGACGACAGAAGGACGGACCAAGGAATAAGTCTAATATCTCCGGTTTAAATTTCCAGCTGAAGGATATTACAAAATATGATTAATTTACACAGTTTTCAAAAAAATTCATAACATTCAGCATTAAGAATTTATAGTGCGTCTTCAGCAAGATGATTTGCAATAGAAAACATCTGCACTGGGAATTGCCAAATGGCTTGGCAAATTTGGTTTCATCATTAAACCCACTGCCTGACACAGACACCGTGGCAGCTTGGCACGTTTGGAAACATAGGGAAATAAGAGTGTTTGACTTTGTAACTTGCCCAGTCCCAATCCCAGCAGTCTTGCGGCAGTGGGTGTTGAAAGACCAGGAACCTTATCGCAAGATTGCGAAGGTGCGGAAAGGGAAGAGAGCAAAGTACAAAGTGAGGAATCTCGCTTTAGCCGTACCCTTGGCAACAAGCAACGAAGATGTTCTGCCTCTTTGTTGCTTTCAGCTGCAGAATGCTCATGGATCTGAAGGATTAACAATGAACGTATAGGATAAAATACCCTCAAATTGCACACAGGCCTGAAGTTATGATCTTAATCATTGTAGTCACGGCTTGAACAATTTTGTATTACACAGCAGATACTGCAAACATTATTAGACTTGACAAGCTAGCTTGGAGTAGATGCTGAGTGTAAATGGGTGTTAAATTTACAGGCATAACTGAAGATCATGAATCCCAAGGTATCAAATGATATTTAAAAAATCAGCTCCCACGCTAACAAACCTCGGTAACGTGTTCAACCTATGGAGCAATTGCCTCGCACTACATAAACTAAACATTTTAAAAACAGCCAAATTAAGACTGATTTGAATGGAAAGAGTCCTGGGTAATGTAAATCTGAGACAGCTTTCCAGCTTGAAGACAGCAGAAAATTACCAGACAAGACATATGTGATATACAACTGACCTGCACTTCTGTGGACGAACAAGGTGAGCCAGCTCAGCGAATCTCCAGAGTGCAGCCCGTAAACTCCTTGATGGGCCATTCTGTGAAATTGAGGGGGAAAGAACAGTTGCTCAAGCAGCGCTTCATACCTTACAGAAAGTAACTTCACTATGCATCTCCCAAATCAGAGACCTCAGCCAACAAAAAACAGCAGCTTCGGGTGCCTAGAGAAGGCCATTATCGCCTAGTTTCCCTTCATTCACAAACCATCTTGATGTGATGCATATCATTTTTTTCATCATGGCTGAGTTAAAACCCTGGAAGTCCCCACCAAACACCAACGTGGGAGCACTTTCGCCACACAGACTGCAGCAGTTCTAGGAGGTGGTTCACCACCACCTTCTCAGGGGAACTAGGGATAGGCATGCATCAGGTGTGGCTTAGTTAGTAGCAGCCTTGCCCTTGGCTCAAAAGATTGTGGGTTCAAGTCCCACTGCAGAGATTTGAGCACAAAAATCTAGACCGACATTCTAGCGCAGTACTAAGGAACTGGCTGCACTGACAGAGGCATCATCTTTCGGGTGAGACGCTAAAACAGAAATCCAGTCTGCCTTTTCATGTGGACTTAAGAGATTCCATGACACTATTTTGAAGAAGTTCTTCCCGGTTTCCTGGACAACACAATCTCTAAACCGACATTACTGAAACAGATCAACTTTTTTCTCCTTATCGCGTTGCCATTCAGGGGAGTTTGCTGTGCACAAACTGGTTGCTGCTTTTCCATCAGTGTTACAACAATGGATACACTGTGGAGAGAGAATAGAACCAATGCTTCAAGTCTGGGTGACCCATTGTCAGAACTCTGACGAAGGGTCATCCAGGCTCGAAGCTTTGGCTCTATTCTCTCTCCGCAGATGCTGCCAGACCTGCTGAGATTTTCCAGCATTTTCCGTTTTTGTTTCAGATTCCAACATCCACAGTATTTTGCTTTTATTTTATGCAAGACAATGTTGGTCAGCACGAAAAATCACTCTCCAATTTTCTAGTTGGTAATTAAAAAGCAGATGTTCAATTTTTTTTAAAACGATGATGCATCCAACCCAAGTAGCTATCTGTGAAGCCTGGTTTAAAAATATCCCACAGATATCCCACATAATTACAGTAAATTCACCAAACAAAAGCTTTGTTATGTATAATTACTTCTTAGAAACGTTTATTGAAAACCTTTCTCGGATCGCTTACCAACCTTTTTAATTTCTTTATACAGTTCTAGTTGTAACCGAGGCAGATTTGAGTCAGTTAGGGCCTGTTAAAACAAAAAAGGAACATGAACGGCTTAGGTATATATTTTAAGCATTTTCATTTAGCATCACTTCACAGCCTAAAACTGCAAGATGTGATGATGCCGGTGTTGGACTGGGGTGGGCACAGTAAGAAGTCTCACTACACTGTGTTAAAAGTCCAATGGGTTCATTTGGAATCACGAGTTTTCGGAGCGCTGTTCCTTCATCTCACCTGACAAAGGAGCAGCGCTCCTTGTTGTGAGACTTCTTACTAAAACTGCAAGCAGCACAAATTTCATCATATTAGCAGATGACTGCTCCAATGGAACTGTATTTTTCCAAATACAGTTGCAAACAGGTTAAAGAGATCAAGGTCCCGAAGCAGAATTTTTCGTTCTCTTTGCTTCTCCTCCTCTTCCCAGCATCCTCACTGCATTGAAATGAGACCTCTTGCTCAATCTCCAACTCATTTCTTCATCCCAGAATTTCCTCAGTCCTGCCACGATTTCCCTGCCACGATCCTCAGCTTTTTACAAACACCAGGTTTGGCATCACAATTGTGTGATTATTATTTAATTTTCTCATTCATTCTTCCCATACTCATGATGTCTTCGATAGGCCGCCTTGACCATTCATTCAGATTCTCAATTTCAGGCATCATTGTCCTGGATGATAGCCACTGCAACATGTGTCACAGATATAAAACAATCCACAGCTTGCTACTTTTGTACAACGTATAGGTTGTGGAAGCAAACCGTTCAGTTTTAAATTAAATCAGAAAACTGATTTAAATAGAATAACAGAATACCCATGGTGCAGGAGGCCATTCGGGCCATCGTGTCTGCACCGGCTCTCCAACAGAGCATCCCACCCAGGGCCTATGTGTAATTCCACATATTTCCATGGCTAATCCATCAAACCTACACATCCTGGGAGACTAAGGGGCAATTTAGCATGGCCAATGCACCTAACCTGCACATTTTTGGACTGTGGGAGGAAACAGGAGCACCCGGAGGAAACCCACGCAAGCACAGGGACGACGTGCAAACTCCACACAGAATTGTGCAGAACCATCCAAACTACTGGCTTTCATATTTTAGTACTCAAGTGATTTAAACAGCATAAGAGCACCAAAACATGAGTGATTTGTGAAAACCTTGGCCAGCAAACCAACATTCTGCGATTATACTTCCTTTCTTCTGGCCACTTTTGATGGGAATTGCAGCTTAGTTCAGGGATGACCAATGTTCCGGAGTAGGATGGGGGTAGGTATCTAAACCAGTGAGCATGTCACAAGGTTATGCTGAAATTCAAGTCCTCGTGGACAGAAAAACGAAACATACACAAAGGCAAGCAAGGCCAAATACATGAAAGAGTGAAACAAAATTACACACCCACCCACCCCCCTGTTTTCACCCTATCTTTTCCTGTGGGAGCACGAACACACGGTAGGGATAGTGAAATCAAAATTACAGAAAGAGGGAGCGAGCGAGGGGGGTTGAACTGTTGTGATAACGAAAAGGTGCCAATGAATCAAAATGTTTCGTCACTGTTTGGCCTCAGTCACAATAGCTATAAAAGCAGTTTGACAATGAGTGGTTTCAACAGCACACCATCAACATCCTACAACGAGTCCTCTGATTTCTGCAAGCTAACCATTTCCTTACATTCTCTTCCCTCTACATTCCCCTATACCCCCACACGCACATATTTTTCATCTCCTTACAAGAAAATGAGTCTCACTCGAGTCTTTTCATGGTGACAGTTTAGCTGAGTGGACAAATTAATGATTTAAGAACATAAGAACTAGGAGCAGGAGTGGGCCATCTAGCCCCTCGAGCCTGCCCCGCCATTCAATAAGATCATGGCTGATCTGAAGTGGATCAGTTCCACTTACCCGCCTGATCCCCATAACCCCTAATTCCCTTACCAATCAGGAATCCATCTATCCGTGATTTAAACATATTCAACGAGGTAGCCTCCACCACTTCACTGGGCAGAGAATTCCAGAGATTCACCACCCTCTGAGAGAAGTTCCTCCTCAACTCTGTCCTAAACTGACCCCCTTTATTTTGAGGCTGTGCCCTCTAGTTCTAGCTTCCTTTCTAAGTGGAAAGAATCTCTCCACCTCTAGCCTATCCAGCCCCTTCATTATCTTATAGGTCTCTGTAAGATCCCCCCTCAGCCTTCTAAATTCCAACGAGTACAAACCCAATCTGCTCAGTCTCTCCTCATAATCAACACCCCTCATCTCCGGTATCAACCTGGTGAACCTTCTCTGCACTCCCTCCAAGGCCAATATATCCTTCCGCAAATAAGGGGACCAATACTGCACACAGAATCATAGAATCCCTACAGTGCAGAAAGAGACCATTCAGCCCATCGAGCCTGCACCACCAACAATCCCACCCACAACTATCCCTGTAACCCCACACATATTTACCCTGCTAGTCCCCCTGATACTAAGGGGCAATTGAGCATGGCCAATCAACCTAACCAGCACATCTTTGTGGGGGAGGAAACCGGAGCACCCAGAGGAAACACACGCAGACACGGGGAGAACGTGCAGACTCCACACAGACAGTCATCCCAGGCTGGAATCGAACCAGGTCCCTGGCGCAGTAAGGCAGCAGCGCTAACCACTTTGCCACCGTGCCGCCCTATCCATGTAAAATGGGTCATCGCTCACTCTGGTTAGTCGAGCATCATTCTCAAGGCACAGATTCACATCACAATTCTCTTATCCATACCTGTGCACTTAAGGCTTAAAATCTCCACCACATTATATATCAAAACCTCCCACTCTTTTACCATTTTTGACCCAAAACAACCCTATTTTGCTTGCCCCCATCGTCAGTGAAGAGCAACTCTGATATCACACATGCATACACAACTTTACCTTCTGCAAGTACAGGAAACAAATCCCAATTCTCATTGAAGTCTCCCACTTGACATTTAGGATGCTGCACCAGCAGAGCAGTCAAAAAGCAAACTTACCTTAATAATTTTATTTAAACATTCATCTGCTACCATCCGAACATCGGACTCTGCGTCATCGCAACACAGCAGAAACATTTCCATTGCAATCCCCAACAACTTCTGAAATTCCGGTGAATTCCTGAAAAAAAAAATACAAGCAGGCAAAGTTAGGGGGAATAAAGTTGGTATTTGTCCCTATATTACATCTTATTTTTCCCGGCTTAGCTCTGCTTGTGGTATACACAAATAAAGATTTATAAAGCACACAGCAGCATTATCACAAAGCCATGTAATGAGATATCATTCAAGGCCAGGCTTGGACAGAGAGGTAAACTTTAAGCGTCTTCATAGAATCATATTATCCCTACAGTGCAGGAGGAGGCCATTCGGCCCATCGAGCCTATACAAAGAACAAGAACAAAGAACAATACAGCACAGAAACAGGCCCTTTGGCCCTCCAAGCCCGTGCCGCTCCCTGGTCCAAACTAGACCACTCTTTTGTATCCCTCCATTCCCACTCCGTTCATATGGCTATCTAGATAAGTCTTAAACGTTCCCAGTGTGTCCGCCTCCACCACCTTGCCTGGCAGCGCATTCCAGGCCCCCACCACCCTCTGTGTAAAATATGTCTTTCTGACATCTATGTTAAACCTCCCCCCCTTCACCTATGACCCCTCGTGAACGTCACCACCGACCCGGGGAAAAGCTTCCCACCGTTCACCCTATCTATGTCTTTCATAATTTTATACACCTCTATTAAGTCTCCCCTCATCCTCCGTCTTTCCAGGGAGAACAACCCCAGTTTACCAAATCTCTCCTCATAACTAAGCCCCTCCATACCAGGTAACATCCTGGTAAACCTCCTCTGTACTCTCTCCAAAGCCTCCACGTCCTTCTGGTAGTGTGGCGACCAGAACCGGACGCAGTATTCCAAATGCGGCCGAACCAACGTTCTATACATCTGCAACATCAGACCCCAACTTTTATACTCTATGCCCCGTCCTATAAAGGCAAGCATGCCAGAAGTTGCAGCGAGACATAGATAGAATGCAAGACTGGGCGGAGAAGTGGCAGATGGACTTCAACCCGGATAAGTGTGTGCTGATCCATTTTGGCAGATCCAATGGGATGAAGCAGCAATATAATATGAAGGGTACCATTCTTAGCAGTGTAGAGGATCAGAAGGACCTTGGGGTCCGGGTCCATAGGACTCTTAAATCGGCCTCGCAGGTGGAGGATGCGGTCAAGAAGGCGTACGGCGTACTGGCCTTCATTAATCGAGGGATTGAGTTTAGGAGTCGGGAGATAATGCTGCAGCTTTATAGGACCCTGGTTAGACCCCACTTGGAGTACTGCGCGCAGTTCTGGTCACCTCATTACAGGAAAGATGTTGAAGCCATTGAAAGGGTGCAGAGGAGATTTACAAGGATGTTGCCTGGATTGGGGGGCATGCCTTATGAGGATAGGTTGAGGGAGCTTGGTCTCTTCTCCCTGGAGAGACGAAGGATGAGAGGTGACCTGATAGAGGTTTACAAGATGTTGAGAGGTCTGGATAGGGTAGACTCTCAGAGGCTATTTCCAAGGGCTGAAATGGTTGCTACGAGAGGACACAGGTTTAAGGTGCTGGGGGGTAGGTACAGAGGAGATGTCAGGGGTAAGTTTTTCACTCAGAGGGTGGTGGGTGAGTGGAATCGGCTGACGTCGGTGGTGGTGGAGGCAAACTCGTTGGGGTCTTTTAAGAGACTTCTGGATGAGTACATGGGATTTAATGGGATTGAGGGCTATAGATAGGCCTAGAGGTGGGGATGTGATCGGCGCAACCTGTGGGCCGAAGGGCCTGTTTGTGCTGTGGCTTTCTATGTTCTATGTTCTATGCCATATGCCTTCTTCACCACCTTCTCCACCTGTGACGTCACCTTCAAGGATCTGTGGACTTGTACACCCAGGTCCCTCTGCGTATCTACACCCTTTATGGTTCTGCCATTTATCGTATAGCTCCTCCCTACATTATTTCTACCAAAATGCATCACTTCGCATTTATCAGGATTGAACTCCATCTGCCATTTCTTTGCCCAAATTTCCAGCCTATCTATATCCTTCTGTAGCTTCTGACAATGCTCCTCACTATCTGTAAGTCCTGCCAATTTTGTGTCGTCCGCAAACTTACTGATCACCCCAGTTACACCTTCTTCCAGATCGTTTATATAAATCACAAACAGCAGAGGTCCCAATACAGAGCCCTGCGGAACACCACTAGTCACAGGCCTCCAGCCGGAAAAAGATCCTTCCACTACCACCCTCTGTCTTCTGTGACCAAGCCAGTTCTCCACCCATCTAGCCACCTCCCCCTTTATCCCATGAGATCCAACCTTTTGCACCAGCCTACCATGAGGGACTTTGTCAAACGCTTTACTAAAGTCCATATAGACGACATCCACGGCCCTTCCCTCGTCAACCATTCCAGTCACGACCACAATCCCACACAGGCCCTATTCCCATAACCACACATACTGCTAATCTCCTGACACCAGGGGCAATTTAGCATAGCCAATCAACCTAACCCACACATCTTTGGACTGTGGGAGGAAACCAGAGTACTCAGAGGAAACCCATGCAGACATGAAGTGTGCAGACTCCACACAGGCAGTGACCCGAGGCCAGAATTGAACCCGGGTCCCTGGCACTGTGAGGCAGTAGTGCTAAGCACTGAGCCACCATGCCGCCCCGTTATAGGGGGAAAACGGAGAAGTAGAGAGGCAGAAGGGAATCCCAGAGTCTCGGGTCTGGGCAGCTGAAGGCACTGCTGCCAATGGTGGAACAGAGCAAATTGGGGATGCGCAAGAGGTCAGAATTGGAAGAATGCACAGTCCTCTTCAGGATTGCAGGGCTGGCAGAGGTTACAGGGATAAGGGAGGATGCAGCCGTGGAAGGATTAGAAAACAAAGATCAGAATGTTAGTGTTGAGGCTTTGCCAAATGTAGGTAAATAAGCAAATAAGGTAAATTCTCTTGCGATCCTGCTCAGACCATGCTGGTTTTGTACACGCATGCAGCATATTATTGCACTGCTAAAATATAGCTCTCTTTAATTTGACATTCCCTGAAGATCATAAGCTGTAATTGTTGTCTTCTCAGCACCATCTCACACTTTGTGTAATGAAATTCATTTGCCAATTAAACACTAATTCTACAACTTCATTAGTATCTTTGTGCAATTGATCACAATCCTCCTCTACATTAATCATACCTCTCAATTTAAATGTCATCTGCAAATTTGTAAATTTGAGTCCAGAGACCAAATCTACTATAAATAGCAAAGTGATCTCAGCGCCAATCCTTACGAAACACCACTTCCCACCCTTTGCCAGTCTGAGTAGCCACCCTTAGCTACTACTCTGTTTTCTGTTTTGTAGCCAACTTAATATTCATTCTGCTATCTCCAGCCTGACTCCACATGCTCAGGCCTTAGTCATGAGTCCACCCCTACAATACCTCATTGAAGACCTTTTGAAAATCCAAATACATTGCCTACTATAGTAGTACCCTTCTCTACTCTTTTGTTATTTCTTCAAACATTGGTCAGGGATGACCTTCCCTTTTGAAATATGTGCTGACTATTCTTTACTATATTTTCAATATCTAGAAGTTCTTTTGTTATGTGATTAGAGATGTAATAGATATGAAACTACCTGGCTTGAAGTTCCCTGGACTTTATTCTATCACCATTTTTAAATATAGGGATAACATTAGTTGCTGCCAACTCTCTGGCACTACTCCCTTAGAGTCTTCACTATTTCTACACTATGTCCATTTGGAAATAGCATCCATCCTCTCCGTTTGGTTGCCTCATCAATTATCTCCTCTCATTTCTGTCTTCAATGTCTTTAGATTTTTTGATCTCTTCTAATTATGCCGCAGCAACATTGTTGGTCTCCAGGGTAAACGCAAAAGCTAACTAATTATTCATTATGTCATTATCTGAGTTTATCCCTTGATGGCCAGATCACTATACTGACTTTCCTTTTATTTGTGTCAGTAGAATAATAATTCATTTTTATGTTTTTTGTTGATTACTTTCCTACATTGGCTTGGCTTCTTAATTTTTTTAAACTTCTTCCCGAACCTCTGCATTCCCTATTGCCATCCTTTCAGTTTACTATATATTGACTATGTATTTAGCGTAAACCTTTGTCTTGGCTTTCAATTTTTTTCCCCCATCACTCTGCTCATCTGCGTCGCATTATTGACTATTTTGTTCTTTTTGTAAGAAAACTCCTAAACTCTTCTGGATGCAGCAGAACCAGAGATTTATTCCCAGGTTCACACAAGAATGTGGAAACAATATCGATGAGTGTTAAGTGGGTCATTTTCAAAATCATGGGTCATTTCAAATGCAGAGTAACCCAGGAGCAAAAAAATTCAACAAATATTAAAATGCAATTAATTTACCTCAGAGACTGTGCAACTATGTTTTCACATATGGTCAGGCAGTGAGTTACACGGTCTTTTTTGGTTGTGGCAGATTCTTTCTTCCTGGAGAAAACAGACAAACAAGAACAGCAATTAGTACACGCGTGTTCTGAGAGGGACAGAGCTGCATGAGCATCTTTCAGCAATAGCACTTCAAAGAAAATCACTTTCCCCCACAGTATTGCTCATCAGATCATGGAATGGTCCATGTCAGGAGGCCATTTGGCCGATAGAGTCTGTGCCACCTCTTTGAAAGAACAATAGCAATCAATCCCATTCCCCCCATACTTCCCCTGTGAGTGGAGGCTTCATTTCCCTTTAACTACTTATCCATTTCCCTTTGCTTGAAAAGCTTCCCAACTTTCCGCTTTATGCTTTTTATATTTATTTACTCTGATTACTGACTTGTTGATCAGAGGGCCATCAGGCTGTGCAATGCTGCAGTTGGTGACTGAAGCTGAGACTATGATTTTTTAATGAGAAATGGGCGTCACTGGCTAGGCCAACATTTTTATTCCCCTCCCATATTGCCCTTGAGAAGATGGTGGTGAACAGTCTTCCATGTATTGCATGTAAGTCACAGTGCCACCAGGAAAGGAATTCCAGGATTTTGACCCAGTGACAGTGAAGGAACGCCGATATAGTTCCACAACAAGATGGCGAGTAACTTGGAGGGAAACATCTAGGTCACCATTCCCTTGTTCTTCAAGGTGGGAGAGGTCGTGGGTTTGGAAGGTGCTGTCAAAGGAGATTTGCTGCAGTGAGTTGCAACGCATCTTGTAGATGGTGCACACTGCTATCACTGTGGAAGGAGTGAGTGCTGAAAGTGGTGGATGGAATGCCGATCAAGCGGGCTGCTTTGTCCTGGATGATGTCGAGCTTCTTGAGTGTTGTTGGAGCTGCACGCATCCACGCAAGTGGGGAATATTCCATCACACTCCTGACTTGGGCGTTGTAGATGGTGGACAGGCTTTGGGGAGTCAGGAGGTGATCAAAATCTACATGCTGGCAAGTGGTCAAAGGTAAAAGTGATAAAGGGATAAGCGAACAGACCACACCCAGGGGATTAAAGACTGCTGTTGCTGAGCTTGTAGAGAATACACACCAATAGGTACCGGTCAGCTGATCCGATTGCTCCCATGTTGCAATTCGACACACACACACACACACACATTGACCAGTGCCACTCAACGCATGCATGCACTCTCTCTCTCTCTCGAAATACAACCAGCATCAAATCAAGCCAATCCATACTACAGGAAGGATACTGAGTCTTTACAGAGGATGCAGGATGGAATTACAAATAACAAAATAACATAGGAAACAACAGCGATTACGGGCTGATATGATAGAATGAAATGAGAAGATGGAACAGTGCAAATATTCCCACAAGTACATAAAATTAGAATCATAGAATCTCTACAGTGCAGAAGGAGACCTTCTGGCCCACCACGTCTGCACTGACTCTCCAACAGAGCATCCCACCCAGGCCCTATCCCTGTAAGCCCACGCATTTACCCCGCTAATCCCCCCAACCTACACAAAATTGGACTGTGGGAGGAAACTGGAGCACCCGGAGGAAACCCACGCAGTCACAGGAAGAATGTGCAAATTCCACATAGACAATCACCCAAGGCTGGAATTGAACCCGTGACCACGGCGCTCTGAGGCAGAGGGACATAACCTTAAAATTAGAGTTAGGTCATTCAAGAGTAAAATCAAGAAACACTTCTTCATACAATGGGTGCCACTCACCTCTGATGAGACAGGGGGACAATTTCAAAACTGACAGACTGTTATAGAGCTTATTAAGGATTACTGAACCAAGCTGAGTAAATGAAGTGCAGATACATATCGACCACGATCTAATTGATTATGGTGACAGTAGATTAGCAATAATGTTATTTGCCAAGTAATCCAGAGGCCCAGTCTAATGTTCCGGAGACACAAGTTCAAATCCCACCATAGATCTGATAGGCTGATATTAGTAGTCGGAAAAATGCTAGAATCTATAATAAAAGATGGGATAACTGTACATTTAGAAAATAATGGCAGGATTGGAGAGAAAACATGGATTTATGAAGGGGAAGTCATATTTGACAAACCTTTTGGGAGCTTTTTGAGGACATTACCAGATAAGGGGGAAACCAGCAGATGTGGTGTATTTGGATTTTCAGAAGCTTTTCAATAAGGTTCCACACAAGAGGCGAAGATGAAAAATTAAGGCACAGGATTGAGGGGTAATAGCATCATAGAAACTAGGAGTAGGCCATTCAGCCCTTCGAGCCTGCTCTGCCATTGCATTTTGATCATGGCTGATCATAGAATTCAATATTCGGTTCCCCCTTCGTCCCATAGCCCTTGATCCCTTTAGTCCCTAGAGCATTGTTGGTCCTTAAGAGGCCCTACTCTCTCTCTCTAGTTACTCTTTTGCCGATTATGTATTTATAGAAGCTCTTTGGATTCTCCTTTGCCTCATCTGCCAAAGCAATCTTTTTGCCCTCCTGATTTCTCTCTTAACTCTACTCTGACAGCCTCTATACTCAAGGGATCCACTTGATCCCAGCTGCCTATGCATGTCATACACCTCCTCCTTCTTCTTGAATATGAGGTAGGTCCCTTCGAGCCTGCTCCGCCATTCAGTTTGATCATGGTTGATCTTCAAATTCAATATCCTGATCCCCGCTTCCTCCCATATTGCTTGATCCCCTTAGTGCCAACAGCTATATTTAATTTTTTCTTGAAATCGGACAAAGCTTAGGCCTCAACTACATTCTGTGGTAGTGAATTCCACACATTCACCACCCTCTGAATGAAGAAATTTCTCCTCATCTCAGTTCTAAAAGGTTAACCCCTTATCCTTGGACTGTGATCCCTAGTTCTGGACTCCGCCACCACTGGGAACATTCTTTCTGAATCTACCCTGTCTAACCCTGTTAGAATTTTATAAGTTTCTATGAGATCCCCTCTCACTCTTCTAAATCCAGTGAACATAATCCTTACCGACTTAGTCTCTCAATATGGATTGGTTAAAGACATAAACCAGAGAGTAGGACTAAATGGGTCATCCTCAGGTTGGCAGGCTGTGTCCAGTGGGATACTGCAAGGATCAGTGCTTCAGTCCCAGCTACTCACAATCTACATCAATGATTGGGATGTGGGGACCAAATGAAATATTTCAAGTTTGTTGATAACACAAAACTTGTTGGGAATGGGAGTTGCGAGGAGGATGCAAAGAAGATTTAGACAGACTAAGTGAGTGGACAGGAACATGGCAAATGGAAAACAATGTGAAAAAATGTGAAGTTATCCAACTCTGACAAAGTCATCCAGATTCAAAATGTTGGCTCTATTCTCTCTCCACAGCGGCTGTCAGACCTGCTGAGATTTTCTGTTTTTGTTTCAGATTCCAGCATCCACAGTAATTTGCTGATTAAAATATATATTATATATGGTATTCACTTTGATTTGAGAAACAGAAATTCAGAGTATTTCTTAAATGGGGAGAGACTGGGAAGGTTTGATGTACAAAGGTGTTCTTGTTCATAAGTAACAAAGCTAACACGCAGGTTCAACAAGCAGTTAGGAAGGCAAATTGTATGCTAGCCTTTATTTCAAGGAAATTTGAGTATAGGGGAAAATAAGTCTTGCTGCAGTTGTCTAGCGCTTTGATGAGACAGCACCTGGAGCATTGTATGCAGTTTATGTCTCTTTATTTAAGGAAGGATATAATTGTCACAGTGGGAGTGCAATGAAGGTTCAGACTGATTACTGGGTTGGCGAGATTGTTATATGAGGACTGTGGAGACTGGGCCTTTTTTCTCTGGAATTAAGAAGAATTAGAGGTGATCTCATTGAATGACGTAAAATTCTTATTAGGCTTGAGAGGGTAGATGAGAGAAGGATGTTCCCCGTGTTTTGGGGGGGGGGGGGGGGGGCTGGAACAGGGCTGAGGCAAGAGGAATTTCTTCAATCACAGCGTGGTGAATACTTGAAATCCTCTTTCGCACAGGGCTGTAAAGGCTCAATTATTGAGTATATTCAAGACAGAGATCGATATATTTCTAGATATTAAGGACATCAAAGGATATGGGACTGTGCAGGAAAATGTCTTCGAAGTAATGCATTTTGGAAGGTCTAATACAGATAGGAAATATACAGTAAATGGCAGAACCCTGAAGGATACTAATAGGCAGAGGGATCTGGGTGTACATATACACAGGTCACTGAAAGTGGCAATGCAGGTGGAGAAGATAGCCAAGAAGGCATATGGCATGCTTGCCTTCATCAGCCAGGGCATTAAGTTTAAAAATTGGCAAGTCATGTTGCAGCTTTATAGAACTTTAGTTAGGCTGCACTTGGAATATAGTGTTCAATTCTGGTCGCCACACTACCAGAAGGATGCAGAGGCTTTGGAGAGCCAGGATGTTGCCTGGTATGGAGGGCATCAGCTATGAGGAGATGTTGGAGAAACTTGGTTTGTTCTCACTGGAACGACGGAGATTGAGGGGCACCCTGATAGAAGTCTACAAGATTATGAGGGGCATGGACAGAGTGGATATCAGAAGCTTTTTCCCAGGGTGGAAGAGTCAATTACTAGGGGGCATAGGCTTAAGGTGCGAGGCGCAAGGTTTAAAGGAGATATACGAGGCAAGTTTTTTTTTTTACACAAAGGGTGGTGGGTGCCTGGAACTCTCTGCCAGGGGAGGTGGTGGAAGCAGATACGATAGTGACATATCTTGACAAATATACGAATAGGATGGGAATAGAGGGATACGGTCCCCGGAAGGGTAGGGGGTTTTAGTTCAGTCGGCAGCATGGTCAATGTAGGCTTGGAGGGCCGAAGGGCCTGTTCCTGTGCTGTAATTTTCTTTGTTCGTTGAGGTAGAAGATTAGCAATGAATGGTGGAACAGGTTTGAGGGGCCGAATGGCCATCTCCTATGTTCCATGGAAGCTGACCTTACAAGCTACACAAGAGTGTTGCGCTCAATCACTACAGAAAAAAAGCAGCAAGCTACACCACATGGACTATAACAGATCAAGAAGGCAGAGGCTCGCTACACCGTTTCAAAGGCAATTAGGAATGGACAATAACACTGCCCTTACCAGCAACATTCACAGCTCAAAAGTGATAAAAAAAAGAACACCAGAACATGTTGGAGGGGCTGAAGTACCCCTTCCTCTTCCTGTAGAAAGCACTGGCCGTTTCCAGCAGTTGAGGAGTCAAGGGACCACAAATACAAGAATAAATTATTTTAATAAAGTTTACAGCATCCGTATCCGGTGCTGGGAATTCTGCTGTGGGTAACTCACCTCCTGACTCCCCAAAGCATGCCCACCACCTCCAAGGCACAAGTCAGGAGGGTGATGGAATACTCTCCACTTACCTGGACGAGTGCAGTTTCAACAACACTCAAGAAGCTCGACACCATCCAGGGTAAAGCAGCCCGTTTGATTGGCACCCCATCTACCTCCTGCAACATTTACTCCCTCCACCGATGACACACAGTGGTAGGAGTATGTCCCGTCTGCAAGATGCAGTGCAGTAACTCACCAGTGCTTTTTTGACAGCAACTTCCCATCCCATGATCTCTATCACCTAGAAGGACAAGGGCAGCAGATATCTGGGAACATCACCGCCTGCAAGGTCCCCAAGTCGCCCGCCAACCTGACTTGGAAATATACCGCCATTCTTTCACTGTTGCCATGTCAAAATCCTGGAACTTCCCTCTCTATAACAGCACTGTGCATGCACTTACACCACTTGGTCTGCAGCAGTACAAGGCGGCAGCTCACCACCCCCAGCTCAAGGGCAAATAGGGATAGACAATAAATGCTGGTCTAGCCAGTGACACCCATGAACAAATAAAACAAAACTTTTTCTCTGGTGATCATGATAGTTTTTAAAGTTCTTCTTTCCATTTTGTCTCTTAATTTATAAACTATTCTTGGGATACTTTTTGTCTTGTACTGTGAATACAGGTACAAAATACTAGTTCAAAGTCTCTATCGTTTCCCAGTCTCATCTAAGTCACCAATGCTCTGTCACTGCTCTTGCCCTTTTTATATATTTTTAGGAGCTTTTACTGTCTGTTTTTATATTTGTCAGATTTTTTGTTCTCCAGTCTTGGAATAGTGTAGGTTAGATGGGCTTTAGATTGGTTTCACTGGTCGGCGCAACATCGAGGGCCGAAGGGCCTGTACTGCGCTGTAATGTTCATAGAAATCATCATAGAAACCCTACAGTGCAGAAAGAGGCCATTCGGCCCATCGAGTCTGCACCGACCACAATCCCACCCAGGCCCCACCCCCTTATCCCTACACATTTACCCGCTAATCCCTCTAACCTACGCATCTCAGGGCACTAACGGGCAATTTTAGCACGGCCAATCAACCTAACCCGCACATCTTTGGACTGTGGGAGGAAACCGGAGCATCCAGAGGAAACCCACGCAGACACGAGGAGAATGTGCAAACTCCACACAGACAGTGACCCAAGCCGGGAATTGAACCCAGGCCCCTGGAGCTGTGAAGCAGCAGTGCTAACCACTGTGCTACCGTGCCGCCCATGTTCTAAATGATTTTTTTAGTTATCCTTTGCAAGTTTCTAAAATTTTCCCAATCTTCTGGCCTGTCACTAATCTTTGCAGCATTGTGTATTTTTTCCTTCAATCTGATACCATTCTTAACTTCCTCAGCTACTGATTGCACATCCTTCTCAAATACAGGAACTTGATCAACACAGGGATTTCAGTTTGATCTGGAGTAATTACATACTTTAGTGCTAGGGCCATTAAATTAAGCTGCTCTTTATAAAAAAGACAAATTGACTGAGTTAATAACTTGGTTCTGTATAACCTCTTGACCCCAAACGATTCACAGAAGCGTTACCAAAACAAAAAAAGTGACTGCAAGCCACATAAAGGAGGGGAAATTAAAGCTTAGTCAAAGAGGTTGGTTTTAAAGAATATCTTAAAGGAGAAGCGTCGGGGTTTACAGTGGGAATTCTTGAGTTTAAGGCCTAGGTAACTGGAGGCATGGGTGTCAATGGTGAAGCATTTAGAGGTGTGCAAAAGGTCAGAATTGGAGGAACATAAAGGTTTGTAGAGCTGAAGGAAGTTACAGAGATAAGGAGGGTCAAGGCCATGGAGGAAATTGATAGTAAGGATAAGAATTTTAAGTTTGAGACATGGGTGGACTCAACATCAATGTAGGTCAGCAAGTACATGGCAGATGGATGAATGGGACTTGGTGGAAGTTAGGATACAGGCAGCAGAATTTTGGATAAGCTGAAGTTTACAGGGGTGAGGGGTAAGCCAGGAGAACATAGAACCTCGTCTAGAGATAGCAAAGGCATGAATGAGGATTAAACAGCTGATCAGCTAAACTGGGGACAGAAACCGGCTATGTTACAGATATCAAAGTAGGCAGACTTGCTGGAGAGGATATTAAGTCGGAGGACACAGAGGCTGCAAAGAGATTATAGACAGGTTGAGTGAGTGGACAACAAGATGGCACATGGAGTATAATATAGGGAAGTGTGAAATTATTCACTTTGATCATAAGAATAGAAAAACAGAATATTTTTTAAAAGGTGAAAAGCCTGTCAGTGTTGATGTTCAGGGAGACTTGGGTGCGCTCATATGAGGAACACAAAGTTAACATACAGATGCAGCAATTAGGAGGGCAAACGGCTTGTTGGTCTTTATTGCAAATGAATTGAAGACAAAGAAGTCTTGCTGCAGTTATACAGGGTTTTAATGGGACCATATGGGACACCATGTGTAGTCTTGATCTCCACATTTAAGGAAGGATATACTTGCATTGGAGGCAATACAGCGAAGGTTCACTAAATTGGTCCCTGGGATGAGGGGGCTGTCCTATGATGAGAGGCAGAGTAAATTGGGCTTATATTATCTGGAGCTCAGAAGAACGAGCTGCAATCTCATTGAAACCTACAAAATTCTGAAAGGGCTTGATAGGGTGAACGCTATGAGATTGTTTTCGTTGATCGGGGAATCTAAAACATGGTAGGGGCGGGCAGCGGGCACAGTGTCAGGTTAAGGAGCAATCATTTTGGACCGAGGCGAGGACAGATTACTTCATTCAAAGGGTTGTGAATCTTCGGAATTCTCAATCCCAGAGGATGTGGATGCTCCATCACTGAATACATTTAAGGCTGGGATTGAAAGACTTGCACTGTTGGGAGGGCACAGGGAGGCTGCAAAGAGATACAGACAGGGTTCCTAACTATTTCTATTACAGTTGTTGCCTGTCAAGACTGTAAATGTCGGATCGACCCGTGATACTGGAGCTCATGGATAACAGTAAACCCCAAGAGAGTTCCTCGAGCTGCGCATCTGCTACAATTGCTTCAACCGACAAAGCCTAACAGCTCAGGTAACCTGCGGTCATTAAGCATGACATCACCAACTTACTCAGACAACAGAACACAACCCACTCATGTGTAAGACACAGACGACACAAACACATTTTTAATTTTACAACGTAGCATATGCCACTTATTTGCCAGCTGAATGTACGCTAGGAAAATAATGACTTCCATAGCTATCTGGTTAGATATGTACTTGTCCTCTTCAAGGGCCCTTCATAGGCACCATGCTCAAACCCCTCCCCTAGCTCACACTCCAAAACTCATTGTGTGGAGGCCTGTTCTCCGATACATTTCTATTATTTTCCTTCTATTCTTTCCTCTAATCTGCTCCTCCACACCTAACCTCTTTTTATAAGTCACCTTGGGATGTTTTCAACATTAAAAGCACTAGAGTCACACATTCAACAGTAACTATCAGAGGGGATTGGATAGCTCTTCCAAAGAGCCAGCACAGGTATAATGGGTTGAATAGCCTCCTTATGCACTATCTGATTCTGGGATAGAAATGAAATTAGTTGCTCAGGTTTGCTGTCACCTTTCCACAATGCTACGTATAAATTTTAGAAAATCAAACTACACTGCAGAAATTAATTCCTACACAATAGCGCACATAAACATACATATTTTAATTACATTTGGAATTAATTTAATCCTGGAACTCCCTTCCTAACAGCACGGTGCATGTAATGACCACATGGACCCCCCACTGTGGTTTAAGGGAACGGCTCACCACCACCTTCTCAAGGGCAATAATTCAATGGTTGTGAGCTTCACTGCCTAGGCCAGCATTTATTGCCCATCCCTAGCTGACCCCGAGAAAGTGGCAGTGAGCTGCCCTCTTGAACCGCTGCAGTCTATCAGCCTTGGCAGTGCCACCCACATCCCACAAAAGAATAAAAAGGACAAACTTTGATCTCTGTGATGGGGTCATTTTCTTTTGTCATCATTCCTTTATATGTAATTTTTTTAATGGATGAGCAATGTACCTGAACTGAATTTCTATCTGGGTAATAAAGTGAATTGATTGAAATATGCACACACACTAAAGAACGGTAGGACGTGTATGTTCACCACCTCCACAACGAGTATTCCTGATTGTGGCCATGCTGGTTAGAACAGCACATCAGAGGCAAGGTAGCTTCTCCGAAGGGTCAACCTCATTTTGCCATTTTCTCTCTTCTGGAATTGCCAATCCGCCAGGCTGGTTCTTGAGCCTCCAGGAATTAAAGGTCAATTTCCAGGACATTGTCACACTAACCCAGTAGAAACAAAATCAGAAGAGCATTTTTTTTTTTTTAAATGCTGCATTTTATTTTTCAGTTTCTTCAAACAATTTTGTTGATTTCTTTCAAAATACTGAAGCAAGAAGGGGAACTGTGCAGTGCAGCACTCCAGATTGGTTACAATCCCACCACCGCTGACCCCAGCTAACTCTGCACGATCTGTGAACGGGGAGCTCTTCCCAGTCTGAAAAGATTTGGCCTTTCACTGGATAAACTTGTTGCAAAGGAACTATTATTAGCTCAGCGTATCACTTCATAATTCACATTTGCTTCTATTTCACAGCAGCAGATAAGAGGAACAAAAACAACTGAGCAGAGGGGGCCATTTTAAGAAAAGTGTAACAAACAAAAAAAAGTTAATAGTGATCAAGTACAACCTCAATTCTCTTCACTGTACCAAGCTAATGGACCAGCAATTCATACAGAATACAAGAGAATTTTACAGCACAGATACAGGCCACTCAGCCCAACTGTGTATATGATCCAGGAGGTGCCCCATTCTATTCCTTTCTCCCTGGTGTTTATCTAGCTTCCAGCTAAATGCATTTGGGGTATTCGCTTTGTGGGAGTTAGTTTTACATTCGAACGCACTCTGGGTAAAGAGGTTTCTTCGGAATGCATTTATTATCTTATGTTCCACTTTTGTTTCATTATTAAAATCATACAATGCAGACTCACGTATTTAATGCATACATTTTAATACCGTAAATAATGTCACAAAAACCCTAAAGTTATTAGACGGCTGATGTTCAGAGAAGAGAAGTGAGAGGCGATTCATTTTGTCAGGAAGAATGTGGAGACACAGAATAAAATAAAGGGAGAAACTCTGAAGGAGGTGCAGGAACAAAGAACAATACAGCACAGGAACAGGCCCTTCGGCCCTCCAAGCCTGCGCTGCTCATGTGCCCACTAGACCATTCTTTTGTATCCCTCTATTCCCAGTCTGTTCATGTGGCTATCTAGATAAGTCTTAAACGATCCCAGCGTGTCCGCCTCAATCACCTTGCTTGGCAGTGTATTCCAGGCCCCCACCACCCTCTGTGTAAAATACGTCCCCCTGACATCTGTGTTGAACCTTGCCCCTCTCACCTTGAACCCATGACCCCTTGTGTTCGTCACCTCTGACCTGGGAAAAAGCTTCCCACTGTTCCAGAGAGGTCTCAGGATGGCGTGTGGCTTAAAAGGGAACTTGCAGGTGTGGGCATCCCCATGCATCTGCTGCCCTTGTCCTTGGCGGAGGTTGCGAATTTGGAAGGTGCTGTCAAAGTAGCCCTGGTGAGTTGCTGCATTGTATCTTGTGGATAGCATACACTGCTGCCAGTGTGTGTGAAGGGAGTGAATGTTTAACATGGTGGATGAGGTGCCAATCAAGAAGGATGCTTTCTTCTGGAATTTAACAATCTTGAGAGCTGCTGGAGCTGCACTCATCCAGGCAAGTGGAGAGTATTCCATCACACTCCTGACTTGAGTTTTGTAG
Organism: Mustelus asterias; assembly: GCF_964213995.1. Taxonomy (NCBI): domain Eukaryota; kingdom Metazoa; phylum Chordata; class Chondrichthyes; order Carcharhiniformes; family Triakidae; genus Mustelus; species Mustelus asterias. The sequence continues at coordinate 136,945,828 of NC_135806.1, forward strand.
ATGGTGGACAGATTTGGGGAATCAGGAGGCGAGTTATGCCTTGCAGAGTTCCCAGACTCTGACCTGCTCATGTAGCCACAGTATTTATATGGCCAGTCCAGTACAGTTTCAGAACAGAGTTATCTAGTCAAAGATAACCCCCAAATAGTGATAATTGGGGTTTCAGCGATGGTAATACTTTCAATGTCATGGGGAGATGGTTAGATTCTCTCTCATTAGAGATGGTCAGCGCCTGCCACTTTTGTTGCACAAATGTTACTTGCCCGCTCTGACGAAGGGTCATCTGGACTCAAAACATTGGCTCTATTCTCTCTCCACAGACGCAGTCAGACCTGCTTAGATTTTCCAGTGTTTCCTGTTTTCATTTCGGATTCCAGCATCCACAGTATTTTGCCTTTACTTGCCACTGTTCAGGTTGGGCCTGAATATTGTCCAGGTCTAGCTGCATTTGGATATGGGCTGCTTCTGACTCTAAGGAGTTGTAAATGGAACTGAACATTGTGCAATCATCAGCAAACATCTGCATTTCTGACCTTATAATGGAAGGAAGTCATTGATGACGTAGCTGAAGATGGATGAGCCTAGGATACTACCCTGAGGAGTTCCTGCAGTAATGTCCCAGTACCGAGATGACGGAGCTCCAAAGCTACAAACATTTTTCACTGTGCTAGGTATGATTCCAACCTGTGGGAGTTTGCCTCCTGATTCCCAGTGATTCCAGTTTTCCAAAGATTCTTTGATTCTACACTTTGACTTCAAGGGCAGTCACTCTCACCTCAAGTCAGCTCTTTTGCCCATGTTTGGACCAAGGTCATAACAAGATCAAGAGCTAAGTGGTCCTGGTAGAACCCAAACCGAGTGCAAGTGAGCAGGTTATTGCTAAGTGCCACTTGGTAGCATTGTCAAAGACATCTTCCAACACTTTACTGATGATCAAGAGTAGATTGATGGAGCTATAATTGGCTAGTTCTGGAGTACAAATCTTCAGTGCTATTGCAGGAATATTGTCATGGCCCATAACCTTTGTAGTGTCCAGTACTTTCAGCCTTTCTTGATATCATGTGGAGTGAATCAAACTGGCTGAAGACTGACATTTGTGATGATGGGATCTTCAGGAGGTGGCTGAAATAGATCACCCCTTGGCATTTTCGGCTGAAGGAGGAAAGAGAGGGGTCTAGGCAGAGGATCCCACAGCTTGCAGCCTTGGCTGTTTTAAGTGCCAATGGTGAAAGAGTTAAAATTGGAGATGACATGCGGCAAGAATTAGCAGAGCTCAGAGATCTTGGGAGGACTTATCAAGTTAGGGAGAGGGGGGAGGGGTGAGGTCATGGCGGGATTTGAAAACAAGCATGGGAGATTTAAAACTGAGAAGCTTCCCAACTGGGAATCAAATGCAAGTCAGCAAGCATAGGAGTGAAGAGCAAATGGGACTTGGGGTGAGTTAGGGTGTGGGCTACAGAGTTTTGGATGAGCTCAAGTTTACAAAGGGTGCAAGGAGAGAGACTAGCCAGGAGAGCAGAAGGACTTGGCTGCCAATCGACACACTGCTGCATTCTCAGAAGTGCCTTCCTTTTTGAAAAGACTGGTGCTGTAGCTGTCTGTTCAGTGCATATTAAAATTTAAATGGTAAGGCTATTTACCATTTCCAAGCGATATGGAAGCACCTTGCTCGTGCCTGCTCCATTCCGTAATGTATCACTAAGACTACTAACTCACTGACTAAGTTTATTGATGCTGTACCACTCCTGAGTTTTGAAATAATTTGATTTTCTATTAGTTAAAGTTAATTTATTAGTCACAAGTAAGGCTTACATTAACACTGCAATGAAGTTACTGTGAAAATCCCCTAGTCACCGCAGTGCTGCGCCTGTTCGGGTCAATGCACCTAACCAGCACGTCTTTCAGAATGTGGGAGGAAACCAGAGCACCCAGAGGAAACCCATGCAGACACGGGGAGAATGTGCAAATTCCACACAGTGACTCAAGCCGGGAATCAAACCCAGGTCCCTGGCGCTGTGAAGCAGCAGTGCTAACCACTGTGCTACCGTGCCAACCCTGTTCATTCACGAGTTGAGATCACTGGCATGGTGGCATTTATTGCCATTCCAAGATACCCTAGGATGGTGGGCCACTTTCTTGAAATCCATGGTGGTTTTATACAACTGCATGGTCTGCTGTACCACTTCAGAGGGTAACAAGAATATTGTCCATTGATAAGAGCTACATTTTGCTGTCATTTTTTGAGCAATTTGAGCTCAGTATCAAGTAATTTAAGGTTTTCACTTACTAGTGCATGAGAATTTTACAATATTCAAAATTCAAGCGCTGCAAGTGTCTAGGCTAATTTCCCATACCTCTGAACAATTTAAGTGAGCAGGTAAAAATTGCATATTTTCCACATTTACTCACACAAAATGTTAGAACATAGAACATAGAACAGTACAGCACAGAACAGGCCCTTCGGCCCACGATGTTGTGCCGAGCTTTATCTGAAACCAAGATCAAGCTATCCCACTCCCTATCATCCTGGTGTGCTCCATGTGCCTATCCAATAACCGCTTAAATGTTCCTAAAGTGTCTGACTCCACTATCACTGCAGGCAGTCCATTCCACACCCCAACCACTCTCTGCGTAAAGAACCTACCTCTGATATCCGTCCTGTATCTCCCACCACGAACCCTATAGTTATGCCCCCTTGTAACAGCTCCATCCACCCGAGGAAATAGTCTTTGAACGTTCACTCTATCTATCCCCTTCATCATTTTATACACCTCTATTAAGTCTCCCCTCAGCCTCCTCCACTCCAGAGAGAACAGCCCTAGCTCCCTCAACCTTTCCTCATATGACCTACCCTCCAAACCAGGCAGCATCCTGGTAAATCTCCTCTGCACTCTTTCCAGCGCTTCCACATCCTTCTTATAGTGAGGTGACCAGAACTGCACACAATATTCCAAATGTGGTCTCACCAAGGTCCTGTACAGTTGCAGCATAACCCCACGGCTCTTAAACTCCAACCCCCTGTTAATAAAAGCTAACACACTATAGGCCTTCTTCACAGCTCTATCCACTTGAGTGGCAACCTTTAGAGATCTGTGGATATGGACCCCAAGATCTCTCTGTTCCTCCACAGTCTTCAGAACCCTACCTTTGACCCTGTAATCCACATTTAAATTTGTCCTACCAAAATGAATCACCTCACATTTAACAGGGTTAAACTCCATTTGCCATTTTTCAGCCCAGCTTTGCATCCTATCTATGTCTCTTTGCAGCCTACAACAGCCCTCCACCTCATCCACTACTCCACCAATCTTGGTGTCATCAGCAAATTTACTGATCCACCCTTCAGCCCTCTCCTCTAAGTCATTAATAAAAATCACAAAGAGCAGAGGACCAAGCACTGATCCCTGCGGCACACCGCTAGCAACCTGCCTCCAATCCGAAAATTTTCCATCGACCACCACCCTCCGTCTTCGGTCAGACAGCCAGTTGCCTATCCAATCGGCCAACTTTCCCTCTATCCCACACCTCCTCACTTTCATCATAAGCCGACCATGGGGGACCTTATCAAACGCCTTACTAAAATCCATGTATATGACATCAACTGCCCTACCTTCATCAACACACTTAGTTACCTCCTCAAAAAATTCAATCAAATTTGTGAGGCACGACTTGCCCTTCACGAATCCGTGCTGACTATCTCGGATTAATCCGCATCTTTCTAAATGGTCGTAAATCCCATCCCTAAGGACCCTTTCCATCAATTTACCAACCACCGAAGTAAGACTAACCGGTCTATAATTACCAGGGTCATTTCTATTCCCTTTCTTAAACAGAGGAACAACATTCGCCATTCTCCAGTCCTCTGGCACCATCCCCGTGGACAGCGAGGACCCAAAGATCAACGCCAAAGGCTCTGCAATCTCATCCCTTGCCTCCCACAGAATCCTAGGATACATTTCATCAGGCCCAGGGGACTTATCGACCTTCAGTTTATTCAAAACTGCCAAGACATCCTCCCTCCGAACATCTATTTCCTCCAGCCTATTAGCCTGTAACACCTTCTCTTCCTCAAAAACATGGCCCCTCTCCTTGGTGAACACTGAAGAAAAGTATTCATTCATCACCTCGCCTATCTCTACTGCCTCCATACACAAGTTCCCACTACTGTCCTTGACCGGCCCTAACCTCACCCTGGTCATTCTTTTATTCCTCACATAAGAGTAAAAAGCCTTGGGGTTTTCCTTGATCCGACCCGCCAAGGACTTCTCATGTCCCCTCCTAGCTCTCCTAAGCCCCTTTTTCAGCTCATTCCTTGCTAACTTGTAACCCTCAATCGAGCCATCTGAACCTTGTTTCCTCATCCCTACATAAGCTTCCCTCTTCCTTTTCACAAGACATTCCACCTCTTTCGTGAACCATGGTTCCCTCACTCGGCCATTTCCTCCCTGCCTGACAGGAACATACCTATCAAGGACATCCAGTATTACTTGTCTAGTGACATTACCACTATTCCACCATGTTAATGGTGGAATAGTGGTAATGTCACTAGACAAGTAATCCAGAGGCCTTGGATAATGCTCTGGGGTAGTGGTGGGCACATGCAGCCAATCTGGGTTCTGAGTACAGCCCACAAGACATTTTGTTGACCGTTGCCCACACGCAAGGTTGCCACATTCTACTGGTTTCCATCAGCGTAGTCTTTTTCCTATCGGTATGAATGAAGTGAGGTGCGTGCTGACTGGGCACAACATTGCGCAGAATGCAATTTTACAGATGTACCATAGAAAGCATTCTTTCTGGTTGTATAACAGCTTGGTATGGTTCCTGCTCTGACCAAGACAACAAGAAACTGTAAAGGGTCATGAACGAAGCCCAGTCCATCACACAAACCTGCCACCCATCCATTGACTCTGCCTACACTTCCCACTGCCTCAGAAAAGCAGCCAGCACAATCAAGGACCCCACACACCCCGGACATTCTCTCTTCCACCTTCTTCTGTCAGAAGAAGATACAAAAGTCTGAGGTCGCATACCAACCGACTCAAGAACAGCGTCTTACCTGCTGCTAGACTTTTGACTACCATATATTAAGCTGATCTTTTTCTACGCCCTAGCTATGACTGTAACACCATATTCTGCACCCTCTCCTTTTCTTCTCACCTATGCACTCTATAAAGGGTATGTTTTTGTCTGTATAATGCACAAGAAACAATACTTTTCACTGTATAATAACAATAATAAATCAAATCAAAAACATTGACTGTGAGAGCTCCCTCTGTGTCAAAGTGTAAATATTTTTGTTTTTACCATTTGAAGTTGATGACAGTTCTATCAATATGTAAATCATGGAATCATAGAATCCTACAGTGCAGAAAGAGGCCATTCGACCCATCGAGTCTGCACCAACCACAATCCCACCCAGGCCCTATCCACATATCCCTACATATTTACCCACTAACCCCGCTAACCTTTGCATCCCAGGGCACTAAGGGGCAATTTAGCAGGCCAATCAACCTAGCCCACACATCTTTGGAGTGTGGGAGGAAACCGGAGCACCCGGAGGAAACCCACGCAGACACAGGGAGAATGTGCAAACTCCACACAGACAGCGACCCAAGCCGGGATTCGAACCCAGGTCCCTGGAGCTGTGAAGCAGCAGTGCTAACCACCGTGCTACCGTGCCGCCCAAAATGGTTAAGTATTTTCTGTAACTTATGAAATATCACCGGTATGGAGGGATTGCTAATGAGGAAAGGATAAACAGGTTGGGACTCTGCACACTGGAATTGAGAAGAATGAGATGTAATCTCCAAAGATGTGCAGGTTAAGTTGATTGGCTATGCTAAAATTGCCCCACAGTGTTAGGGGGATTAACAGGGTAACTACATGGGGTTACAGGGATAGGGCCTGGGTGGGATTGTTGTCAGTGCAGGCTCGATGGGCCGAATGGCCCCCTTCTCCACTGTAGGGATTCTATCTCATTGAAAAAGAGGATGTTTTCCCCTCATGGAAGTATCTAGGACCAGAGGCATAGTCTCAGAATAAAGGAGCGTCAATTTAAGATTGAGATGAGGAGGAATTTCTTCTCCGAGGGTTGAGTGTCTTTGGAACTCCTTGCCTCAAGAGAGCTGAGGGGGCAGAGTCCTTGTGTACATTCAAGGCTGAGATCGATAGATTTTTGATCAGTAAGGGAATCAAGGGTTAAAGGGAAAGGGCAAGGAAGTGAATGTTCGAAATGTCGGATCAGAACAGGCGAGAGGAGTCAAATGGTCTACTCCTGTCCCTATTTTTTATGATGATATGAATCAAAGAGTGCATAAAACCATTGGCCTGCTTTTAATTAGAGCTTGGAGTATAATTGGCAAGTACAGTGAAAGTTGATGGCAGTAAATGTACTATGCATCATACTGGAAGTCATTTGCAGGGTTTACAAGAATTTTAATAACTATATACGAGCTGATTAAATTACTTTCAACTCTATTTTCCCACGGTGAACATAAGTGAGAGAGTGTGTGGTGTGGCGAGGGGCGGTCCATGATGCTCAATCACCAGTCAATTCAAAATCAATGCAAGACTATCATGGATCATGAGATCCTTTGCAACACCGTTCATTAGGCTGGGGAAGTTGGGATCAAAGGATTTTTCAATTCGGTCACCAACTTTCCAATGGAATCCAAGAAGTAAACTCTGTTGTAACACTGGGTCCTGCACAGAACGCCTAAACTCTTGTCAGATGCCATTAGCTGTTATACGCTTATGGCTACATCACATCTATACCAATCATCTCCCGCAAAATCACTGGCAAACATCCCAAGTATATGTCTCCTGCAAAGAATAAAGGCTAGTGCCAAATGAAGCAAAAAGTATATTGTCTGCAATAAATGGTAACATTAGACATGTGAAAATGGTAGTAATTCCACTTACATTTCTCATAGGGTTACCTGAACTCTTTAATGCATTGTATTTCACTCCCCATTAGCTATTATTACTGACAGGAACTGTGGTAGTGTGTTACATACATCCGCTTATCAGTCAGGTTTATGAACAAACATCGCTGTATTCGCAAAATCAGGGTCCTTGTATTCAAATCCGCATTTTCCAAAAGTCATCAGAATTGATGCTCCCAGAAAAATATTTGCCTTGCAAGGGGTCAGAGATGGCGCTGGAGCATGGCAACTTCTTGTAAGCTGTGCCCAGCATGCCTTCTAATTCTCTATCTTTTACTCTCATTCTATGCTTCTAAAACTTTGTTCTAACTCTTTAAAAATCTTTAACAATACTTTCACATTGATCTTTCTCTACACTCTAACTATGACTGTAACACTACATACTCCACTCTCCCCTTTCCTTCTCTACGTACGGTATGCTTTGTCTGTCTAGTGCGCAAGAAATACTTTTCACTGCATACTAATACGTGACAATAATACATCAAGTCAAAAAGGTTAGCATTTTAAATAATGCATAACTAGAAATAAACAATAATATAGTTCCCTTGCACCTTATCTCGGAGAATCTCACACAATGACTAGACTAAGTGTCTCTTGTTACATGGGATTCATCAGCAGGAGCAGAAGAGTGTCAATGTACAGTGAACACTCCCACTGTATAGATTTCACCTAGCTACATTATCAACTGCAGGTATTTAACAAGACCTTCAAGTTGGGAACTTTTTATCAGCTGATGCACTATTACCTCACCCCAGTTTCACTTTTTATGCTACCTGCCCCACCCCATATCCAGTCAGTTGATTCTTAACAATATTGTCCTTATTCAACTGCAGATAGCAAGAATGTAAACATCCTGCTTCAAAATCGGTGACCAAACGTACTGGGCAAGTGTGATTAAAAACTCCCCTCCTCAAGATTGAACACACAGTTCAGTATCTCACAAAGCTGTTGAGTTTCAATGGGAAATGCAACAGCAATGCTGCTGAGTGCATGAGGAGCAAGGGAGGATCCCACACCAATATCCCACCCTCACTCCATTTTCCATAACTCATCTTAGCTTGCACCCTATTTTTAAAAAACAGTATTGCCTTCTTCTTGCATTCTCTGTCCAGAGGCAAGTCTGACCCACTGCACCACAACTTCCATGAATGGGGCAAGGAGCAGGTCCCAAATCCACCACAGTTGAAACAGGTGTTGAACCCTCTGTTGTTGGCAACAGTCTGATCTACACCAACTGTCCAGCCAGTTGAGCTAACTAGCCCCCGAAGGAGTCGGAGTTGCTGTGGCAACATACATTTTTACATGTTGCCGTCACCTGGAGCAATGGATAGTGATGGTAGACGCTCCAATTTCCTTCCGTCACATGGTTGAGCAGGAATCTCTCCCACTTTCTCCACCTGCCTTTGGTTTATGTTGGAAGGATTTACAAGTTGATCAACATGTTGGCCCACATTATGAATGCACCTGTCCTGGAGTGGGAATCGAATCCAAAGCTTCTGGCTCAGAGGCTGGGACATAACCCACGGTTCCACAAAACCTTCAGGTATTGTCCATTAAATCCATCTCTCTTTACAATGTCATCCATCTCTGCAACAAATATTGATGCAATCCCAGAGAAAATATATAGAAATTTACCCAGATATATATACACACACCTAATTTACAGCGTTCTCGGTTTCAGATTTATAACAATACAGTTTATTTTTTGTTGCTCTATTTCCCCACCCCCAACCCTCCAGCAAAAATAGGCATGGACTACCTGAAGGAAAACAGTGCCATCAATGTGAAAACATCTGGCACACAACACTACAAACAGCAGCAATAAACACAGAATTCAGACAGCAAAAGAACAGATCCCTGATCATTTCTCAGACTTCCTTCAAACACTCAGAAACTGTATTTGACCATGTGCATGTGTATTTTTGAGCCTACATCAGAAGACGTGTGGCAGTATGCTTGCTGCCAACTCATTAATTTCTGCACTTCTTTACATGTTTCTGCATGTCAGTGCATTTGTGCATATTAGTGTTTTTGAGTGTGTACATGTTTCTGTGTACTAATGTGCCAGCATGTCAGTTTTTTGCATATTAGTGTTTGTGCATACAAGTGTGTCTATATTTTTGTGCAGTGTTTTTGCACATTATTGTATTTATGCGTATGCGTGCCAATACACGTGTATCAGTGTGTGCTTTTGCATGCATGTCAGCATGTGCCATGTATCATCTTGTCTTCATGTGCACCGGCATGTGCCTTTGCGTGTGCTAGAGCATGCCTTTGCACATGCCGGAGCATGTTCTGTGCATGTCAGAGTGTGTTCTGAGCATGTCAGAGTGTGTTCTGAGCATGTCAGAGTGTGTTCTGTGTGTGTTCTGTATGTATGCATACATGTGATTTTGTGCCCAATTTGTGTCCTTGTGTGTGTTTTTCTGCGCGTGTGTAGCATTTTTTTCGGTTGGTGTCACTCTCGGGATGCGTTTACTCACTGTTTCTGTCCCAGCTCCTCGGTGGATGGTCCCTGCTGGAATGACTTTAGTGACTCGAAGGCCTTCATCAGTTTCTCCATGGTTGCCATTTTATTATGGAGACAGGTATATAAATATATATATAATCAGGGCGGCAGGAGAGGCGTTCGGGAATTTTAGTCCTTGCAAAGTGATTTTAATTCCAACTGCAAACACACAAAAACCAGCACTGGAAGTCGGTGCTTGTCGACAGCTGTGGGGCTCCTAGCTGCAGCACACACACCGACCGAAGCGTCCACCATCGTCAAGCGCCGCCGCCATCTTGCTGAGGAAGTGTCCCGCTCTCCGCGCCCTGCAACCTAACCTGACGCTGCCGCCTGCCCCGCCCCACCAGCTGATAGATGGCCCTATAGACCAATCGACACTCGGCATTTGGTCTTTTGAACCAATCAGACTTGCTTGGAGGCGGGAGGGAAGAAGACATCCTAACTTGACGTTAAGGCCGAGAGATCACGCCTCCGAATACTGATTGATGGGCCACAGCACCAATCGGTGATTGGAATTTGAGTCCCCTAGACCAATGGTGCCAGTTTAGAGGCGGGACATATTGGAACAACATTGCCCGACACAGGACCCGCCTCCCGCACCCAATTGATGGACGTACTAGCCAATAACCGACCGGGATTCAGTCTCCATAGACCAATCACGGTAGTTTGGGGGCGGGACAGCCTGATGATACGTCCCTCCAGATGATTGATGGCCGTATTGACTAATAGGAGATCGCTCCTCGGCCATTGACGGATGATTGATGTACATATTGGCCAATAGGCGATCGGTACTGGGCCATTGAGGGCGGCGCGAGGGGGAGATGGAGTCGGAGCCTCACGGTGCAAACCCAGTTTGGCGCCCAAACTGGTGAGTGAGGGCTCTGCTAACCAGTCAAAGATCAGGTGGCGGGCCAATGAGAAGAATGATGTGGAGTTGCCGCTGTTGGACTGGGGAGGGCACAATAAGAAGTCTCACAACACCAGGTTAAAGTCCAACAGGTTTATTTGGTACCACGAGCTTTCGGAGCGCTGCTCCTTCATCAGGTGAGTGGAGAGTTGAGTTCACAAACAGGGCATATATAGACAGAGACTCAATTGCAAGATAATGGTTGGAATGCGATTCTTAACAGGTAATCAAATCTTTACAGGTGCAGACACTGCGAGTGGAAAGAGGGATAATCACAGGTTAAAGAGGTGTGAATTGTCTCAAGCCAGGACAGTTGGTAGGATTTTGCAAGCCCAGGCCAAATAAGAAATAAGAACATAAGAAATAGGAGTAGGCCATCTAGTCCCTCGAGCCTGCCCCGCCATTCAATAAGATCGTGGCTGACCTGATAGTGGTTTAGTTCCACTTACCCGCCCGCTCCCCATAACCCTTAATTCCCTTATTTATCTATCTACCTGCGACTTAAACATATTTAACGAGGTAGTGTGAGAGAATATACTCTCATCAGAAGATCAGTTAAAACTTGTATGTTGAAATGTGATGAGATCAGTATGTTAATCAATTATGATCAATGTATGTTGACCAATGTGATGGAATCAGTGCGTTAATCACTTATAATCAATGAATGTAAGCAGTAACAGCCTTGGGAAACAATGGTTGTTGTTCAGTTACTCAACTTAATGTGACTATAACTAAAAAGGAAAGAATGAAGTAAATATGTTCTCTTTGTTAGTATTCGGCTTAGGCTAGCTAAGCCACGATTGTTGTATAAACAGAACGATTTGGGCAAGGACAAAGGTTGTAACTACAATGGTTTCATGAAGCAAGTAATGCATCAATTAGTGACCAATCCAAAACAAGGCAGATAACCAGTAGGCTCAGCAACAATAGTGGTTAAAGAAAGCCAACCTTGGGGATGAGATAAGGGATCTCGGGTCGTGTAACTGCAGCAAGTATAAAAAGACTAAGCGAGCGGTTCGTTGGATTGTTCCGGACATCCCGGCTTTGTTGTCTTGTACTGGAGAATAAAGTCTTACTACCTGGAAGATCAAGACTCAGACTCTCTGTTTCAATTGGCTAAAGTCCTTTGTCGTCCTGGGGAACCACAACAAAAGTTGGCGCTGCGAGCAGGGTTGGTGTGAGATCACCCGGAAAAGTGAAGTCCGGAAGGAGCGGGGGAGGCGGTGGTCTGACCGGGGCCGAGAATCCCAAAGCCGGCATTCTGGTAAGCAGACTTGCATTGCATGTAAATCCTTGTTGTCGGAAAGGGATCTCGAGGCCCGGCGCACCCGGTTCTCTGCCGGTCCTGGATCTCCCCAACCCAAAAGATACCCTGCGTAGATAAAACTAAATTGTGTAAAATATTTTGAGAGACTGAGTCCGATCTGAAGGCTAGAGGTTTGCATGCAAAGCGCGCTGCGAATGCTGTATTGTCTGTGAATGGGTAAAAAGTGAGACGCTACAAAAGACGAACGCTAATTGATGCAAGTAGGTTAGTCGAGTGGTTTGGAGCGGATTCCAGGTTACGACATGCCCAAGGAGAGTAAGTATAGGAAGGCCTGCCAGTCCGAACCTACCCAGGACCTCGGGTAAAGGACGTCAACCGAGAGGAGGAGAGGTCTATGAGAGATTGCTCTCCTGCCTAATACGGTAGTCAGGGTTACTGAAGTTCAAATCGGTAGAAAAGGAGGGACGAAGGGGACGATTAGTTGAAGTGTGACAAGGGGCTGTGAGGGACCACCCTGTGATAAACGGTCCAGAACAGCGGTGCAGGGATTGATGGTGAATGTGGGATTCAGGACGCAGTCAGAATAGTGACGAGCCGCTTAGAGAAACTGCAATAATAGATTTTCTGAGCAGTGGTGTTAGCACACACTTCCTAAGAGAAGAACTAGTGAAAGTAGTTGGGGAGGAGTTAGGGAGTGGCATGAGGACAAAAAAGATGCTCTGTTGAGAAGAATTACACATATAGTTAATTTGGACGAAGTAAGAAACAAGTGGCCATATGTGAACTGGGAAGGAATAATAAGCAGAAATTGGATAAGTGAAACAGTAGCAGAGACGTTAATAGAATTAATAGAGGAATCCAGACCACGTAGGGCTCTAATACACAAAGACGAACAGGTAAAGGCATATTACTCTTTAGCGAGAGAAAGAAGAATATTGCCGGGAAAAGGGAAAACAGGGAACTGGATATCGGGACCCCGGTTAGAAGTACAGGCGATAGCGAGAGAAGTGCAGTGGGAAAGTGAACAGGCGATTGACCAAGGAAAAACAGTGTATCGCGTAATAATAACTACAGTACCAAATTCAGACGAATTAAACAACAAAATTTACAGCGATAGTTCAAGGGTACAAACAATGGCAAGTAAGGCCAAGGTGGAGATATTAGGGGATAAGTTCCCAGCCCTTAGAGGAGATATAGCGCATATCTCCAAAAAATGGACCAAGAGGACGAGTAAGTCGAACACACAATGGCCAGAAGGGGGCACATGGTGTGTAGAAAGATGCGAAGATCAGAAAGGGTTATTGAAGAATTATAAAATAAAAGATAAATCTAAAAAAAGAAAGGAAAAGTGAGAAAAAGAGCTGGAGGTACTAGCATTGTTTGAAAAAGAAGGGAAAGAAAGGAGAAGGGCATGGAAGGGAGGTAAGATGCAAATGCCGGTTCAATTCCAGGAAAAGGAGGGATTGGAAGACCCAAATGTAGCCCCGACCCCATACCCGGAGGAACGGAGCTGCACTGGGTTATATCTCATAACAGGCACAATGAACTTTGAGGGAGAATATGATATAAAACAAATAACAAAGGAAGAATGGGTGGAACAAGAGATAGAAAAGAGACGAAACGTTGAGGAAGAAAGCAAGAAAATAGAGGAGGATTTGGATAAAGTAGTCCAGATGAGACAACAGTTGGAAGAAGAAATGAATGTGGTAGACATTTTAGAATGGGCAAAGAAAGCAATAAAAGGGAAGGAAGATGAGGAGCAAGTAAACGAATGTGGACATGATAAGAGGGAAAATAAGGGAAAAATGAGAGGGAGATTAGAAAGAGTGGGAAGTGAGGCACTAGAGGAGAAACCAGAAGAGATGAAAAACAGAATGAAAAAGGAAAGCGGAAGAAAAAGAAGAGAGGGGGGGTGAAAGGGAGTTGATGAGAAAGGCTGGGCAATGCCGGGAGACACAAGAGTGGGTGGATAAGTGGGAAAACAGAGGGGGCTGGACCTGGAAACCCCCAGAAAAAGAAGGGGTAAGGGAAGAATCGGAAGGAGAGACAGAGGATAGTAGTGAGGAAGGAGAGGATCAGTTAGCGATAGAAATACGGAGAAGGTTGGCACGAAACAGAAAACCACCCGTAAAATATCCAAACGACGAGCAAAAAGGGAAAGGGATGCTCCCTGTGCTTCTGAAGGGTAATAGGCTACAATATATTCCCTGGTCAGGTCAGGACTTACCTAATTTGATTGGTGAATTACCGAATATTCTGGATGGGGCCGGAAGGTGGATTGGACAGTTGGAAGCTGGAATGGTGGGAAAGAGGATGGCGCTGGGTGACATCAAGGCCCTCCTGACAAAGGTGTTGGGAATGAATCAAATGAGACTTGCAGGCATCCCTACTGCAGCATATGACCCAGATGTGGATGGAGTACCAATGGATCCATACCACCATGACATCTGGCAGACACTAAGAGGCATGTACCCCAACCGGTTGGACATGAAAACACTGAAGGGGGAACCATTGGGTGAGGAAGAAAATGCAGCCACGTATGTAGAAAACCAGTTGAGGAGATGGAGAAGGGACACAGAAAGGGACATTCTGACAGATCCGCTGACCAACTCCGAGCGGCAATCCTAGAGGGCCTACCGACTTCGGCTAAGTCTAGATTGGAAGAAGTGGTAGGCCTGGAGTCAAAAAGCTATAGAGAATTCTTAGACCATGCCATTCACTCAGTAGAAAGACACCGCGAGGAAGAAAAGAATGCAGGCAAGCAGCTGAAAGACGTACAGCGCAAGCTTCTCCAAGCACAGTTGGAAGAAATTTTAAAAAAAGAAAAACAAAAATCGAAAGAAGACTCCACACCCAAGAAAATGGCACCGATGGTGGCTGACCTAATGGCCGAAGAAATACCCACACCACCGCTAAGGAGAAGTGGAGATGGAGGTCAGCCCAACATAACCTACAACATTTCTGGCTTCCCACTGTCCATGAACCCAGGAGGTTACAATCCAAATTACCAGAACAATTGGAAACCCCAGAACCAGAGCAACTGGAATGGAAAAGGACAAGGGCAGGGAAATGGCAAACTACCCTATCAGAACCAGAAGGGACAGAATCAGGGAAATAACCAAGGTCAGAGACAGGGACCACCACCTGGCCCTCCAGGTGTATGTTGGGGGTGTGGGGAGGCAGGACATATAAAAAGAAATTCAGCGATCACGGGCATTCGGCCTCTGATATTCGGGTAAGCGTTCTCCAAGGCGGCCTTCACGACACACGACGGCGCAGAGTCGCTGAGCAGAAACTGATAGCCAAGTTCCCCACACACGAGGACAGCCTCAACCAGGATATTGGGTTCATGTCACACTATTTGTAACCCCCACAGCCTGCCTGGACCTGCAGAGTTTCACTGGCTGTCTTGTCTGGAGACAATACACATCTTTTTAGCCTGTCTTGATGCTCTCTTGATGCGTTGTTTGTATCTTAAAGACTTGATGAGTTGTAAGTATTCGCATTCCAACCATTATTCATGTAAATTGAGTCTGTGTCTTTATATGCCCTGTTTGTGAACAGAATTCCCACTCACCTGAAGAAGGGGCTTGGAGCTCCGAAAGCTTGTGTGACTTTTGCTACCAAATAGACCTGTTGGACTTTAACCTGGTGTTGTTAAACTTCTTACTGTATTAAAAGAAACCCAAAGCAGATGTAACACACCATTATTACCGGTCAAGAAGGCCAATGGGGAAAAATGGAGATTGGTGCATGACTTAAGGGCAGTCAATGAGGTAGTGGAAAACATGCCGGTAGAAGTACCGAACCCCTACACCCTGTTGACTAATATACCACCTGAAAGCAGATGGTTTACTGTAATAGACCTATTCTCAGCATTCTTCAGTGTGCCGTTAGCCCAAGCAAGTCAGTACCTATTTGCATTTACATATGAAGGAAAGCAATACACATACAGTAGGATGCCCCAAGGATTTAAACATTCACCGCATATATTTAATCAGGTACTAAGAGCAGATTTAGAAGGAATACAATTGGAAGGAACATTGATACAATATGTTGATGATTTGCTGTTGTGTGCAGAAACAAAAGAACAACGCAGAGAGGAAAGTCTAAAATTATTAAAGAGACTAGCTGAAGGAGGACACAAAGTGTCCAGGAAAAAGCTACAGTTTTGTCAAAGAAAGGTAGAATATCTCGGAAGGGAAATAACGACAGGACAAAAGAGGATAGATAGCCTTTCAACAGATAGAGGCTGTATTGAAAGTCCCGAAGCCACAAACAGTAGGGCAGATGATGACATTCTTGGGAATGACAGGATTTAGCTCAGAATGGATAGAAAGCTATGCAGAAAAGACGCAGGCATTGAGGAAAATAATGAAGGAGGCAGGATGTGAAGAACTAAAAACAAAACTGATATGGGATAGAGAGGCCTTAGAGACATTCGAAAACATAAAGAAGGAAATGGCACAGGCACCGGCATTGACTCTACCCATGTATAATAAACCCTTTGATCTTTTTGTAAGCAACAGGGAAGCAGGGTTTGCAACAGCAGTACTAATGCAGGAAAGTTGTAAAGGCAGGAGAAGGCAGGCCATAGCTTACTACAGCACCAAGCTAGATGACGTAGCTATGGGGTACCCCCCCCATGCTACCAAGGCCTGGCAGCGGCCTGGTGGGCATATGAAAAAGCAGCCACGATGGGGTATCCAATAAACATAGACATATACCACAAGGTAGCTGAACTGATTGAACAAGGGAGACTTGTACTGACGCCTGCCAGAATCCATCACTACCGAATGTTGACCACCTTCCCGGATATTACGATAGTAAAATGCAACAAGGTCAATCCAGCCGACTATATGCCATTGCCTCATGAGGGAGAGGAGCATGAGTGTGTAAGAGAAGCAAAAACATTTATGAAACTAAGAAAAGACTTGAAAGCAGAGAAACTAGACACAGAAAGGAAAAGAACACTGTATGTCGATGGCTCGTGCATTTATCGGAAGGGTACTGAGAGAAACTCTCTCGGCGCTTCGGGTAAAACAGAAGTTTGGTTGTGTGCATCATCCCCAGTCTCAAGGAACGGTGGAGAGGGCAAACGGGACCCTCAAGGCCAAAATAAGTAAAATTTGCTGTGAGACAGGGAAAAATTGGATTGATGCCCTGCCACTAGCACTAATGTAATGCAGAAGTCAAGAAAATAGAATCACGCATTTGAGTCCACATGAGATGATGACAGGAAGAGTAATGCCGGTACCAAAAATTAGGGGATCAGGAGGCCCCACACTAGAATGTTTAGATCAAAGCACAAAAGAGTATATACAACAATTAACTGTTATACATAGAACTATATTTGAACAGGAGAAAGCCAAGGAGGAAGAGAATCCAGTAGCAGAGCACCAGATCAAACCCGGAGATCGAGTGTACATCAGAAAGTTCCGGAGGCGCTGGGACGAACCAAGGAGGGAAGGACCATTCGAAGTCACCAGAGTCTCTCCTACGGCTTTGCAAGTAGAAGGCAGTACACTGTGGTATCACTTAAATCATTGCACCAGAACAGTACCGGGAGTAGGGGATGATTGGGAAGCTGAAAATACCGAAGGCCTGGATAGAAGTAGCGGTGAGGAAGAAGAAGAGCCAGGGGAGGGTCCTTCTAGCCATAAACAGGGTCAGACTAGGAATGCAGAAGTTGGAGGCAGTGAAAACGATTCTATGTCTGAGTTGGTTGATGGTCCAGATGTCCAGCTTGATGCCCTTGGCCAAAGCACAGGAGGCGGTGGGGGAGGAGCAGAAGCCCCCTTCCCCACCTGGGACTTGGGGACCATCTCCCTCCAAGACTTTCTTGACCCATGACAGGGAAAAGCAGAGTATAGAAAACGTACACCTAAGACTAAGGGAAAATAAGAAAGTATTGAGGTTAAAAGTACAAGAACCTCAAAGAGAAAGAAAAAACAAGACACTTAAAGAAAATGCTAATAGTAACCCGCCAAGGCGGGTGAATTACAAGAGATCAGTAGATGCAAACACAATCTGGGAAAAGGCACAGAGGAATGAATGGTGGAAATGGGCCAAATACACAGGCCAAAAGAACAATGATGGAAAGGAATGCATAGTTTGTGCATCAGAAAAACCTCGCACTCAGGTAAATGACATCTCTAGCCTATACATCCCAAAGAAAGGGGGAGCACCACCTCCTCCGCGAGTACTGGATTCACAAACAAACCAGTTAGCTGATCTATGGTGGCTATGTAACCCCAAGAAAGGATTAATGGCAAAATTGCCTCCAGACTGGACCGGGTTATGTGCCTGAGTCATGTTGGCACAAAGCACTGTCATATTGCCAATAAAACATGAAACAGGGTTCCAAAGGATGAAGAGGTCATATACTCCTGATCCAGAGATAAAATTGTATGCGATTGGGCAGCCTCGTGGTATCCCCAATGAATTCAAAGCCAGAAATGAAATAGCTGCTGGGTTTGAGTCGATTCTGGTTTGGGTTACTCCCAACAAGAACACTGAATGGATTAATTACATTTATTACAATCAGCAAAGATTTATCAATTATACCGATGATGCTCTTACTGCACTAGGCGAACAATTAGATGCAACCAGCAAAATGGCCTGGCAAAACCGACAAGCACTAGATTGGCTGCTAGCGGAAAAAGGGGGTGTGTGTGTCATGTTTGGAGATCAGTGCTGCACGTTCATCCCCAATAACACTGACTCAGAAGGATCATTTACCAAGGCTATGACTAAACTACGAAACCTGAGAAAAGAGACCCATGAGAATGCTGGGTTCGGTCATGAGGTTTGGAGCTGGCTAGATAGCGTACTGGGAAGGTGGGGAGCATGGTTCATAGAAATCATAGAAACCCTACAGTACAGAAAGAGGCCATTCGGCCCATCGAGTCTGCACCGACCACAATCCCACCCAGGCCCTACCCCCATATCCCTACATATCTTACCCACTAATCCCTCTAATCTACGCATTCCAGGACACTAAGGGGCAATTTTAGCATGGCCAATCAACCTAACTCGCACATCTTTGGACTGTGGGAGGAAACCAGAGCACCCGGAGGAAACCCACGCAGACACGAGGAGAATGTGCAAACTCCACACAGACAGTGACCCAAGCCGGGAATCGAACCCAGGTCCCTGGAGCTGTGAAGCAGCAGTGCTAACCACTGTGCTACCGTGCCGCCCAAACCGTGCCGCGGTTCGCTAAAGCAGGAGTTATAGCAGCAGTAATGATGGTCATCATGGGATTAATGTTTTGCTGTTTTTTGCCTGCTCTGAGATCTCTCTTTACCAGACTGATGGTGCGGCAGATGGTGGCCCGAATGGGTAATGATCAACCTCTCGAAAAAGAAACGAAGGAGTGGGGAAATGTCGAGCTACCCCCACTAAATGGACTCACGATAACCATAATCGAAGCCCAGACTCCTTACCCTGCAAAATCTCTAACCTCATGGCTAGAATATCCCCCATTCTACCATTACACTAAGCCAGGGGATCAACCTGGGATCAATGAAGAGTGCAGGGGGGAATGCCTGGAGCAACACCAAGCATATCTATAAATGAGGTGCCAATCTGGTGAAACTACAACACAGGACAATAGAAAAATAGAAACTAGAAGCAGGAGTACACACTACCAGAAGGATGTGGAGGCTTTGGAGGGGGTACAGAAAAGATTTACCAAGATGTTGCACCATATGGAGGGCATTGGCTATGAGGAGAGGTTGGAGAAACTTGGTTTGTTCTCACTGTAACGAAGGAGGTTGAGGGGCGACCTGATAGAACTCTACAAGATTATGAGGGACATGGACAGAGTGGATAGTCGGAAGCTTTTTCCCAGGGTGGAAGAGTCAATTACGAGGGGCACAGGTTTAAGGGAGATGTACGAGTCAAGTTTTTTGCACACAAGGTAGTAGGTGACTGGAACCCGTTGCCGGGGGAGGTAGTGGAAGCAGATATGATAGTGACTTTTAAGGGGTGTCTGGACAAATACACAAATAGGATGGGAATAGAGGGATATGGTCCCTGGAAGGATAGGGAGTTTTAGTTCAAATAGGCAGCATGGTCGGTGCAGGCTTGGAGGGTTGAAGGGCCTGTGCTGTAATTTCCTTTGTTCTTTGAGTAGGCCATTCAGCCCTTCGAGCCTGATTTGCCATTCATTTTGATCATCGCTGATCATTGAATTCAATATCCTGATCCCTCCTTCCCCCCCATATCCCTTGATCTCTTTAACCCTGAGAGCTATATCTAATTTCTTCTTGAAATCAGATAAAGTTTTGGCCTCAACATTCACCACCCTCTGGGTGAAGAAATTTCTCCTCACCTCAATTCTAAAAGGTTTACCCTTTATCCTCAAACTATGACCCCTAGCTCTGGACTCCCCCACCATCGGGAACATTCTTTCTGAATCTACCCTATCTAACCCTGTTAGAATTTTATAAGTTTCTATGAGATCCCCTCTCACTCTTCTAAACTCCAGTAAATATAATCCTAACTGACTTAGTCTCTCCTCATATGATAGACCACCCATCCCAGAAATCAGCCTGGTAAACCTTCACTGTACTCTCTCTATAGCAAAGACATCCTTCCTCATAAGGACATCAAAACTGCGCACAGTACTCCAGTTGTGGCCTCACCAACACCCTATACAATTGCAGCAAAACATCCATATCCCGATATTCAAATCCTCTTGCTAGGAAGGCCAACATACCATTTGCCTTCTTTACTGCCTGCTGTACCTGCACACTTACTTTCAGTGACTGATGCATGAGGACACCAAGGTTTTGTGAGTATCTACCTCTCTTAATTTATACCCATTCAAGTAATAATCTGTCTTCCTATTATTGCTACCAAAGTGGATAACCTCACATTTATCCACATTATACTGCATCTGCCACACTCAACCTGTCCAAATCACGCTGAAGAATCTCTGCATCCTCCTCACAGCTCACCCTCCCACCCAACTTTGTATCATCTGCAAATTTGGAGATAATGCATTCAGTTCCCTCTTCCAAATCATTAATAGATAATGTGAACAGTTGGGGCCCAGCACAGGTCCCTGCAGTACCCAACTAGTCCCTGACTGCCAATCAGAAAAAACACCCATTTATGCCAGCTCTTTGCTTCCTATCTGCTAACCAGCTTTCTATCCATCTCAAGACATTACCTGCAATCCCATGTGCTTTAACTTTACATAATAGTCCATTATGTGAGACCTTTGCAAAACGCCTTCTGAAAGTCTAAATAAATCATATCCACTGGTTCTCCTCGGTCAACTCGACTAATTAACATTCTCAAAGACTACTTGCATGCCAAACACCATAAGCAGAAAATGATGGACAGAGCTAAGTGATCCCACAACCAATGGATCAGATCTAAGCTCTGCCGTCCTACCACATCCAGCTGTGAATGTTGGTGGACAATTAGACAACTCACTGGAAGAAGAGGCTCCACAAATATCCCCATCCCCAATGATGGAGGAGCCCAGCATATCAGTGCAAAAGATAGGGCAGAAGCATTTGCTACAATCTTCAGCCAGAAGTGCCGAGCAGATGATCCATCTCGGCCTCCTCCGGAGATCCCCAGCATCACAGATGTCAGTCTTCAGCCAATTTGATTCACTCCATGTGAAACCGCTGAAGGCACAGGGTACTGCAAAGGCTATGGGCCCTGACGATGTTCTAGCAATAGTCTTGAACACTTGTACTCCAGAACTTGCCACGCCCCTAGCCAAAATGTTCCAGTACAGCTACAACACTGGTACCTACCCAACAGTGTGAAAAACTGCCCGGGTATGTCAAATACGTAAGAAACAAAACAAATCTAACCTGGCCAATTACTATCCCATCAGTCTACTCTTGATCAACAGTGGTTAGCACTGCTGCCTCACAGCACCAGGGACCCGGGTTCGATTCCCGTCTTGGGTCACTGTGCGGAGTCTGCATTTCTCCCCGTGTCTGTGTGGATTCCTCTGGGTGCTCTGGTTTCCTCCCACAATCCAAAGATGTGCGGTTTAGGTTGCTTGGTTATGCACTATTTCACCAGATTCTTTATCAGTGTTGTCTCGCTGGAACCTCAACTCTTTACAATTTATATCGATGACTTTGATAAAGGAATTGAATGCATGGTTGCTGAACTTGCAGTTGACACAAAGATAGATAGGAAAGTATGTTCTGAAGTGGACATAAGGAGGGTTCAGACAGATATAGATAGGTTGAGCGAGTGGACAAAAATCTGGCAGATGGAGTATAATGTGGGAAAATGTGAAGTTATTCACTTTGGCCGGAAGAATTAAAAAAAGAGTATTACTTCGAGAACAGCTGCAGAATGCCAAGGTGCAGAGAGTGTTCTAGTGCTTGAGTCACAAAAAGTTGGAATGCAGGTACAGCGAACAAGTAAGGCGGCTAATTGAATGCTATACTTTAGTACGAGGAATTGAACATAAACGTAAGGATGTTATGCTTCACTTATGCAGGGCAAATACCGTGTTCAATTTTTGTTTTATTTAAGGAAGGATGTAAATGCATTGGAGGTGATTCAGAAGGGGTTTACCCAAGTGACACCGGGAATGAACGGTTTGTCTTGTGTGGAAAGGTTGGACAAGTTGGGGCTTGTTTCTACTGGAGTTTGGAAAAGGGGCGACTTGATTGAGGAATATAAGATCCTGAACGGTTTTGACAAGGTGGAAGTGGAAAGGCCATTTCTTCTTGTGGGGCACGGTTTTAAAATTAGGAGAATTATTTTTCCCCTGGAGGGTTGTGTAACTTTGGAACACTGTCTCAGAAGGTAGTGGAGGCGGGGTTGAATATTTTTAAGACAGAGTTAGATAAATTCACTTGCCTAACAAGAATCTAAGGTTATCAGGGAGTAGATAGGAATGTAAAACTTGAACTACCAACAGAAGTCATGATTTTATTGAGTGATGGAGCAGCCTCAAGGGGCCGAATGGCCTACTTCTACTCCTATTTCATATGTTTATAATTATTGCCCAAAAAGCTGCCTTGATGTCAAGGGCAGTCACTCTCACCTCTCCCTTGTACTTACATTGTATTAATAAATATTTACACAAGTACCTTCTTGTTCCTGCCAGAAAACATTCTACCGGATGATCATGGTAAGATTCTTTCACTAAAGCAGCATTTCTGTTTGCTCAGAAAAAAGGGGCACTGGAACAGTTGCAAAAGAGGGGGGGGATGGTGGCACAGTGGCATTGTAATCCAGTGACCCAGCGTAATGCTCTGGGGACCTGGGTTCGAATCCCACCTCATCATATCGTGTTTCTTGCAAGGGGTATTTAGAATTCAGATCAGTTTTGCAGGGTGGCAATTTGTCCAGCAAAACTTTTAAATTAGTAGCTGGGAGAACAGGATAAGTACATGATGTATTTATGCAGGGCTAATGCCTTTGTGTTTACTTGGGCTTCCCCAGAGGTTTCACAGTAGACTTTTGATTAGGTGATTGACAGAACAGAGTCATGTGCTCAATGGGAGGAGCTAAGTTTGCAGGGAAAACACAGTTTCTCTTTCATTTCTAAAACAAGCAGTTACTGCCTGGTTCTGAAAGACGACCGACTGGTCTCTCGCTCTCCCTTTCTAGAGGTTGTCTGAAAGCTCCAAAACTGGCAACCTGAGACAAACAAATAAGCTTGCGTTTTGCTGACTAATCTTAAAGAGGGAGTTTAAATCTGTAAGAGGAATATTGCTTGAATTGGAACTCAAGTGAGGTGTAAGCAGTTAAGAATTGTATCTTCTCTTGTTTAAATATTGTTCAATTGTTAAAAGTTAGGCTAATTCATTTGTTATAGTCAAACTGTGTGAAATAAAATTTGTTTTGATAAAAGCTTCCCAGGGTGTCAGTAGAATCGCACCTGGAGTGAAACATCCTACCCTCACATTAATGCCAAAATAGCAAATTGTTGGGGTCTCGTCTGACTTCAAAATATACTTTGGGGTTTCTGATCTGTTACCCTAAAACCAACAAGAGGGAAAAACTTGCTTGATCCCATTCTCACCAATCTACCAGTCTCAGATGCTGTTGACCTTGACAATATTAGCAGGAGTGACCACCACACAGTCCTTCTGGAGACAAAGTCCCATCTTTACATTGCGAATACCCTCGATCATGTTGTGTGGCATTACCATCATGCTAAATGGGGTAGAGTTTGAACACATCCAGCAGCTTAAACGTGGGCATCCATGGAGGTGCTGTGGGGCCATCAGCAGCAGCAACATTGTACACAACCACAATCTGTAACCTCACGGCCCAGCATATCCCCCACTCTACCATCACCAATAAGGTGGGGCATTAACTCTGGTTCAATGAAGAGTGCAGGAGGGCAGCAGCAATGTAAATGATTTACCATAATTGCACTGAATGGCAGAGCAGTCTTACAGAACCGTACATTGCATTCCTGCTCCTCATTCTGGAAGAGGTTGTTCCGAATTCTCTGTTGGATTTATTAGTATTTATGACCCCTTAGTTTTCAATTCCCCAAAAATGGAAATATCTTCTCAGTCTATTCTATCAAACCCCCTTCATAATTTTAAAGATCTCTGCTAGGCTACCTCTCAGCTTTCCCTTTCCTGGAGAAGAGAGCCCCCAGCCTCAATATTTTCTGATAAATATTCCCAGAAGGTGCAATTATTTATTCAAAAAGTGGCCCAAAATATAGAAACCTCAAAGCAACATCATTAAGTATTCAATGAAAGGAGGTTGCAAGGAGGCTTAGGTTGAAACCGGAGAGAGGCAGAACTTCGGCCAACAGCAGGAGACATTGCAACAGACAGGGAGCGCAAACAAAGTCTGAAATGAAATGGATAATGGAGGCAAAACAAATGTGTAGATAATTTGATGAATGGTTGTGCTGTTGAGGATTTGATTCATTGTCACATGTATTAACATAGAGTGAAAAGTATTGTTTCTTGCGCGCTATACAGAAAGAGCATACCGTTCATAGCGAAGAAAACGAGAGAATGCAGAATGTAGTGTTACAGTCATAGCTAGGGTGTCGAGAAAGATCAACTTAATGCAAGGCAAGTCCATTCAAAAGTTTGACAGCAGCAGGGAAGAAGCTGTTCTCGAGTCGGTTGGTACGTGACCTCAGACGTTTGTATCTTTTTCCCGATGGAAGAAAGAATTTCCGGGGTGCGTGGGGTCCTTAATTATGCTGGCTGCTTTGCCGAGGCAGCGGGAAGTGTAGACAGAGTCAATGGATGGGAGGGTGGTTTGCCTGATGGATTGAGCTACATTCACAATCTTTTGTAGTTTCTTGCGAACTTGGTCAGAGCAGGAGCCATACCAAGCTGTGATACAATCAGAAAGAATGCTTTCTATGGTGCATCTGTAAAAGTTGGTGAGACTCCAGAATGAATGATTTAGTAAAGATTCAGTATGGGCGGCACTATGGCACGGTGGTTAGCATGCTGCCTCAATGCCAGGGACCCGGGTTCAATTCCAGCCTCAGGTGATTGTTTGTGTGGAGTTTGCACCGTGTCTCAGTGTCTGCATGGGTTTCCTCCGGGTGCTCCGGCTTCCTCCCACAGTCCGAAAGACATGCCGATGAGATGCATTGGCCATGCTAAATTCTCTCCCAATGTACCCGATCAGGCACCGGAGTGTGGCGACTAGGGGATTTTCACAGTAACTTCATTGCAGTGTTAATCCACTTGTGACACGAATAAATAAACTTTAAATCAGAGCACCCTCTCCATCTGTTTGCACTGCACGTGTAACTGAGAACTGGGAATGCTGCTGAATGGGAGAATTTTGAGAGGATGAGAATGAATGAGCTTTGTTCATGAGGATTCAACTTCACAAATATCAGACAACGGAACCGTATACAAATGGCAGTATTTATTAATTTAAAACGCTCGAACAGAATAAAAAAAAGAATCCCAGTGATACTAGGCAAGAACCGAAGATTCCCAGTTGAGGAAGGATATACACACTGGATTTAAAAAAATACATGACTTATATTAGCACAAATCCAGTCACCAAAGTGTAATGGAATCAGGCCTGTTCAACATGAGATTGTGATATCTAGGTGCAGAGATGCCTGATCATTAACAATTTTGCAGGTACAATAACTACATGCTTTTTTGTTTTAAATACAATTGGAAAATCTCTTGAGAACAGGCAACATCTAAAAAATAAAATGGCACTTAGTGCAAGACATTGAAACCACGAAAGTGAGTATTACGGAATAAAAAGATCATCAACTTAAATCCTTCACAGCTTCTGGTAAATGAATCAAAAGGTAAAATAACCAACAGGAAGAAGGAAAAAAAACTCAAGTTTGGTACAGATGAATCTGATGTCATCACAACGTCAGGTTTATAGATAAGCTAAATATGGGAATGCTTCCACAGATAGATCAACGAGGTTACAAAACTTTCAATGAATTACCAGGGCCACTGGTTCACCTTGGCTGACTTGAGTCAAGTTCGGCTTCTATCGTACGGGAATCCGGGAATTTTTAACTCACATGATGTGCAATGGAATCAGGCCTGTTCAAGATCAGATCCTGATATCGAAGTGCAGAGATGCCTGATTATTAACCCATTTACAGAACACAAACGAACCAAATAATGATGTCCTGACTCATTTAAATTTCATTTTTATTATTAGGATAGGATTTTCATTGGCAGGTCAGGGGGCAGGAGGAAGGGGAGGAGTCACATTCTAATCGGTTTGGAATTAAGAGACATCAAATGCATCTGTTTCTTATTTGGGGCTTGGAGAATTGCATTCTGTCCTATTTTCCCTGAAGAATATAAATCAGTGGCCTTAGTTAAGATCTGTTTTAATGATAAAACGTTAGGCCTATGAGCACAGCAACAAGGATTCAATTCCAATAGAACTACGGTAAATTAACTGAAAACAGAGAATTCACAAATTGCATTGAGGCAGACTTTACCTGGACCACTATGTGCTACTCCAGGCCACGCATGTACATATGTATATTTATATATACATATATACATTAAACAAACATATACATTTACACGCACACACATGCATACACATACATACTCTGTGGTATACTCATTAGCAAGCACCTAGACAGCAAATGCTTGTGTGCATAGGCCCACTCTGTACTGAAATAAAATCCAGCCAAGTTAACTCTTGAATTACAAGTTGCAAAACAGCACACCACAATTAACATTGCTGTGCTTTATCAGTTTTAAAAAAATAATTAAAAATAAACTTTTAAATAGATAATTCCAAAGTCATTCCTGCTAAAATTAATGTGTGCATTCAAGTGGTACTTAATATATGGCTTCTTGTACAACTTTAGTGAAAATATACATCTAGGACATAATTCAAGTACAAATGTACAAAATATGTAAACTCATACAGCAGTTTTTTTGTTGCAATATAATACATTTTAATACATGTTCCCAGTTTAACCTGAAATATATCAGTTTTCTTTTCTTCTCGTGTTAACGTATGACGACCTTGGCAGCTACAGAATCTTTGCAGGGTCGTCTTCATCGTCACTGAAGCTACTTTTAAAACACACCTAGAAGAAGAAAATGATAAAACATTAGTTAATGCAATTAGAACCCTAGAAATGCTACAGCACAGAAGAGGGCCATTTGATCCATCTTGTCCATGCTGACCCAAAGATACCCAGGTGTCTAATCTGGCATGGTGGCACAATGGTTAGCACTGCTGCCTCACACCGCTAGGGACCAGTGTTCAATTCCCAGCTTGGGTCACTGTCTGTGTGATACAATAATGGTTAGCTTAGTCGGGCATTTTGGTCAGCATGGACCAGTTTGGGCCGAAGGGCCTGTCTCCATGCCATAGATTCTATGATTCTATTAAAATCAGGAATGCCACAAGTCCAAAATTGGTGGAGTGCAGATATCCTGGAGGGTGCAGGGTAGGAGGCAATTACAGTTATAGGGAGGGGCCCTGAAAAGATCTGAAACAAAAGATGAGATGTTGCTTAACCTGGAACCAATGTAGACCAGTAAGGAGAAGGCCACAGGAGTGATGGGTAATTTGGTGAAAGCAGAGTTTTGGATGACCTCAAGTCTACAGACAGTAGAAAGTGGAATTCTGGCCAGGTTTGTATTGGAAGTCATGTTTGGAGCCAGCAAAGACATGGATGGATCCTTATTCTCTGACTCAGGGCAAGAGGTGCCAAACACTGAGCTATTCAAGTCCTCTGAAAACATGGCCCTCTTAATATGGTTTAAGTGATGCTTGACTTCTACAAGATTGAAAGATGGTTAGAGCCACTTCCCCAACACAGGGGTTAGGTATGGATGGTGCAAGTGACAGGGGCTGTACCAGAAGGATGTAGAGAACCATACCTTAGAAATGGATTGAAGCTCATCAGGGGAGGTGAATGAAGAGAAACTTGGTGAGAAAATATTAAAGGGGGACAGAGAAGACATCTATTGCACCATTAAAAGTGGCTTACCTCACGTCTGCAAAGCCTGTACAACAGGCCCCGTTTTGGAGGTGGATTAGGCTTGTTGCTGTCCAGGTCTGGTGATAAGGCCCCATCAGTCCCATAAGTATTTACCTCTTTAAAACATTCCGTATCGATCATCTGCAGTACAATTTTAAAAAAATCTATTTTACAAAAAAAAGATTAAATTGGCAACTTTTTTTGGCATTCATTCTCAGGATTTGTACACGTCATTGGCTAGGCCAGCATTTATTGCCCCTCCGTGACTGCCTTGAGGTGGTGATGATATAGCCATCATCGCACAGCTCAATAGTGTTTTAAAGCTGATGAAACACTTCCTGAAACGTAGTCATTGTTTTCGGAGACCCAGCAGACAATTTGCGCATAGCAAATTCTCAAAAAACAATGTGATAATGAGCAAGTCATCTCTCTTTTGTGCGGGATGCCGATAGGGGAATGAATATTGGTCAGCACACCAGGGAGAATGTCTGTTCAAATTAGTGCCGTGGGATCTTCCATCTGAGCCCAAGACTGCACGGGCGGCACGGTAGCACAGTGGTTAGCACTGCTGCTTCACAGCTCCAGGGACCTGGGTTCGATTCCCGGCTTGGGTCACTGTCTGTGTGGAGTTTGCACATTCTCCTCGTGTCTACGTGGGTTTCCTCCGGGTGCTCCGGTTTCCTTCCACAGTCCAAAGACGTGCGGGTTAGGTTGATTGGCCATGCTAAAACTGCCCCTTAGTGTCCCGAGATGCGTAGATTAGAGGGATTAGCGGGTAAAATATGTAGGGGTATGGGGGTAGGGCCTGTGGGATTGTGGTCGGTGCAGACTCGATGGGCCGAATGGCCTCTTTCTGTACTGTAGGGTTTCTATGATTTCTATGCACCTCTGACGATGCAGCACTCCCTCAGTGGAGTGATTTTGATTTGATATATTATTGTCACATGTATTAACATACAGTGAAAAGTATTGTTTCTTGCGCGCTATACAGACAAAACAAACTGTTCATAGAGAAGGAAACAAGAGAGTGCAGAATGTAGTGTTACAGTCATAGCTAGGGTGTGGAGTGTGGAGAAAGATCAACTTAATGCAAGGTAAGTCCATTCAAAAGTCTGACAGCAGCAGGGAAGAAGTTGTTCTTGAATTGGTTGGTACGTGACCTCAGACTTTTGTCTGTTTTTCCCGACAGAAGAAGGTGGAAGAGAGAATGTTCGGGGTGCGGGGGGTCCTTAATTATGCTGGCTGCTTTGCCGAGGCAGCGGGAAGTGTAGACAGAGTCAATGGATGGATTGGGCTGCATTCATGACCTTTTGTAGTTCCTTGCGGTCTTGGACAGAGCAGGAGCCATACCAAGCTGTGATACAACCAGAAAGAATGCTTTCTTTGGTGCATCTGTAAAAATTGGTGAGAATCGTAGCTGACATGCCAAATTTCCGTAGTTATCTGAGAAAGTAGAGGCGTTGGTGGGCTTTCTTAACTATAGTGTCGGCATGGGGGGGGACCAGGACAGGTTGTTGGTGGTCTGGACACCTAAAAACGTGACACTCTCGACCCTTTTTAGTTCGTCCCTGTTGATGTAGACAGGGGCACGTTCTCCTTTACGCTTCCTGAAGTCGATGACAATCTCCTTCGTTTTGTTGAGATTGAGGGAGAGATTATTGTTGCTGCACCAGTTCACCAGATTCTCTATCTCATTCCTGTACTCTGTCTCATCATTGTTTGAGATCCGACCTATTACGGTGGTGTCGTCAGCAAACTTGAAAAACTTGAACATCAGCCTTAATGTTTGTGCTCAAACCCTGGAGTGGGACTTGAACCCAGAAACCTTGTGATTCAGAAGCGAGCATGCTACCAACTGAGCCACAGCTGACACAATTTTAAATTGGCGATAATTTAAAACAGCTTCATGGACTCGAAAGGCGCTTTATTTTTGAATATATTTCTTAAAAGAAAAATTGCAAATTCTCAATTTGAACTAGCTTTATCTGGACAAATTAGTCCCTCTTGATTACTAATACAGTAATCCTGACATCATATTAAATTTATAACATCAAAACATTATTTTGTTTTATTCCTTCACGGGATGTGGGCGTCACTGGTTGGGCCAGCATTTATTGCCGTTGAACTGAGTGGTTTGCTCAGCCATTTCTGAGGGCATTTTAAGTGTCAACGAAATTGCTGTGGGCCTGGAGTCACATATAGGTAAGGATGGCAGCAATACTTCCCTAAAGGACATTAGTGAACCAGATGGGCAATTGACAGTGGTTTCATGGTCATCGTTAGGCTTTTATTTCCAGATTTTTACTGAATTCAAATTATTAATAATAATAATTCAGAGCTTCAGAGAATTGCATGTTTGCAAAATGCTGCAATTACTTTTTAAACATGCCTTATGGGTATCCTGCATCAAAAGCATGGCGTAAATAACCAGGAGACAGCATCACACAGAAAGAAACCATTCAGCCCATTGTGTGTGTGTCAGCTCCATAAAAGAGCTGTCTAATTATTCCTACTTCCCTGCTCTTTCCCCAAAGCTCTGCAATTTCTTTCCTTCTCAAGTATTTGTGCCATTCCCTTTAGAAAGTTCTGATTAAATCTGCTTCCACTACCTTTTCAAGCAGTGCGTTCCAGATCACAGCCCATTGCATCAAAGAATTTCTACTCATCTCATCCCTGCCAATCCCCTTAAAATTGATGGCCTCTGCTTACCAACCCTTCTGCCACTGGAAACAGTTTCCCCCCATCTACTCAATCAAAACACATCACAATTTTATGCAGCTCCATTAAATCTTCCCTTAACCTTTCCCTGCTGCACGGGGACCAATCCCAGTTTCTCTACTCTCTCCCCATAACCCAACAGTCTCAAACCTGAGGCCATTCTAGTAGATTCATCGTGCACCCTCCCAAAGCCTCAGCATCCTTGGACATAATACCTCAGTTGAGGCAGTATTAAGTCTTGAGGCCTTGCAGAGGGTGGACGTGGAATATACCGGAATGGTCTCCGGGTTGTGTGTCCTCAGTTGAGGTGGAGCCAGCGGTTTATGAAGGTTTACTAGAACTTTCTGGCTGTGATGGTATCTCCCCAAATCAATGGAACAGACAAAAAGGGGCCAGAACACTTGGACTAATCCGAAAAAGACGAGGCACGCTTCCCTCAATATTGGCTCACAGGAAATAAGAAACGAATCCCGCCATTAGTATTTGGCATCTAGTTTCTCATAGCCAGATACCTTCCATGCATTTAGGCTGCTAACTAAGGTCTACATATAAAGTTACATTACCTCATTTTGCCAAGGAATGGAGACGCTGCCCGTGACAAATTTGGAGTAGAAGTCATCATCTGTCGGATCCAAATTTACCCCTTTGACAGTGGAGAACTGCTCAATATCCAGGACATCTTTGCAGTAAACTGCTCTGGGCTGCAAAACAAACCAAAAGTTGCCTTAATACAAATGCCTTTAACAACCTCCACTGGCTGTCAAGCCCTTTCGAAGTGTAGTTGTTGCTGGATTGTAGATGATGCGGCTGCCAACAAGCACAGCAAGATCCCACAGAGAGCTACAAGATACACAACAGTGATGCATGGAAGGGGCGACTGTGTCAACACCGTGGGGGAAAGGAATACAATGATTGCGCAAGACGAAATAGAGTGGGAGGAGAATTATGAACATCATCATAGACCAGCATTGGGCTGAATGGCCTGCCTCTGTGCTGTACATTCCATGTAATTTTCTGCTCTAAGCGGTTTAAGTGATGGCAGTCAAGGGAAAATTAGCGAGAACACGGTTGAGAACTCCACTGCTCTTCTTCCAAGTGGAGACCTTGGAATATTTCCCGTCCAACCCAGGGGGCAGATAGAAAAACAAAGAGCCTACAAGTGAGGCTGGGGCTGCCAAATCAATCCACATTATTCCCCCTGTCAATCTCCCCCATGCCCCTCTCCTCCACCCCGGCCTCACCGGATTGAAGAACGAGTTTGACTTTTCATTTAATATAATAAATTTATGATTGAGTGGGGAGTCAGATCGATATGTAAACCTGCATTGACATTGCACAGGCAAACATGTAGTTCTTCCTCTCTGACAATATTCAAGCCACTCACATCTGGAACAAAAGGAGGGTCCCACATGTTTGCCTCGAGTCTTTTGAAGTTGATGTGTCGGAATATAGGGTGTTGCTTCACCTCACTGGCTCCTCCTCCTTGGCAGCCCAACCGTTGTTTTGGATCTTTAGTCAGCAACTGCAAAAAGCCATCGAGATGCAATGAAAATGTCATCAACGCAAAACATATTCCAACATCTCAGAATGGTCATAGCACAGAAGGAGGCCCTTCATTCAGCCCCTTGTGTCAGTGCTGGCTCTCTGCAAGAGCAACGCACCTAGTGCCTCTCCCAGTCTTTTCCCCATTGCCCTGCAAATCTTTCCTCTTCAGATAATGATCCAACTCTCTTTTGAAATCCATGACTGAATATGTCTCCACCACACTCTCAGACAGTGCATTCCAGATCCTAACCACTCGCTGTATGAAAAAGTTGTACCCCATGTCGCCATTGTCTCTTTTGCCAAACACCTTAAGTTGGTTCCCTCAGGTTCTCGGTCCTTCTAACAATGGGAATAGTTTTGTTTCTCCCCGTCTGACACCTCATGATTTTGAACACTGTGATGAGATTATGTTTGATATTTTGGGGTATATTGTGTTATCCTGCAAAGTGGACTTATGAGTCTGTGTGAGAAAATTAATTAAGCTGGAGAATGGGGTCGAGACATGAAAGCAACGTAGGTATTAAAGGCATGCACTTGAAGTAGTTATGACCAAGTGAATTTTCTATAAGGAAACAAGAAGTGGGTAGAAATTTCAATTAGTAGATAAGTAAGGGTTTGGACTTTCAGCTGTTAAATTTCCAAGGGGAGTACACAACTTGGAAAAGGTCACAAATAAACATGGAAAGGTTATTTAATTTTATTTGACCAATAGTGGGGGCAATAGGGCAAACATGAAATTTTTAATATTTTGGATAAGTTAAGTTCAAAGAGTTACCAAGGACAATGGAATTCTTCAAGGAGAAATGTTGAGCTGTATTGGGTGATGGCCACGTGAGACCTCCGGAGGTACAGTTTTGTGTGGGGAAAAGAGCTGTGAAGAGGCAAAGTTTGACACCGCCATTCCAGCCAAACCAGAAAGGTGTCCGTTTTCCAAGAGGGTTTTGTTTTTGAATTTGCACAGCAGAGTGGCAGTGAGGTTGAGGTTCCTGCAGCAACAGCAAGTACGCCTTGTGATAATATTGCTGGAATTTTCTGGCTAAATAAGGGAGTGTTGCCTATTGAGTGTTTACCTGTGTGTCTAACCAAGTGAAGTTCTTCTGAGGACTGGTCTGTGAAGCAAATTTTAACTGTGTAGCTGTAATCTTGTGTGCTTAAGTTTTCCTTCCTTTTGTTAACAAATGTTGAAATTTAAAACTTAAAATCCGAAAAGCTTTATTGGAATTTGTCGCTTTTCAATTAAGTAGACTTTCTTCTTGTTGTCAGGATACAAACAAAAAGGTTGTGATATGTGGGCCAAGTTTCCCTTTGGGATTTGGTCGGCGCAGCAATTAACATCTGCTGGATCATAAATTCTCTCTCAAATCTCCTCTTAACTTTGCCTCTCCAAGGAAAACAGTCCTAACTTCTCCATTCCATCTAAGCAACTGAAGTTCCTTAGTTCTGGGACCATTCTGGCAAATCTCTCCAATGCCTTCACATCCCCCCTGAAGTGGTGCTCAGAACTTGACACAAGGCTTCAGCTGGGCGTTCAATATTGGTCCCAATTTTATTGCATATTGATATTAACAACCCTTTAGCACATGCCTATATTAAAATAAGGCAAATCCAAAATACCTTGGCTCAATACGTTTCATACCAAATTAGTTAGTTAATGAAGCAATTTCAATCCAAACTCTTCAGGAACACATGCCAATACATTTTAAATCATCTAAAATTTATCTTTAAATTGAATAAAAATGTTTTATCTTTAAACAACAATTTGCATTTATATAGCACCTTTATGTAGCAAAGCAGCCAAAGGTGCTTCACAAGAGCATCATCAAACATCACCTCACGCAGAACCACAAAAGGAGTTGTTCAGTAGGTGATCAAAGTGGCAGATTTTAAGAATCGTGTTAAAAGAAGAGGGAGAGACATTGAGAGGGAGAATTCCACAAACAAGAGCCTAGACAACTAAAGGCACAGCCACCAGTGGTGGAGCAGAGAGAACCAGGAATGGGCAAGAGCCGGAACTGTGTGTGCAGAGATCCTGGAGAAATGTTTGTTTGAAGGAGGTCAAAGAGGTGGAAGGGTTGGGGGAGGGAGAAAGGGTGGGGGTAGTGGTGGGGGGGTGGGGAGATGAGAGCGAGGCAGTGAAAGGATTTGAAAATCAGAATTGGAAATCTGAGCTCCTCATTTGAACTGATGACTAATTAGGCCCATTCAAAGCTCATTAGTACGGGCGGACTCAACACAAGCAGCATTGTAGGGAGAACGTACTCCGTCTATACAGTAAGGATTCTATGATTTTAAGTCCTGTTATCGGGTCCTCCCTCCCTCGACCGTCCAGATATAGCATGTCATGGGGGGGGGCGTCCCCAGGGCAGAGAAGCCAGCAGCTTTTACAATAAACCTTTCACCAACAGAAGCTAGCATACTCACCATCCTACAGATAGAACGCGGCTCCTCGGAGAACTTGTCCGAGTAATCCTCCCTGTCCTCTTTGACTCGCCGGTCAACCTCCTCCCGTTTTACTTTTTCCTTACGCTTTCGAAAAGGCGACTGACCCTGAATCATCTCGTAAATCAAACATCCGAGTCCCCACCAGTCAGGACTGAAGGAGTAACGCTCGTTGTTGATCACCTCCGGAGCTGAAAAATAAAGGAGAGTTACTCAGAATTCACCAGTGCAGATACAGGCCATTCGGTCCAGCTGCTCCGTGCCAGTGTTAATTCTTATTCATTTGTGAGACTTGGGTGTCGCTGGCTGGCCAGCAATTATTGCCCATCCCTAGTTGCCCGAGGGCAGTTAAGAGTCAACCGCATTGCTGTGGCTCTGGAGTCACATGTAGCCATGATGTGGCGATGCCGGCGTTGGACTGGGGTAAACACAGTAAGAAGTCTCACAACACCAGGGTTAAAGTCCGACAGGTTTATTTGGTAGCACAAGCCACTAGCTTTCGGAGCGCTGCTCCTTCGTCAGGTGAGTGGGATTTCAGTTCACAAACTGAACTGTGAACTGAAATCCCACTTACCTGATGAAGGAGCAGCGCTCCGAAAGCTAGTGGCTTGTGCTACCAAATAAACCTGCTGGACTTTAACCTGGTGTTGTGAGATTCTTATTGTGTCACATGTAGGCCAGACCAGGTAAGGACGGCAGATTTCCTTCCCTGAAGGACATTAGTGAACCAGATGGGTTTTTCTGACAATCGACAATGGTTTCGTGGTCATCAGTAGATTCTTAATTCCAGATACTTTTTATTGAATACAAATTCCACCATCTGCCGTGGTGGGATTCTAGCACGGGTCCCCAGAACATTGGCTGAGTTTCTGGATTAATAGTCTAGTGATCATATCATTAGGCCATTGCCTACTCCAGACCATTCAGCCCAGCTGCTCTGTGCCACTCCACAGAAGCCTCCATCTACTCTTTTTAAAATGGCCAGTCCTAGTTCAGTGGGTGTAACTTTTGCCTAAATTTGAGGTCATGGGTTCATATCCAGCTCCAAAATTTGAGCATATGATTGAAGCTGACACTTCCAGTGTGGTACTGGGGGAGTGCATCACAGTCGCAAGTGCTCTCTTTATAATGAGATATTAAACAGAGGCCCTCCTGGGCGAACTTGCAAGATCCCACAATAGTTATTCAAAGACCTACAGGGAAACCTTCGCTGATCTCCTGGCCAATATTAATCCCTTGACCAACATCACCACAACAGGTTATCTCAGTGCTGTATGTGGGAGCATGCTGTGCATAAATTGGCTGCCACCTTTCCTACATCATAGCCATGACTACACTTCATTGTACCTCATTGGACATCATGTAGGAATGTCTGGATTTAGGAAAGGGGCTTATAAACACCCAAATCTGTCTTTCTTCCTTACTAGAGAGGACAGAACAGTCGTACTACACCTCAGTCCCCAGTGAGTGGGGAGGCAGACATAATGACAAAATCTGGCACTAGCTCCACCACAGCAACTTTGTCTCTGTTGCTCAATGGGTAAGTGCAGCACACAATGTGGCATTAAATTACTCAGACCAGGAGATATCCAAATACATTTCCCAAACATTAGTCAATCAGAAGCCAGGTTGGTTTATAGGAGCTTTGGTTTAGGGAGAGGAAGATCAGACAGGATCCTAGATTCATTAGAGCTATTCTCAAACTACCAAAGTTGAAGTGTGAGGAGAGGCTAAATAAATAGAGTATTAACAGGAATTTAGAAGATTAAGGGGCAATATTGATGTTCCTTTAAATGTCACTGGGTCAAACTCTCATAACTCCCTCCCCTAACTGCACTGTGGGTGTACTCACACCACAGGAACCACAGCAGTTCATGGCTCACCACCTTCTTGTGGTGAGGAGAAAGTCTACTTCCACTCAGCAATATCTGGATGTAGAATAGCATGACCTGGGGATGGAAGGAGGTGGGGCAGTGGTTGTATAAGAATGAGACTTCCTCTTTGCCTGTAGGCTGGGTACTGTAATTTTGGAAAAACTCAATCGCAGGGTTCTCGGGTGACGTGAACGAGCAGTGAAATGTCTTCAATCAGCAGCAGACCCACATATTGCTGCCGGGGTTGGAGGTCCCAGTACTCACCCATGTATCCAACAGTTCCAACTCTCCCACGGATTGTCTCGCCCTCTGGAATCTGCACGGCTAAACCCAGATCGGAAATCCTGATGTGCCCTGAGAGTAAAGAGCAAAGCAGATGAGGGGAAGGTGGGAGAAAGAAAGAAAATACTCCCGATTGAGCAACCACTTGCATTTATATAGCACCTTTAATGTATTGGAATGCCCCAAGGCTCTTCACAGGACTGGTGTTTGACATGGAGGTGCTCAAGAGGATCCGCGTACAGCTGACGAAAAGCTTGACTAGAAAAGGTAAGTTTTGAACAGCAGCTTAAAGGAGGAGGAGAGGGAGGTGGAGACGTTTAGAAAGGAAATCCCAGATCATAAGACACATGCTGCCAATGATGGGGCAATTACAATTGCAGATGCCCAAGAGGCCATTAACAGAGGCACAGAAATCACTGAGGATTGTGGAGCTGGAAGAGGGATGGCACAGTGGTTAGCACTGCTGCCTCACTGCATCAGGGATCCGGATTCGATTCTCGCTTAGGTCACTGTGCGGAGTTTGCAAATTCTCCCCGTGTCTGCGTGGGTTTCCTCCGGGGTGCATTGGCCATGCTAAATTCTCCCTCGGTGTATCCGAACAGGCGCCAGAGTGTGGCGACTAGGGGTTTTTCACAGTAACTTCATTGCAGTGTGAATGTGAGCCTACTTGTGACTAATAAATAAACTTTACTTTATTTTAGGAGGGAAGGGCAAGGCCAGAGGTGTATCGAAAAATAGGGATGAGGATTTTAAAATTGAGGCATTGCCAGACCAGCAGCTAAGGTGAGCACAGGGATGATGAACGGATCAGCAAGTACATTGGGATGAAACTGTCCAGTGAATTGCATTCCAAGCTGAGGTACAAAGATAGAATTAAGCAATAAGAATTTCTGCCGATAGATTCTCAACCTCCTCCCTTTCTGGAGACTATGTCTCATCAATTATTGAGGTGTAGGCCTCACTAATCTAGGCCCAACATGTCTGTACACTGCTGAGTGTTTGAAGCATCGGACTCCCAATAAGAAGTCCCAGTTTGATCATTAGTCTTCACTGATAAGTATTCTTGGACTTCCCTCCAACCGCCATGACCCACCAAATTATACAGAATTCACAATATATCCTACGTAATACAGTACAGAAACAGGCCATTTGGCCTAACTAGTCCATGCTAGCATCCACTCAAAAACTCCTCCAAACCTTCCTCATCCAACTATGCTGACACTCCAGTGCAATACTATACTCAGGGAATGCTGCACCGTCAGAGGTGCCGTCTTTCAGATGTCTGCCTTGGTGGATGTGAAAGATCCCATGGCACTATTTGGAAGAAAAGCAGGGGAGCTCTGGCTAACATTTTCCCCCTCAATCAACATCACCAAGAACAGATTATCTAGGCCATTGCTGGTTGCGGGATCTTGCTTTGCGCAAACTGGCTGTTGTGTTTCCTACATTACAACAGTGACTACTACACTTCAAAAAGTAATTCCTTAATGATGAAGTGCTTCGAGACATCTGGTAGTTGCGAAAAGTGCTATATGAATGCAAGCCTTTCCTTCAATGACTCATCAGTATATCACTCTAATCCTAAACTAAATTTCTCAAATACATCTCTCCTATACTCTTACTCCACACAGCAGCGAGTTCCACAGTCTCATCCAATGAGTACATTAGATTGATGATAGTCTCTAGTCGCTTTATGCTCGTCCGCACAAGCGGAAACATTCTCTCCGTGTCCACTCTATCAAAACCTTTCATAATTTTAAAGATTTAAGTCATTGTGCATTATTTATACATATGTATTATGTATAAACCTAATTATTGCTGGTATCATTTATTTCTGGGTCAGCATTTGTTACCCATCCCTAATTGCCCTGGGACTCTGTGGTTTGCTCGGCCATTTCAGAGGCATTTAAGAGTCAACCACATTGCTGTGGCTCTGGAGTCACATGTAGGCCAGACCGGGTAAGGACAGCAGATTTCGTTCCCCAAAGGACATTCGTGAATCAGGTGGGTTTTTACGACAATCGACAATGGTTTCATGGTCATCATTAGATTAATTCCAGATATTTTTATTGGATTCAAATTTCACCATCTGCCGTGGCGGGATTCGAACCCGGGTCCCCAGAGCATCTGGTCGCCTCATTACAGGAAGGATGTGGAAAAGATTGAAAGGGTGCAGAGGAGATTTACAAGGATGTTGCCTGGATTGAGTGGCATGCCTTATGAGGATAGGCTGAGGGAGCTCGGTCTTTTCTCTTTGGAGAGACGTAGGATGAGAGGAGACCTGATAGAGGTGTATAAGATGTTGAGAGGCATAGATCGGGTGGACTCTCGGAGGCTTTTCCCCAGGGTGGAAATGGCTGCTACGAGAGGACACAGGTTTAAGGTGCTGGGGGGTAGGTACAGGGGAAATGTTAGGGGGAAGTTTTTCACACAGAGGGTGGTGGGCGAGTGGAATCGGCTGCCGTCAGTGGTGGTGGAGGCAAACTCAATAGGGTCTTTTAAGAGACTCCTGGATGAGTACATGGGACTTAATAGGATGGAGGGTTATAGGTAGGCCTAAAAGGTAGGGATATGTTCGGCACAATTTGTGGGGCCGAAGGGCCTGTTTTGTGCTGTAGTTTTCTATGTTTCTATTACCCTGGGTCTCTGGATTCGAGTCCAGTGACAATACCACTGTGCTACTGCCCGCCCTCTTTTGCACCTATTCCAGTTCTGAGCAAACAGAAACGCTGCTTTAGTGAGAGGATCTTACCGTGATCGTCCAATAGAATGTTTTCCGGCTTCAAATCCCTAGATGTGGGGAAGAAGAGGGGAGAAAAAATGAAGACTGTAAGTTTCTGGCAGGAACTCATGTAAATACTTTGCTGAGTTTAAAAAGGACATCGGATAAATACTTGACAAGAAAAATAATTACAGGACATTGTTATAAGAATGGGATTAATTTAACTCCTCGACTGTAATGGAACGGGACAGCCAGCAAAATTGGTGGCGGGGGAGAGATAGGGCAGCCAGCGAAGGGGGGGGGGGGGGGGGGGGAAGGTGGGAGAACAGGGCGGCCAGCAAAAGGGGGGGGGGGGGGAGAATGGGGCGGCCAGCGAGGGGGGACAAACACAAAGAGAGATCCCAAGCTGGTGGTCAAACAGCTCTACAATAAACACCTGTACGATGACAGAAAACATGTTAGCACTGAATCTTATTCTAATCCCTAATTAGCTCTTGATGTGGCTAAAATAATCAAAGCGTGGGTTTCCTCCGGGTGCTCCAGTTTCCTCCCACTGTCCAAAGATGTGCGGGTTAGGTTGATTGGCCAGGTTAAAAAATTGCCCCTTAGAGTCCTGAGATGCGTAGGTTAGAGGGATTAGTGGGTAAATATGTGGGGGTAGGGCCTGGGTGGGATTGTGGTCGGTGCAGACTCGATGGGCCGAATGGCCTCCTTCTGCACTGTAGGGTTTCTATGATTTCTAAAACAATGTTGTTACCAACTGATGTTTAACATTCATTCATTCGCCCCTTGTCATTCCCATGTTCTCCACTAGAGGGATCAGTGTACTGGGCCCAAAACACACAAGGTGGTGATGGGATGCACGTGTTGTCATGGTGCACTTCCACAAACCTCATTTATAACACAAAAGGTATTTATGAATAAGGAAACTGTGCAGAGGACAGCACTCACGTGGCTGCTGGTAGGTCTCTTACATGCCTTCTGTCCAAGAGAGGACTCCACCCCATGGGTGATTGCCCACTCTCAGTCCCAAATGGTTCCTCCAAGCCATGTGACCCTTATTCTTCTGTGTTGCCCTTAAAGTTTGTGCGTTAGTGTCACAAGTAGGCTTACATTAACACTGCAATGAAGTTACTGAGAAAATCCCTTAGTTGCCACTGTCCTGCGCCTGTTCGCGTACACTGAGGGAGAATTTAGTATGGACAGTGCACTTAACCAGCACATCTTTTAGACTGTGGGAGGAAACTGGAGCACCCGGAGGAAACCCACACAGACATGGGGAGAACATGCAGGCTCCGCACAGACAGTGACCCAGGCCAGGAGTCAGACCCGGGTCCCTGGCGCTGTGAGGCAGCAGTGCTAACCACTGTGCCGTCCCCTCAGGAACAATCACCGCTAATCACCACATATGATGGTGGAAATCTCAGGATGAAGGTAGAGAAAAACCATTGCAGAAAGATATTCTCCAAGCAGAAAGCATCACTGACACAGACGCATCCACTCTCGCTGTCCCTGACACATTACCTGTACACAATTCTCTCTTTGTGCAAGTCCTCCAATCCACAACAGATCTCAGCAGCGTAGAATATGGCCCGCTTCTCATCGAAACCAGGGTTACCCATATTGTAGATGTGAAATTTCAGGTCCCCTCCGTTCATTATGGTTAGTACCAGACAAAGAGCATCCTTTGTTTCATAGGCGTAAGCTAAACTAACCTGAAAACCAACAGAAAGACAAATGATTCTCCACAACAACCTTGGACACACATATGGGCTTCACAACAATTGCTGATAGCTTCATCACTTTATAATTCCAGATTTATTAACCGAATTTAAATTCCAACATGGTGGGATTTGAACTCGCATCCTCCAGAGCATTAGCCTGGGCCTCT
Organism: Mustelus asterias; assembly: GCF_964213995.1. Taxonomy (NCBI): domain Eukaryota; kingdom Metazoa; phylum Chordata; class Chondrichthyes; order Carcharhiniformes; family Triakidae; genus Mustelus; species Mustelus asterias. Next base: position 136,987,367 of record NC_135806.1, read on the forward strand.
GGATTACTAGTCCTGTGATATTACCACTACCCCATCCTCTCCCCTCCCCCCCCCCCCCCCCCCCCACTTTGCCAAGCTGGACAAGAGGGATGTTTGTATGTAAACTTTCACTGGACTGATAATCCGACTGAGGAATAAGGTCATTTCACAAGATGTATGTTCATCCATATAGATTCAGAGCATAATGAAGACCATTTACCTCCCTCTCCATAACATCACAGAACTCTACCCCTGCTTTAGCTCATCTGCCACTGGGTCCCTTGTCCGTGTCTTTTGTTAGCTCTAGATTTGACATTCCCAATACTTTCCTGGCCAATCTCCCATAAATTTAAGCTTCTAAAAAATCTCTGCGGCCATTTCCTAACTGGCACAAAGTCACCCATTACCTGCTGTGCTAACTGACCTCCACCTGATCAAGTGTCACCTTGATTTTAAAATTCTCTTTGTTTTTAAACCCTTCCATGGACTTGCTTCTCCCCATCTCTGTAACCGCCTCAAGCCTCACAACACTCAGACATACTGGCCTCTTTGACCTTCCTCTTTTAATCACTTCTCCATTGGTGGCTGCATCTTCAGCTGTCTGGGCCGGATGCCCTGCAATTCCTTGCCCGCATCACCCTGCCTCTCTACCTCTTTGTCCTCCTTAAGCTGCTCCTTAAAAATCTACCTCTTAGATCAAGCTTGTGGTCACCTACTGCAATTTCTCCTAATTTTGTTTTGATTTATTGTCTCGTATATTGTGATACACTGAAAAGCATGGTTTCTTGCGCACTACACAGACAAAACATACTGTTCATAGAGTACATAGGGGAGAAGGAAAGGAGAGGGTGCAGAATGTAGTGTTACAGTCACAGCTAGGTTGTGGAGAAAGATAAACTTAATATATGGTGGATTCATTCAAAGGTCTGATGGCAGCAGGGAAGAAGCTGCTCTCGAGTCCGTTGGGACGTGACCTCAGACTTTCGTATCTTTCCTGACAGAAGGTGGTGGAGGAGAGTATATCCGGGATCCTTGATTATGAAAAATAAAGGGCGGCATGGACAGCTTGGGCCAAAGGGCCTGTTTCCATGCTGTAAACTTCTATGACTCTATGCTGGCTGCTTTTCCGAGGCAGCAGGAAGTGTAGACAGAGTCAGTGGATGGGAGGCTGGTTTGCGTGATGGACTGGACTTCGTTCACAACCTTTTGTAGCTTCTTGCGGTCTTGGGCAGAGCAGGAGCCATACCAAGCTGAGATACAACCAGAAAGAATGCTTTCTATGATGCATCTGTAAAAGTTGGTGAGAGTCGTAGTTGACATGCCAAATTTCCTTAGCCTCCTGAGAAAGTAGACGCATTGGTTGGCTTTCTTAACCATAGTGCCAGCAAGGGGGGAACCAGGACAGGTTGTTGGTGATCTGGACACCAAGAAACTCGAAGCTCTCGACCATTTCCACTTCATCCCATTACATTAGACAGGGGCACGTCCTCCACTACACTTCCTGAAGTTGGTGACTCATGTGGCTCTATGTCTAAATTTATTTTGATAATGCACCTTGGGGTGTCGTGTGCTCCAGGTCCTACATAAATGCAACTTCTAGTCACGGTCTCCCCGGATGGTAGGGAATGGGGCCATTGTGTCCTTTCAGAAAGGCACACACCGGATTCACGTGCTGCAAGTGTGGGATCTGCTGTGTTTTCAGGAGCACCTAACCAGCACATCTTTCTGACTGTGGGGGGAAACCGGAGCACCTGGAGGAAACCCACGCAGACACGGGGAGAACGTGCAAACTCCACACAGTGACCCAAGTCAGTAATCGAACCCGGGTCTCTGGCACTGTGAGGCAGCAGTGCTAACCACTGTGCCTCCCCACGTACAATGAATTGTAATCAATAATCCAAACCAATTGTAATAATATTTCCTGGTCTTTTTGTTTGTATGTACATGTGGAAAAATGATTATGGTTGTGTGGAGTTTGCACATTCTCACCGTGTCTGCCTGGGTTTCCTCCAGATGCTCCAGTTTCTTCCCATAGTTCAAAGATGTGTGGGTTAAGTTGATTGGCTATGCTGAATTGTCCATTAGTGTCCCTTCTAGGGACCATATCCCTCCAATCCCATCCTATTCATGTATTTGTCAAGACGCCCCTTAAAAGTCACTATCGTATCTGCTTCCACGATCTCGTCAGACCCCACTTGGAGTACTGTGCTCAGTTCTGGTCGCCTCATTACAGGAAGGATGTGGAAAAGATTGAAAGGGTGCAGAGGCGATTTACATGGTTGTTGCCTGGATTGAGTGGCATGCCTTATGAGGATAGGCTGAGGGAGCTCAGTCTTTTCTCCTTGGAGAGACGTTGGATGAGAGGAGACCTAATAGAGGTATATAAGATGTTGAGAGGCATAGATCGGGTGGACTCTCAGAGGCTTTTTCCCAGGGTGGAAATGGCTGCTACGAGAGGACACAGGTTTAAGGTGCTGGGGGGTAGGTACAGGGGAGATGTTAGGGGTAAGTTTTTCACACAGAGGGTGGTGGGCGAGTGGAATCGGCTGCCGTCAGTGGTGGTGGAGGCGAACTCAATAGGGTCTTTTAAGAGACTCCTGGATGAGTACACGGGACTTAATAGGATGGAGGGTTATAGGTAGGCCTAAAAGGTAGGGATATGTTCGGCACAACTTGTGGGGCCGAAGGGCCTGTTTTGTGCTGTAATTTTCTATGTTTCTACCTCCCCGGCAGCAAGTTCCAGGCACCCACCACCCTCTGTGTAAAAAACCTGCCTCGTACATCTCCTTTAAACCTTGCCCCTCGTACCTTAAACCCGTGCCCCCGAGCAACTGACTCTTCCACCCTGGGAAAAAGCTTCTGATTATCCAATCCTGGAGGGTTTGTTGCGTTGTGTGTAAAAATAAGGAAAAATATTTAATACAAATATATTTTTTATTAAGACACGCCCATATCCCTTGTTGCATCAACTTTCCATGGACACACAGATAAACTCCTCTCTATTCTCTCCCCTCACTCGATAGTCAACCCTTTGGCACCACGAGATGGCATCCTATTGCCCTGGTCAACCAAGTAGCTTCAAGGTTTCCAATCACAACGCCAAAGTTTTTGGTAAAGTCCACTCCTCCAGAATCCAATTCTCAAGACACTAAACCTACACCGAGTTCTTCACACTAAATGGCATCTTTGCACATTTGTTTTTTTACATTTCTTGAATCCAAGCGGCTGAATAAATAAATTTTTTAATCCACAAAATAAAATCTACCATCAATTGTACCATGAACAGGTTGGTCCTCTACAGCTTAGCCATCTCCAAGATGGAAAAGACTCATCTCCAGCAAATGATGGGAGACAAATCTTAAAGGAATTCAAATCACTGGTACTTACTTAAAAATAGACTTGCTTTGAATGCTTTTACTCATTACAAGAACTTTGGAATGAAGGTTACTTGACTGGCAATTGTTAGCTTAACGTCCATAGTTGGGAAATTGCTGGAATCCATCATTAAAGAAGAAATAGAACAGAGAGATCTTGGGGTCCATATCCACAGATCTCTAAAGGTTGCCACTCAAGTGGATAGAGCTGTGAAGAAGGCATATAGTGTGTTAGCTTTTATTAACAGGGGGTTGGAGTTTAAGAGCCGTGGGGTTATGCTGCAACTGTACAGGACCTTGGTGAGACCGCATTTGAAATATTGCGTGCAGTTCTGGTCACCTCACTATAAGAAGGATGTGGAAGCGCTGGAAAGAGTGCAGAGGAGATTTACCAGGATGCTGCCTGGTTTGGAGTGTCGGTCTTATGAGGAAAGGTTGAGGGAGCTGGGGCTGTTCTCTCTGGAGCGGAGGAGATTGAGGGGAGACTTAATAGAGATTTATAAAATGATGAAGGGGATAGATCGAGTGAACGTTCAAAGACTATTTCCTCGGGTGGATGGAGCTATTACAAGGGGGCATAACTATAGGGTTCATGGTGGGGGATATAGGAAGGATATCAGAGGTAGGTTCTTCATGCAGAGAGTGGTTGGGGTGTGGAATGGACTGCCTGCAGTGATAGTGGAGTCAGACACTTTAGGAACATTTAAGCGGTTATTGGATAGGCACATGGAGCACACCAGGATGGTAGGGAGTGGGATAGCTTGATCTTGGTTTCAGATGAAGGTCGGCACAACATCGTGGGCCGAAGGGCCTGTTCTGTGCTGTACTGTTCTATGTTCTATGTTCTAAATAGCAGGACACCTGGAAAAAAATGGTTCGATCAAGCAGACGTAGCATGGATTCATGAAGGGAAAGTCGTGTTTGACGAATTTACTGGATTTTTATGAAGATGTAACGAGTGCAGTTGACAGAGGGGAAACGGTGGATGTGGTGTTTTTAGATTTCCAGAAGGCGTTCAATAAGGTGCCTCACAAAAGGTTGCTGCAGAAGATTAGAGTACACGGAGTTGGGGGTAAAGTGTTAGCGTGGATTGAGGATTGGCTATCTAACAGGATAAGAAGTTTAACAACACCAGGTTAAAGTCCAACAGGGTTATTTGGTAGCAAAAGCCACACAAGCTTTCGAAGCTCTAAGCCCCTTCTTCAGGTGAGTGGGACCTCTACCCTGTCTGACTTTCCCTTCATGAATCCATGCTACGTCTGCTTGATCGAACCATTTTTTTCCAGGTGTCCTGCTATTTCTTCTTTAATGATGGATTCCAGCAATTTCCCAACTATGGACGTTAAGCTAACAATTGCCAGTCAAGTAACCCACTCACCTGAAGAAGGGGCTTAGAGCTTCGAAAGCTTGTGTGGCTTTTGCTACCAAATAAACCTGTTGGACTTTAACCTGGTGTTGTTAAACTTCTTACTGTGTTTACCCCAGTCCAACGCCGGCATCTCCACATCATATCTAACAGGAAGCAGAGAGTTGGAATAAATGGGTGCTTTTCTGGTTGGCAGTTGGTGACTAGTGGCGTGCTGCAGGGATCGGTGCTGGGGCCTCAACTGTCTACCATATACATAGACGATCTGGAGGAGGGGACCGAGTGTAGGGTAACAAAGTTTGCGGATGACACAAAGATGAGTGGGAAAGCGAATTGCGTGGAGGATGCGGAAAGTCTGCAGAGAGATTTGGATAGGCTAAGTGAGTGGGCGAGGATCTGGCAGATGGAGTATAACGTTGACAAGTGTGAGGTTATCCACTTTGGAAGGAATAATAGTAAAAGGACCTGGGGATTCTTGTAGATGAATCGCAAAAACTCAGTTTGCAGGTGCAGCAGGTAATCGAGAAGGCAAATGGAATGTTGGCCTTTATCGCGAAGGGGATGGAGTATAAAAGCAGGGAGGTCTTGCTGCAATTGTACAAGGTACTGGTGAGGCCGCAACTAGAGTACTGTGTGCAATTTTGGTCCCCTTATTTGCGGAAGGATATATTGGCCTTGGAGAGAGTACAGAGAAGGTTCACCAGGTTGGTACTGGAGATGAGGGGGTTAGCTTATGAGGAGAGATTGAGTAGATTGGGCCTGTACTCGTTGGAGTTTAGAAGGCTGAGAGGAGATCTTATAGAGACATATAAGATAATGAAGGGGCTAGACAGGGTAGAGGCAGAGAGATTCTTTCCACTTAGAAAGGAAACAAGAACTAGAGGACACAGCCTCAAAATAAGGGGGAGTCAGTTTAGAACAGAGTTGAGGAGGAACTTCTTCTCTCAGAGGGTAGTGAATCTCTGGAATTCTCTGCCCATTGAAGCAGTGGAGGCTACCTCGTTAAATATGTTTAAGTCACAGGTAGATAGATTTCTGATCAATAAGGGAATTAAGGGTTATGGGGAGCGGGCGGGTAAGTGGAACTAAACCACTATCAGATCAGGCATGATCTTATTGAATGGCGGGGCAGGCTCGAGGGGATAGATGGCCGACTCCTGCTCCTATTTCTTATGTTCTTATTTGATTTGTCACATGTATTAGTATACAGTGGAAAGTATTGTTTCTTGCGCACGATACCGACAAAGCATACCGTTCACAGAGAAGGAAAGGAGAGGGTGCAGAATGTAGTGTTACAGTCATAGCTAGGGTGTAGAGAGATTGAAGTAGAGCATCGATAGAGAGTTTAAAAGAGTTAAGAGTTTTAAAAGCATAGAATGAGAGTAAAAGTTAGAATTAGAGGGTACGCTGGGCACAGCTCACAAGACGTCGCCACGCCCTGGCGCCATCTTGGAGTGTGTCATCCAGTTGGAGAGCAAGGGTAGCAGATACCAGGCAACACCACCACCTGGAGGTTTCCCTCCAAGTCACTCATCATTCCAATTTGAAAATATTGCCATTCCTTCACTGTCGCTGGGTCAAAATCCTGGAACTCCTTCCCTAACAGCACCGTGGGTGTACCTACCCCTCCGGGACTGCAGCAATTCAAGTCGGCAGCTTAGCACCACCTTCTCAAGGGCAATTAGGGATAGGCCATAAATGCTGGCCAGCCAGCGACGCCCACATCCCATAAAAATTAATTATTTAAAAAATTACACAATGAAAAGGTTTATTTGCTTTCCAATTGACTGGAGAAGGCAGTGGCCCCAAGAGTGTGCGCGTGGCAGGCAGCCAATAGTGCAAGGTGCAGGTAATATGGCGAAATCTCCTGGGGTTCGCCCAACCAGAGTTGGATACCTTCCAACAGCTGCCCCACTCTCTGGGTAGCACTCACAGCAATTTGAGAGTCCCTGAACCACAGCTTGCGGCTTGATTTTGTTCCGAGGCAGGGCAAGCAGGTCTTCCACAGCCGGCACTGTTGCCTTTATTCTGAACTACACGCCAGCCATCTAACCAACTGAACTAACCCCGCACTTCCTCCCTCATCCACTCCCTGGCCTTTTACACTCAAAATGCAATGGGTCACAGTTCAACTTGTTCTGTTGGCTCCTGATGATTCAACTTCAAGGGTACGGAAGACGAATCACATTAGCGGCACGGTGGCACAGTGGTTAGCACTGCTGCCTGACAGCGCCAGAGACATGGGTTCGATTCTCAGCCTGGGTCAGTGTGTGTGGAGTCTGCGTGGGTTTCCTCCGGGCGCTCCGGTTTCCTCCCACACTCCAAAAGACGTGTTGGTTAGGTGCATTGGCCATGCTAAATTATCCCTCACTGTACCCGAACAGGCACCAGACAGTGACAACCAGGGGATTTTCACAGTAACTTCACTGCAGTGTTAATATAAGCCTATTTGTGACGTTAATAAATAAACTTCAATGATTCTGTTCTCCTTTGCAAAGAATTCTCTTTGGGGGAGTGGAGGCGGGGGGTTATTTTTAATTAGCCGAGTGCCTGCACGTAAACCAATGCTTTAAAAGAGCTTTCAAACCAAATAATTCAGAAAGCCACACAACAGCAAGTTGCATTTATATAGCACCCTCAAGACAGTAAAACATTCCAAGGTGCTTCACAGGAGCATTTATCAAACAGAATTTGGCACCACACCAGATAAGGAGATATTAGGGCAATTGGCAGAGTCTGGTAAAAGAGATCAGTTTTACCGAGCGTCTTAAAGGAGGAGAGAGGTGGAGAGGTTATGAGAGGGAATTTCAGAGTTCCTGGCTGCCCATGGTGGACCAATGCAACTCAGGGATGATCAAGAGGCCAGGACTGGAGGAGATAGGGGAGAGGAGAGGAGGATGAGAATTTTGAAATTTAGACACTGCCAGACCTGGAACCAATGAAAGTCGACAAGCGCTGGCACGGTGGGTGAAGTTTGATTTGATTTATTATTGTCACAGGTATTAACATACAGTGAAAAGTATTGTTTTTTTGCGCACTATGCAGACAAAGCATACCGTTCATAGAGAAGGAAACGAGAGAGTGCAGAATGTAGTGTTACAGTCATAGCTAGGGTGCAGAGAAGGATCAACTTAGTGCGAGGTAGGTCCATTCAAAAGTCTGATGGCAGCAGGAAAGAAGCTGTTCTTGAGTCGGTTGGTACGTGACCTTAGATCTCCCGACGGAAGATGGTGGAAGAGAGAATGTCCGGGGTGAGTGGGGTCCTTAATTATGCTGGCTGCTTTGCCGAGGTTACAGTTAAGGTTAAGTTTAAGGTTACAAACAGGTGCAAGTTTCTATTTGTTTAGTGTGGAATTCATTATCCAGTTCTCTGGAGGAAGGCACCACAGTTGCTGAAGCCGAGACAGCTTCTTCATAGCCCAACAAGTAGCAAAGGATGGGGATTCCAGAGCTGGTGCACTGTTCTCTGCTGCTTAACCAGGTGAAACCATACAACTTACCAGCAGATGGTGCTGGTGGGCTATCCTCAGCTTCCCCAGCCATGCTTGCATGTGTCTGTGTTTGTGTGTTTCAGGCCACGAGTTAACAACAACCTGCATTTATGTAGCCTTCAACCATCAGGAGTGATACTAAACAAGATTCGACAAGGAATCACATATGGTGTGAGAGCAGGTGACCAAAAGCTTAGTCACAGACGCAAGCTTAAAGTAGCATTCGAAAGGACGGTGGGGGGGTGGGGGGAGAGAGAGAGAGAGGGGGGGGGGGATGGAGAAACGGAGAGGTGTGGGGAGGGAATTCCAGAGCTTAGGGCCCAAGCAACTGAAGTCATGGCCACCAGTGGTTGAGCGATTAAAATCAGGGGTGCAGAATTAGATGAACACAGATATCATGGAGGTTTGAGGAGATTACAATCGAATCCCATCGTTCGCAGGGGTTCGGTTCCCCTGAAATCACGCAGAGTGTGAAATCACCAACAGTGAACAGGCACGTGCTCAGAGAGAGTGCACACTCAGAGCGCACTCGGTAGGAAAGGGGACAGTTTAACGAGAGGGTCGAAATCATGGATCAACAATGGTTTTGGGCTGCGAATCGCGATTTGGTTTACACACACACATACATGTGAGTAAATAAACTTGCAATGGTGGGGGGATCCTTATAGAATCCCTACAGTGCAGGAGGTGGCCATTCGGCCCATCGAGTCTGCACCAACAACAATCCCACCCAGGCCCTATCCCCATAACCCCACATGTTTAAGAATCATAGAAACCCTACAGTGCAGAAAGAGGCCATTTGGCCCATCGAGTCTGCACCGTCCACAATCCCACCCAGACCCCAGCCCCATATCCCTCCATATTTTACCTGCTAATCCCTCTAACCTACACATCTCAGGACTCGAAAGGGCAATTTTTAGCATGGCCAATCAACCTAACACGCACATCTTTGGACTGTGGGAGGAAACCGGAGCACCCGGAGGAAACCCACGCAGACACAAGGAGAATGTGCAAACTCCACACAGACAGTGACCCAAGCATGGAATCGAACCCAGGTCCCTGGAGCTGCGAAGCAGCAGTGCTAACCACTGTGCTACCGTGCCGCCCTTAGGGTAAAGTTCACCCTACTAATCTCCCTGACATCCCCCTCACACTAAGGGGCAATTTTAGCATGGCCAGTCTACCTATCTTTGGACTGTGGGGGGAAACCGGAGCACCCGGAGGAAACCCACGCAGACACGGGGAGAACGTGCAAACTCCACTCAGACAGCGACCTAAGCCAGGAGTCAAACCCGGGTCCCTGGTACTGAGAGGCAGCAGTGCTAACCACCGTGCCGCCCCGAGTCGACTGTACATTGAGAGGGAGTAGCAAGACCATGGAAAAATTTGAAAGCAAGAATGTTGATTCATCCGAAAGACAGCACCTGCTACAGTGCGGCACTCCTTCAGCACTGACCAGGGCGCCAGCCCAGAGTCTGTGCTTTCAGTTCCTGAAGTGGGATTCAAACCCACAACCTTCTAACTCGGAGACGAGTACATTACCCACTGAGCCACAGCTGACAAATGTGGTTCAGTTTGCAGCCAACCAACATAGAGTCAGAGGTTTACAGCACGGAAACAGGACCTTCGGCCCAACTTGTCCATGCTGTCCAGTATTTATCACTAAGCTAGTCCCAATTGCCCGCATTTGGCCCATATCTCTCTATACCCATCTTACCCATGTAACTATCTAAATGCTTTTTAAAAGACAGAATTGTACCCCTACTACTGCCTCTGGCAGCTCGTTCCAGACACTCACCATCCTCTATGAAAAAATTGCCCCTCTGGACACTTTTGTATCTCTCCCCTCTCACCTTAAACCTAAGCCCTCTAGTTTTAGACCCCCCTCCCCCACCTTTGGGAAAAGATATTGACTATCTAGCTGATCTGTGCCCCTCGTTATTTTATAGACCTCTATACGATCACCCCTCAGCCTCCTACGCTCCAGAGAAAAAAGTCCCAGTCTATCCAGCCTCTCCTTGTAACTCAAACCATCAAGTCCCGGTAGCATCCTTTTGTATCTCTCCCCTCTCACCTTTAACTTATGCCCTCCAGTTTTAGACTCCCCTGCACACCTCTGGTGTTAACACAAAATAAAAATCGGAAGAATACATTTTGCTCCTGTGGGAGGAAACACGAGGCCTGCATGTCGAGTCGCTGCGTTTTTAAACAAATTATTTCATGGGACGTGGACCTCACTGGCAAGGCCAGTATTCACCCATCCCTCCCACTCCCGAGAAACGTGTTCATGTTTTAATTGGAGCATTTGCTGTATGTAACGAGCGTGGGGAGGAGTCGGGGGAATAGGAGAACAGGACAGTCCAAAGTAAAATATTAGATGTCACTTGTTGGTCACCTTTATAACTATCTCAGTGCAGAGCTGAGCAACAGAGACCAGAAAACTGAATTATGTACAAAGCTAACTAATTAACACGACTCTATCAGATCAATAATTCAGCAACACTTCAACCGCTCACTGGACTGTTTTGAATTATTCAGCGTCAATGCAGGGTGCAAGGAACAGGACCGAGTTCAGCTGTGACATCTCGCATCCACACATTTACACAGACGGCACGGTGGCAGAAGTGGTTAGCACCACTGTCTCACAGTGCCAGGGACCGGGGTTCAATCCCGGCCTTGGGTCACTGTCTGTGTGGAGTTGCACGTTCTCCCTGTGTCAGCGTGGGTTTCCTCCGGTTTCCTCCCACAGTCCGAAGGACGTGCTTGTTAGGTGCATTGGCCATGCTAAATTCTCCCTCAGTGTACCCGAACAGGCGCCAGAGTGTGGCGGCTAGGAGATTTTCACAGCAACTTAATTGCAATGTTAATGTCAGCCTACTTGTGGCACTGACAAATAGACTTTAAAACTAAATAAAAATAAGCCAAACAATCCAATATTATTTGGACTCACGCAAGAGGAATGAACACTTGGAAAGATGTCCCAGGTGAGATGCCTGGGAAGGAGGAAACCAGCAGAGCCGGGTTAAGCACTGGGACTCTGGACACCAAATATATTCTGGGTCCCACCACTCACATCATTGGCCTTCATTTCAAGGGGCGGAGGGTGCAGTATAAAGTCTTGCTACAACTGCACAGGGCATTGGTGAGAACGTACCTCGGCTAGTGTAAACCTTTGGGCTCCTCGAGGGGGGAGATACTTGCACTGGAAGTAGTTCAGAGAAGGTTCCTATATGACAAGGCGTTTGTCTTATGGGGAAAGGTTGAGCAGGTTGGGCCTATACTCATTGGAGTTTAGAAGAATGAGAGATGATCTTACTGAAACACAAGAAGGTTTGGCAGGATGGATTTGACGACGTTTCAGGTTATAACAGAATCTAAAACTCGGGGAGCACGTTTTTTTATAAAAAACTTTTTTACCCCATTCTTAAAGTTACAAAGCCAATGCTCAGAGTGGACCAGGCAAATCCAAATCCATCCCACGCTTGCTCCAAAAACCAAATTCAATTCCAATTGAATCCAATTCAAGGTTCCCACAAGAGACACAAACAGGATCTAAGCTGGCAAGACAAGGCATCACATTCCATCTTGGACTTGATCCAAAGCTTGATCTTAGCCAAAAGGCACCTCCTGCCAAATGAGGAGGAATTTCTTCTCTCAGAGTGTCATTAGTCTGTGGAGAGCAGTGGAGGTTGGGTCATTTCAAGGCTGCCTCTCGCGAATTTCGAACCTACAAGGATGGATGGGGGCAGGCAGGAAAGTGGAGTTAAAACCAAAATCGGATCGGCCACGATCTTACTGACTGGCAGAGCCGGTTTGAGGGGCAGAATGGCCTTCTCCTGCTTCTCATTTTTATGATCTAATGCAACCTCCACCCGTACACAACACCCCTCACTGCAAACAACCACTCTCCCTCCATCGAATCCTCCTCGCACACATGCCTGCCATCCATCAGAGCACAAACATCCGCAATGGAAAACAGGCATGTGGAATACTTGTGCACATAACGAGGGCAAACCGGATCATCATGAACTACACTTAAACCCACACAGGGGTTGTCTGATGTCCCCTCTCACTGTGGGGAATGCAATGGTGGCAGGTGAGGGGGTCCCACGGGCCCTCCTCATATCAATCCTTCCCTGGGGAGCATCATCCTGGAAACAGACTCCCCCCAAACAAATGATTTCCTCTGCTCCACCCTTGGTGGCCGTGCCCTCAGCTCCCTGGGGTCCGAAGCTCTAACACTGCCCCCCTAACCCTCTCCCCCATCTCACTCTCCTCCTTTCCAGGGATTATACATTCTGACCAATCCATCGACCAGCTTTTCCAATCACTTCCTTACATGGGGGTTCGGTGTCAAGTTCTGTTTGCTAACACGTTTCGAAATATTTCCCTGCATTTATCAAGCACTCTGAAGGCAACAACAAGAACGGAAAAATGCTGGAAAATCACAGCAGGTCTGACAGCATCTGTGGAGAGAGAAATAGAGCCAACGGTTCGAGTCTGGATGACCCTTCGTCAGAGCTGGCAAATTGTTTTGGAGCATGACAAAAAATATGTTTATCATCATATAAATAATCAAAGGTACTTACAACAAATCTACTGTTAACTTTCTCCAAGATCTTCTTTTCATTTAACGCCATGTTCTCTCCTTTCCTCTTTTTTATCCTCTTCTTTTCCAATTTTTTGCACGCGTACATTTTCCCAGTCGCACGAACCTGGCAGGCACATACCTGAGTGTGGGGATAAGCAAAGTTGAGGGCAAGTTACAACAGTTTTGTACACCTCTATCAGGTCTTCCCTCAGCCCGTCTGTCCAGTGAAAAACCTTCACTTTCCCATCTTTTCCTCCCTCTTTCTCTCAGAGTTTACAACATCAACTCAACTCGGCTTCATTCTGGAAAGTTCTGATCTGGGACAATACTGATACTTGATCACACTGGTACAGAAACCTTTCAAGAAATATTCATCCAATGCTCCCTTCTCCCCACACCCCCCCCAACAACTTGGACTCTTTACTGAAGGAGGGATATAGTGCACTGGAGACAGTTCAGAGAAGGTTCACCAGGTCAGTTCATCCGATTGCTTGGGTGAAGAGGGGAAGGTTAACCACGGCAGCAGTGGCAACCACCAGCTCAGCCTTGTATCTGGAAAGGACGGGAAGGCACCGACACTGGCATGGCACAGGATGCACCGGGCAGGCGTCCCTCACAATGCTGCACCCCCTTCCTACTCTGCATCTATGTCATTCTGTGTCAGTCCCATACCCTCGCCCTCGAGTCTAGAGACCCAATCACATAATCCAGGCTGCACTCCCAGTGGAGTCCAGGAGGGGTTGTGCTGCACTGTCTACAGCACAGAAAGAGGCCACTCGGCCCATTGTGTCGGCACTAACCCAATCCCACTTTCCAGTAATTGGTGCGTCGCCCTGCAGGTTACGGCACTTCAGGTGCAAATCAAGACACCGGAGGGTTTCTGTCTCAACTATCCTTTCAGACAGTGAGTTCGAGATCCCTATAATCCTCTGGGTGAAACTATTTTTCCTCATCTCTCCTCTAATCTTTCAACCAACTACTTTAGAACATAGAAAAGTACAGCTCAGGAACAGGCCCTTCGGCCCTCCAAGCCTGTGCTGATCACGATGCCCTAATTAAACTAAAAAAAGTTCTACCCTTACTCGGTCCGTATCCCTCTATTCCCTCCCTATTCATGCACCCATCCAGATGCCTCTTAAATGCTGCTAATGTGCCTGCTTCCACCACCTCCTCTGGCAGCGCATTCCAGGCACCCACCGCTCTCTGCATGAAAAACTTCCCCCGCACATCTCCCTTAAACTTTCCCCATTTCACCTGGAACCTGTGCCCCCTTGTAATTGACACTTCCACCCTGGGGAAAAAGCCTCTGACCGTCCACCCTGTCTATGCCTCTCAATTTTGGATTTTTCCCCTCATGGTGGAATCTAGGACTATTGTTTCAGAATAAGCATTGTCCATTTACAACAATGGTGAGTAATTAATTTCCTCAGGGGGTAATTAATCCTTGGAATTATCTTCTGCAGAGAGCAGTGAAGGCTGGCTCATTGAATTTATTCAAGGCTGAGATAGATAGATTATTGAACCGTCCGGGGAGTTATGGGTTATGAGGCACAGGCAAGAAAGTAGAATTGAGGCCATGATCAAATGATTTATGAATTGCAGTGTAGGCTCAAGGGACTGAATGACCCGCTGCTTCTCTTACTCCTTCTGTTCTTCAGCCAAGTTAGCTTTTTTCTTTTCCCTGTGTGACTTGCAACTTGCTGGGAAACAGTTCCATGGATACCAGTCACCCTCCAGGTATCACATTCAAATGACGACACGGTGGCACAGTGGTTAGCACTGCTGCCTCAGAGTGCCAGGGACACGGGTTCGCTTCCAGCCTCGGGTGACTGTGCGGAGTCTGTACGTTCTCTCCGTGTCTGCATGGGTTTCCTCCGGTTGCTCCAGTTTCCTCCCACAGTCCAAAGATGTGCAGGTTAGGTGGATTGGCCATGGTAAAATGCCCTTTCGTGTCCAAACTTGTGTAGGTTTGGGGGATTAATGGGTAAATGTGTGGGGTTACAGGGATAGGGTGAGGTCCTGGTTAAGATGCTCTGTTACAGGGTCAATGCAAACTCAATGGGCTGAATGGCCTCCTTCTGCACTGTAGGGATCCTATCCCTGTGTGTAGCTGGACAGTGTGTGTCAGCTAGCTATTCAATCACAGAGTGCATCACAGTCAGGGTGCACTCCTTGTGCACGGTGGGCACAATGGTTAGCACTGCTGTCTCAGAGTGCCAGGGGTCCGGGTACGATTCTGGCCTTGGGTGACTGCAAACTCCACACAGATAGACATTCTCCCACTGTCTGCGTGTCCCTAGATCCCACCTTCTCTCAACAGATCAAACACACTCTAGACTAGGCACAGCATAGAACATAGAAAGCCACAGCACAAACAGGCCCTTCGGCCCACAGGTTGCGCTGATCATATCCCAACCTCTAGGCCTATCTATAGCCCTCAATCCCATTAAATCCCATGTACTCATCCAGAAGTCTCTTAAAAGACCCCAACGAGTTTGCCTCCACCACCACCGACGTCAGCCGATTCCACTCACCCACCACCCTCTGAGTGAAAAACTTACCCCTGACATCTCCTCTGTACCTACCCCCCAGCACCTTAAACCTGTGTCCTCTCGTAGCAACCATTTCAGCCCTTGGAAATAGCCTCTGAGAGTCTACCCTATCCAGACCTCTCAACATCTTGTAAACCTCTATCAGGTCACCTCTCATCCTTCGTCTCTCCAGGGAGAAGAGACCAAGCTCCCTCAACCTATCCTCATAAGGCATGCCCCCCAATCCAGGCAACATCCTTGTAAATCTCCTCTGCACCCTTTCAATGGCTTCAACATCTTTCCTGTAATGAGGTGACCAGAACTGCGCGCAGTACTCCAAGTGGGGTCTAACCAGGGTCCTATAAAGCTGCAGCATTATCTCCCGACTCCTAAACTCAATCCCTCGATTAATGAAGGCTAGTACACCGTACGCCTTCTTGACCGCATCCTCCACCTGCGAGGCCGATTTAAGAGTCCTATGGACCCGGACCCCAAGGTCCTTCTGATCCTCTACACTGCTAAGAATGGTACCCTTCATATTATACTGCTGCTTCATCCCATTGGATCTGCCAAAATGGATCACCACACACTTATCCGGGTTGAAGTCCATCTGCCACTTCTCCGCCCAGTCTTGCATTCTATCTATGTCTCGCTGCAACTTCTGACATCCCTCCAAACTATCCACAACACCACCTACCTTGGTGTCGTCAGCAAACTTACCAACCCATCCCTCCACTTCCTCATCCAGGTCATTTATGAAAATGACAAACAGCAAGGGTCCCAGAACAGATCCCTGGGGCACTCCACTGGTCACTGACCTCCATGCAGAGAAAGACCCCTCCACAGCCACTCTCTGCCTTCTGCAGGCAAGCCAGTTCTGGATCCACAAGGCAACAGCCCCTTGGATCCCATGCCCTCTCACTTTCTCAAGAAGTCTTGCATGGGGGACCTTATCGAACGCCTTGCTGAAGTCCATATAGACCACATCCACCGCTCTTCCTTCGTCAATGTGTTTGGTCACATTTTCAAAGAACTCAACCAGGCTCGTAAGGCACGACCTGCCCCTGACAAAGCCGTGCTGACTACTTTTGATCATACTAAACTTCTCTAGATGATCATAAATCCTGTCTCTCAGGATCCTCTCCATCAACTTACCAACCACTGAGGTTAGACTCACCGGTCGGTAATTTCCCGGGCTGTCCCTGTTCCCTTTCTTGAATATAGGGACCACATCTGCAATCCTCCAATCCTCCGGAACCTCTCCCGTCTCCATCGACGATGCAAAGATCATCGCCAAAGGCTTCGCAATCTCCTCCCTCGCCTCCCACAGTAACCTGGGGTACATCCCATCCGGTCCCGGCGACTTACCAACCTTGATGCCATTCAATAGTTCCAACACATCCTCTTTCTTTATGTCCACATGCTCGATCCTTTCTGTCCCCCGCAAACCAGCAGTACAACCACCCAGATCCCTTTCCACCGTGAATACCGAGGTAAAGTATTCATTAAGCACCTCCGCCATTTCTAACGGTTCCGCACAAACCTTTCCCCCTTCACCTTTTAAGGGTCCTATGCCTTCACATCTCATCCTTTTACTCTTGACATATTTGTAGAAAGCCTTGGGATTCTCCTTAATCTTACCCGCCAAGGTCTTCTCATGACCCCTTCTCGCTCTCCTAATTTCCTTCTTAAGCTCCTTCCTACATCCCGTATACTCCTCTAAATCCTTAACACCTCCTAGCTCTCTGAACCTTCTGTACGCCTCTTTTCTTATTCACCAGGTTCATCACAACCTTCGTGCACCACGGTTCCCGTACCCTACCAACACCCCCCTGTCTCATCGGAACGTTGTCATGCAGAGCTCCAGACAAACATTCCTTGAAAATCCTCCACTTTCCTTCGGTACTTTTCCCCAAGAATGCCTCCTTCCAATTTACCCGTCTAATTTCCTCCCTGATGACACTGTATTTCCCTTTACTCCAGAGAAACACTTTCCTAGCCTGCCTGATCCTATCTCTTTCCAATGCTATCGTGAAGGAGATAGAATTATGATCGCTATCCCCAAGATGCTCACCCACCGAGAGATCCTCCACCTGTCCAGGTTCATTAGCCAGCACCAGATCAAGTACAGCCTCTCCTCTAGTAGGCTTATCCACATACTGTGTCAGGAAACTCTCCTGGACACACCTAACAAACTCCTCTCCATCCAAACCCCTAGCCCTAGGGATATTCCAATCTATGTTTGGGAAATTAAAATCTCCCATCACGACAACTCTGTTATTCCTACATCTCTCCAGGATCTGTTTCCCCATCTGCTCCTCAACATCTCTGTTACTATTGGGCGGCCTATAGAAAACACCCAGCAAAGTTACCGACCCCTTCCTGTTCCTAACCTCCACCCACAGAGACTCCGTAGTCAATCCCTCCACGGCGTCCACCTTCTCTGAGCTGAAACATCAGGAACAGAAATCCCCAGTCTGTGTTCCTCCTCTCTAAACCATGTTGTCAGCCTAGGATGGGATCGGATACCCGAGCACAAAGTCTTTATGAGCCAATCGTTCACGAGCTAAAACCTACTGGACCATCTCTAGGTCATCTCCATGACAGTCCAAAGTCACTTGGGATCGGAGACCAGATTCATGCGGGGAACAACTTTTCCCTTCGTACAGGCGGAAGTTCCCTTCGGAAGTGGTTAGTTACCGCGCTACCATAAGATGCAAGAATAATCTTCGGAGGTACGCAGTCAACCACAAATACGATTACCGCACTCACCTCACCAAATCCCCCTTTTCCCAGCACTCGATAATGTCGAAAAGTATTCTTCGTTGCAGGTTGCCTGAGAGATAAGAAGATGGGGAGAGAGGGCATGACTCAAGGAAAGGTCAAGTCAGGATTCAAGCAGGGAGACCGCACCCTCCTTAGCAAAGCAGAGCTGTTGGGCACACACGACTGTGCCCCTAGTTGTGCGCGTGGGCACCATGACAATTATAGAGGATTGATACAAGTTAGGTGAATTGTTTACTGTGGTGAAGTATTCAAAGATCAAAAGGTGCAACATAGAAAACGTGATAGAACAAGGGGCCAGCACAGTGGTTAGCACTGCTGCCTCACAGCCCCAGGGACCTGGGTTCAATTCCGGCCTCGGGTGAGACTCTGTGTGGAATCCACACATTCTCCTCGTGTCTGCGCGAGTTTCCTCCGGGTGCTCCGGTTTCCTCTCACTGTCCACACATGTGCAGGTTAGGTGGATTGGCTATGCTAAAATTGCCCCTTAGTGTCCAAGATGTGTAGTTTAGGGGGATTAGTGTGGTAAATATATGGGGTTACTGGGATAGGGCAGGGGAGGTAGGGTGGGCCTGGGTATGACTGTCTGTCATAGTCGGTGCAGACTCGAGGGGCTGAATGGCCTCCTCCTGCACTGTAGGGATTCTATGATTCTAAGATGGAGGAATCGGGCAGGATTTTGTTTTGTTGCGTCTAACAAAATGTAATAGGTGTAAATCAAAATCAGCCTTTCTACAGCCTTTAATATAACAAAACATCACAGGAGAGTTAGCAAACGACATTTGACACCGAGATGCATAAGGAGATATTAGGACAGGTGGTTAAAACCTTGGACAGTGGGTCTAATTCAGAGCCAGCACAGTTATGATGGATCGAATGGCCTCCTCCCATTTCTGTTCGATGCCATGATTCTCAAAGCTAGGCAGATGTCTCCGTCAAGACATAATCAGAAATACTTTGGTGGGGAGAATGATGAAAGGTACAAGATTAAGGGGGCTGGCGGGGGGTGGGGGGGGGGGGGGGGTGGGGTGGGGAGAGCAGGAATAGAGTGGAAGATCCGATGGGCTGAATGGCCTCCTTCTGCACTGTAGGATTCTACGATTCTAAGAAAGGAAGGAACCATTGGTAGCCAGAGGACACAGATTTAAAATAGTGGGCAAAAGTACCAGGAGGGGGTGGGGGAAAGGAGTTTTTTATTAACCCATTGAGTTATCATGATCTGGAATGCACTGCCTTAAAAGGGTGACCGGAGCTTATTCAATAATAACTTTCAAAAAAAGGGGACAGGATGTGTAAGATTTTCTTTTGGAGAGTCAGTGCAGACTCAATGGGCTGAATGGTCTCTTCCTGCACTGGAGGGATTCTATGGATTGGGTTTTCCCCACAGCTGGAGGGAGGAACAATGACCAGAAAGATCACTGCCATTTACCAACAAGCTCTGGTAACCCACAAGGTAGCCACACAGTCTGAATGTGACAGGCCGCCAAACCAGCAGGGTTACAGACACCGAGTTTAATCGAGTCCCTTTCCAAACCTAACAGGACATCAGGCTAGGAAATTCGGTTCAACCAAATCAGATATTTTTCCGCATTCATTCAAATCAGATAGCTCTCCACATTCTAATCGCGGCATCAACTTAGTTACCAGCAAGCACGAGCAGTGTAACAAAAGACGATGATATTCCGTACAGGACATTACCTTTCTAACCATTTCCACTGCAGGAATCGAGAGAAGTACATACTTCCTTGGTATTCCGTGAATGGTTCGCCACTTAGGTAATCGTGGACGGCTCTGCAATTAAAAGTGGGTGAAACTAAAATGAAGTTCCAACAGTTACAATAGGTACAGTTATCGGTATGGTTACAATTAGTAGAGGAAGGACTAAACATACAGTTACAACTATGAGGGTATAAGGTATGGTATAATAATGGTTCAATTACTGGACCAGTAATCCAGAGATCTGGACTAATGATTCAGCAGAGCAATTAGGGATGGGTAATAAATATTGGCCCAGCCAGTGACGCCCACATTCTGTGAACGTTTTTTTAAGAAGTGCGAATCAAACACTTCTAAGAGATTATCCTTGGGACATGGACATAAGACCCATAGACCATAAGACATAGGGGCAGAATTAGGCCACTCGGCCCATTGAGTCTGCTCCACCATTCAATCATGGTTGATATTTTTCTCATCCCCATACACGTGGCTGGCAAGCTCAGCATTTATTGCCCATCCCTAGTTCTCCAAGAGCCACTGTTTTGTTTTTAAACTGATGAATCCATGTGGCTCACTCAGCCACTTTCAAAGGACGATTAACAGTCAGTCACATTGGTTTGGGGCTGGAGGTACATACAGCTCTATCCAGCAAGAAAAATGGATTTCCTTCCCTAATCCACAGCGATGTTTAAGAGGACCGTAGCTATTTACAAATAGATGAAGAGAAGGACTGGTGATTGTGGTACATGGGTGAGAGGGTGAACTGTGACGAGGATGCAGAGATCCTTCAGAATGATCTGGACAGGTTGGGTGAGTGGGCAAATCAATGGCAGATGCAGTATAATTTGGATAAGTGTGAGGTTATTCCTATTGGGAGCAGAAACAAGTAGGCAGATTGCTACCTGAATGGCTGTAAATTGGGAGAGGGGAGTGTGCAGTGAGACCTGGGTGTCCTTGTGCACCAGTCACTGAAGGCAAGCATGCAGGTGCAGCAGGCGGTAAAGAAGGCAAATGGTATGTTGGCCTTCATTGCGGGAGGTTTCGAATACAGGAGCAGGGATGCGTTGTTACAATTATACAGGGCCTTGGTGAGGCCACACCTAGAGTATTGTGTGCAGTTTTGGTCTCCTTTTCTGAGGAAGGATGTTCTTGCTCTCGAGGGAATGCAGTGAGGGTTTACCAGGCTGATTCCGGGGATGGTGGGACTGATGCATGAGGAGAGATTGACCAGGTTTGGATTGTTTTCGCTGGAGTTCAGACGAATGAGGGGGAATCTCATAGAGACTTATAAAATTCTAACAGGACTGGACAGGGTAGATGCAGGGAGGATATTCCCGATGGTGGGGGAGTCCAGAACCAGGGGTCACAGTCTGAGGATTCGGGGTAGACCATTTAGGACGGAGGTGAGGAGACATTTCTTCACCCAAAGAGTGGTGAGCCTGTGGAATTCATTACCACAGGAAGTAATTGATGCCAAAACATTGAACGTATTCAAGAGACGGCTGAATATAGCACTTGGGGAAATGGGATCGAAGGTTGTGGGGAAAAAGCAGGATTAGGCTACTGAGTTGGATGATCAGCCATGATCGTGATGAATAGTGGAGCAGACTCAAAGGGCCAAATGGCCTCCTCCTGCTCTTATCTTCTATGTTTATTCTGCAACAAATTCCCACCGTTAACTGTGTATTTCAACATTGTGACACTACTGGTCTACATGCAGAAGACTGGGAGAGTGGGGACTAATTGAATGCATCTTCCCAAGAGCAGGCAAGAGTGCCCCTTGAATCAAATGGCTCCTTCCCCATTAAAAAGCCTATGGGATACATTTTCCAGTCCCACCCACTGTGGGAACCACCCGAGGGTTGGACGGAAAATCTGACAGACCACCGAATGGTCCATTGACTCTGGGCAGAAATTTCCGTTCACAGAGTGGATGGGACTGTGAAACCTCGCCCTACGAATCAGACCAGTCCCTAACGCTTCCCCCCCCACACCCTGGACAAAAGGTGAGATCGATACCAAGGCCCATGGACTCCGACAATGCCAAAAGATGATTGAAAATAGTCACGGTGATTTGGCAAGACTATTTACCAGCCCTGCCTGCATAGGAATGACGGACGATTGAAAGGTCTGATAACCGTGGGCGGAATTCCCAGTCTCAGGTCAGAAAATTGCACCCTACGCTTTTGCTCTCGACCAGGTTACATGTCAGATACTGAAACTGGCCTCAGTGCCCAAACCCAGGATCGGAAATGGGAATCCAGGCAGGATTCCACTCCAAAAAAAACCTCTAAGCCATGAAGATCGGTCGTGACTTTTTTTTTTAAGCCATTGGCAGATCAACCTAATTGTTAATGAAAATCCTATTCTTGCATGAACTTTACCATCACCATTATAAGCTTGCGGACACATTGGACACCATTGTTAGGGTAGCACGGTGGCACAGTGGTTGGCACTGCTACCTCACAGCGCCTGGCACTGCTACCTCACAGCGCCAGGGACCCAGGTTCAATTCCCAGCTTGGTTCTCAGTTTGTGTGGTGTCTGCCCGTTCTCCCCGTGTCTGAGTGAATTTCCTCCGGGTGCTCCGGTTTCCTCCCAGAGTCTGAAAGACATACTGGTGAGGTGCATTGGCCATGCTAAATTGTCCCTCAGTGTACCCGAACAGGTGCCGGAGTGTGACGACGCGGGGATTTTCACAGTAACTTCATTGCAGTGTTAATATAAGCCTACTCGCGGCAATACTAAATAAACTTGCATGTCCACATTGAGAATGAGAAATTGTCGATGCAAATTCCACCCACGTAACGTAGGTGTTCAGCTACTTTTGTTTAGAAAACACAAGCGCCAATGGAACGGGTGAACAAATCTACCAGCTGTTGACCACTAAACTTGGCTAGACCGCCAGTCATAGCGCTGACTAATAACAAAACCATCGTTTAGACTAAGTATACCAGTGGAAAGTAAACCCACCTATTATTTTTGAAACGCATCTGTGAAAATGTGTGAGAAAAAAAAAGTCCTTAATTTTGCACAAAGACAATGTCCGAGTTTCACAAAACAACACAGCGAAGGCCTGTCCTGTAACTCCAATCATAGGATCCTACGGTGCACAAGGCGGCCATTCGGCCCATCGAGTCTGCACCAACCATAATCCCACTTAGGCCTTATTCCCTTAACTCCATGCATTTACCTAGCTAGTCCTGCTGACACTAAGGGGCAATTTAGCATGGTCAATGCACCTAACCCGCACATCTTTGGACTGTAGAAGGAAACCCACGCAGACACAGGGAGAATGTGCAGACTCCGGAATCCCCCCCCCATTTACTCAGGTCTGCCATCTGCCTCACAGCGCCAGGGACCCGGGTTCGATTCCCGGCTTGAGTCACTGTCTGTACGGGGTTTGCACATTCTTTCCGAGTCTGTGTAGGTTTCCTTCGGGTGCTCCGGTTTCCTCCCACATTCCAACTTGTGCAGGTTAGGTGGATTGGCCATGCCAAATTTCCCCTCAGTGTCAGGGGTGGCCCACCTAGGGTAAATGGGTTATGGGAATAGAACCTGGGTGGGATTGCGGTTGGCGCAGACTCGATGGCCTCCTTCTGCACTATAGGATTCTATGATTCTATTACTGAGTCTAGCTTTCAATCTTGGACTTTATTAATTAAATTTAAACTGCATGAGGTGCCTTGGTGGGATTTGAACCCGGATCCTGGGGCTGTAGATTACGAGCCCATTGACTAGATTATTAGTGATCCACACCGTCTCCCCTTGGTACACACAAGCTCTACCCTCCGGTTCTTTACAATACCCTTCTCCAACCCCTCCCAATCCATCCTATATCCATCCGCCTTCTCTTTAACTGCGTGCCGACACGTAAACACATATTCCAGAAATGGAAACTTTTCCACAGCTTGTTCCCCACCTCTGGCGTTTGCAGCAAAACACACAACAACAAAGCTCAAGGAAAACAAAACCTTGCTTCATCTCAGCCCCATTGGCACATTCTTTCCACTATTCATCTCCCCGCTGAGTGGGGGGGGGCGATTGGAAAGTACTTGCCTTTCCCCAGGCAGCGAGTGGCAGCGAGTCAATGGGGAGGAATGTGGTGGCTGACACCAGCACGGGATTGCTCTTTACTCCCTCACAGGCCTCAAATGTGGCCTGCAGTCATCAGCACCGTGCTCAGAACTCACTATGGCCTTACCATACACTCACCCCACTCCACTCCTTCTCCGAGCGTTTGCCCCAAAGGATGCAACCCGAGCTTCCCCACCACAATTCAAAACAAATCTGAGAGAAACATCTGGAAGTAAGACAGGGAATTAAACAAAAACCCGAGTCCAGATATTCTTCTATTTTAGCTATTAAATTGGGTACAACTTTCTGGAACTTTTTTCTTTATTCCCTAACTTTAAGTTCATTTATCGATGTCATAAGTAGGTTTACATTAACACTACAGTGAAGTTACTGTGAAAATCCCCCAGTCGCCACACTCCTGTTCAGGTACACTGAGGGAGTATTAGCATGGTCAATACACCTAACCAGCACGTCTTTCGGACTGAGAGGGAAAACCGGAGCACCCAGAGGAAACCCACGCAGACACGGGGAGAACATGCAGACTCCACACAGACAGTGACCCAAGCCAGGAATCGAACCCAGGTCCCTGATGCTGTGAGAATCATAGAATCCCTACAGTGCAGTAGGAGGCCATTCGGCCCATCAAGTCTGCACCAACCACAATCCCACTCAGGCCCTATTCCCGTAACCCCACATTATTTACCCTGCTAATCCCCTGACACGAGGGTCAATTTAGCACGGCCAATGCACCTAACCTGCACATCTTTGGACTGTGGGAATAAACCAGAGCACCCAGAGGAAACCCACGCAGACACGGGGAGAACATGCAGACTGCACACAGACAGTCATCCGAGGCCAGAATTGAACCCAGATCCCTGGCGCTGAGAGGCAGCAATGCTAACCACTGTGCCACATGTGGACCAGACCAGGTACGGCTGGAAGATTTCCTTCCCTAAAGGGACATTAATGAACCAGATGGGTTTTTATGACAATCGATGAGTTTCATAGGCACCTTTCAATTACAGATTTAAAAAATAAAATGAATTGGATTTAAATTCCACGGAGGTAGGATTGGAACTTCTGTCACAAAAGCATGAGATTGGGCCTCTGTATTACTAGACCAGTGATATTAACCCCATTGCAACCACCCCCTCAAGTCAGTGCTTTCCAGACCAGAACAACTCGCTGAAGAATAATTCTCATCTGCCCCTCTGGTAATATGTCGATCCGTCCCATAAACAATCTCCTCGCTCTGTCTGGGTAAAGGGCCTGTAGTGTTACAACTTACTTCACGCACTCTGTAAAGATCTCCTTACAAGGACTCTGCTCCAGTTTCTCTCGACACTGTTTCACCGTTTCCACAGGCACTTCAGGTAGATGGGCCACCGACTGCAAATACACAACACCAGCATTATAAGGATAAACACTCAACAATAACTTGCATTTAAATAGCGCCACAAGAACAGCAAAACATCCCAAGTCACTTTGCAGTAGCAAATTTGACACCCAGCCACAGAATGAGATACAGGAGCAGACAATCAACAGCTTGATTAAAGAGGTAGGTGTGATGGAATGTCTTGAGGGAGGGGAGGGAGATTCAGGGGGTGTATTCCAGAGCTTGGGTCCCACAGCAGCTAAAGGCCTCTCCACCAGTGGAGCAGTGAAACTAGGGGCGTGCAAGAGTCCAGAATGCAAGATTTCGGAGGGTCGTAGGGCTGGAGGCAATTAAAAGTAAAGTTTATTTATTAGCCACAAGTAAGGCTTACATTAACACTGCAATGAAGTTACTGTGAAATTCCCCTAGTCGCCACACTCCAGCTCCTGTTCGGGTCAATGCATCTAACCAGCACGTCTTTCAGACTGTGGGAAGAAACCGGAGCACCCAGAGGAAACCCACGCAGACACGGGGAGAATGTGCAAACTCCACACAGACAGTGACCCAAGCCGGAAATCGAGGTCCCTGGCGCTGTGAGGAAGCAGTGCTAACCACTGTGCCACCATGCCACCCTCAGATTCAAAAATGCATCTGGGCAGCCGTACCTGGGTGTCTATGTTCATGAATCGCAGAAAGTCGGTATGCAGGTGCAGCATGTATTAAAAAAAGGCAAATGGGATGTTGGCATTTATCACAAAGGGACTGGAGTATTAGAGTGGAGAAGTGTCGTCGCAACTGTATAGGATGTTGGTGAGACCACATCTGGAGTATTATGTCCAGTTTTGGTCTCTTTATTTGAGGAAGGATGTTGCGGCATTGGTGGCAGTTCAGAGGAGGTTCACCAGATTGATTCCAGAGATGAATGGGTTGACGTATGGGGAGAGATTAAACAGTTTGGACTTGTACTGAATGGACTTTAGAAAGGCAAGAGGGGATTTGATCGAGATTTATAAAAATTTTAAAACGGGATTGTTAAAGTAAATGTAGACCAAATGTTTCCTCTTATGGGGCAATCTAGAACAAGAGGTCACAGGTATAGGCTGAGAGGCGGTAGATTTAAAACTGAGTTGAGGAGAAACTACTTCTCGCAGAGGGTGGTGAATTTGTGGAACTCGCTGCCCCATAGCGCGGTGGAGTCTGAATCATTGAATGGATTCAAGGGGATAGATATATTTCTAATAAAATAAGGGATGAGGGGAACAGGTGGGGAGGTGGGTTTGAGAGCAGGGAGAGATCAGCCACGATCTGATTGAATGGCGGAGCAGGCTCGGAGGGCTGAATTTGCCGACTTCTGCTCCTAATTCCTAAGTTCCTATTACAGAGATAGGGAGGGACAAGGCCTTGAAGGCATCTGAAAACTGGAATGAACATTTTAAAATAGAGGCACTGCTGGGCCAGGAGCCAATGGAAGTCCGCGAACACTGAAGTGGAGGATCATAGTTTATAGAAGGAGGCCATTTGGCCCATCCCACAGATGCTGGCGCACAACAAGTGTAACTCATTGGTCCAACTCCCTTGACTTTTCCCTCAACCCTGCTTTTATATTTTGCTTAAAAGATGAATATGACAGGGCGATGGTTAGGATACCTGCAGAGTTTAGGATGAGGTCAGGTTTACAGAGGTTGGTCTGTCTCTGTCTAAAATCAGTTCCCTGTACCGCATCAGCATTCTCCCTTCAATAACCGATCTGTCTTTATAGTTGAGTGGGTTGATGCATCAGATAGCTGGACTCTATGGATCAGGAGAGCTCTGAGCACAACTCCTGCATCTGTGCCACGTTTGCTGGAATGGCAACACTTTGATTTGATTTATTATTGTCACATGTATTAACAAGTATTGTTTCTTGCGCGCTATACAGACAACACAGTGGCAGATTGGGGATCAGCAATACTAGAAAGGCAGCAGGAGCCAGGCCTATACATAATGCACATAAGAATTAGGAGGACTGGCCGCTTGGCCCCTTGAGCCTGCTCTGACATTCATTCGAATCCTGCCACGGCAGATGGTGGAATTTGAATCCAATAAAAAAATATCTGGAATCAAGAATCTACTGCTGACCATGAAACTATTGTCGATTGTCAGAAAAACCTATCTGGTTCACTAATCTCCTTTAGGGAAGGAAATCTGCCGTCCTTACCCGGTCTGGCCTACGTGTGACTCCAGAGCCACAGCAATGTGGTTGACTCTCAAGAGCAACTAGGGATGGGCAATAAATGCTGGCCAGCCAGCGACACCCATGTCCCATGAATGAAATTTTTAAAAAGTAAGATCACGGCTGATCTGATTGTAACTCAAAATCCACATGCCACCTACCCCCAATAACCTTTCATCCTCTTGCTCAGCAGGGATCTGCCATCTCAAGGCACATTCGCTATGAGATCATTAATTAATCCTCTCCCGTTGCACAATACCAGGTCTGGTGTAACCTGCTTTCAGGTTTCCTATGTTGCAATGCTAAACACCTCTGCTCAGCACAATCAAAACTAAAACCTCACCATAAAGAAGCAAGTTTTAAAAACACCTGGCTTTGACCCATCATTTGAAGGTGTGCAAGGATGGATCTGGATCATTCTAGAAGGACATGGGCAGCAGGCGCAGGGGTAACAGCACGAAGATCCCCTCCAACTCACAAAGCACCCTGACTTGGAATTATGTTGCCATTCCTTCATCATCACTGGGTCAAAATCCTGGAACTTCCTTCCTAAAAGGACAGCGGAAGTTTTAGGATTCCTGGTGGAATAGTTGACCACATGGGCTGATCGCTCAAGAAAGCAATCACTACCTTCTGGAGGGCACTTAGGGATAGGTCATATATGTTGACCGTGTCACCTTCTGCAAACAAATTTTTTAAAATGCCTTCAAACATTTTCTGTCCCTCCTTCACCCTCACTGGGTCCCTCCTTCCCTAACAGCATTGTGGGTGTACCTACACCAGATGGACTGCAGCAGTTCAAGAAGGCAGATCACCACCATCTTCTCAAGGGCAACTAGGCGGCCTGGTGGCACAGTGGTTAGCACTGCTGCCTCACAGCGCCAGGGACCTGGGTTTGATTCTCGACTTGGGTCACTGTCTATGTGGAGTTTGCACGTTTTCCCCGTGTCTGCATGGGTTTCCTCCGGGTGCTCCGGTTTCTCCCACAGTCTGAAAGACGTGCTGTTTAGGCGCATTGACCCGAACAGGCGCCAGAATGTGGCGACTAGGGGAATTTCACAGTAACTTCACTGCAGTGTTAATGTAAGCCTCACTTGTGACTCAAATAAACTTTACTTTACTTTAGAAATGGACAACAAACACTGACCTAGCCAGCTACACCCACATCGCATGAAAGAATGAAAGTTGAGTAAAAGCATCAGTAGAACACTCAAAAGATGAGATAGAAACATAGAAAAACTACAGCACAAAACAGGCCCTTCGGCCCCACAAGTTGTGCTGAACATATCCCTACCTTTTAGGCCTACCTATAACCCTCCATCCTATTAGGTCCCATGTACTCATCCAGGAGTCTCTTAAAAGACCCTATTGAGTTCGCCTCCACCACCACTGACGGCAGCCGATTCCACTCGCCCACCACCCTGTATGTGAAAAACTTCCCCCAAACATTTCCCCTGTACCTACCCCCCAGCACCTTAGACCTGTGTCCTCTCATAGCAGCCATTTCCACCCTGGGAAAAAGCCTCTGAGAGTCCACCCGATCTATGCCTCTCAACATCTTATACACCTCTATTAGGTCTCCTCTCATCCTTTGTCTCTCCAAGGAGAAAAGACCGAGCTCCCTCAGCCTATCCTCATAAGGCATGCCACTCAATCCAGGCAACATCCTTGTAAATCGCCTCTGCACCCTTTCAATCTTTTCCACATCCTTCCTGTAATGAGGCGACTAGAACTGAGCACAGTACTCCAAGTGGGGTCTGACGAGGGTCTTATATAGCTGCATCATTATCCCCAGACTCCTAAACTCAATCCCTCGATTGATAAAGGCCAGCATACCATAAGCCTTCCTAACCACCTCCTCCACCTGCGGGGCCGATTTTAGAGTCCTATGGACCCGGACCCCAAGGTCCTTCTGATCCTCTACAGTACTAAGAGTCTTTCCCTTTATATTGTACTCCTTCATCCCATTCGTCCTGCCAAAATGGACCACTACGCATTTATCTGGGTTGAAGTCCATCTGCCACTTCTCCGCCCAGTCTTGCATCCTATCTCTGTCCCTCTGTAACTTCTGACATCCCTCCAGACTATCCACAACCCCACCAACCTTCGTGTCATCGGCAAACTTACCAACCCATCCCTCCACTTCCTCATCCAGGTCATTTATGAAAATGACAAACGGCAAGGGTCCCAGAACAGATCCCTGGGGCACACCACTGGTGACCGACCTCCAATTAGAAAAAGACCCATCTATACACACACTCTGCCTCCTTTGGGCAAGCCAGTTCTGGATCCACAGGGCAGCAGCCCCTTGGATCCCATGCCCTCTCACGTTTTCGAGAAGCCTTGCATGGGGGACCTTATCGAACGCCTTGCTAAAATCCATATAAACCACATCTACCGCTTTCCCTTCGTCAATGTGTTTAGTCACATTTTCGAAGAACTCCACCAGGCGTGTAAGGCACGATCTGCCTTTGACAAAGCCATGCTGAGTATTCTTGAGCATACTAAACCTCTCTAAATGCTCATAAATCTTGTCCCTCAGGATCTTCTCCATCAGTTTACCAACCACTGAGGTTAGACTCACCTGTCGGTAATTTCTTGGGCTATCCCTATTCCCCTTCTTGAAAATAGGAACCACACCCGCAATCCTCCAATCCTCGGGCACCTCTCCCGTCTCCATCGACGACGCAAAGATCATCGCCAGAGGCTCTGCAATCTCTTCCCTCGCCTCCCACAGTAACCTGGGGTACATCCCATCCGGACCTGGCGACTTATCTATCTTGATGCCCTTCAAAGATTCCAGCACAACCTCTTTGTTAAAGTCCACATACTCAATTTTTTCAGTCCACCGCAAGCCCACAGTACATCCACCCATGTCCTTCTCCTCTGTGAAAACCGAGGCAAAATACTCATTAAGCACCTCTGCTATTTCTACTGGTTCTGTACTAATTTTTCCGCCTTCACCTTTTATAGGCCCCTATTCCTTCATACTTCCAACTGCACAGTTACCATGGGAAGTCTGTTCTACACAATCGCCATCACCAATTTCAGTTAATTGTCAATCGTCCACCCCTCGTTAACCCACCCAGGAAAAACACCTTCCCTTCAACATACCAATCATGCCCAAAGATTTTTTAAAGGTTTGTGCCTTCAGTAGCCTACTCTACAAGGAATTATTTTAATCAATTCTACCGTGACTCACCTTGGGCAGCTCTGAGTTCGAAGATTATGGGTTCAACTCCCACTCCCAAGACCTGAGCACATAATCTAGGCTGACATTCCAACGCAGTACTGAGGGAGCCCTGCACTATCAGAGGAGGCATCTTTTGGATGCGGTGTCAAACGGAGGAGCCACCTGCCCTCGCGGAAGGACAAAAGATCCCACACCACCATACTGAAGAAGAGCAAAGGAGTTCTCCTCAGCATCCTTGCTGATATCTATTCCTCACTCAACATCACCAAATAGATGATCTGTTCTCACTGCCATTTGTGGGACCATGTTGTGCTAAAATTGCCTTCTTACCTATATTACAACAGTGCGGTGGTTCAAAAAGTACTTCACCGATCACAAAGTGCTTTGGGATGTCTCAAGCTCAGGAATTTTACAATTGAGGCGCTATTAATAATTGAAGTTCATTCAAATAACGGAAAGATGACTAACTCCTGTGTCATATATGCAACACCTCCAGCAAAGGTTGGTGGGAGAGACAGAGAAAGGGGGTGGGAACATAAACGGAAGAAGAATCAACAAGGAAAGGAAGATGGAAAACAATTAATTACAGTTTAGGATGCATTTTTAAATCTCAAACGCGAGAATAGAAAGTTTCATAAGTGGAGTTTTCTTCATAATTATGCATCAAAACATAATGGATTCGTTCAGGACAACAGGAAAAGCTATTAAGGGACTTACCCCATTGTTGAAATGGGTGTCTAAAAGCTGGAGTCCACAATCTCTTCGCTTCTCATCTGGAGCCACCTCATAATCTGCCTGGAAACAAAGAGCATTCATCGCAATTAGACCATCAGCAGCAAAACAGTAGGGCCAAGAGTTTAAACAATCTGATGTAGCTATATTCACTTCTTCACAATGGGAGCAGAGAGAGGAATTACATGGCACCCTCTCTTGGATTAACTACAGATGAGAAACCTTATCATCTTGCATTTCTACTTTGACTGCTTTTCCCCCCTTTGTCACTCCTTGTATACAAGTCCCTCCATGGCTTCATCCTTCCCCATCTCTGCCCCGTGAGTTGACCACACAACTCTCCACGCTCCTTCAATTCTGGCTTCTTACGCATACTCTACCACCCCAGGCATCCAGGCCTTCATTAGCCCAGGCCTGAAGATCTGCAACTCTCCACTATAAATGCGGGTAATTGGGATTAGTTTAGGGGTTTAAAAAAAAGGGCGGCATGGACAAATTGGGCCAAAGGGCCTGTTTCCATGCTGTAAACCTCTATGACTCTAACTCCCTCCCAAAACCTTTCTGCCCCCTTTACAACACTGCTTAAAACCTACCTCTGACCAAGCATTTGGTCACCTGTACTACTTTAGCTCAGTGAGTCCTGTGAAGCAGCTTAGGATGTTGTGCTATGTAAAAGGCTCTATTTAAATGCAAGCTGTTGTTGTTCCTTCATCTTCACTCACATTGCTATGCATAGCGTTGCATTTTTCACTTCCTTATTTCCCTTGGCAGCTCAGGAGCTCTATGCTTAGATTTTCACTTCCTATGACTAACCACTGGCAAGCCGCAAGATTAGAGAAGGAGGTACATTTCAAAGTAAGTTTCACACCTCTTCCAATGCCAGTATATTAACCCCAGCGAGCTCTAATTTTAAAAATTCATTTACAGGATGTGGGTGTCGCTGGCTAGACCAGCATTTATCGCCCATCCCTAATTGCCCTTTGAGATGATAATGTCGAGCCGCCCTCTTGAACCGCAGTCCATCTTGTGTAGGTACACCCACCATGCTGTTAGGGAGAACATTGGTGTTCATTAGATTTACCCAGCCCCTATATAGATTGAAGGCACCCACGATCATCGTATTACTCTCGTTACACAGCAGGAGATCACCAAGGCTCCCTGGGGCAGCACTTTCCAAACCCACAAACCCATTGCAAAGGTTCTTTGTCCTTGCAGAATCATTATTTCTTTTCTGGTTTTCCTATTGGTACTCCACCCTCCCCACCAAGTTTAGGAATAGTAGACCCAATCAGCCCGAAGCTGTGGTGCCATTAACAGCTCTGCTGGGGTAACAGCTCTTGTGTGTGGTGTGGTCCTGAAATCAAACATAAATCGTGCCAGTTTAATCTCCACAGATGCTGCTGGTTATTTCTCCATACCAGATTTGATGGTTTGAACCGCCCATTCGGCGACGGGTGATAAGGTGCAGTGTGGACATGTCAGGTACCATTGGAGAACATGGAGTTCTGGAAATCACCACTGGTGAAGGCCGCTCCATTATCGGAAACCAGGACCTCCGGTATTCCATGTGCGCTGAGGTTTTGCCACAATTTCTCGTAGTCTGAGTGGTAATGGAGCTCATTTGGTGCATCTCCAACCACTTGGGCGTCTACCATGATTAAAAACATGGAACCCATAAAGGGGCATGCAAAGTCCACATGTATACGCACCTGTGGCCTGCCAGGCCACGCCTTTTCTGATTTAATTTTCATTTGTCAGACAGCCACCCAAGGCTGGAATTGAACCTGGGTCCCTGGCGCTGCGAGGCAGCAGTGCTAACCACTGTGCCACCATGCCGCACCCAGGGCTTATGGCTAGACAGTCTATACCTCGGGACCTATGGTTTGGGTTCAGCAACAGGTTTACAAGCCCTCAGTCTCCGCTTCTTATTGGACGAGCCTCCACTACAACTGTTTGCTGGCCTATAAACAACTCCCACCAATGTTTGCTGTCCCCTGCTACTTCCTAGCTCCAACCAAACAGCTTTTAACATGTTATTCTTCCCAAATCTAAAGATCCTCTCTCACAAATGTACTGATCTCATTCCTTATTAACTGCGCTACTCCACCTCCTTTTCCTCTTTGCCCGTCCTTGTTGAATATCCTTCAATATTCAGTTCCCAGCCTTGGTCACCCTGCAGTCGCGTCTCTATTATGTCAATTAGATCATACCTGCCCACTTTAATTTGTGCCGTCCATTCTCCAACTTTGTCGAGAATGCGGTGTACATTCGGATAGAGTATCTTTAACTTCACTGCAGTGTTAATGTAAGTCTACTTGTGACACTAATAAAT
Source organism: Mustelus asterias (assembly GCF_964213995.1). NCBI lineage: Eukaryota > Metazoa > Chordata > Chondrichthyes > Carcharhiniformes > Triakidae > Mustelus > Mustelus asterias. The sequence continues at coordinate 137,021,119 of NC_135806.1, forward strand.
AAACTTTAAAAACTTAAACTATACTGCGTATCACCAAGGAGCCTTTTATTTGTTCCGTGGAGTGACTGCATGAGGTCTGCATCAAAGGCCGTTCTTAGGTTTAATTCTTGCTTCTTTTACATCCCCAATTTTAATTTATTTTTTATATTCGTTCATGGAATGTGGGCGTCGCAGGTTAGGCCCAGTATTTATTGCCCATCCCTAATTGCCCTTGGGAAGGTGGAGGTGAGCTGCCTTCTTGAACCATCTGGCAACCTCAATGGTTATGCCTTCAGCTGCCTAGGCCCCAAGCTACAAATGATCTAAACTTCTGCGCCCCTTTAAGATGCTCCTTAAAATCTACATCTTTGACCAAGCTTAATCATAGAATCCCTATTGTGCAGGTGGTGGTCATTCAGCCCATCGAGCCTGCATCGACAACAATCCCAAACAGGCCCTATCCTGTAACCCCGCATATTTACCCTGCTAATCCCCCTGGCACTAAGGGGCAATTTAACACAGGCACGGGGAAAATGTGCAAACTCCACACAGACCGTCACCCGAGGCCGGAATCGACCCCTGGTCCCTGGTGCTGTGAGGCAGCAGTGCTAACCACTGTACTACCATGACACCCATACTTCTCGTCATCTGGCCTAATATGCAGCTAATCCTGTGATGCACTTTGGTGCATCTTATTTTGTTAAAGACACTTTGACAAAGACAAATTGCTGCCATTAATTCTACCAAAGCAAGTCACTCGGGTTTTCTGAGTGTTGGAGCTGAACTGCCCAAATCCAAAAGGAAACGTGAAACAGCTGCCAGAACAGTTTTGAAATTTGTGTAGTATGAGGTTTTCTGAAATCAGGAAGTGACTTCTCAGACCACTTCTGATGATTTCATATTAAAGTGAAGCATTTACTAAAATAAACAAATTACACTTAAGCACAAGAACAGCTTGACATAGTTAACAGTACTTTATAAACCTTTCCAAACAGACCTTAGCTGAAATAACTCAAGAGTTAAATTCCCCTTTAAAAGGCAACAGTCCTTATAGATTTTCTGATCTATACAATTCTGGTAATTTTACCACACAGTGCCCTAAAGCTCTTAGCATCATAGAATCATAGAAATCCTACAGTGCAGAAAGAGGCCACCTGGCCCATCGAGTCTGCACCGACCACAATCCTACCCAGGCTCTACCCCCATATCCCTAAATATTACCCGCTAATCCCTCTAACCTACGCATCTCAGGACACTAAGGAGTAATTTTAGCATGGCCAATCAACCTAACCCGCACATCTTTGGACTTGGGGAGTTCTGTGAGTGTGACAGGTCTGGCCTTACCTACACTGCCTTTTTTAAGATCCTATCAGCAACCACAATGTTTTCTTTGAGATCTCAGCAGTTAACACCCACACCCACATACAGGCATCAGTGTTTTCTTAAATGTGTGTTCCCTTTTGATCTTATCCTCTATTGTTTCCTACAGTACTTTAGAAATTTCCTTCCTCAGAATTGGTCAACCCTTTAGTAAACTTATCCTATTCCTCCTCATCTATTTATAACCTTCCTAATATATGTTTTGAAATACAATAGCCAACTTCAATCCACCTCTTTGTTGGCCGAGGGCAAACTCTCCTGGCACCCTCAGTTCATAAACATATCAGGCCACTTGCCTTCACATCTTACATACAGATGTTTGACCATTGCAAGCTTTCTGTCTTAATCCCCAGAAGCTTGTTTTCCGATGTATACAATATGACAAGTGATATTCCAAAAACAAGAAATATTAAAACTCCTTTTTCTTGGCATCTAAGAAGGTGATTGCATTTACCACTAGTAGCTGGGCAAAGGTGCTATAAGTATTTTTTCCTTTTTGTTCTTTCATTTGTCACACACTAAGCCCCCACAGATGCAAGAGGTTTAAACAGCTTGTGATAAACCATTAGTGAATCTTACATTGATTCTAAGTCAAGATTACCCTGCGCCATCATCATGCCTGCAAATTAACTCGGACCACCTTGGGAATTGAGTGAATGACATTTAGCCTATGATGTTCTTGTGAAGCCAGATCTGGATTTCCACCAAGGAGTGTAGCAGTCACAAAGTGCATATAAATCATGTGACAACATGCTTGGGAGGAATAGGTGAATTTGGGTCAAAAACGCAACCTCTGAGGTTTCCCGAGCTTCACTTCAGTTGTAAACTAATAGGTCACGATTGATGACTGCCACGGCAGGGCAGACTCAAGGGGCTGAATTTGCCTACTTCTGCTCCCAATTCCTATGTTCCTATTAGTCAACATTTCCATCATTGATATATCGGGTGGTAGAAGGCACCTTGGCTGTTTTTCCTATAGCAACTCCAATCTTCTTGCTTGGGTGAGAAGATTGGGGGAAATGAAGATCTTATAGAAACTTACAAGATTATGAAGGGAATCGATAAGAAAGAAGCAGGGAGATTGTTTCCACTGGCGGGTGAAATCAGAACTCGGGCCTCAAAATAAGGGGGAGCAGATTTAGGACTGAGTTGAGGAGGAACTTCTCCACCCAAAGGATTGTGAATCTGTGGAATTCCCTGCCCAGTGAAGCAGTTGAGGCCACCTCATTGAATGTTTCTAAGGCAAGGATAGATAAATTTTTGAACAGTAAAGGAATTAAGGGTTATGGTGAGCGGGCAGGTAAGTGGAGCTGAGTCTACAAAAAGATCAGCCATGATCTTATTGAATGGCAGAACAGGCTCGAAGGGCCAAATGGCCCACTCCTGCTCCTAGTTATGTTCTTATTCAGACTTACCACCGCATCCTGGAATTCAGTACATCTCTTTAATTCTAATCGGGTCTCACAGAACTGCCTGAAAAGGTTCCTTCCAATCGGTTGCTTGTCACAAAGATTGTAGTAATCCCTTTCTGAAAATAAAAACAAAGTGGTTTATTAACCTTCGGAGCACAGAAGCCACAGCATAAATCAATGTGATATCAGTAGCTTGCATCTTGCAAATCTATGGGAAGCTGAATATGTGGGAGGATAATGGTTATCCAGATAATATAAATCTCCACAACAAGTTTTCCACGAAATTAACCAGCTCAAGTCGAGATTTGGCACCACTCAAGGATGTTCTTTGCTCCCTTCCTCCCTCATCCAGCTTCTTTAAGGATTTAGTTACAGGAACCCTCTTCTTTCACACAAGGGTGGGTACCAACTTAAAATCTGGAACACTCTCCCTCCCAAAAAAGGTGCCAAGGCTGAGGGTCAGTCAAAAATTGCAAAATTGAGATTGATAGATTCTTCTTCAGGCCAGGGGCATTAGGGGGCATGGCAGTAACTGACCATGGCTCCTCCAACAGCTCCTCCCAAACACACCTCAAGGACAAGAGCAACAGATGTGTGGGAAACCTGCAAGTTCCCATCCAAGTGACACGTCATCCTGACTTGCAGTCAATTCTCCATTGCCCTCCTCATCACGGAGTCAAAAATCAATAAACACAGCGGTAGCAAAGTCACAAGGACAGCAGTGACTCAGGAAGGTGAATAACCAAACCTTCTCCAGGGCAAATAGGAATAGCGATAAATGCTGTTCTTGCCAGTAATGTTCACATCTAACAAATAAACAAAAAAAACATGGGTAAAAAAATTAATCTGGAGAGGTAGATAGTCAACATCTTTTCCAAAAGGTAGGGGAGTCTAAAGGTGAGAGGGGAGAGATAAAGGGTCCAGAGGGGCAATCTTTTCATACACAGGGTGGTGAGTGTCTGGTTCGAGCTGCCAGAGGTAGTAGCAGAAGCGGGTACAATTTTGACTTTCAAAAAACATTTAGACAGTTACATGGGTAAGAGGGATATGGGCCAAACGCGGGCAATTGGGACTAGCTTAGTGGTAAAAACTGGACAGCATGGACAAATTGGGCCGAAGGGCCTGTTTCCATGCTGTAACTTCTATAACAGCCATGATCTAATCGAATGGTGCGATGTCGTTGTGATATCACTAGACTATTCATCCAGAAACTCAGCTAACATTCTGGGGACCAGTGTTTGAATCCCGCCACGGCAGATGGTGGAATTTGAATTCAATAAAAACATCTGGAATTAAGAACCTATTGATGATCGTGAAACCATTGTCGAAAAAACCCATCTTTCTTAATGTCCTTTTAGGGAAGGAAATCTGCCATCCTTACCTGGTCTGTCCTACATGCAACTCCAGAGCCACAGCAATGTGGTTGACTCTCAACTGCCCTCCAAGCGCAACTAGGGATGGGCAATAAATGCTGGCCAGCCAGCGACGCCCATGTCCCATGAATGAATTAAAAGAAAAGGCTGATGGCCTGCCATCAAGATGATCAGGTTAACATTGCAGGCATAACTCTTCTTTCTCATGCTAATGAACCAGTTTAGCACTTCCTGGAATCTAAAAAAATACTTATGGTACTGAGGCCATCAATTTTCCTTTCTGACAGATATAACTGTATCACTGGAGGCGGTTCCTTTGATCTCCACACCTCCATTGCAGAGGGCCTTTGTTTGCCATACTTAATTAAATCTTAAAATGTCAGGAGTGCCCCCCCCCCCCCCCACCACCTCTCCAAAGGCACCCCCCACCTCTCCACGAGCACCCAGTTCTTGCATCCACATCTGGATCAAGGTAAGGTTGTAATGAGGCCCCCAACACACTTCTCCCAGATTAATTTTGGTCTAAATGCTCTACCCAGCCATAACCAGATGAACTTGAAGGAAACCACAGTCATAACCACACAACCTTGAGTTTTGGAGCCAGGAGGTACAAAACTCTAGTGCGGCCACATTTGGAGTATTGCGTACAGTTCTGGTCGCCGTATTATAGGAAAGATGTGGCAGCGTTGGAAAGGGTGCAGAGGAGATTTACCAGGATGTTGCCTGGTATGGTGGGAAAATCGTATGAGGAAAGGCTGAGGGGCTTGAAGTTGTTTTCGTTAGAGACAAGAAGGTTAAGAGGTGACTTAATAGAGGCATACAAGATGATCAGAGGATTAGATAGGGTGGATAGTGCGAGTCTTTTTCCTCGGATGGTGTTGGCTAGCACGAGGGGACATAGCTTTAAATTGAGGGGTGAGAGATATAGGACAGATGTTAGAGGTAGGTTCTTTACTCAGAGAGTAGTAAGGGCGTGGAATGCCCTGCCTGCAGCAGTGGTGGACTCGTCAACGTTGAGAGCGTTCAAGTGGTTATTGGATAAACACATGGATGATATTGGAATAGTGTAGATTAGAGGGGCTTTAGATTGGTACCACTGGTCGGCGCAACATCGAGGGCCGAAGGGCCTGTACTGCGCTGTAATGTTCTATGTTCTATGTAACCTCCCAACAAAAATTTCCATGAGGAAATTTATAAATGCTCGTTAGGTGTCATCTGGAATACTGAGTCCAATTCTGGGTGTCATACTTGAGGAAGAATTTGAAGACATTGAAGAGAGGACAAAGGAGGTTCCCAAGAAAGGAAGGCTGGGAGGAAGGAGACTTGATAGAGGTATTCAAGATCCTGAGGGGGTATGGACAGGGTAAACAGGGGGAAAATTTCCCACTCAAGAGCATCAAGAAACAGAAGTGATGAGAGAGAGAGAAAAATCACCCAGAAGGATGCCGAAAATCTGAAAACAGAAAATGTTGGATTATCTCAGTGGTCTGGCAGCATCTGTGGAGTGAGAAATAGTGTTAATATTTTGAGTCCGTATGACTCTTCTGCAGAGCTCAAGAGGAATAGAAATGTGTTGGAGGTGGTGGGACAGAAGAAAAAGGTCAGCGATAAGCCAGAGAGAAGGATAGATCAATGGAGGTGTCATGGACATGAGACAAATGGAATGTTAATTGTAGCATTAAAGACTAAAGGAGGTGCTGAGAGTGGCATAAAGGTTAAAAGTGTTAATACAAAGAACAAAGAACAATACAGCACAGGAAACAGGCCCTTCGGCCCTCCAAGCCTGTGCCGCTCCTTGGTCCAACTAGACCATTCATTTGTATCCCTCCATTCCCAGGCTGCTCATGTGACTATCCAGGTAAGTCTTAAAACAATGCCAACGTGTCTGCCTCCACCACCCTACTTGGCAGCGCATTCCAGGCCCCCACCACCCTCTGTGTAAAAAACGTCCCTCTGATATCCGAGTTATACCTCGCCCCTCTCACCTTGAGCCAGTGACCCTTTCGTGATCGTCACCTCCAACCTGGGAAAAAGCTTCCCACTGTTCACCCTATCTATACCCTTCATAATTTTGTACACCTCTATTAGGTCTCCCCTCATTCTCCCTTTTTCCAGGGAGAACAAGCCCAGTTTACCCAATCTCTCCTCATAGCTAAGACCCTCCATAAGAACATAAGAAATAGGAACAGGGGTAGGCCATCTAGCCCCTCGAGCCTGCTCCGCCATTCAATAAGTTCATGGCTGATCTGAAGTGAATCAGTTCCACTTACCCACCTGATCCCTATAACCCCTAATTCCCTTACCGATCAGGCAACATCCTGGTAAACCTTCTCTGCACTCTCTCTAAAGCCTCCACATCCTTCTGGTAGTGCAGCGACCAGAACTGGACGCAGTACTCCAAATGTGGCCTAACCAGCATTCTATACAGCTGCAACATCAGACTCCAGCTTTTATACTCTATACCCCGTCCTATAAAGGCAAGCATACCATATGCCTTCTTCACCACCTTCTCCACCTGTGCTGCCACCTTCAAGGATTTGTGGACTTGCACACCTAGGTCCCTCTGTGTTTCTATACTCTTGATGGCTCTGCCATTTATTGTATAACTCCCCCCTACATTATTTCTTCCAAAATGCATCACTTCGCATTTATCTGGATTAAATTCCATCTGCCATTTCTCCGCCCAATTTTCCAGCCTATCTATATCCTGCTGTATTGCCCGACAATGTTCATCGCTATCCGCAAGTCCAGCCATCTTCGTGTCATCCGCAAACTTGCTGAATACACCAGTTACACCTTCTTCCAAATCATTTATATATATCACAAATAGCAGAGGTCCCAGTACAGAGCCCTGCGGAACACCACCGGAAAAAGACCCTTCGACTGTTACCCTCTGTCTCCTGTGGCCAAGCCAGTTTTCTACCCATCTAGCCACCTCTCCTTGTATTCCATGAGCCTTAACCTTCTTAACCAACCTGCCATGAGGGACTTTGTCAAATGGCTTACTGAAATCCATATAGACGACGTCCATGGCCCTTCCTTCGTCAACCGTTTTTGTCACTTCGTCAAAAAACTCCACCAAATTTGTAAGGCACAACCTCCCTCTTACAAAACCATGCTGTCTGTCACTAATGAGATTGTTCCGTTCTAAATGCGCATACGTCCTGTCTCTAAGAATTCTCTCCAACAACTTCCCTACCACGGACGTCAAGCTCACTGGCCTATAATTGCCCGGGTTATCCCTGCTACCCTTCTTAAATAACGGTACCACATTCGCTATCCTCCAATCCTCAGGGACCTCACCCGTGTCCAATGAAGAGACAAAGATTTCCGTCAGAGGCCCAGCAATTACATCTCTTGTCTCCCTGAGCTTGTCAGTTTTAATGTTACCTAAAAAACCTAACACTTCCTCCCTTGTAATGGAGATTCTCTCTAACGGGTCAACACCTTCCTCTGAGACACTCCCAGTCAACAAGTCCCTCTCCTTTGTGAATACCGATGCAAAGTATTCATTTAGAATCTCCCCTATTCCCTTGGGTTCTAAGCATAATTCCCCTTCTTTGTCCCTGAGAGGTCCGACTTTTTCCCTGACAACTCTTTTGTTCCTAATATATGAATAAAATGCCTTAGGATTCTCCTTAATCCTATCTGCCAAGAACATTTCGTGACCTCTTTTTGCCCTTCTAACTCCCCGTTTGAGTTCTTTCCTACTCTCTCTGTATTCCTCCAGAGCTCCATCTGTTTTCAGTTGCCTGGACTTAACGTACGCCTCTCTTCTTTTTGATCAGATCCTCAATTTCCCTGGTTATCCACGGCTCTCGAATCCTACCTTTCCTATCCTTCCTTTTTACAGGCACATGCCTGTACTGCAGCCTTATCAACTGTTCCTTAAAAGACTCCCACATGCCAGATGTGGACTTGCCCCCGAACAGCCTCTCCCAATCAACGGCCACCAATTCCTGCCTAATCCGGCTATAGTTAGCCTTCCCCCAATTTAGCACCCTACCCTTAGGACAACACTCGTCCTTGTCCATTACTATCCTAAAGTTAACAGAGTTGTGGTCACTGTTTGCCACATGTTCCCCTACTGAAACTTTGTTCTCCTATTAGGTCAGGTCGTCAAAGTTCAATGCTCAGTGAAAGCAAAACCAAAGAACAAGTGACAGATGGCCCAGTGGGGGGAGGGGTATAGTGGTGCTTTGCATTGGGACACAGAAAAGGCTGGGTCAAGATAGAGGAGAAAGGTCAGTCTAAAAGGTTGTTGAACTCAATATTGAGTCCTGAGGGATGTAGCGTGCCTAATCAGAAGATGAGATGTTGTTCCTCTAGTTTATATTGGGCTTCATTGGAGCATTGTATCAGGTCAAGGATGGATATGTGGGCAGGAGAGAAAGATAGTGAATTGAAATGGCAAACAACAGGAAGTTTGGGGTCACGCTTGTGGACTGATTGAAAGCGTTCTGCAAAGTGGTCGCCCAGTCTGCATTTAGGGAGACTGCATCTTTATAAAGTTCATTCATGGGATGTGGGGAGCACTCACTGGCCAGGTCAGGATTTATTGCCTTGGAACTGAGCGAGGTCACTTGAGTCAACAGCACTGCTGAGTCACATGTAGGCCAGACCAGGTAAAGATGGCAGATTTCCTTCCCAAAAGGACATCAGCGAACAATTGACAATGGAACTTTAATTCCAGATTTTTATTGAATTTAAATTTCACCATCTGCCGTGGTGGGATTCAAACCCGAGTCCTGGGTTCTCTGGAATTCTAGTCCAGTGACAGTACCACTGTGCCACTGCCTCCCTGCCAGCTATGATCTAACTGAATGGCGGAGCAGGCTCAGGGGATCAAATAGCCCATTCCTGCTCCTAATTCACATGTTTGCATCCCATGTCCTGACTTTACTGCCACCATTCTTGACCTAATGAACTACCCTTGTGTATTTTCAAATCAATTGGAACTTCTCTAGATTTTGACTCAGAATCCCTACAGTACAGAAGGAGGCAATTTGGCCCATCAAGCCTGCACCATCAACAATCCCTCCCAGGCCCTATCCCCATAACCCCATGTATTTACCCTGCTAATCCCCCTGCCACTAAGGAGCAATTTAACAGGTCCAATCAACCTAACCTACACATCTTTGGAGGGAGGGAGGAAACCAACGCAGACACGGGGAGAACGTGCAAACTCTACACAGACGGTGACCCAAGGCCGGAATCGAACCCGGGTCCCTGGTGCGGAGAGGCAGCAGTGCTAACCACTGTGCCACCGTGCTGCCCGGGACTCCTTGAAGTCCAATTGGCTGCTGCATTTCCTACAATACAACAGTAGCTATACTTCAATACTACTCAACTAGTTGCAAGCCGCTTCGAGATGTTCAGGAAGTAGTGAAAGGAAGACGCAACAGAGAAATGCAGGTCTTTCTAACGACTGTCATCACCTCACAAACCTTGCTCCTTGGTATTGCTCAACCATTGTTTAGCCAATCCCCGGAGGTTACCTGGAACGTGTGCTCTGGTGGTGACAGAATTCTCTGAAGTATACAGAGCACGCATTGGATGTTGACACCCACAGTTTTCAAAAAACATCTATACGAGATTACATCACATGTTTACCACCTCCTGTTGATATTCCACCCCAGTGATCTCTGGGACTCATTTCACCACATCAGGAGTCAGACTGGGATTTGCAAAATTTCTTCCCCTTGGTTGATGTTTTTAAAAAATCTTTCTTCATTTCTATTGGGTGGGGAGAATGTCTATGGCTATGAAATTAGGTTAATGGACCCAGTAAGAAGTCTCTCAACACCGGGTTAAAGTCCAACAGGTTTATTTGGTAGCACGAGTTTTCGGAGCACTGCTCCTTTATCAGGTGAATCGTTAATGGACCTGTTTGTGTGCCCATATTTGTCCTCAAAAGGTTCTAACTTCCTCCCAACCACACTCTCTGGGTTACAATGCTGGATAAATTTAAATAAACTTGTTATTTTATTTCCCTTTCTCACTCTCACTCAGCATCATGGCAAGATTTTTTTTTGATTGCTCCTGCTTTATCTTAAATTGATTCCAGTTTTTATAGCACCCATTTTCACCCACTCTATACGCGCTTCGGAAATCCATTAGTGCAAGCAAGTTCCCATTCGAGCCTTTAGTCCAGACTGAACACCTCTTCCTGTTCATTTACACACTCATGGGAGGGGCGGCACGGTGGCACATTGGTTAGCACTGCTGCCTCTCAGTACCAGGTGACCTGGGTTCAATTCCCGGCTTGGGTCACTGTCTGTGCAGAGCCTGCACATTCTCCCCGTGTCTGCGCGGGTTTCCTCCGGGTGCTCCGGTTTCCTCCCACAGTCTGAAAGATGTGCTGCTTAAGTGCATTGGCCATGCTAAATTCTCCCTCAGTGTACCCAAACAGGCGCCAGAGTGTGGCGACTAGGGGATTTTCAGTGACTTCATTGCAGTGTTAATGTAACTCTATTTGTGACACAAAGAAATAAACTTTAAACTCAATGTAAAGGAAACCACAGACAGACTGGCACCAGGCACAGTGACCTCTTCGCTAAACCCCTCTCTCATTCGCATTCTGTACCAAACATGAAGAATAACTGTCTCTATCCTCCAAAACAAAACAAGGAGTTCTTTTGGGGGGGGTGGTGGTGGCAGTGGGGTGCGGGGAAAGCCTTTTGAGGTGTTTGGGATGTGTTTGGCAAGATATTACATCGATAGGAACTTAGTTACGTGAGGAGCCTCTTGATTACATTCTGCCATGATCATCGCTAATCTGTATTGTGGCTTTATATAGAATAAAGGACAGTACAGCAGAGGAACAGCTCCTTCGGGATATAAAACCAATGTTTTATACAACTGTAACATAATTTGTCAACTTTTATACTCGATGCCCCGGCTGATGAAGACAAACATGCCATATATTTTCTTCACCACCTTTTCCACCTGTGCTGCCACTTTTAAGGATCTGTGGACCTGTACTCCCAGATCTCTCTCTGTGTCGATGCTCCTGATGGTTCTACCATTTATTTTATAGCTCCCACCTGAATTGGATCTATCAAAATGCATCACCTCACAGTTTCCAGCCTATATCCTGCTGTATTCTCTAACAATCTTTATCACTATCCGCAACTCCGCCAATCTTAGTATTATCCACAAACTTGCTAATCAAACCAGCTACGTTTTCTTCCAAGTCAATTATATATATTACAAAAAGCAGCAGTCCCAATACTGATCCCTGTGGAACACCACTAGTTACAGACTTCCATTCAGAAAAACACCCTTCCACCGCTACCGCGAGACTCCAAATCCTTCTGTACCCTTGTCTAGCAGAAACCCACTGATCTTAGATTTCTAATTACCAATCGAGCCTCTTGAGTACCGTTGGAGCTGCACTAATTCAGTTAAGTGGAAAATATTCCATCACACTCCTGACTTGTGCCTTGTAGGTGTTGGACAGGCTTTAGGGAGTCAGGAGACGAGTTACTCGCTGCAGGATTCCTAGCCTCTGACCTGCTCGAGGAGCAGTATTTATATGCCTAATCCAGTTCAGTTTCTGGTCAATGGTAACCTAAGGAAGGCTTCAAGCCTTCCTTCGACAGAACAGACTCAAGGGACTGAATGGTCGTGTTTCTAAATGCAGTTATTCTTCAACAATAATCAATAAAAACAGATTGCAGTGGAGATGGTGGCCTAGTGGTAATACCACTGGATTGGTAATACCACTGGATTGGTAATCGAGAGACCCAGTGAAATGCCTTGGGGACATGGGTTTAAATCCCACCCTAGCAGCCGATGGAAATTAAATTCAATTCATAAAATCTGGAATTGAAAGCTAATTTCTGTAATGGTGGCCATGAAACTATCGATTGACATTAAAAACCCATCTGGTTCATTAATGTCGTTTAGGGAAGGAAATCTGCCATCCTCACCTGGTCTGGCCTACAGGTAACTCCAGAGCCACAGCAATGTGGTTGACTTTTAACTGCCCTCGGGGAAATGTCTTCGTAAGCCACTCAGTTCAAGGGCAATTAGGGATGGACAACAAACATTGGCCTGGTCAGCGATGCCCACATCCCATGAAAGTATAAAGAAAAAACGCTTGTTATTTGTGGGAATTTGCCGTAACAGCAACTCCTTGACTGTGAAACAGAGTGAGAGGCCCTGCTGGCATGATTGGTGCTATTTAAATGCCAGTGTGTTCATTCCTTATAGCACTGCAATAGACTGATTAGTAACATCAGTCTCCCTTTCCCCACTCCACAATATCCCTCCTGAACAGATCGTAACCGGGAATGTCTTTGTCCAAAAGGATGACGCATTTCCTACACCACTACAGCAATGCCAAACCCACTGTCTCATAAATCAGCAGTCGATCAAGAGTTTTGGTATATTTTGCCCAAATAAAAATTTTAAAACCAATACAGATTGAAAGTGGTTTATGAACCTCATTTTTGGCTTAATTAATTTCCAACTGGTCACAAGAAGCTCCATTTCGTCCCAGTTTATTTACTCTTACACAAGTATCCTCAAGTCCCACACTCCCCATTAATTCACCCCCGATTTCCATTCTAAATTAAGGCTTATTAATATTTTTGTGTGAAATGAAATGCAATCAAAGTGCACATTCTTAGACTTGTTAATTTTGTACATTGGCTCCCTGGGCTAACCCTTTTCCTGTCAGCTGATTTACGGACAGATTTTTGTTGAATCTATGATTTTATTGTTGGGATACAGTAAGCAGATTTCACAATGTGAACACAGGACGCCCAGGCTACACTCTCCTATCGCAGGAACCACAAAGCACCAAACGCAGTAAATGAAAAGCGAACCACAGCACCACAACACACTGCAGACCAGGTCTCTAAAAGGTATCGGTGTTCCAGAGTGCTGGGTCACAAATAAAAATATCAATGCGCTTCACCCCACACGGTGGCACAGTGGTTAGCACTGCTGCCTCACAGCGCCAGGGACCCGGGTTCAATTCCCGGCTTGGGTCACCTTCTGTGCGGAGTCTGCATGTTCTCCCCGTGTCTGCGTGGGTTTCCTCCGGATGCTCCGGTTTCCTCCCACATTCTGAAAGATGTGCTGGTTAGGTGCATTGACCCAAACAGGCGCCGGAGTGTGGTGACTTGGGGAATTTCACAATAACTTCATTGCAGTGTTAATGTAAGCCTTACTTGTGACTAATAAATAAACGTTACTTTTACTTGAGTAACAGAAGGCCCCAGCAGAAGTGGCAATGGTCAATGAAGCTATGGGCATTTAAAGGAAATAAACTTGCACAGCCGCAGGGATCAAAGGGGGTGCAGCACAGTGGTTAGCACTGCCGCCTCACAGCGCCAGGGACCCAGGTTCAATTCCAGCCGTGGGTTACTGTCTGTGCAGAGTTTGCATATCCTCCCCGTGTCTGCGTGGGTTTCTTCCTGGTGCTCCAGTTTCCTCCCTCAGTCTGAAAGGTGTGAAGGTTAGGTGGAATGGCCTTGCTAAATTGCCCCTCAGTGTCCTAAGATGTGTGGGCTAGGGGGATTAGCAGGGTAAATGGGTGGGGTTATGGGGATAGGGCAGGAGGTGGGCCTGGGGAAGATGCTCTGTTGGAGAGTTGGTGCAGACTCAATGGCCAAATGGCATCCTTCTGCACTGTTGGGATTCTGCAGTTGAGGATGCCGGGGGGGGGGGGGGGGGGGGGGGAGGATTGGGATTAACCAAATTGTTCTATGATGAGCTAGCATGGATTTGATGGACCAAATAGCCATAATGATTCTACAGGCAGGTAGTACTTGTTTCCACAGCAGGCTCGGCTTGTTGTCTAACATTCTGGTAAAATGACAGTATTCCTACAGCTAAATCTGCAAACACTCTCACTTCAAACAGAAGGGGGAGATGGTGACCCGGTGGAAATGACACTAGTAATTCCGGCCGCGCTCACTCCAAAACCAGAAAATCCCACCTAAGGTCAACGGACCTTTGCATGGTCTGCCCGCCGCCCACCACAATTCCCGTGGTGAGTGCGATGGGAAAAATCCCCCTGTAGAGTGTTACAGCACAAAAAAAAAAGGCCCTTTGGTCCATCATGTCTGCACCAGCCATCAAACACCTATCTATTCTAATCCCATTTTCCAGCCTTGTATGCTATTGTGTTTCAAGTGCTCATCTAAATGCTTCTTAACTGTTGAGGGTTCCTGCCTCTACTACCCTTTCAGGTAGAGAGTTCCAGATTCCCACCACACTCTGGGGCAAAGTTTTCTCCTCAAATCTCCTGCTCCCTACCTTAAATCTCTGCCCCCTGGTTACTGACCTCTCTACTAAGGGGAGAAGTTCCTTCCTGTCCACCCTATCTCTATCCCTCATTATTTTGTACATTTCGATCAGATTCTTCTCAGCCTTCTCTGCTCGGAGGAAAACAACCTCAGCTTATCCAGTCTCTCTTCATAGCTGAATCGCTCCAGCCCAGGCACCATCTTGGTGAATCTCCTCTGCACCTTCTCCAGTGCAATCACATCCTTCCTATAATGTGGTGACCAGAACTGCACACAGTACTCTAGCTGTGGCCTAACGAGCGTTTTATACAGCTCCATCATAACTCCCCTGCTGTTATATTCAATGCCTCAGATAATAAAGGCAAGTATTCAGTTCCTGAAGTCTAAATGCCTGTCTTTGTTTCACATCCCTTGATAATAATCCTCAATCCCAAGTATACAAAGCCATTTAAGGGATGGTCAGGAGGAGAGAGTGTGGGAAATTTGTAGGATGCACGTGTGAAAAAAAATGTTTCCTGATTTTCCTGCTAAATGGTCTCTCCAAATTTTAGGATGATGCCTCCTTGTTGTGTATCCTCCCACCAGAAATGGATTCTATCGAATCCCTTAGCCATTTTAAAGGCCTTGATTAGATCAAAGCCTTCCAACCTCAAGGGAGTAAAATCCATGTTTATTTAAGCCCTGAAGTAATTCTGGCGAATCTGCACTGTACTCCTTCCACATCCTTCCTGAGGTTTATGGCCCAGTAGTGAATGCAGTACTCCAGGCCCGACCAAGCTCTGTACAACTAAAGCGTCATTTCCTCCCCTTATGTTCCAGCTGTCGTGATAAAAGCCAATATTCCCTTTGGCCTTTTCGATTACTTTCTGCACCTGTGCGTTTGATTTTCAGTTAAATCAGTACACCGACACCTAGTCCCACGGCTCCTCTTGAGGCTCCAATCTCTCACCATTAAGAAAAGAGTTCAACTTGGCCTGTCTTGGATTCAGAACGGATGACCTCACACTTCCCCTCATTGAACTTCATCGAACGTAGTTTGTCTAATGTCCCTTTGCAATTTCCTATTGCTATCTTACTGTCCCCTCCTAACATAAACCAGAGAGAGATCCTGACTCTGAACCATGCAACCACACCCGCAGCCCACGGTGTAGACGGACTCGATGGAGCCACTTGGGTGGATGCAGCCCATCACTAATTCAGGCAACATCTGTTCAAGTGCCCTGGTCTAATTATCAAGCAAAATCTCTGGTGCTGTTGTCACGGGTCTGGGCAAGTTGCCAACTCACTCATAAAACCTTTCGAGTTTATTGGGAGGATTTCCAGTCTTCCTCACACCGCCCTATCCGTTGAATGATTGGATTTGGGTCAACAATAATCTCTCAACGACTCGCTTGATTGCTTCCACGCCAATGACTGGAGTACAAAATCCAGTCTGACAGTCCCAGTGCAGTACTGAAGGAGTGCTGCACTGTCGGGGCTGCCATATTTTGCATGAGACACTAAATGGAGGTTTCTCAAGGATTCCCCACCTCCTACACTATTTCAAAGAAGAACAGGAAATTCTCTGTGAAGTCCTGCTCAGTATGTACCCCTCAGCCCTATATCACTACAAAGAGATTATCTGATCATTGCTGTTCACTTGATGTAAATTGGCTGCCACTTTGCCAGCAACGCAACAGTGACTACATTTCTGAAATATTTCATTGGTTGCAAAGGGCTTTGGGACAAGACAAGGTTGTGCAAGGAGGATGGATGTTCTTTCGTTAAAGGGAGTTGGGAAGTGATTTTCCCCAAAGCAGTTTTCCTGGGGTAAGCACAGGTTCCTCCCTCTTTACCCACCACCATCCCTCAGCTCACCCCCAAGAAACTACAAAAGGTCGTGAATGTAGCCCAATCCATCATACAAACCAGCCTCCCAACCACTGACTCTGCCTACACTTCCCACTGCCTCAGCAAAGCAGCCAGCATAATCAAGGACCCCACGCACCCCGGACACACTCTCTTCCACCTTCTTCTTTCCAGAAAAAGATACAAAAGTCTGAGGTCATGTACCAACCGACTCAAGAACAACTTCTTCCCTGCTGCTGTCAGACTTTTGAATGGACTTGGCTTGCATTAAGTTGATCTTTTTCTACACTCCACACCCTAGCTATGACTGTAACACTACATTCTGCACTCTCTCATTTCCTTCTCTATGAACGGTATGCTTTGACTGTATAGCGTGCAAGAAACAATACTTTTCACTGTATGTTAATACATGTGACAATAATAAATCAAATCACATCAAACCAAATCTCTCTTTTTCAGCTCCGAGGGGTTAGCTTTACTGGCTAGTTACGAAGGGGCAATGCTCATGGCCGGGGCCATGACAGGGCCAAAGGGTTATGAAGTGTTCAAGCCTTTCTTGCACAATTTGCACCTTCGTACAACAAAGCATTTTTTCGTGATTTGGCTGCTCTCAACTCAGCTCCTGGTTAGAGCAAACCCACACCATGGAACCAACATAAAAATCAGTCGGCTGATTACTCCTTCCTGCCAATACTCTTGCTTATCAATTGTTAACATTACATAAGGAAGTTTGAACAGAATACCTCTTTTGTTCAGTTCAGCACATTGGAATTTATCCATCTCAGTCAGTCAATATGGGGCAACAAGTCATGGCCAACCTGCCAAAACCATTAGTTAACCCCCTACAGTCCGTGTGTCTCTATAACTGGTCAGGACATTAGCAGCTTTACTGATACAAGTTTTAGATAATTTATTAAGTGGATTACGTGTGACACGTTCAATACAAATCCAGCAAAGTTCCAGATCCAATCTAAGATTGATGTTCTAGCCTGGAGGTTTTGGATGAACGCTTGTTTAGCAGTGCAAGTTGAGTTTGCTGATCTTAAGTTTAAAACCAACAGGAATTAATTTTAATTTATATTGTACCTTTGAACCCGTGTCCATGGAGAATTATCCTGGGCCTCTGAAGGACTAGACCAGTAACATAATAGTGGCATAGTGGTTGGCACTGCAGTCTCGGGACCCGGGTTCGATTCCACTGTCTGTGTGAAGTTTGCACATTCTCCCCCGTGTCTGCGTGGGTTTCCTCCGGGTGCTCCGGTTTCCTCCCACAGTCCAATGGTGTGCAGGTTAGGTGGATTGGCCATGCTAAATTGTTCCTTTGTGTCAGGGAGACTAGCTGGGCTAAATGAATGGGTTTACGGGGGATAGGGCCTAGATGGGATTGTGGTTGGTGCAGACCAGATGGGCCGAAAGGCTTCCTTCTGCACTGTAGGAGTCTACGATTCCATGATAACCAGGAGGTACTATGCCACCTCCTCTCCCCCAAAGTGTTGGCATTGTTGTGATGTAGGTAAGGGGGTAGACGACGTGCGTGTAACAAAATCTCTCACACAGCGATGTGGTCGTAGCCAGATCATCTGTTTTATTAATGCGGATTGAGGGAGCATTATTGGCCAGGACAACATGGATAACTCCCCTGCTTAGTGTGTGTCAAGAAGTGCTTCAAGACATCACCCACCCCCTGGACGAACCAGCTCTTATTTCTAAGGTCCTGCTCTCTTCCTCTGTATTTCCCCCACCCGAGGAAACCATCTGCCCCATCAAAACCTTAAACCATTTTAAACTTTACAGTTAGATCACTCAGTAATCCCCATGAACGGCTTAGATAGGATGGACGTAGGGAATTTGTTTCCATTAGCAGGGGAGACTAGGACGCGGGGGCACAGCCTTAGAATAAAAGGGAGTCACTTTAGAACAGAGATGAGGAGAAATTTCTTCAGCCAGAGAGTGGTAGGTCTGTGGAATTCATTGCCACAGAGGGCTGTGGAGGCCGAGACGTTAAGCGTCTTCAAGACAGAAATTGATAAATTCTTGATTTCTCGAGGAATTAAGGGCTATGGGGAGAGAGCGGGTAAATGGAGTTGAAATCAACCATGATTGAATGGTGGAGTGGACTCGATGGGCCGAATGGCCTTACTTCCGCTCCTATGTCTTATGGTCTTATGATACCTCTGGTGTCACGTAGCACACCAACGAGAAGGTAATCCTTCAATCTCTGCCAGAATGTAACTAACTGTTGAATGTAGGCAGATTTTATTTTTATTCATTCCTGGGATGTGGGCGTCGCTGTCTGATCCAGCATTTATTGCCCTCCCCAATTACCCTTGAACTGCTAGGCCAATTCCGAGTCAATCAGGTTGTTGTACCTCAGACCGGGTAAGGATGACCGATTTCCTTCCCTAAAGGGACATCAGTAAACCAGAGGGTTTTTAAAAAAACAACAATCAACAGTGGTTTCACGGTCATAATTAGGCTTTTAGTGAACCATAGAATTCCTGCAGTGCAGAAAGAGGCCATTCAGCCCATCGAGTCTGCATCGACACTCTAAAAGAGCATCCCACCCAGACCCTCCCCTCCGCCCTATCCCCATAACCCCATGCATTTACCATGGCCAATCCACCTAACTTGCACATCTTTGAATGTGGGAGGAAACCGGAGCACCCGGAGGAAACCCACGCAGACACAGGGAGAACGTGCAAACTCCACAAGACAGTGACCCAAGGCCGAATCGAACCCGGGTCCCTGGCGATGTGAGGCAGCAGTGCCAACTACCATTGAACCATTTGAATTCAAATTTCATCATCTGTTACGGTGGGATTTAGTCTCACAGCACCAGGTTAAAGTCCAACAGGTTTATTTGGTAGCACGAGCTTTCGGAGCGCCGCTCCTAAATCAGGTGAGTCACTACCAAATAAACCTGTTGGACTTTAACCTGGTGTTGTGAGACTACTTACTGTGCCTACCCCAGTTCAACACGGACAATTTCACATCATGGTGGGATTTGAACCCAGGTCCCCAGAGCATTACCCTGGATCTTGGATTACTCGCCCAATGACAATATCACTACTAGATAAGAGGAGGAGGAGGAGGTTTTTGTCAAACTATTCTCGAGCCCTCCCCACCATTCCATAAGACCTTGGCTGAACTCCTGCTCCAATATGACCTTCCCACTTTCCCTTCATGTTCCTCAATTTCCTTAGTACTAAAATCTATCAATCTCAGCCCTGACTGTATTCAATGGGTGAGCAACATCTGGGTGGAGAATTCCAAAGATTAGCAACCTTTCTCAAGGGCAGTTGATAGGAAACAAATAATGGCAACAGTGCCAGTGACACTCATCCCAGGAACAAATAAACAGAAATATTTATTTTCATTTCTTTTTCTATTCCTATTCTTCACAGGAACAAGAGCAGCAGCAGATGTTCCTGGTTTGAAACTACTTCCCATCCTTCAATACAACAGATTCATAAACCTCAGAGCTTGTACCCAGTGTCCTGCCTTGGAAATCCTATCTGCGTTCATTGCTTCAGCTACACCTTGTTGTCTACATTGAATCACTCATTACAATTATGAGGTTTATTCAATTGTTATATTTTGGGACAGCAGCTATAAATTTAGGGTGAATTTAAGGCAGTCATGTGGCCTGTTATGCAGTCTGCCTGACAGTAAGCCTGGATGGTTCAATTGTTAAAGATCAGAGGAAGGTTTAGATTGTTTTACTGAGAACAGGTGCAAAGTATTTGTGCTTTGAGACAAAAGCAGCAACCTCTGAGTTTACCCAAGTAGACTACAAGTCTCCCAAACTCTCAGAAAAGGTGTTGTTCTGTCAGAACAACGGCTTGCATCAAGCCCCTTGCACCCATTGGCCCACGTACCCACTGACCCACATTGATTTCTGGTTACCCAACACCAGAAATTGAAAACTCTTCTGTCAAACAGTTGTGTTATAAACTATTGATTCACTTCTAAGGTGAAAGGAGCTGAGGTGAAAGATAGCTAATTAGTATTGCTGCCCCAATACAAGGCATGTTGTCATGGGGAAGCATTCCATGTTGTCATGGGGAAGAGGGCAGATCAAGCCATTTTGAGATCAGGTTACAGGCTTCTCTACAAATCAATGAATATTACTGCCTGACAGCAGAGATTGTGTGTGGACAGCAGAGAGAAAAAGTTGCTCAACTTTGTGAGCACAGCCAGATGCAGGAGGGAGACGGCCTCTGGTTGTAGAGACGCATCCAGCAACCTTCTGCAGATTCTGGGAGATTTGTTCTGGCACGGTCATTGGGAAGAAGAATCACTGGGAAGGGCTCTACTGTTGGTGGTGGGTTTTAAAACTAAGGAATATGTCTAGAGCCAGGCACCTGAAGTTACTGCTCAGTGGAGCAGGAAATACTGAAAGATGGGAGTAACTGTGGTTATTTGCTATAATTCTGCAGAGATTAGGGTGATAAGTATACAAGAGGGATGTCATTTCCTGCAGTTAAACTACAAGTTGTTTACAAAATGAAAACAGCGTTTACTCCATGGTTTTATTTTTCAGTCATTTGTTACAGTGAAAGTTTCAAAACATTCTTTCAACAAATCACTGGAAGTTCAAAACTCTTGCGCTCTATGGAGATTGTTATAGACTGCACTCCCCCAAGGAAGCCACATCTTTGCAGTGCAACGATGCCAAGTACATACATTGGCACCAGTTATGTAATGGTGACTGCAGAACACTAATTCAGAACGGATGTGTAAACAATTCTTTAGCCAAAACTCACAAACCAGCCATCAATCTTAATGAAGTGAATTAGAAATTGGAAACCCAGCCAAGGTGCAACCAGGCCAAACTGTTGCGTTTTCCAAAAAGGCATGACGCCATCTGTTTTTGTGCCAATAGAGTCCGTTTGATGGTGGCTTGCTCCTTGACGTACAAGGGCTTGTTTTATAGACTGGACACCCTAAAGGCTTGCCTTTCTAGAACACCATTCTTAACCTCAGGAGATCCAATGTACTTTACAACCAATCAGGTACTGAAGTTTAGTCTTAATCTAGGAAATGTGTGCACAGCAAGCTCCCACAATGTGATATTGACCAAATAATGCTTTGTCTTTAATTGATGGTGAACAAGAGATCAATATTGGCCAGTGTTATAATGTAACCGATGATAACATTGGAATCGTTATAATGTAATCAATGATAACATGCTGCGAGGATCAGCTAATCAGGTGAACAATGTAACCAATGGCAAAATGATGTGATGGTCAGCTGACCCTCACAGCATGTTACCATTGATTACATTTCTATAAATAGAAAGCAGATGGGGATTGTGGGGAGCTTGTGTGGCCCAGGGTGTGGCCTGAGCATTGGTGTAATGAAGTTTCTTTATTAAACCTTTTTCTTTGATTTACTTTCTGAAGTTAGTTCTTTTATTGCTTGCAAGTGAAGTCCCTTTCCGCTGAATGAACAGCCAGGACACCGGGGCGAATTCCCCTGCTCTTTTTTGAAATAAGATCTGTCATACTCACCTGAAAGAACAGACATAGCCTCAGTTTAACATCTCATTCAAAAGGCAGCACCTCTGACAATGCAGCACTCCCTCAGTACTGCACTGGGGTTCACAGAATCTCTACAGTGCAGAAGGAGGCCATTCGGCCCATCGAGTCTGCACTGACCACACTCCCAACCAGGCCCTATTCCTGTAACCCCACATATTTACCCTGCTAATCCCCCGACACTGAGGGGCAATTTAGCATGGTCAATCAACCTAACCCGCACATCTTTGGAGTGTGGGAGGAAACTGGAGCACCCGGAGGAAACCCACACAGACACGGGGAGAGCTGTGCAAGCTCCACACAGTGACTGAAGGCCGGAATCGAACCCGGGCCCCTAGCGCTGTGAGGTAGCTGTGCTAACCGCTGTGTCACCATGCCACGCCTGTTGTCGGCCTTGGCTTTATGTTCCAGTCTCTGAAGGGTGGGGTTTGACCTCAATAACCTTCTGACTCGCAGATGAGAGCGCTACCAGATGAACCTTGGCTGCCATCGACTGAGGGACCATAGCACAAAGTATTGAAAAAAATAATTTAAAGAAAGGAGACGGGTGGCACACATTACACCAAGATTGCTGCTGAATTAGATGAAGCTAAGGCAGGTACTCAAAGATCTTTGGGAACTCCACATGTCTACCCATTGTAGAGCAGTCACCAACAAATCCAACTGAATACTGAACCACCTACACCTTGTATTTATATAGTGGCTTTAATATGGCAAGGTACCGCAAGGTGGTTCCCAGCTGAGTTTTCAGACAAAAACCTTACATTGACCCATGCAAGATGCAGTTAGGCCAGAATCCCAAAAGCTTTGCCAAAGAGGTAGCTCTAAGCAGCGTCTTACAAGAGATGGAGCGGGGAATTTCAGAGCTTCGGGCCTAGACAACTGGAGGAAAAGGCCACGAGTGACAAAGCAAAGAAAACCAGAGATGTTCAGGAGGCCGGAATTGAAATAGTGCAGCGATTCTCAAGAGTCACAGGAGTGGCGCACAAACTGTCCAGTCTGTGGTCAGGTCACACCGAGGACTGTATCCAGTACTGCTCACCAAGAAACATTCCAGCTGTGAAGCAGAGTTCTGGGACAAAAAAAGGTCTGAGTTGTGAGGTAAGACTTGGAGAAAATTTATTGTCATTGCAGAGAAAATCTGACATGCCAAGTTCCAAGGGAACAAGTTACTTATTCAAAATGAAATCGACACCGGAATGTTATTTAATTAAATTGTGAGGGTCGGACAACAGGTTCGAACAAGATAGATATACATTTAGAATTTATATTACACACAGAGAGTGCTCACCACTTGGAACAGACCCTTGGAAGGTAAAAAATCATTTAAGAGACATTTAAGGTGGCAAATAAGAGGATTGTATGGTATCTTTGGACAGATGGGGAGACGATGTCCTAATGGTGTTATTGCTAGATTATTAATCCAGAAACTCAGCTAATGTTCTGGGGAGCCAGGTTCAAATCCCGCCACGGCTGATAGTGGAATTTGAATTCAATAAACAAAAAAATCTGGAATTAAGAATCCATTGATGCCATGAAACCATTATCAGAAAAACCCATGTGGTTCACTAATGTCCTTTAGGTAAGGATATCTGCCATTCTTACCTGGTCTACATGTAACCCCAGACCCACAGCAATGTGGTTGACTCTCCACTGCCCTCGGGTAACTAGGAATGGGCAATAAATCCTGGCCAGCCAGTGACACCCATGTCCCATGAATGAATAAAGAAAATCATTCAAATGACTGTCCACTTTGAGAATAGAGACAGGGAGTCAGAGCAGCACAGCAAGAGGCCAGGAGTGAGTCTAACTGCAATGATCTTGTGAAAACTGAACAGTGTCATCTACAGCAGTGATCTCAATTAACATTCTCATCGCACAAGATGGAGCTGTTTAGTCTTTTAATAAATTGAGGTTTACTTTAATATTAGTAAATAAGCGCACAGAGCTGCCACTCCAGCCAAACATCTCACACAATCATTAAAGCCAAAAAGTGTTGACCGAGATATCGAAAGACTGAATATGTGAAGAGGATGGCAGGTCACGGAAGAACATAAGAACATAAGAACATAAGAAATAGGAGCAGGAGTAGGCCATCTAGCCCCTCGAGCCTGCCCCGCCATTCAATAAGATCATGGCTGATCTGACGTGGATCAGTACCACTTACCCGCCTGATCCCCATAACCCTTAATTCCCTTACCGATCAGGAATCCATCCATCCGTGCTTTAAACATATTCAGCGAGGTAGCCTCCACCACCTCAGTGGGCAGAGAATTCCAGAGATTCACCACCCTCTGGGAGAAGAAGTTCCTCCTCAACTCTGTCTTAAACCGACCCCCCTTTATTTTGAGGCTGTGTCCTCTAGTTTTAACTTCCTTACTAAGTGGAAAGAATCTCTCCGCCTCCACCCTATCCAGCCCCCGCATTATCTTATAAGTCTCCATAAGATCCCCCCTCATCCTTCTAAACTCCAACGAGTACAAACCCAATCTCCTCAGCCTCTCCTCATAATCCAAACCCCTCATCTCCGGTATCAACCTGGTGAACCTTCTCTGCACTCCCTCCAATGCCAATATATCCTTCCTCATATAAGGGGACCAATACTGCACACAGTATTCCAGCTGCGGCCTCACCAATGCCCTGTACAGTTGCATCAAGACATCCCTGCTTATATATTCTATCCCCCTCGCAATATAGGCCAACATCCCATTTGCCTTCTTGATCACCTGTTGTACCTGCAGACTGGGCTTTTGCGTCTCATGCACAAGGACCCCCAGGTCCCTTTGCACGGTAGCATGTTTTAATTTGTTTCCATTGAGATAGTAATCCCATTTGTTATTATTTCCTCCAAAGTGTATAACCTCGCATTTCTCAACGTTATACTCCATTTGCCATATCCTCGCCCACTCACTCAGCCTGTCCAAATCTCTCTGCAGATCTTCTCCGTCCTCCACACGATTCACTTTTCCGCTTATCTTTGTGTCGTCTGCAAACTTCGTTACCCTACACTCCGTCCCCTCCTCCAGATCATCTATATAAATGGTAAATAGTTGCGGCCCGAGTACCGATCCCTGCGGCACGCCACTAGTTACCTTCCTCCAACCGGAAAAACACCCATTTATTCCGACTCTTTGCTTCCTGTCGGATAGCCAGTCCCCAATCCACTTTAACACACTACCCCCAACTCCGTGTGCCCTAATCTTCTTCAGCAGCCTTTTATGGGGCACCTTATCAAACGCCTTTTGGAAATCCAAAAACACCGCATCCACCGGTTCTCCTCCATCAACCGCCCTAGTCACATCTTCATAAAAATCCAACATGTTCGTCAAGCACGACTTTCCCCTCATGAATCCATGCTGCGTCTGATTGATTGAACCATTTCTATCCAGATGCCCTGCTATCTCCTCTTTAATAATGGATTCCAGCATTTTCCCTACTACAGACGTTAAGCTGACCGGCCTATAGTTACCCGCCTTTTGTCTCCTTCCTTTTTTAAACAGCGGCGTAACATTATCCGTTTTCCAATCAACCGGCACTACCCCAGAATGCAACGAGTTTTGATAAATAATCACTAACGCATCCACTATTACCTCTGACATTTCTTTCAATACCCTGGGATGCATTCCATCCGGACCCGGGGACTTGTCCACCTTCAGTCCCATTAGTCTACCCAGCACTGCCTCTCTGGTAACATTAATTGTATTAAGTATTTCTCCTGCTGCCAACCCTCTATCGTTAATATTTGGCAAACTATTTGTGTCCTCCGCCGTGAAGACCGACACAAAAAACTTATTTAAAGACTCAGCCATATCCTCATTTCCCACTATTAACTCCCCCCTCTCGTCCTCCAAGGGTCCAACATTCACTCGAGCCACTCTATTCCTTTTTATATATTTATAAAAACTTTTACTATCATTTTTTATATTAATTGCTAGCCTAGCTTCATAGTCTATCCTTCCTTTCTTTATGGCTTTCTTAGTCTCTCTTTGTTGTTTCTTAAATTTTTCCCAATCACTTGTTTCTCCACTATTTTTGGCCACTCTGTACGCAGCTGTTTTTATTTTAATACTCTCCTTTATTTCCTTCGTTATCCACGGCTGGTTCTCCCTTTTCTTACAATCCTTGTTTTTTGCTGGAATATATTTTTGCTGAGAACTGAAAAGGATCTCCTTAAAAATCCTCCACTGCTCCTCAGCTATCCTACCTGCCAGCCTGCTCTCCCAGTCTACCTTAGCCAATTCATCCCTCATCCTATCATATTTCCCTCTGTTCAAACAGAGGACACTGGTTTGGGACCAAACTTTCTCCTCTTCCATCTGAATCAGAAATTCGACCATATTGTGGTCACTAGACCCAAGAGGGTCCTTCACAATAAGATCCTTAATTCTACCTACCTCGTTACACAATACCAGATCCAAAATAGCTCGTTCCCTCGTCGGTTCCGTAACATGCTGTTCAAGGAAACTATCCCGACAGCATTCTAAGAACTCTTCCTCCATTCCACCCTTACCGACTTGAGTCTGCCAGTCAATGTGCATGTTGAAGTCCCCCATGATTATTGCCGTTCCGTTTTTACACGCATCCCTTATCTGCTTGTTTATAGCCCTCCCTACCTCAACATTATTATTTGGGGGCCTATATACCACACCTACTAGTGTCTTTCTCCCTCTACTATTCCTCATCTCTACCCATAATGATTCCACGTTTTGTTCCTCAGAGCCTATGTCATCCCTCAGTACTACCCTGATATTATCTCTTATTAATAGCGCGACCCCACCACCTTTTCCTTCCTGTCTATTCTTCCTAAACGCCTGATACCCCTGGATATTCATCTCCCAGTCCTGGTCACCTTTCAGCCACGTTTCTGTAATGGCCACTAGATCGTACCCACTTGTGCTGATTTGCACCATCAACTCATTCACCTTGTTCCGAATGCTTCGTGCATTCAGGTAAAGTGTCCTTATTCCAGCTTTTATCTGGACCTGCTTTGATGAGTCGCGAACACCCTCTCCCTCTACTCCCTTATCTAAATTACCGTCTTCATTCACTTGCACCCTCTCCTCTACCATTAATTTTGTAATTCCCCTTACCCCTGCATCCTCCCCCCCATCAATTAGTTCCTTGATCCTAGTCAACTCTTCTAGCTCCCCTCCCCCCAACCTATCTAGTTTAAATTCTCCCCAGTAGCCTTAGCCAACCTACCGGCCAGGATATTGGTCCCCGTGATTCAAGTTCCGCCCGTTTTTTGTATACAGATCACCCCTGCCCCTAAAGAGGTCCCAATGGTCCAGGAACCTGAATCCCTGCCCCCTGCACCAGTCCCTCAGCCACACATTCATCTTCCACCTCACTCCATTCCTGCCCTCACCTTCCCGTGGCACAGGCAGTAATCCTGAGATTACTACCTTTGCTTTCCTCTTTCTCAGCTGTCTCCCTAATTCCCTGTACTCCCTTTTCATGACCCCTTCTCCCTTCCTACCCACATCAGCGGTACCAATATGTACCGCTACCTCAGGCTCCTCTCCCTCCCACCTCAGGATTTCCGGGACGCGACTAGCGACATCCTGGATCCCGGCCCCAGGGAGGCAGACCACCATGCGAGAATCCCGCCTACCTCCGCAGAAACGCCTGTCTGTCCCCTTCACCATCGAGTCCCCGATTAATACCGGAAGGGAGAGAAATAACTCTTTACTTTAGCCTATATTGATAAATAAAATGCTTTTAAATAACAAGTGTGAATCTTGTTTATGTTCTGCCTGATAGAACGGTTAGCTTTATAATGTTTGATATGCGAATCAGTCTGACATACTGGTGTCTCACATACATCAGGGTTGGAACTCTCAACTTTGACCTTTCCAACCAGTGGAGAGTTTTCCCCGACTCCCATCGACTCCAGTTTTGCTAGGGCTCCTGGATTTTACCAGATAACCAATAAGCAGGGACCAAGGAAGTAAATCACCCACAATAACTGAAGAAGCTCGCACACTCGGTGTTTGCCTTCCCATTTGAACAAACACAGCATGGTTAAAGTTCTTCCACAGAGTGTGGCAGTCATTGGCTAGGCCAGCGTTTTATTGCCCATAATGTTCGCATGCATGCGCCTGATCAATGTGCATTGAGATTTCACGCAACACAAAACAATCTGCACAAGAAAGAAAGTAAATATTTCAACCATAAAAACAGACTGAACCGAAGGAGGCCATTCAGCCCACTGGACCTGTGCCAGCTCTTTTTAGAGCTATCCAATTAGTCCCCCTCTCTCTTGCTTCTTCCCAGGCAGCCCTACAATTCTTTTCTCCGTCAACTATTGACCAAATTTTCTTTTCAAAGTTATTACTGAATCTGTGTGTGCCATTCATTTCTAATTATAGGTTATTCTTGAAGGCCCCGCCTTCTCAACCTTGCCCCTCGCCTGAGGTGTGGTGATCCTCAGTGATGGCTTAGTGGTATTATTGCTAGGATATTAATCCAGAAACTTGGCTAATGTTCTGAGGACCTGGGTTCGAATCCCGCCACGGCAGATGGTGGAATTTGAATTCAATAAAAATATCTGGAATTAAGAATCTACTGACGACCATGAAACCATTGTCGATTGTCGGAAAAACCCATCTGGTTCACTAATGTCCTTTAGGGAAGGAAATCTGCCGTCCTTACCCGGTCTGGTCTACATGTGACTCCAAAGCCACAGCAATGTGGTTGACTCTCAACTGCCCGCTGGGCAACGAGCGATGGGCAATAAATGTTGGCTAGCTAGTGACGTCCATGTCCCACAAATGAATAAAAGTCAGCTCTCCCCCTCAAAGGGGAGAGCAGCCTATGGTCATCTGGGACTTTACCTTACCTTTACTGTACTATAATCAAAGCAGTCCAGAGAAGGTTTGCTTGGCTGATTCCTGAGATGAAGGGCTTATCTTACAAAAGAAAGGCTGAGCAGCTTTGGCCTGGATTCATTGGTTTGTAGAAGAATGAGGGGTGATCTTATTGAAACATACAAGATAGTGAGGAAGCTTGACAGGGTGGATGCCGTGAGGATGTTTCCCCTTATGAGAGAGAGAGACCAGAACTAGGCAGACAATTTAAAAATAAGTGACCTCTCATTTAAGCACTGACGATGGTCGTCTGGGACTATGGCAACTCTGGCTTACCAACAACTCATTCTCATCACCAGCCTGGTTTCTTTTCTGCCAGTTATCTCAAATTGGTGCCCTCTGGTTACCAACCCAGCTGCCAGTGGAAACAGACTCTCCTTGTATACCGAGAGCCCGACATTGTATGAACATTTTATTTTCCTCCTCAAGTTTCTTAAAGTCATAAACTTTTTTTTGAGCACTCAAGGAAAAGATTTGTTTGACAACCTTAATGAACAGTCCAAGAAGTCTCTGTAAACATACAAGCACCTGGCACGAGAACACGTGTAAAACTCAGTAGATGGAGTCATTAATTTAACAAGTCACATTAAAAAAAAGTTACTTGACAGACATGTGATCCTCAACTCTACAAAAAGCGAACTGCAGATTTATTTGGGTAAGATGACCGGATTGAGTCATAACAATAAAGAATTCCCCCTTATTTCTTGCGAAACATGATCTTAAAATAAAGCAGTACTTTCCTTCCTTGGCTTCCAGCGAAGAGCGAGAGAAAGAATAAATTCATTTCTTATAAATCCAGAACCACATCTATTTTTAAAACAAGCAGCGCGAGAAAAGCATTTCACAGCTCGGCAGCAAAAAAGAAAAACAAATTGACTTGTTCGAAACGCAGCTGCCCTCCCGCCCCCACCGAGGAAAGAGGTAAAATTCATAGAGAGAGCAAGCTGGCAGAGGTGGGGATAGAGAAGGAGAGAAAAGCCAGATGTTGGAATAAAAGAGAAAGGAGAAATAGAAGAAAGAAATAAAGAAAACAAGAGATGGAGAAAAACGGTAGCTAATGGAATTGCCTTTTGATCTCTTTTCATTGTTGCATTCGATGATGTACTGTTCTTACTTCCCACTCCATCCCAAGTTGAAACTAGAGATCATTCATCAACGATTTGACAAGAGAACCTTAAAAACAAGATCAATTATTATATGGTCCTCCTTGTGCATCGCTGGATTTTATCCAGTTGCCACTTTTTCTCCCCTCTCTTCATCCAGCAACACCACACGGAAAGCTCAACAAGCTACTCCTGCTGCTCTATCACGGGTCAGGGCATTGCTTGTAGCTACAAGAGCATTGTTCGCCATGGGGCCCCACTCGTTAACTTTGTGAGTAGATGAGCCAGAGAGAGAGAGAGAGAGCGAGAGAGCGAGCAGGAAAAGCCCAGGTTGTGATACATTCAGCAGTGGAACAATCACATCATCCACATGGCATGGTTAGTAAGTTTGCGGATGACACCAAGATTGGTGGCATAGTGGACAATGAAGAAGGTTATCTCAGATTGCAATGGGATCTTGATCAATTGGGCTAGTGGGTTGATGAATGGTAGATGGAGTTTAATTTAGATAAATGCAAGGTGATGTATTTTGGTTGATTGAACCAGGGCAGGACTTACTCAGTTAATGGTAGGGCATTGGGGAGAGTTATAGAACAAAGAGATCTAGGGATACAGGTTCATAACTCCTTGAAAGTGGAGTCACATGTGGAGAGTGGTGAAGAACGCATTTGGCATGCATGGTTTCACTGGTCAGAACATTGAGTACAGGAGTTGGGACATCTTGTTGAAGTTGTACAAGACATTGGTACGGCCACACTTGGAATACTGTGTACAGTTCTGGTCACCCTATTATAGAAAGGATATTATTAAACTAGAAAGAGTGCAGAAAAGATTTACTGGGATGCTATCGGGACTTGATGGATTGAGTTATAAGGAGAGGCTGGATAGACTGGGACTTTTTTCTCTGGAGCGTAGAAGGCTGAGGGGCACAGATCAGCTAGATAGTCAATATCTTTTCCCAAAGGTAGGGGGGTTTAAAACTAGAGGGCATAGGTTTAAGGAGAGAGGGGAGATACACAAAGGGGTCCAGAGGGGCAATTGTTTCACACAGAGGGTGGCGAGTGTCAGGAACAAGCTGCCAGAGGTAGTGGTAGCAATTGGGACTAGCTTAGGGGTTAAAGACAGGGGCTGAAGGAGATGAAGGAGCAGCGCTCCGAAAGCTTGTGCTACCAAATAAACCTGTTGGACTTTAACTTGGCATTGTGAGACTTCTTACATGTATTAGTATACAGTGAAAAGTATTGTTTCTTGTGCGCTATACAGATTAAGCATACCGTTCACAAAGAAAGGAAAGGAGAGAGAGCAGGAAGTAGTGTTACAGTCATAGCTAGGATGTAGAGAAAGATCAACTTAATGCAAGGTAGGTCCATTTAAAAGTCTGATGGCAGCAGGGAAGGAGCTGTTCTTGAGTTGGTTGATATGCGACCTCAGACTTTTGTATCTTTTCCCCGATGGAAGGAGGTGGAAGAGAGAATGCCAGGGGTGCGTGGGGTCCTTGGTTATGCTGGTTGCCTTTCCAAGGCAGCGTCCAAGGAAGTGTAGACAGAGTCAATGGATGGGAGACTGGTTTGCGTGATGGGCTGGGCTTCGTTCACAACCCTTTGTAGTTTCTTGCGGTCTTGGCTAGAGCAGGAGCCATACCAAGCTGCGATACAACCAGAAAGAATGCTTTCTATGGTGCATCTGTAAAAGTTGGTGAGACATGCCAAATTTCCTTTGTCTTCTGAGAAAGTAGAGGTGTTGGTGGGGCTTTCATAACTATAGTGTCGGCATGGGGGGACCAGGACAGGTTGTTGGTAATCTGGACACCTAAAAACCTGAAGCTCTGGACACCTAAAAACCTGAAGCTCTCGGAGGGAGTCGTAACTGACATGCCAAATTTCCTTAGCCTCCTGAGAAAGTAGAGGAGTTGGTGAGCTTTCTTAACTACAACAAGATTGCAACAGGATCTTGTTCAATTGGGCCAGTGGGCTGACGAATGGCAGATGGAGTTTAATTTAGACAAATGCGAGGTGATGCATTTTGGTAGATTGAACCAGGGCAGGACTTACTCAGTTAATGGTAGGGTGTTGGGGAGAGTTACAGAACAAAGAGATCTAGGGGTACATGTTCATAGCTCCTTGAAAGTGGAGTCATATGTGGACAGACTGGTGAAGAAGGCATTCGGCATGCTTGGTTTCATTGGTCAGAACATTGAATACAGGAGTTGGGACCTCTTGTTGAAGTTGTACAAGACATTGGTACGGCTATACTTTGAATACTATGTGCAGCTCTGGTCACCCTATTATAGAAAGGATATTATTAAACTAGAAAGAGTGCAGAAAAGATTTACTAGGATGTTATCGGGACTTGATGGATTGAGTTATAAGGAGAGGCTGGATAGACTGGGACTTTTTTCTCTGGAGCTTAGGAGGCTGAGGAGTGACCTTATAGAGATCTATAAAATAATGAGGGGCATAGATAAGGTAGATAGTCAATATCTTTTCCCAAAAGGTAGGTGAGTCTAAAATTAGAGGGCATAGGTTTAAGGTGAGAGGGGAGAAATACAAAAGTGTCCAGAGGGACAATTTTTTCACACACAGGATGGTGAGTGTCTGGAACAAGCTGCTAGAGGTAGTAGTAGAGGCGGGTACAATTTTGTCTTTTAAAAAGCATTTAGACAGTTACATGGGTACGATGGGTACAGAGGGATATGGGCCAAACGCGGGCAATTGGGATTAGCTTAGGGGTTTAAAAAAATGGCGGCATGGACAAGTTGGGCCGAAGGGCCTGTTTCCATGTTGCAAACTCTATGACTCTATAACTATTTGATGGAGGAATTGATGAGGGAGAGAATGATGGTGGTGTGAGAGGAGAGGGGGGGGGGGGGTGGTGGGGGTGGTGGAGGGGGGGAACTTGGCTGTACGCCAACCTTGGGGATTAGGAAGTCCCAGAACAGAACATCCCAAGTCAAAACATATTCCTTGTTGCTTCATCACAAAATTCCAGCCCCTACCTGTCCAATTAGCCTTTATCCAAATCTCCAACACATTTAAATCGAATAAAGAAAATGAGTGAAATGGGGGGGAAAAAGTGTTTTCAATTCCCCCGTGATTTATCTCCCAGAGTCCAGACTAATCTCTCATTCCTGGAAAATCTCTTCCTGGCAGTTCTGTTTAGAACGCAATGCTGGGTCCAGTTTAGCATTCAAGGTTAATACTTTTACTTGCAGTTTGAGATAAACACTTCAAAGATTTTTAAACATTAAAGTCACACTCAACTCAAATTATAAGGTGATTCAAAACCTTTGTTTTTGAAAAAGTGTGAAGAGAATTGGAAACTATCACTTGAGAAGCGGATAGAAATGAAAGCTCAAAATTCTAGATTTTTAGACGGGATAGGAAAAGAGAGGCGTACAGAAGGTTCAGAGAGCTAGGAGGTGTTAAGGATTTAGAGGAGTATACGGGATGTAGGAAGGAGCTTAAGAAGGAAATTAGGAGAGCGAGAAGGGGTCATGAGAAGGCCTTGGCGGGTAAGATTAAGGAGAACCCCAAGGCTTTCTACAAATATGTCAAGAGTAAAAGGATGAGATGTGAAGGCATAGGACCCTTAAAAGGTAAAGGGGGAAAAGTTTGTGCGGAACCGTTAGAAATGGCGGAGCTGCTTAATGAATACTTTACCTCGGTATTCACGGTGGAAAGGGATCTGGGTGGTTGTACTGCTGGTTTGCGGTGGACAGAAAGGATCGAGCATGTGGACATAAAGAAAGAGGATGTGTTGGAACTATTGAATGGCATCAAGGTTGGTAAGTCGCCGGGACCGGATGGGATGTACCCCAGGTTACTGTGGGAGGCGAGGGAGGAGATTGCGGAGCCTTTGGCGATGATCTTTGCATCGTCGATGGAGACGGGAGAGGTTCCGGAGGATTGGAGGATTGCAGATGTGGTCCCTATATTCAAGAAAGGGAACAGGGACAGCCCGGGAAATTACCGACCGGTGAGTCTAACCTCAGTGGTTGGTAAGTTGATGGAGAGGATCCTGAGAGACAGGATTTATGATCATCTAGAGAAGTTTAGTATGATCAAAAGTAGTCAGCACGGCTTTGTCAAGGGCAGGTCGTGCCTTACGAGCCTGGTTGAGTTCTTTGAAAATGTGACCAAACACATTGACGAAGGAAGAGCGGTGGATGTGGTCTATATGGACTTCAGCAAGGCGTTCGATAAGGTCCCCCATGCAAGACTTCTTGAGAAAGTGAGAGGGCATGGGATCCAAGGGGCTGTTGCCTTGTGGATCCAGAACTGGCTTGCCTGCAGAAGGCAGAGAGTGGCTGTGGAGGTGTCTTTCTCTGCATGGCGGTCAGTGACCAGTGGAGTGCCCCAGGGATCTGTTCTGGGACCCTTGCTGTTTGTCATTTTCATAAATGACCTGGATGAGGAAGTGGAGGGATGGGTTGGTAAGTTTGCTGACGACACCAAGGTAGGTGGTGTTGTGGATAGTTTGGAGGGATGTCAGAAGTTGCAGCGAGACATAGATAGAATGCAAGACTGGGCGGAGAAGTGGCAGATGGACTTCAACCCGGATAAGTGTGTGGTGATCCATTTTGGCAGATCCAATGGGATGAAGCAGCAATATAATATGAAGGGTACCATTCTTAGCAGTGTAGAGGATCAGAAGGACCTTGGGGTCCGGGTCCATAGGACTCTTAAATCGGCCTCGCAGGTGGAGGATGCGGTCAAGAAGGCGTACGGCGTACTGGCCTTCATTAATCGAGGGATTGAGTTTAGGAGTCGGGAGATAATGCTGCAGCTTTATAGGACCCTGGTTAGACCCCACTTGGAGTACTGCGCGCAGTTCTGGTCACCTCATTACAGGAAAGATGTTGAAGCCATTGAAAGGGTGCAGAGGAGATTTACAAGGATGTTGCCTGGATTGGGGGGCATGCCTTATGAGGATAGGTTGAGGGAGCTTGGTCTCTTCTCCCTGGAGAGACGAAGGATGAGAGGTGACCTGATAGAGGTTTACAAGATGTTGAGAGGTCTGGATAGGGTAGACTCTCAGAGGCTATTTCCAAGGGCTGAAATGGTTGCTACGAGAGGACACAGGTTTAAGGTGCTGGGGGGTAGGTACAGAGGAGATGTCAGGGGTAAGTTTTTCACTCAGAGGGTGGTGGGTGAGTGGAATCGGCTGACGTCGGTGGTGGTGGAGGCAAACTCGTTGGGGTCTTTTAAGAGACTTCTGGATGAGTACATGGGATTTAATGGGATTGAGGGCTATAGATAGGCCTAGAGGTGGGGATGTGATCGGCGCAACCTGTGGGCCGAAGGGCCTGTTTGTGCTGTGGCTTTCTATGTTCTATGTTCTATAGCGAGGGGGAAAATACAACGTGGGTTAAGAAAATAATCACAGCTGTGGGGAAGGATTTTAGACTGGAAGGCACTTCAAATGTCACCAAAACAATAAAAGGAGCAATCATACTCCTGCAAGTATATTACTCACTCCCCAAAGAGGGGGACATAGAAGGGAAAATAGGTCGGTAAATTGCTGAGAAGGTAGAAACATAAAGGGCAATATTAGTAGGTGATTTCAACTATCCAAATTCAGTGTGAAAGGTACAAGAGGGTGCAGAATATTCGAAACACATTCAGAACTTTATTTATTCATTCACGGGATGTGGGAGTTGCTGGCTAGACCAGCATTTATTGTCCAAACCCAACTGACCTCGAGAAAGTAGTTGTGAGCCACTTTCCTGAGCCATCTGCAGTCCATACGGTGTAGGTACACCCACAGTGCTGTTAGGGAGAGAGCTCCAGGATTTTGACCCAGCGACAGTGGAGAAATGGTGATATTGTTCCAAGTCAGGATGGTGTGTGGCTTGGAGGGGAACTTCCAGGTGCTGGTGTTTCCATGCACTTGCTTCCCTTGTCCTTCTAGGTGGTAGAGGTGACGGGTTTGGAAGGTGCTGTCGAAGGAGCCTTGCTGAGTTCCTGCAGTGCATCTTGTAGATGGTGCACACTGCTGCCACTGTGTGTTGGTGGTGGAGGGAGTGAATGATGAAGGTGGATGAGGTGCCAATTAAGCGGGTTGCTTTGTTCTGGACAGCATCAAGCTTTTTGAGTGCTGTTGGAGATGGTTATTGCCTGGGACCTTTAGCCGATAAGAAACAAGGCCAACAAGAAAAGGAACAGCTTTGGGCTTAGATTTATAGAATGAATCTGGGCAGATGGAAGGGTTGTGAGTGAATGTTACATTCCTTCCCCTTCTCACACAGTACTTTAGGATCAAGGATGACTTATTGCCACCCTAGTTCTAGAAGTTTTGAGGTGACTGAGTCCAATGTATGATCTGCAGACTCTGTCACATGTGGGGCAGGTGGTGTTTGAAGGGTTGGGTAGATGGGTTGTTTGGAGATTTGTGCGCTCCCGCCAACGCATTGACTTCACCGCTGTGTTTTCCTGACAATGTCTCTCGATGTGTTCACTGCCTTCTTGAATAATCCTTCTCTATTTGAGTCAGTTAGAAGTCAAGGTCTCCCATGCATCGACAGGGATATTTGATTCCTTGAGGGATGCTTTAGAGAACATCCTTAAAACATTTACAATGTCTTCTTGGAGACTCCTACCATGACCTAGTTCAGAGTAGAGTGGCTGTTTCGGGTGTCTCCTGTCAGGCATATGAATGGCATGCTCCACCCAGCGACACTGGTTTGTAGTGACACACAGCATTCTCTCAAGCCAACTTGCCCAGCATCAAGGTGGCACGGTGGTTAGCACTGCTGACTCTCAGTTCCAGGGATCCGGGTTCAATTCCGGTCACTGCCTGTGTGGACTCTGCACGTTCTCCCCATGTCTGTGTGGGTTTCCTCCAGGTGCTCTAGTTTCCTCCCACAGTCCAAAGATGTGTGGGTTAGGTGGATTGGCCATGCTAAATTGACCCCTAGTGTCCCAAGATGTGTAGGTTAAATGGATTAGCCATGGTAAATGTGTGGGGTTACAGGTATAAGATGGGGGAGAAGGCCTATGCAACATTCTCTGTCAGAGAGTCGGTGCAGACTCGATGGGCTGAATGGCCTCTTCTGCACGGTAGGGATTCTATGGTCTAATCACTCAAAATCAGTTGATTTAGAATAGTTATGGAAAAAGATAAAGGTGGGCTTGGAGTAAATTTTACTGAGCTGATCTGTGGCAAGGCAGAAGTTGACTGGAAGCAGCTCCTATGTCGGAGCAGCGGGAGTGGTTTTCAAGGAGATGAACAGGGTTCAGAACAACTATGTTCGGACAAAGAAAAGGGGCGGACTCACAAATGTAGATGCCCACTCAGCATACAGAGTAGGATAGCAGAGAAAACAGGAAACTCAAGTCTGGAGCCAAAAGCGCAACACTGCCGAGAGCCTTGGGTGTAGAAATTGCAGGGTGCAATTAAAAAGGAAATTGGGAAAGGCAAGAGGGGCAAGAAAGAATATTGGCCAGTAAAATCAACAAAATTCCAAAGAAACGGAAGCTCTGACCATCATTTTCCAATGCTCTTGGACTACACCCGTAGTGCCAGAGGACTTAGAGGGACTGTAGTTTGAAAAGTTCAGAACGGACAGATGAAGTAATTACATTCCAGTCAGTCTAACCTCGGTGGTGGTCAAATTATTGGAAAGAAATTCTGAGCGAGGATATAAATCATCACTTAGAGACACACTGATTAACCAGTGACAGTCAACACTGACTTATTGAAGAAAGGTAGTGTTTGATGGAACGCTTTGCAGATATAACTAAGAGAGTCCATGAGGGTAGCACATCTGATGTGGCCAGCAGAGATACATAGATTTTAGCAAGACTGGTCAGAAAATTAAAAGGTCATGGGATCCAAGGGGAAGTGGCAAATTGCAACCAAAATTGCCTCAGTGGCAGTAAGCAAAGGGTTTTGACTGATATAGATCATTGTGACCTCAATGGGGTTACGCAGAAATCAATACTGTTCCTGGCACATATCAATAATTTAGATTTAAATGCAAAGAGCATGAAGGGGAAGGAGTTTGCAGATGATACAAAAATTGACCTTGTGATCAATGGTGAAAAATATCAATGGACTAGTCAGGTGGGCAGAAAAGTGGCAAATGGAATTTAATCTAAAGATGTGTGAGGGCAAAAGGGGGAAGAGGAGCTACAATAAGTGGTAGGATACGGAGGGGTTAGAGGAGCAGGGACTTTGGGGTTTGCCTGAAGATAGCAGGGCAAGTAGATAAGTGGATAAGAAGGAACACAGGATACTTTCATTTATTGGCTGAGGCGTTAATGCTGGAAGCGAATAAAACATCAGTGAGACTCCAGCTAGCGTACAGCACAAATTCCAGGTCGTTGCATTGCAAGGAGGATGTGCTTGGGCTTGGAGATTTCAGAGGATTTTGCCAAGAATGGGGAATTTGACCTTTGAGGGAAGATATTGTATTTTGTTTTCTTTGGATTAAGTTTTTAGTGTCACAGGGAAGCTTACATTAACACTGCAATGAAGTTACTGTGAAAATCCCCTAATTACCACACTCCGGCACCTGTTCGGGTACAATGAGGGAGAATTTAGCATGGCCAATGCACCCAAGCCCAGCACATCTTTCAGACTGTGGGAGGAAACCGGAGCACCCGGAGGAAACTCACGCAAACACGAGGGAGAATGCGCAGACCCAAGCCAGGAGTCGAACCAGGGTCCGTGGTGCTGCAAGGCAGCCATGCTAACCACTGTGCTACCGTGCCACCCAAGAGTTGAAAAGCAGAATTAGGCTGGATAACTCTAAGTACAGGTAGAGAGCTCTGATTGAAGGTATAAAATCATGAGGGACGTAGGCGGAGTATACGGACAGAGAAACTATTCCCATTGGTGGAAGAACAGAGGATACAGGTTTAAGGTAACTGGCGAGAGAGGCAATGAATATGTGAGGAAGAACCTTTTCCCCTGGCGAGTGGTTAGGATCTGGAATGCAGAGCCCAAGAGCCTGGCAGAGGCAGAGTTAATTAAGACTTCTGACAATTCCCTTTCACAAAAGGAAAAATGCACAGGCCTTTCAAGAGGGGGGTGGGGGGGGGGGGGGGGTGGCACGAGGTGAACTCCTCCTGCATGGGGCCAGCATGGACACAACGGGCCAAATGGTCTCCTTCTGTGCTGTAACCATTCTGTGATTAGCAGAGAGGCCATTAACCGGGCCGTGGATTTAAAACAATCAGTGGAAGGATCAAAGGAGAGTTGAGGAGTAACTTCTTCACCCAGTGGGTAGTGGGGATTTGGAACTTGCTTCCCAAGGCAGGGTAGATTTAGAAACTGCCATTGCGTTTAAAAGAAAATACTCAGGTATGCACTTGAGGTGCCATAACCTGCACAGCTACAGACCTACAGAGCTGGAAAGCAGAATGCGGCTAGATAACTCTAGGATAGGTAGCATGGAAATGATGGGCCGAATGGCCTCCTTCCAGGCTGTAACTGTTTGAGCACCATGGAGGAAAAATACCGTACTACTTTGGGTGGTTTGTTTAACCAGTGGGTGGAGTATCCCCTGGGGGTTGGGAGTGGGGATGGAAAAAAAAGCTTTCAACGTGCAAAAGCCCCGTTTGTTGGAATTTAGCACGGTGATGTACATTTCAAAACACCCAGCCTATAGCGTCAGCCACAAATGGCTCTGAAGGCAGCTCGCTCACTTCTGAACCAGGAGGGTGTCAGTTCAAATTACATCGCAGAGAGCTGTGTACAAAAATCCAGTGTAC
Source organism: Mustelus asterias (assembly GCF_964213995.1). Taxonomy (NCBI): domain Eukaryota; kingdom Metazoa; phylum Chordata; class Chondrichthyes; order Carcharhiniformes; family Triakidae; genus Mustelus; species Mustelus asterias. Next base: position 137,060,601 of record NC_135806.1, read on the forward strand.
TGCTGGGTGAGTGCACCAGCGAAAATGCTGAACTTCAGATGAGGCAAGAAACCCAGGCCCCATCAGACCTCTCAGGCGGGTATAAATATTCCCACTTTATCAAACACAAACATTCCTCTCTCCCCTTCTCCTGCACCCAGTGTTCTCGGCTAATATCACCCAACATCACTGTAAAACAGTTTGCCTGTTATTGCCCATGAATCAAATCTGTTGCTCATGCGATAAACAAGAAAACACTGGGAAAAAAAAAACCAGCAGGTCTGTCAGCATCGGTGGAGAGGGGAACACAGATTCTCGCTTCACAAATGCTTTGATTTGATTTATTATTGTCACATGTATTAGTATACAGTGAAAAATATTGTTTCTTGCGCACTCTACAGACAAAACACACCGTTCATAGAGAAGGAAACAAGAGAGTGCAGAATGTAGTGTTACAGTCATAGCTAGGGTGTAGAGAAAGATCAACTTAATGCGAGGTAGGTCCATTCAAAAGTCTGATGGCAGCAGGGAAGAAGCTGTTCTTGAGTCGGTTGGTATGTGACCTCAGACTTCTGTATCTTTTTCCTGACGGAAGAAGGTGGAAGAGAGTATGTCCGGGGTACGTGGGGTCCTTGATTACACTGGCTGCTTTTCCGAGGCAGCGGGAAGTGTAGACAGAGTCAATGGATGGGAGGCTGGTTTGCGTGATGGACGGGGCTACATTCACGACCCTTCCTTGCGGTCTTGGTCAGAGCAGGAGCCATATCAAGCTGTGATACATCTAGAAAGGATGCTTTCTATGGCGCCAGACCTGCTGGGATCTTCGAGCATTTCATGTTCTTTACTTCAGATTTCCAGCCTCGGCAGTATTTTATTTTTAAGCTGTTTGTGGAGCGGCACGGTGGCACAGTGGTTAGCACTGCTGCCTCACAGCACCAGGTGTTGAGTTGGCACATTCTCCCCGTGTCTGCATGGGTTTCCTCCGGGTGCTCTGGTTTCCCCCCACGGTCCAAAGATGTGCCGGTTAGGTTGATTGGCCATGCTTGGGGGATGCACGAGGTTGCGGGAATAGGGCCTGAGTTGGATTGTGGTCAGTATAGACTCGATGGGCCAAATGGCCTCCTTCTGTACTGGAGATATTCTATGATTGTGGGGACTTGTGAGAGAAAATTGGATGTCGCGTTTCCATACAACACTTCAGGAATAGTTATTTGGCCATATGGATTTTGGGATGTTCTGAGGTAGTGAAAGGTGCTAATAAAAGCAAGCTGCTGATATAATAGACTAACCAGACTCTTCCTTCAAACGCTGCAGCAGAAACTTTTCACGTTTCCAAGGGCTTAACAGAAACTAAACTTTGTCGTTAAAAACATTTTCTTCTGATACATCCGTTCCCACGACCAGATGAAACTTTTAGCCGTTACCAACGCCTCACCACAAACCACCAGATTTCCTTTTGTTAGGCAATTATTAACAATAAAAAGGATTTTCCTTGCCTAATATAGCTCGAGCAGTAGATTGCACACACACAGGTGTACAAAGGGGGAGGGAGGTCAGAATACAGTGTCAAGAGAAAAGGGAACAAGTGTCTAGGGTTCTGATGAGAAGCCCACCTTCAACGCTCGAGATCGGAGTCTTCCTGGACATCTATGATGGTGACACCGAAATGGACTTGGATTGAGCGCTCTCACCCTCAGGAACAGTCAGCAGGGCTAGAATCTTGCCACCAACATCCCGGCAAGTTTTTTTTTAAATTCATCTATGGGATGTTGGCGTCGCTGGCTGGCCAGCATTTATTGCCCATCCCTAGTTGCCTGCGGGCAGTTGAGAGCCAACCACATTGCTGTGGCTCTGGAATCACACATCGACCAGACCAGGTAAGGACGGCAGATTTCCTTCTCTAAAGGACATTCGTGAACCAGATGGGTTTTTCCGACAATCGTTTCATGGTCATCAGTAGATCCTTAATTCCAGATTTCTTTTTGCATTGAATTCAAATTCCACTACCTGCCGTGGCAGGTTTCGAACCCAGGTCCCCAGAACATTCGCTGTGTTTCTGGAATTAATAGCTTAGCGGTAATACTACTAGGCCATCGCTTTAGAATTGTGGGTTGACATCCAACAGGATGCTGGAGCCCAATGGATGTTTCCCCCCCACCCTCCCCCCTCCTCCCATTCAATAAGATCATGGTGGATCTGATTGTGGCTTCAAGCCCACATTCCGCCTACTCTCCTGCCAACATCTTTACATGCTTCTCAAGGGGTGGAGCAAAGATGCATCATGCTCAAATGTTAGAGAGATTTAAAAAGTTATTTTAATGCGAGAAGTGAAATCAGACAGAGCCTTTTCCACCAATAGAACTTAAATGGAAGAAAAGAGACTAAGGAAATTTGTCATGTCCACTACAACTCTCACCAACTTTTACAGATGCACCATAGAAAGCACTCGTTCTGGTGCTGGTTGTATCACAGCTTGGTATGGCTCCTGCTCTGCCCAAGACCGCAAGAAACTACAACAGGCCGTGAATGAAACCCAGTCCATCACTCAAACCAGCTTCCCATCCATTGACTCTGTCTACACTTCTCGCTGCCTCAGAAAAGCAGCCAGCATAATTAAGGGTCCCTTACACCCTGGACATTCTCTCTTCCGTCGGGAAAAAGATACAAACGTCTGAGGACACGTACCAACTGACTCAAGAACAGCTTCTTCCCTGCTGCTGTCAGACTTTTGAATGGGCCTACCTCGCATTAAGTTGATCTTTCTCTACACCCTAGCTATGACTAACGCGACACTCTGCACCCTCTCCTTTCCTTCTCTATGAATGATATGCTTTGTCTGTATAGCGCACAAGAAACAATATTTTTCACAGTGTACTAATACATGTGACAATAATAAATCAAACCAAAGATGCTAGAGTCACTTTTTTTTTCAACAATGCTTCCACAGAACCATGTTTGAAGCCTCCTCGATTAAGCAGTCAGAGAATTATAAGTGATACAGACAGACTATGAATGATATGATCCCCAGAGAGAAAAGGACTGGTGTAAGGTGGCATGGACTTGTGTCAATCTATGAGCAGCTGAGTTTAATGCCAAGAGGAATTAAGGGCGGGTAAAGAGAATCTGAATCTATTATTGGATGACAAGACAAAGAGATTGTGAGCATGTGCATACGAGATTAAAGGAAAGAATTGTAAACATCTGTCATTGTTTGAACAGCTGACCCATCTACCAGTCTTCATATTACCCTGTGCAAGAACCAGATGCGATCATTTGCACGAGATGTGAGTTCAAAGAGGTGCTCTGGTCTTTTTCCTCACTTCCTAAGACTATCAGGGCAGAATGGTCAGCACTGCTGCCTCTCCGTGCCCAGCTTCAGTCACTGTCTGTGGAGTTTGCACATTCTCCCCGTGTCTGTGTGGGTTTTCTCCGGGTGCTCCGGTTTCCTCCCACAGTCCAAGATGTGCGGGTTAGGTGGATTGGCCATGGTAAATTGCCCCTTAGTGTCAGGGGGACTAGCAAGGGTAAAGGATTGGGGGTTCATGGGGATAGGGACTGGGTGGGATTGTGGTTGGTGCAGACTTGATGGGCTGAATGGCCTCCTTCTGCACTGTAGGGATTCTATGATTCCATGATCTCTGTGCTCTCTGTGGGAAAGAACTGCAAAGGTGGTCACAGCAACAGATATCCTCCACGTCAGGGGTTCCCAAAGGGTGCGGCGCGCCACACTGCTGCGGCGAGAGAGAATGGCAAGTGTGGCGGGAAGATTCAAGGACAATCAAAGAAACATTTAAACATGGTTTAAACAAGCATTGTTTTATATTTTCTGGATGTCCCATGATCATATTATAAAGTAGTTGTGTTCTATGTTATGAATCAAGCACTGCTGGGAGTTGTTTTTTTTTAAATGTATTTCTTATCAATAAAAAATTCAGTGTGGCGCGAGCAAATTTTTATTCTGAAAGTGCGGCCCAGTGAAAAAAGTTTGGGAACCACTGCTCCACATCGTGTGTTGGGCAGACCCCTCCTCACCCCCTCCCCGAGCAGCTCTGGTTTATTTCTGCATTGTACAGCATCTGGACGAGGGATTGAGTGGCTGAGGCTATTTTCATGTAATGTGAGAGCTTACAAATTAGGGACAGTAGGGCATTCGGCCCCTCGAGCCTGCTCTGTCCTTTGCTAAGATTACAGCTGGTCTGATTGTGGCCTCACTCCCACTCACCTCTCAACCCCTATGACCTTTGATTCCCTTGTCAATCAAAAATCTATCAAGCTCAGCCCTAAAAATATTGAATGACCCAGCTGCCCAAGTCAAAAGCTGGGAATTCTGCAGCAAATAACACCTCCTGATTCCCCAAAGCCTGTCCACTGCCTACAAGGAACAAGTCAGGGGTGTCATGGAAAACTCTCCACTTGCCTGGATAAGTGCAGCTCCAACAACACTCGAGAAGCTCAACACCATCCACCTCTACCATCTAGAAGGATGAGAGCAATAGGCACCTGGGAACTCCACCACCGGGACGTTCCCCTCCAAGCCACTCACCATCCTGATTTGGAAACCTATCACCATTCCTTCACTGCTACTGGGTCAAAATCCTGGAACTCCCTCCTTAACAGCACTATGGGTGTACCTGCACTTCAGGGACTTCAACGGTTCAAGGCGGCAGCTCACAACAACATCAACTTGCATTTACATAGCACCTTTACCGTTTCTGTAAAACATCCCAAAGTGCTTCGTGGGAAAGTTGGCAATCCAAATTTGCCGTCAAGTCACGAGGGGATATTAGAACAGCTGACCACATTTTTAATCCGAAAGGGTCTCAGGGAGCGGCGGGGGTGGGAGAGAGTGGGACATAGAAATGGAGAGTAGAGGTTTAGCAAGAAAGTTCCAGAGTTTAGGGCTAGGCAGCATTCAAGTGAGCAAAACTGCGATGCTCAAGAGGCAGAATTGGAGGAGTGCTGAGATCTCGGAGACAGAGTGCGAGAGCGAGCGTGAAGGTGAGGGAGCTCAACGACATTCCCTCAACATTCTCCTGGCCTGCTGCACACGCACACACCTTATAGGGAATGTTAGCTGCATGTTCCAGATTTCTGCTCAGCTGCACCATCTTGGGGGTGGGGGGGGGGGGGGGGGTGGGGGAGGAGGTGGGGGAGCAGGGGAGGCACAATTTGAAAGTAAAGCTGAGAATTTTAAAATTGAGAAACTGCTGAAGACAGACTCTATGATACGCGGTAATGGAGTTTGTCACATTTACAGAACAGCAGACAGTCTTTAAATAACAAGTTACTCCTCCCTGCAGCCTGGGAAACTTTGCCACATTGACTCAATTAATGACAGCACAATGTCATTAGCACTCTCAGAAAATAATTTTTACTTGGCAATAAGAGCGAGTGTGAGATAATGGAGAGCGGATGTTTTGGGCTTTTGTGGTCGACTTGTATTTTCCTCTGCTCCATGCAGCTGGCATTAATGGGTGGCCAAAGGTAGAAGCCACCTTCCAAACACGAGGACCTGCCTCAGCTTTGCTCTTTGACACTGGACCCATTGAGGGGTTGGAAACCAGGTCATTCGCTCCTAATTATCACCACCAGGTAAACAGGGACCTCAAAAAGATAACATACTCTGATGAAAGGCTATCAAACTGAAATGTCAGTTCCATCTCTCTCGCGGCAGGTGACCCACTGAGAGAGTTTACTGCACCTTTTAATTCTCGGCCGACCATCGCAGTTTTGGGTTTCAGGGTTGAGTAAGTTTCAGTCGATCAGCCAGCAGACTGCAGCCTCACTGATAGGAATGGATCCCCACAGAAATTTACAAGAAGGGACGGGGGTCAGCCTGAGGTCAGCGGGTAGCACCTTCGCCTCCGGGTCAGATAGTTTCATTCCCAAAACCCGAGCTCTTGAGACTTCAGCACAGTACGAGCAACATCCCGGAGGTCACCACTGACCAGAAGCTGAACTGGACTAGCTCTGACTAAGGGTCATCCAGGCTCAAAACGTTGGATCTATTCTCTCTGCCAGACCGAAGATTTTCCAGGATTTTCCGTTTTTGATTTATTCTCACATGTATTAACACACAGTGAAAAGTATTGTTTCTTGCGGACTATACAAAGCATGCCGTTCATGGAGAAGGAAAGGAGGAAGTGCAGGATGTAGTGCTACAGTCATAGCTGGGGTGTACAGAAAGATCAACTTAATGCAAGGTCACTCCATTCAAAAGTCTGATGGCAGCAGGGAAGAAGCTGTTCTTGAGTCAACTGGTACGTGACCTCAGACTTTTGTATCTTTTTCCTGATGGAAGAAGGTGGAAGAGAGAATGTCCGGGGTGCTTGGGGTCCTTAATTATGTTGGTTGCTTTGCCGAGGGACACACCAAGACAGGTTGTTGGTGATTTGGACACCTAAAAACTTGAAGCTCTCGACCCTTTCTACTTCACCCCTGTTGATGTAGAGAGGGATATGTTCTCCATTATGCTTCCTGAAGTCAATGAAAATCTACTTCATTTTGTTGACATTGAGGGAGAGATTATTGTTGCCGCACCAGTTCACCAGATTCTCTCTCTCTTTCCTGTACTCTGTCTTGACATTGTTTGAGATCCAACCCACTATGGTGGTGTCATCAGCAAACTTGAAAATCTTGTGTTAGCCATATAAATACTGTGGCTACCAGAGCAGGTCAGAGACCGGGAATTCTCAGCAATTAACTCACCTCCTGACTTCCCAAAGCCCGTCCACTATTAACAAGGTACACGTCAGTTGAGTGCGATGGAATACACTTCACTTGCCTGGATGAATACAGCTCCAACAACACTCAAAAAGTTTGTCGCCATCCAGGACAAAGCATCCCGCTTGAGTGCTACCCCTTCCACATGCCTACACACCTTCCACCACCGACACACAATGGCAGCCGTGTGCCCCATCTACAGGACATGCTGCGGTAACTCACCGAGATTCCTTCAGCAGCACCTTCCAAATACATGGCCACTACTGCCTAGAAGGACAAGAGCAGCAAACATGTGGGAACACCCCCACCTGCAAAGGCCCAACAAATCACTCAACAAGGCAGCCCATCACCACCACTTTCACTGGGCAACTAGGAGTGAGCAATAAATACCAGCCTTGGATGCTCACATCCTGAGTTAATGAAAACAGAGTTAGGGAATTTCTAGGTAAGGAACAATATATCCAAGACAGGTTAGAATGTGATTGGAACACGAAACCATTCCGAAAGCCTTTTCTCTTCCCGATTGAATAATATTACAAGGCAAGGCGGTGCCATCAAATAGGCAAGGGAGATAGATATCGTCTGCAACAACCCTCTTGATGTCTGAGTTTTATTTCTCCACTATCCAACCAAATCCCAATCACAGAGCGGCAAATGCCAATCCCCTTGGTATTCATTTACCCGAGTCTCCACATATCCTGCAGCTGTGGTTTAACTTCAAATTGGAGACTAGCAGCACAACGGTCACAAGACAAACACATATGTTTTTAATGACAATGCTGTGTAATTAAAATTTACCACCTCTGAAATGCATCAGGCCAACAAAACAATATGTTGACCCCAAATGCTAGAACACAAAGCAGACAAATCACCATGTTATGAAGAGACTACAGCACAGAAACAAACCATTTGGCCCATCTGGTCTACGCTCTGTGCTCGGGTCTTCCCCTACCCCACCCTGTCTCAGTCTATTTGCACATCCTTCTATTCCTTTCTCCTTCACATTTCCTTCAATGTATCGGTGCTGTTCGCTTCAACAACTCCAGAAATGATGAAAGGCTGTTCAGCCTTACTAGCCCCGATATCTCAAGGTGAAGGTGCACCAAGTCCTCACCCTCGTCTCTGGGGACGAGATGAGGAGGAATTTCTTCAGCCAGAGAGTGGTGAATCTGTGGAACTCTTTGCCGCAGAAGGCTGTGGAGACCAGGTCATTGAGTGTCTTTAAGACAGAGATAGATAGGTTCTTGATTAATAAGGGGATCAGGGGTTATGGGGAAAAGGCAGGAGAATGGGGATGAGAAAAATATCAGCAATGATTGAATGGCGGAGCAGACTCGATGGGCCGCGTGGTCTAATTTTGCTCCTATGCCTTATGGTTTTATGGGACAATACTGGACTATCATACCAAGAAACATCAGCAGCAAACTGACAGGCTCTCTGACACGGGTAAAGAGTTTGGTTCGACCATCAACATCAGGAGGACAGATGTCAAGGTCCAGATGTCAAGGTCACAAAAGCTGAGTAATAGTGCGGAACAACAGTAACCTGACTGAGAATACCAAAGTCCTCAGAGCTAGAGTGGTGAGGTCCAGAAAAAACATGCCAGGCAGGAGAAAAGACTGACCAGTTCCCATCTTCACTCTCTCTGACATATCCTTGGCAGAGTAAGAAGTCTCACAACAGACTTCTTACTGTGCTTACCCCAGTCCAACGCCGGCACCTCCACACCATATCCTTGGCAGGACAAGGTCACCAACTGAGATATCCTGGAGTGTGCCAATTCCATCAGCATACACTCCATAGAAACCCTACAGTGCAGAAAGAGGCCATTCAGTCCATCGAGTCTGCACAGTCAACAATCCCACCCAGGCCCTATCCCCGTATCCCTACATATTTACTCGCTAATCCCTCTAACCTTTACATCCTGGGACACTAAGGGGCAATTTAGCACGGCCAATCAACCTAACCAGCACGCCTTTCAGACTGTGGGAGGAAACCGGAGCACCCGGAGGAAACCCACGCAGACACGGGGAGAACGTGCAGACTCCACACAGTCATTGACCCGAGCCGGGAATCGAACCCAGGTCCCTGGAGCTGTGAAGCAGCAGTGCTAACCGTGCCGCCCCGTTATTAAATTCACAATGTCTGCCTTGGCTTGGCCACGTTCCCTGGATGGACAACGACCATAATCTGAAAGAACTTCCATATGGCAAACTGGTCACTGGGTTACCACCTCCAGGATGTCCAAACCTCAGGTACAAGGACATCTACAAATGAGATATGAAGATGGCGGACATTGACACAGACGGTCGTGACCTCTGGGGACTGACTGTCAGGCAGGGCACTGGGAGAGCTGGGCAGAAAGGAAAAGCTCCACCGGCCGAGGAGAGGGACCCAGAGAAAACAAGAGACCTGGCACATCCTGCACCTTCTCAGCCCACCGCGGCAGAGTTGAACTCCTGAGTCACCCCCAGGCAATACTTAGCAGAGGCAACCACCAAGGCACGAACCATCATCTTAAGACAAGGAAGGTTGCCACAGAATCTTTGTGGCAGCAAGTTCCACATTGTCAGTTGTGACGTTAGTGTAGCTTTAAGAGTTTTCCAAAAAAAATAATCACGTTCTCCCAGCTCTCAGCCTCAGCTGATGTCACGGTTGCCAAGCTGTCTCCAAGGGGTCCTTTTATTGCTACTTAAGTTGCTTAAATGGGGGTCATGTTTATATTTACTCTGGGATTAGTTTTATGGCCCTGCATTGTTAGGAGAAAAGGTCATGGAATCTGGACAGGTTTTTCTTTCTTTCCAAAGGAGTTTAAGGTTCTTTCCCCCCCCCCCCCCCCCCCTGTTTGGCTGCAGTTGGAGTTTTAGTTTTAGAAGTGACAGCAAGCTGAAAAGTCTCTTTCTCTCTCTCCCTGTTTCATTTGGAAATTCTGCTGGTTATCTGAAAACAGGGTCTTGCCTTCCTGAAGTAGAAAATCTGCTGTTGGTGGCTTGACCAGAGTCTACCTGGGGTTCTGGGAAGCTGTTCTGGCTTCAAACTGTTCTGGGTGGGTTAGGAGGACTACTAGAACTTACAAGACTTAAAGTTTCCAATTCTCCAACCAAAAGACTCAATTCCAGTATCATGTGAGCATTAGACTTTGCTGTGTTGAGCTTGTTTAAAGGTTTTTGTCTATGGAAGGTTTTGGTTCAAGTGGAAAATCTTAGATATATTTGTTAAGGATTATACATTATCGTGGTTGTTTTATTTGTAGTTGATAAAAGTTATTGCTAATTTTCTTTCCATACACATTAACTATATTCTTAATTAAACTGTTTGATAAAAGCTCCCTAGTGGGTCATTTGAATCATACCTGAAGTGAAACCTATCATGCTTATCCTAGCCAAATTCAAGATGCAGAACTAATGATCCACGCGGGCTCCATAAAACACTTGAGTTTCTGACCTGAACCGTAACACTGTCTCCTTCTCTGGGAAAGTTCCTAATGGAGTGACTACCTATTATTTATAGATTGAACTCTCCAACAAGAGGAAATGTTTTCTCTACTTCTACCCAAACAAGCCTTTCATAACCTTAAACACTCCTCTATCGGTCTTCCCTTTTCCAAAGATTTGAGTCCCAAACTATGCAAACTTTCATTAGTATCTTATCTTTATTTGCAATACAGAGGCTTCAACAATAAATGTAATCTAATCAAAACAAAGTGCATTCGCAATCGTCTAATTTATGTTTCCACCATCTTTCCAAATTTAAAGCAACTTTTGCCAACCATCATATGATTTTTTATTTATTTTAATCAATTCATGGGACATGGCTGTTGCTGGCTGGCCAGCATTTATTGTCCATCCCTAGTTGCCTGAGGGCACTTGAGTCAACCACATTGTTATGGCTCTGGAGTCACATGTAGGCCAGACCGGGTAAGGATGGCAGATTTCCTTCCCTAAAGGACATTAGTGAACCAGATGGGGTTTTTTCCGACAATCGACAATAGTTTCATGGTCATCAGTAGATTCTTAATTCCAGATTTCTTTTACTGAATTCAAATTCTACCATCAGCCGTGGCGGGATTCGAACCTGCGTCTGCAGAATGTTAGCTGAGCTTTCACATTAATAGTCTAGCCATAATACCACTGGGCCATCGCCTCACCTTATAAATATCACACACAGACCCAGTCAGGTGGTACAGGGTTAAACAAGCAAACCAATTGAATTATCAACACTATTTCCTCTCATTTCATTTGTTACTATTTCAGTTCTGTACATTGTTTAAAAGCAAATCATAAAAGAAGAAGTGTTTCAAAAACTAAAAGCAAAAAAAGTAACAACAGCAAATAGAAAAGTAACAAGTGAATTTGCTGAGGTGCAAGACGACAGAACCTGGTCCTATTCTTACCTATTATCCACTTCTGCCCAGGCAGTCATGGATACTAGAAATCATAGAAATCATAGAAACCCTACAGTGCAGAAGGAGGCCATTCGGCCCATCGAGTCTGCACCGACCACAATCCCACCCAGGCCCTACCCCCACATATTTACCCGCTAATCCCTCTAACCTACACATCCCAGGACTCTAATTATACTGATCAAGTATCGCAATCACTTCCTCCCAGGCTTCTGCATAACCAAAGAGGTTATGCAGGTTTATTTCACCTGCACCAGCCTGCCATGAGGGACCTTGTCAAAGGCCTTACTGAAGTCCATGTAGACAACATCCACTGCCCTACCCTCATGAAGTACTTGAGTCAATTAAATCTTTTTGAAGTAACTGCCGTAACCAAAGAGAGCAGGGAATCATTTGTTACAATCCACAGGTGAACTCTAGTACAGAGTAGAAACCCTACACACGAGTCTCGCTCCAGAGAGCCAAGCAGAGAACAATGAACTTCCAGTGCGGTACTGCCCGAGGTGCAGCCTTCCAAATGAAATGTTAAGCCGAGGCCTGTCTGTCCTCATGTCCCCAAACCCCCACCCAAGTCGATGTAAAGGACTATTTTGGAAAGGACAGGGCAGATCTCCTGGATGCCCTAGGCCAATATTCATCCCTCAATCAACATTACCAATCAAACCAAGATATACAATTGCTAACAGACTGCCGTTTGTGGGAGATTGCTGTGTGCAAATTGACTGTCACATTTCCCACATTATAATAGTAACTACACTTCAAAAAGATTTAATTGACTCAAGTACTTCGTGAGGGTAGGGCAGTGGATGTTGTCTACATGGACTTCAGTAAGGCCTTTGACAAGGTCCCTCATGGCAGGCTGGTGCAGGTGAAATCGCATGAGATCAGAGGTGAGCTGGCAAGGTGAATACAAAACTGGCTCGGTCAAAGAACACAGTAAGAGTTTTAACAACACCAGGTTAAAGTCCAACAGGTTTATTTGGTAGCAAATACCATAAGCTTTCGGAGCGCTGCTCTCCGAAAGCTTATGGTATTTGCTACCAAATAAACCTGTTGGACTTTAACCTGGTGTTGTTAAAACTCTTACTGTGTTCACCCCAGTCCAATGCCGGCATCTCCACATCGGTCAAAGAAGACAGAGGGTAGCAGTGGAAGGGTGCGTTTCTGAATGGAGGGCTGTGACAAGTGGCGTTCCTCAGGGATCAGTGCTGGGACCTTTGATGTTTGTAATATATAATATATATATATATATATATATATATATATGATTGAGGAAAATGTAACTGGTTTGATTAGTAAATTTGTGGACAAACAAAGGATAGCGATGAGGACCTTCAGAGGATACAGCAGGATATAGATCAGTTGGAGACTTGGGCGGAGAGATGGCAGATGGAGTTTAATCCAGACAAATGTGAGGTAATGCATTTTGGAAGGTCTAATACAGATAGGAAATATACAGTAAATGACAGAACCCTTAGGAGTATTGATAGGCAAAGGGATCTGGGTGTACAGGTACACAGGTCACTGAAAGTGGCAACGCAGGTGGAAAAGGTAGTCAAGAAGGCATATGGCATGCTTGCCTTCATCGGCCGGGGCATTGAGTTTAAAAATTGGCAAGTCATGTTGCAGCTTTATAGAACCTTAATTAGCCAACACTTGGAATATAGTGTTCAATTCTGGTCGCCACACTACCAGAAGGATGTGGAGGCTTTGGAGAGGGTACAGAAAAGATTTACCAGGATGTTGCCTGGTATGGAGGGCATTAGCTATGGAGGAACGTTTGGAGAAACTTGGTTTGTTCTCACTGGAACGACGGAGGTCGAGGGGAGACCTGATAGAAATCTACAAGATTATGAGAGGCATGGACAGAGTGGATAGTCAGAAGCTTTTTCCCAGGGTGGAAGAGTCAATTACTAGGGGGCACAGGTTTAAGGTGCGAGGGGCAAGGTTTAAAAGAGATGTATGAGGCAGATGTTTTACACAGGGAGTAGTGGGTGCCTGGAACTCGTTGCCGGGGGAGGTAGTGGAAGCGGATACAGTAGTGACTTTTAAGGGGCGTCTTGACAAATACATGAATAGGATGGGAATAGAGGTATATGGTCCCCAGAAGGGTAGGGGGTTTTAGTTAAGTCGGGCAGCATGGTCGGTGCAGGTTTGGAGGGCCGAAGGGCCTGTTCCTGTGCTGTAATTTACTTTGTTCTTTGTACTTTTGTGATGCCATGTAGTCATGAAAGGTGTTATAAAAGCAAATCTTCAATTTCCTCCTCTATATTTTTCAGTATCCCGTGTCTACATCAATGGGGACGAAGTAGAGATGGTCAAAAGAATTCCCCCATGCTGACACTATAGTTAAGAAAGCCCACCAACGCCTCTACTTTCTCAAAAGGCTAAGAAAATTTGGCATGTCCACGACAACTCTCACCAACCTTTACAGATGCACCAGAAAAAGCATCCTTTCTGGTTGCATCACAGCTTGTATGGCTCCTGCTCTGCCCAAAACCGTAAGAAACTACGAAGTGTTTGGAATGTAGCCCAATCCATCACGCAAACCAGCCTCCCATCCATTGACTCCCTCTCCATTTCCCACTGCCTTGGAGAAGCAGCCAGCTAATCAAGGACCCTACACACCTGGACATTCTCTCTTCCACCTTCTCCCGTCGGGAAAAAGATACAAAATTCTGAGATCATGTACCAACCAACTCAAGAACAGCTTCTTCCCTGCTGCCATCAGACTTTTGAATGGACCTGCCTTATATTAAGCTGATCTTTCCCTACACCCTAGCTATGACAGTAACACCACATTCTGTAACCTCTCCTTTTCTTCTCCCCTATGTACTCTATGAACGGTATGCTTTGTCTATGTCGTGTGCAAGAAACAATACTTTTCACTGTATCTCAATATATGTGACAATAATAAATCAAATCAATTCAGACCTTCATCCATCAAGGAAGTGTGTACTTGAGACTCAGTCAAACAAGTTTTCAATGGGCAGGAAAATGTCAAACCATGAAACAAAAACTTGAAAGGTTTCGAAGAGAGAGTATAGACTCTCTCTTAGGGCGGCACGGTAACACAGTGGTTAGCACTGCTGCTTCACAGCTCCAGGGTCCCGGGTTCGATTCCCGGCTCGGGTCACTGTCTGTGTGGAGTTTGCACATTCTCCTTGTGTCTGCGTGGGTTTCCTCCGGGTGCTCCGGTTTCCTCCCACAGTCCAAAGATGTGCGGTTTAGGTTGATTGGCCAGGTTAAAAATTGCCCCATAGAATCCTGAGATGCATAGGTTAGCGGGATTAGCGGGTAAAATATGTGGGGGTAGGGCCTGGGTGGGATTGTGGTTGGTGCAGACTCGATGGGCCGAATGGCCTCCTTCTGCACTGTAGGGTTTCTATGGTTTCTATGGTTTCTTTCTGTGCAATCCTTCCTCATAGGTCAGCAATCTCATCTTAGAAATCAACATAACTATTGATCTCCTTTACTCAAGAACTTCTTGCATTTAGATAGTGCCTCAAAGATAGCAAAACATCCCAAGATACTTCACACTTTGACAAAACTTTGTATAAAGGGTCATCTGGACTCGAAACATCAGCTCTTTTCTCTCCTTACAGATGCTGCCAGACCTGCTGAGATTTTCCAGCATTTTCTCTTTTGGGTTCAGATTCCAGGTTCCGCAGTAATTTGCTTTTATAAAGAAAGATGTATAATTGCCCGTTTATCCCCCAATTAATCCAGCCTTCACACTTTTTAAAATTCATTTGTTGCAAGCCCTCTATCTGGAAAGGCCGACTGACTCCAGCTATGGGCAAGAGGATGTTTACATGCGCACCCCATGCTTCACAACTGACTCTGTACTCGCTGGCCAAGAGCGAGTTGTTTCAGATCAGGGATCTCGTGGTGCACCCGTAGATCAATCCATAACTCTCAGAATGAAAGCAAAAATTGAAATTACGTAGTCAGCACAAGGGCAGGAAGGAAGCAGGACTGGGTGCATGGGACAGATAAGGGAGAGGGAACTGAAACAGGTCTTCCAGCATTGGGCGGGGTGGAGGATATTTCAATAGTGCACTGTTACCAACAACGTCAGAAGCAACATCACCGGACTGAACCTGAATCACACATACCCAGTTCAGGCCAAACGCGCATCAGATGCTGCCAGCCCAGATTATTAAAACATCCTGATCCTCCAGCTCCATTCATTGTGATTGAAATTCCTTATGTTCCCGTTCTGAAGGCTGGGACATTCGTATTTACTAACAACTCAATAATCATGCAGCTTGTATTGGAGAGAGAGAGGCAAACTATGGAATATAGTGAGGTGGTTAAGGGACACAGCATTAAAGCTCCACGTGATCCAGGATTGATCAAGATCAGCGACGTATGTGTGTGTGTGTGTGCGCGCGCGCCTGCATTCACGTGTGATCATGACAAGTGACTCGGTGCAGGACAATGGGGAAAGAGCAGGGGGACTAATCAAACTAATACTAGTAAGAAGTCTCACAACACCGGGTTAAAGTCCAACAGGTTTATCTGGGATCACAAGCTTTCGGAGCACTGCTCCATCATCAGGTGAGCGGAGGCTCCACTGACCCGAGGAAGGAGCAACACTCCTGTTCCTGCAATTTTCTTTCTTCTTTAGCTTTTAGTGTTTTCTGTTTCTATTTCATGAAGGCACTTCATTGACTGTTGTGCATTTTCAGGGATGCCATGAGTCTTGGAAGATGCGCCATTACTTCACATTTGTCTCTCCGAGTGTTTTAACAGCACTGGAATTCGCTGCTATGTTTAACAGCTTACTGCGGGAGGAGTTCCTTTTTTTGTTTACATCTAAGGGAAGTGAAATTCTGTCACTCGCTTTATTTTGACATTTCAACTTCCCAAAAAGAGAAACAAAACCAGGTTCCCCTGCAAATAATTCCGTGACTGGCGGGTGTATAACTCAAAGTTTTGCTGTCTTGTTCAGCCAACAGGTCGGGAACTGTGAAAATCTCCCTCCGCATGGTGTGATTGTTTGGTTCAAACAGGTACGGAAACCTTGATCCTCCACAACCCCACCCCCAGCATCATAAAGAAACGAATTGGACGGCAGATGTGCTGAGGCTATGGTGAAATTTCCTGTCAAGCAGGAAGCTCGTCGTGGTCGTGCTCCTGCAGAGGGAGCCTTGCATCTCAGTCCTCTGTCTCACTGTCGACAGAAAGGGGCTTCTCAGTACCAGCTTTTGGGGACACAATCACTACTTTATCGTTGTCACTTTGTCAAAACACGATGCCAAATGTGAAGATGAAGCCCTTCTCTTTAATGAAAATGTTTCATTTCTAAACCAAAAAAAGGGGCATGAGAAAAATCAGATATGGTTAGTAACCTTCTAAAGGTTGGCAAACCTTCTCCTGACGCAATCACTAACCACAGTAAATTTGGTTGCTGTGCTCCTCGCACTGAACTTGCAGAATCGGACTATACAGGAAACAGTAGCAACACTTATTTCTCAAAAGAAACGCTGATGAACTTGTCACTTATACAACACGTTTCACAACTTCAGGACAACCTTACCCCCCCCCTCAAATGCTTTACTGTTAATGGAGCAATCGAGAAATAAATATTAGCCAGGGACAGAAAAACACCACCGCCTCCAAGCTCCGCTTCAAGCCACTCACCATCCTGATTTGGAAATATATCGCCGTTCCTTCACTGTTGCTATGGGTCAAAATCTGGGAACCCCCTCTCTAACAGCAATGTGGGTGTACCTACACCACATGGGCTGCAGCGGGTTCAAGGCAGCAGCTCATCACCACCTTCTCAAGGGCAATTAGGGATGGGCAATAAATGCTGGCCTGGTCAGCAATGCCCACATCTCATGAATAAATCTCATGAAAAGACACCCAGGCAAACTCCACCTCCCCCTCGCGCTCTTTTTCAAAATAGTGCCACAGTCCTTTCACATCCACCCGGGTATCCAGACAATGCTTCAGTTTAATGCTTCATCTGAAAGACAGCACCTCCAACAACGCGCACTCCTCGGTGTTGCACCAGATGCATCAGTCATGATTTTGTGCTTAAATCTCTGAAGTGGGACTTTACCCATGACTTTCTGACTCGGGGGGGGAGGAGCGCTACTGAGGCACGGCTGAACAAAACATTACTGTGCATCTGTAATATTAGGAGTACACATCCTTTCAAAAATGATCCAAATGGATCTCTTCTTGGCTAATAATCACTTCCAAGTGTTCTTCGTTCTGTGCGAGGGATGTTGCAGGCACGAGAGTCTTAATCAGAAATGGATTCATTTTCCAACTCTATTAACCCTCCTGGGCTCCCTACACCACATTTGGGTGGCAGAGTGGTTAACACTGCTGCCTCACAGCACCAGGGACCCGGGTTCAATTCCCAGCTTGGATCACTGTCTGTGTGGAGTTTGCACATTCTCCCCGTGTCTGTGTGGGTTTCCTCCGCATGCTCCGGTTTCGTCCCACAGTCTGAAAGATGCTCTGGTTAGGTGGATTGGCCATGCTCGGTTCTCCCTCAGTGTACCCGAACAGGCGCCTACAGGATTTTCACAGTGACTTCAATGCAGTGTTAATGTAAGCCTACTTGTGACACTAATAAATAAACTTTTAAACTTTAAACTTTATTTGGGTGTGGACTGAAGTTCGTTCTCCTTTTCCCCAGTTTGCATTTTAGACCAAGCCTCAACACAGGCCCTCACTATCTCTCCAAATTTTACTTCAGGTAAGACAACGACCCCAGATTTACTTTTTTTTAAAAAATCAGTTGCCATCTACTAACAGTAATTAATATTTTGCACATATAAATGTTATCTTGTCTCTCTACCGTGGCTACATTCACAGCCGGGTGGACTTGGAGACGGCACCCTAGAATGCTTCAGGACTTGCGTGGCCGGTGGGCGCTGTCGTGCATCATCATTCCTCCCCCCAAACCCACCCACCCCTGGTAATGACACTTCGGTTTGATCAGAAGCGGACACGTTTCCTTTGACATTTTGATTTTTGTTGTAGACCCATCAGGGGCCGACACTCTTGTCACTTCTGATTCATTCACTTATTACTGTTTTATTCAAAAATGGTATAAACTTACCATGAAAGTATAATTCCAGTGAACATCCCGTATTGCCAATTGGTCAAAGCAGTCAGGAGGTTAACATTGGCTGGGACCATTGACTAATCAGATCCTCACATGGATCCTTGCAAACCGTCTGGCCCATGAACCAATTAGAATGCCTCATTGGTCCCCACTGCCTAGCATGACCTCCCAGGCTTGGAGCTACAAACTCCCGAGTTGTTACAGTAATCCATCCACTACAAAAGGACTGTTTTGAGAGTTACTGATGGTGAGTTCAGTTCCAAATGAAGGGTTATTGAACACAGTTTCATTAATGTAAAGGGGGTAATCAGCTGCAGTCCTATTTGAATGACCATTTCATGGACTCACTGACGCCATTCTCTTCCCTGCAACCACACCCACACTTAGGACCCAGCTAAAACAACGAGCATCAACGTCACAAAAGTGTTGGCTAACCAAATGTGACACCAAGTCACACGATGAGGTTTTGGAACCGATGACCAAAAGTCTGGTCAAAGAAAGGTAAGTTCAAGGAGCGTCTTCAAGGAGGAGAGCGAGCTGGACATGTTTGCTGAGCAAATTCCCAGGCTTAGTGACGAACCATCTGACATTACAGCCACCAGCGCAGGAGCGATTACAATCAGTGACTCAAGAGGCTAGAGGAACGCAGAGATCGGAGGTTTTAAGGCTCGAGAAGTTTACAGAGAAAAGGAGGGACAATGAGAATTTTAAAATCAAGGACACGCAAGATGTCACGTGGCCCGTCTTGCACATAATGAATGTGCAACATCATCAGTAATACAAGCCAGAAGCAGGGCACTTGCTCAAGTCGAGGGTAGCTTACCGATGGTCTGTCGCAGTTCCTCACACTGACTGACGTGGGGTAACCTCAGCATCTCCTTCCATTTTTTACTCCGCCCTTTCCTCTTCCCTCCGCCACCTTTAGGAAAATAAATCATTAGCAAAAACTATATCTTCAAATCATTTTGTAAACAAAAGCAACAACAAAAATTGCAAATTCTAAACATGCCAGATTAATTTTTTGAATTAAAAACGCTTAATTACACAGCTTTGAGAGTTATCAGATCCGTGGAGACTACGTGCTCAAATGAAAACAAAGTTTTCTTCATTCATTCGTGGGACACGGGCGTCGCTGGCTGGCCAGAACTTATTGCTCATCCCTAGTTAGCCTTGGAGGGCAGTTGAGAGTCAACCACATTGCTGTGGCTCTGGAGTCACATGTAGGCCAGACCAGTTCCAATAGAGAGGGATCTCTGGCAAGTGAGGAGTTTGGCAGAGTGGGGCCGGTGTCACAGTGGTGTTGTGATTTTCTTACTCAATGTGGAATTCAGTTTTTAGGTGCCACAAGTAACCCTTTGTAAATCATCACTCTCCTCACATTCTACTTACTCTCACTCAGAAACAAAGTGTGTTCCACACAGAAACAGATTGCTTTGTGAAGTATTCTGATCTCATGAAAATGTGGTTGCCGGGCTTCTCTGAGCTAATAATCGGTTGGTTGTCTCTATGAGAAAGCAACCAACCAAAAAAAGGTAAAGTCACCATAGTCCCAGGTGACCATAGGCTGCTCTCCCCTTTGAGTGGGAGTGCTGACTGGTGGTGATTTTAACCTGAGGATCACCATACATCAGGTGAGAGGCAAGGTTGAGAAGGCGGGGCCTTTATGAATAGCCTCAGCCGGTATGGGAACTGAACCCACGCTGTTGGCGTTGCTCTGCATCACTGACCAGCTGCTCAGCCAACTGAGCTAACTGAACAATCCAACTAGCCCCACTGCCTTGCGACTCTCACCAACTTTTACAGATGCATCGTAGAAAGCATTCTTTCTGGTTGAATCACAGCTTGATATAGCTCCTGCTCTGTCCAAGACCACAAGAAACTACAATGGGTTGTGAACGTAGCCCGGTCTATCACACAAACCAGCCTCCCATCCATTGACTCTGTCTACACTTCCCGCTGCCTCGGCAAAGCAACCAGTGTAATTAAGGACGTCACGCACCCCGGACATTCTCTCTTCCACCTTCTTCTGTCGGGAAAAAGATACAAAGTCTGAGGTCACGTACCAACCGACTCAAGAACAGCTTCTTCCCTGCTGCTGTCAGACTATTGACTGGACTTACCATATATTAAGTTGATCTTTCTCTACACCCTAGCTATGACTGTAACTATATTCTGCACTCTCTCCTTTCCTTCTCCCCTATGTACTCTATGTTCGGTATGCTTTGTCTGTATAGCGTGCAAGAAACAATATTTTTCACTGTATCCCAACACAAGTGACAATAATAAATCAAATCAGTTCAATTGTACTTTACACAGAAATGTGCAACTTTCTTTCCATTCAAGTATTAATCCCTTTAGAAAATTAGGATTGGATCTGCTCCCATCTTTAAGGCAATACACTGTTTAAAAATGATTTTCTTCCCCTCTCTGGTTCTTGAGCCAATTACCTTAAATCCCTGTCCTCTGGTTACCAATCCTCCTGAATGTGGAAGGAGCTCTTGTCTGATCCAGTGGGAAGGTGCACAGCTGGGGCCATGAAGATCGCCAGCCGCAAGTACCAATAAAGCTGGCACAGCTGGCATGTCAGACAGCATGCCCACCCTGAGCATGTCCCAGAGGTGGAGAGGCACCGAAAGTGAACTGAATCACAGCAAATCATTGACACTGGGAACAGGAAGTGCCCGATGGTCTGGCCAGCACAAGTCACCAAGTACAAAGAGCTCATCACAAGTCAGGAAGCAATACAGAGCAGACCACAGGACTGGTCCCCAGCATCATTAGAGGCAAGTTATTTGGAGAAAGTTGGATCCTTTAGAACAAGAACAAAGAAAATTACAGCACAGGAACAGACCCTTCGGCCCTCCAAGCCTGTACCGACCATGCTGCCCAACTGAACTAAAACCCCCTACCCTTCTGGGGACCATACCCCTCTATCCCTGTCCTATTCATGTATTTGTCCAGACGCCCCTTAAAGTCACTATTGTACCTCCTTCCACTACCTCCCCCGGCAGCGGGTTCCAGGCACCCACCACCCTCTGTGTAAAAAAGTTGCCTTGTACATCTCCTTTAAACCTTACCCCTCGCACCTTAAACCTATGCCCCCTAGTAATTGACTCTTCCACCCTGGGAAAAAGCTTCTGACTATCCACTCTGTCCATTCCCCTCATAATCTTGTAGACTTCTATCAGGTCTCCCCTCAACCTGTGAGAACAAAACAAAGTTTTAGTTCAGATGCCAAAAAAGATGGAGTGGATTGAAGGGTATATGAGCGGGATTTATACATTTCCAGAGCATTTAATTACCGCACTAAAGATTAATTAACACACTAAAGATTGAATAACAGAATTCTGACAGTGGAGCAACGGAGCAAAAGCAAAGTCTTTTTAAGGTTAATTTATTCCCAAAATAATACACCTGGTGACAAATAAACAGGAACATGGTCTGGTTTCTGCGGCAGACTTGGTGACCCAAGCCCAGAGCCAGTCCACAGAATCATACAGAGAATCAGTCCCTTAAACAAAGAGGATTGTCCCATTGGCAGGAGGCTCAGCACCCACAGGAGACAGACTGACGATAAATAGCAAACTAAGCAGAGACCAGATGAGAAGTCTTTTAAAAAAGCGCAGCCAGTTACAATGATCTCAAACTCTCTGCCTGGTACAGTGATGGAAACGTCACATATTAAGCTGATCTTTCTCCTCACCCTATCGGTAACTGCAACACTACATTCTGCACCCTATCCTTTCCTTCTCCCCTATGTACTCTATAAACAGTATGTTTTGTCTGTATAGCGCGCAAGAAACAATACTTTTCACTGTATCCCAATACACGTGATAATAATAAATCAAATCAATTCAGATGGGAAGTTAAAAATCTAAAGAGCCCTGGGGAAAAGGGGGAGTGGGACCAAATAGATAGTACTATCAAAGGGCCAACATGGGCACAATGGGCCAAATGGTCTCCTCCTATCATGCATTGAGTCGAAAATTAACTGGAGCTGAAGAGGTTGACCTGTGATGGTGATAAAGACCGTAATTCCTCCCAAATAAGAGGGTGATGACAAACTAACACTACAAGCATGCCGGATGGTTCTGAATGGACAATCATTTAACATTTAACATAGAAACCCTACAGTGCAGAAGGAGGCCATTCGGCCCATCGAGTCTGCACCGACCACAATCCCACCCAGGCCCTACCCCCACATATTTTACCCGCTAATCCCTCTAACCTACGCATCCCAGCACTCTAAGGGACAATTTTTAACCTGGCCAATCAACCTAACCCGCACATCTTTGGACTGTGGGAAGAAACCGGAGCACCCGGAGGAAACCCACGCAAACACGAGGAGAATGTGCAAACTCCACACAGACAGTGACCCGAGCCAGGAATCGAACCCGGGACCCTGGAGCTGTGAAGCAGCAGTGCTAACCACTGTGCTA
The DNA here is from genome assembly GCF_964213995.1 of Mustelus asterias. Taxonomy (NCBI): domain Eukaryota; kingdom Metazoa; phylum Chordata; class Chondrichthyes; order Carcharhiniformes; family Triakidae; genus Mustelus; species Mustelus asterias. The sequence continues at coordinate 137,083,237 of NC_135806.1, forward strand.
CCGTGCCGCCCAGTCTAAAACTTCTTTTCTCTCACGGGATGTGGATGTCTCTGGCGAGTCCAGCATTTGTTGTCCATCCCTAATTGCCCTTGAACTGAGTGACTTGCTTGGCCATTTCAGAGGACAGTTAAGAGTCAGCCACATTGCTGTGGTTCTGGAGTCACATGTAGGTCAGACCGGGGAAAGACAGATTTCCTTCCCTAAATTGGGAGAGGGGAGTGTGCAGTGGGACCTGGGTGTCCTTGTGGACCAGTCACTGAAGGTAAGCATGCAGGTGCAGCAGGCGGTAAAGGCGGCAAATGGCATGTTGGCCTTCATTGCGAGAGGTTTCGAGTACAGGAGCAGGGATGTGTTGTTGCAATTATACAGGGCCTTGGTGAGGCCACACCTAGAGTATTGTGTGCAGTTTTGGTCTCCTTTTGAGGAAGGATGTTCTTGCTCTCGAGGGAGTGCAGTGAGGGTTTACCAGGCTGATTCCGGGGATGGCAGGACTGATGTATGAGGAGAGATTGACTAGGTTAGGATTGTTTTCGCTGGAGTTCAGATGAATGAGGGGCGGTCTCATAGAGACTTATAAAATTCTAACAGGACTAGACAGGGTAGATGCAGGGAGGATATTCCTGATGGTGGGGGAGTCCAGAACCAGGGGTCACAGTCTGAGGATTCGGGGTAAACCATTTAGGACGGAGGTGAGACGACATTTCTTCACCCAAAGAGTGGTGAGCCTGTGGAATTCATTACCACAGGAAGTAGCTGATGCCAAAACATTGAATGTATTCAAGAGGCGGCTGGATATAGCACTTGGGGCGAATGGGATCAAAAGTTATGGGGAAAAAGTAGAATTAGACAATTGAGTTGGATGATCAGCGATGATCATAATGGTGGAGCAGGCTCGAAGGGCCAAATGGCCTCCTCCTGCTCCTATGTTTTTTTCTGTTTCTAAAGGGACATTAGTGAACCAGATGGGTTTTTACAACAATCATGGTCACCATTACTGAGGCTAGGTTTATATTCCAGAATAATTAATTGAATTTAAATTCCACCATCTGCCTTTGCGGGATATAAACACGTCCCCTGGAGAATTAGCCTGGCATCTGGATTACGAGTCCAGTCACATTACCACTACACCACCGTCTCCCCTCACTGTTGTATGGATTAGAGCTTCTGTACCATTCATGCTCATACTTGGGAGGAGGTCTCTGCACCTTGGCTCTTTACCAATCTGCACACATATCCTCTTGGACATAACTCGCCTCTCCATCCGCATGGGAGTAAATATCCAGGAATTCCCTACCCAACACTACTGTGGGAGCACCATCACCAAGGAGAACAATAAGGAGAAGGTTCTCCACAGTTCCTTCACTGGGCGATAGGATACCAGAGACATAGACATCTCAAGAACCGGTGACAAGTGGTGTCCCGCAGGGTTCAGTGTTGGGGCCACAGCTGTTCTCTTTATATATTAACGATCTAGATGACGGGACTGGGAGCATTCTGGCCAAGTTTGCCAATGATACAAAGATAGGTGGAGGGGCAGGTAGTATTGAGGAGGTGGGGAGGCTGCAGAAAGATTTAGACAGTTTAGGAGAGTGGTCCAAGAAGTGGCTGATGAAATTCAACGTGGGCAAGTGCGAGGTCGTACACTTTGGAAAAAAGAATAGAGGCATGGACTATTTTCTAAACGGTGACAAAATTCATAATGCTAAAGTGCAAAGGGACTTGGGAGTCCTAGTCCAGGATTCTCTAAAGGTAAACTTGCAGGTTGAGTCCGTAATTAAGAAAGCAAATGTAATGTTGTCATTTATCTCAAGAGGCTTGGAATACAAAAGCAGGGATGTACTTCTGAGGCTTTATAAAGCACTGGTTAGGCCCCATTTGGAGTACTGTGAGCAATTTTGGGCCCCACACCTCAGGAAGGACATACTGGCACTGGAGCGGGTCCAGCGGAGATTCACACGGATGATCCCAGGAATGGTAGGCCTGACATACGATGAACGTCTGAGGATCGTGGGATTATATTCATTGGAGTTTAGGAGGTTGAGGGGAGATCTGATAGAAACTTACAAGATAATGAACGGCTTAGATAGGATGGACGTAGGGAAGTTGTTTCCATTAACAGGGGAGACTAGGACGCGGGGGCACAGCCTTAGAATAAAAGGGAGTCACTTTAGAACAGAGATGAGGAGAAATTTCTTCAGCCAGAGAGTGGTGGGTCTGTGGAATTCATTGCCACAGAGGGCTGTGGAGGCCGAGACGTTGAGCGTCTTCAAGACAGAAATTGATAAATTCTTGATTTCTCGAGGAATTAAGGGCTATGGGGAGAGAGCGGGTAAATGGAGTTGAAATCAACCATGATTGAATGGTGGAGTGGACTCGATGGGCCGAATGGCCTTACTTCCGCTCCTATGTCTTATGGTCTTATGGTCTTAAGAACAGCAGTCACGAGTATGCCCAGCCCACACTAAACAAACAGGAACTCCATATCTATGTGAATCCGTCAGTAACTTGACTTGGAGACTTGAACAAGTTTCAGGCACACAACTGTCCAAGAAGGGAGAGGCCCAATTAGAACAGTTTTTCAGAAACTTTACCCTGCTGTGTTGCAACATTTTTACAGTGACCGCTTTGACAAAGTTATTCATTGTCAAGAGCTTTGGAGCTTCCTGAGATTGTGAAAGGGTTGCAGAAACATAAGTTATTCTAAAGAACTAAAATAAGATCTAGAGAGCAAAAAAAGCTATTACCCTCCCACTGACGTTCCTCTTCAAATCTTGTTAGAGCGTTTTGCATTGCACTTTCTCACACCCAGTATCAATGAGGTGCTTTCCCAGACCCCTCCCCACATGCAAACCAAGGGGACCAAAATAGCACTAAATTTGAGCTTTTATTTTTAAAACAAGGGTTTATATACAGTAAAGAGACAGCATCTTATATCAACTTATCTCAAATGGATAATTAAGTTAACAAAGCCTTTAAAGAAAATCCATGTTGTCTGGAGAAATAGGATTGGAAAGCAGGGATGAGGTGTTAAACTTATGAATGTTGGTTCGGGGGATTAGCAGGGTAAATATGTGGGGTTGTGGGGGGTAGGACCTGGATGGGATTGTCAGGGCAGGCTTGATGGGCCAAATGGCCTCCTTCTGCACTGTGGATTCTATGATATATTAAAGTAAAAAGTAGTAAAGTTTATTTATTAATGTCACAAGTAAACTTACATTAACACTGCAATGAAGTTACTGTGACCAGTCTATAGAATCCCCACAGTACAGGAGGAGGCCATTCGGCCCATTGAGTCTGCACCACTCTCCGAAGGAGCATCTTATCCGGGCCCACCACCTGCCCTATCCCTGTAACCCCACACATTTACCATGGCCAATCCATCTAACCTGCACACCTTTGGACTGTGGGAGGAAACTGGAGCACCCGGAGGAAACTCACACAGACACGGGGAGAACACGCAAACTCCACACAAACAAACAGTCACCCAAGGCTGGAATCAAACTCTAGCGCTGTGAGGCAGCAGTGCTAACCATTGTGCCACCATGGTCACCCTCGACCAGGCATAGATAGGGTGAACAGTGAACGGTGGGAAACTTTTCCCCAGGTCGGTGGTGACGTTCACAAGGGGTCATAGGTTCAAGGTGAAGGGGGGGAGGTTTAACACAGATATCAGACGGACATATTTTACACAGAGGGTGGTGGGGGCCTGGAATGCGCTGCCAGGCAAGGTGGTGGAGGCGGACACACTGGGAACGTTTAAGACTTATCTAGACAGCCATATGAACGGAGTGGGAATGGAGGGATACAAAAGAATGGTCTAGTTTGGACCAGGGAGCGACGCGGGCTTGGAGGGCCGAAGGGCCTGTTCCTGTGCTGTATTGTTCTTTGTTCTCGACCAGGTGAGATGGGTGGGCCACATTATCCACATGCCCGACACAAGACTCCAGAAACAAGGGCTCTATCTGAGCTCTGCAATGGCAAGTGCTCACTGGGAGGGCAGGGGAAACACTACAAGGTCACTCAAAGCCCCTCTGAATAAGTGCAGCATCCCACTGACACATGGGAATCGCTTGCCCTAGAACACACAAAATGAAGAAACATTCATGAAGGCACCAACCACCCCGAGTGTTACCGAATGGAACACGCAGAGGCCAACTGCAAACAGCAGAAAGAGCGCAGAATCCAGAGCATCCTCATTTAAGGGGTCACTCATTTCTCTTTTTTTATTATTCATTCGTAGGACATGGGCGTCGCAGGCTGGCCAGCATTTATTGCCCAAGCCTAGTTGCCCTTGTTCAGAAGACAGTTGGGAATCAACCACATTGCTGTGGATCTGGAGTCACATGTCGGCCAGACCAAGTAAGGACGGCAGATTTCCTTCCCTGAAGAACAGTAGTGAACCAGATGAATTTTTCCGACAATCGACGATGGTTTAATGGTCATCAGCAGATTCTTAACTCCAGATTTTTTTTTTATTGAATTCAAATTCCACCATCTGCCATGGTGGGATTCGAACCCGGGTCCCCAGAACATTGGCTAAGTTTCTGGATTAATAATCTAGTGATAATACCACTAGGCCATCGCCTCCCCCTCTCTTGGAGAGTAGAGGTGATTAGGAACGCTCTTCCTCAAGGAGGCAGGAAAAGTAGAATTTTCTGAATATTTTTCAGGCAGAAAAAGAATGAGATTCTTGATAAGCAAGGGGTGAAAGGTCATCAAGGGTGCGCGGGAATGTGGAGTTGAGGATTCAATAAAATCATGGCTGATCGGATTGTGAGGGGGAGCAGGCTTGAGGTGTCAAGTGGCCCACACCTGCTCCTCATTCCTATGATCTTTACTAGAGAGCAATCAGAATGAGAGAGGAATATTTGTGGTGAATCGCAGAGTTATTTAAGGGGGGAGCCAGAATCATAAGTGAGGGATAAAGGAACAGAATGATATGTTGATAAGCTGAGATGAGGTAAAGATGGGAGGAGGTATAAACTCTGACTTGGAACAAACAGCCTAGTTCTGTACTCCCAAATGTGGTGGTATGCTACAAGGATAATCACACTGGGGGTTACTACATGTTGCTGGGGAGTCAGTAGAGATTAAAGACTCTAAATGCTCAGAGATGTACTCGTACTTTATCAGCCACAATCATGCCAGTGACTTTCTCCCTCTGAGCACCAGTCTCAGAAATACCTGTAAATCACCGAGTTGCAACAGGGACCATGAGTAAAAGCAGCCATGCTGATCCAGTACTGATCACGTTGATAATGTAACTTGCACTGTACATTACATACACAAGTAGCACGTACTTCAACATTGTTAAAACAAAGTTCACTCACAGGCAAAACAAAAGGACAAGAGTTGGAGATGGGAAAGTGCAAGAGATTCTGTGGTGGTCTGGAGATAACATTAGCCTTCACCTGCGGCGACTGGATTGGAAAAACTCCAACAAACATGGAAAGGTGAATGTTGTATGATGGCATCCGACAACTCAGGGATCATGAGGCGCTGTACAGAGTAAATCAAGAAAATTCTAAAAAACCAACGTGAAGGAATTGAGAGAGACAGACAGACAGACAGAGTGGCATTTGCAATAGTGCCATTCACAACCACAGTGCGTTACAGTGAATGAAGTACTTTTCAAAGTATAGACAATGTTATGCTATGGAAACTGCAGTGGTCTATTCCTTCTTCTTCCATTCATGGGATGTGGACCTCACTGGCTGCCCCAGTATTTATTGCCCATCCCCAACTGCCTCCCAAGAAGCTAGTGGCCTTCTTGAACTGTGCAAAGCAAGATCCCACAAATACCAGTGATCAACCAGATAACCTAGCTGTTTTTTTAAAAAAGTTGATTGAGGGCAAAACATTGGTCCTGCTCGGTGGGGACACCTTCGCTTCTCACCTTGGAATCTTTTACACCTACAAGAGAGCAGAGGGGGGACCTTGGTTTTAACATCTTACCTAAAAGTCAGCACCTCTGACAGTGCAGAATGCCCTCAATACTGCATGGTTTATAGTTTATTTATTAGTGTCACAAGTAGGCTTACATTAACACTGAAGTTACTGTGAAAATCCTCCAGTCGCCACACTCCGGCGCCTGTTCGGGTACACTGAGGGAGAATTTAGCATGGCCAATGCACCTAAACAGCACGTCTTTTGGACTGTGGGGGCAAACTGGAGCACCCAGAGGAAAATAACGCAGACACAGGGAGAACGTGCAAACTCCACACAGACAGTGAGTCAAGGCTGGAATTGAACCCAGGTCCCTGGCATTGTGAGGCAGCAGTGCTAACCACTGTGCCACCATGCTGCATGGGGAGTGCCAGCCTGGATTATGCGCTTAGGTCTCTGGAGTGGGACTCGAGCCCGGGCCCATTACCTTCTGACTCAGGAGGTGAACCATTGCTACCCACTGATGACACCTCCTGCAGAATTCCGAATGCATGTTGCAAATGTTGTCTCCCTTGGCATCTTGTTTCTGTTGACTCTCAACACTTTGGGCTCTCCTGATCCTATACAGTGTTTTATAGAGGGGAGGACACCAAGTTCTAGGCTGGTGATCAACAATGTGGAGGTAGCATATTGGAAGTAGTTATTAAAACATATGGGATCCAGGGTTTTACAAAGTGAGTCAAGGGGTATAAAATCAAGGAGATTCAGCTGAACTTTCTCAAACACTGGCTCGGCCTCAGCTGAAGTGCTGTGTTCAAATCTGGGTAATAGACTTTAGGAAGGATGTCTAGACCTTAGATTTACTAGAATGACATCAGGATTGAGGGACTTCAGTTGATGCAGAGAGACAGGAGAAATTGGGATTGCTCTCCTTGGAGCACAGAAGGCAAGAGGAGATTTGGCAGAGGTTGTTTTTTTCCTTTATTTTCATGGGTTGCGGGCGATCAGCATTTGTTGTGGGTCCCACTCTGCCCTTGAACTGGACTGTGCCATTTCAGAGGGCAGTTGAGAGCCAACCACATCGCCATGGATCTGGAGTCACATGTAGGCCAGACCAGGTAAGGACAGCAGATTTCCTTCCCCAAAGGACATTAGTGAACCAGATGGGTTTCTATGACAATTGACAACGGTTTCATGGGCACCATTACTCACACTAGCTTTTTAATTCCAGATTTATTTATGGAATTCAAATATTTTGAACCCGTGCCCCCAGAGGATTTGCCTGAGCCTCTAAATTACTATTTTTTAATTCCATTACCACATCACATCTCCCACGGGGATTCAACGGGCGGCACGGTGGCACAGTGGTTAGCACTGCTGCCTCACAGCGCCAAGGACCCAGGTTCGATTCCCAGCTTGGGTCACTGTCTGTGTGGAGTCTGCACATTCTCCCCGTGTCTGCATGGGTTTCCTCCAGGTGCTCTGGTTTCCTCCCACAGCCTGAAAGGCATGCGGGTTAGGTGCATTGGCCGTGCTAAATTCTCCCTCAGTGTACCCGAACAGGCACCAGAGTGCGGCAACTAAGGGATTTTCACAGTAACTTCATTGCAGTGTGAATGTAAACCTACTTGTGACAAAGAATGTTTATGTTGGTACATGGATCTTGTATTTACACAATATGGCGGGTGGGTACAAGGATCTGGGCAACGTTCCGATGAGACAGGGGGGTGTTGGTAGGGTACGGGAACCGTGGTGCACGAAGGTTGTGATGAACCTGGTGAATAAGAAAAGAGAGGCATACAGAAGGTTCAGAGAGCTAGGAGGTGTTAAGGATTTAGAGGAGTATACGGGATGTAGGAAGGAGCTTAAGAAGGAAATTAGGAGAGCGAGAAGGGGTCATGAGAAGGCCTTGGCGGGTAAGATTAAGGAGAATCCCAAGGCTTTCTACAAATATGTCAAGAGTAAAAGGATGAGATGTGAAGGCATAGGACCCTTAAAACGTGAAGGGGGAAAAGTTTGTGCGGAACCATTAGAAATGGCGGAGCTGCTTAATGAATACTTTACCTCGGTATTCACAGTGGAAAGGGATCTGGGTGGTTGTACTGCTGGTTTGCGGTGGACAGAAAGGATCGAGCATGTGGACATAAAGAAAGAGGATGTGTTGGAACTATTGAATGGCATCAAGGTTGGTAAGTCGCCGGGACCGGATGGGATGTACCCCAGGTTACTGTGGGAGGCGAGGGAGGAGATTGCGGAGCCTTTGGCGATGATCTTTGCATCGTCGATGGAGACGGGAGAGGTTCCGGAGGATTGGAGGATTGCAGATGTGGTCCCTATATTCAAGAAAGGGAACAGGGACAGCCCGGGAAATTACCGACCGGTGAGTCTAACCTCAGTGGTTGGTAAGTTGATGGAGAGGATCCTGAGAGACAGGATTTATGATCATCTAGAGAAGTTTAGTATGATCAAAAGTAGTCAGCACGGCTTTGTCAGGGGCAGGTCGTGCCTTACGAGCCTGGTTGAGTTCTTTGAAAATGTGACCAAACACATTGACGAAGGAAGAGCGGTGGATGTGGTCTAGAACAAAGAACAGAACAGTACAGCACAGGAAACAGGCCCTTCGGCCCTCCAAGCCTGTGCCGCTCCTTGGTCCAACTAGACCAATCGTTTGTATCCCTCCATTCCCAGGCTGCTCATGTGACTATCCAGGTAAGTCTTAAACGATGTCAGCGTGCCTGCCTCCACCACCCTACTTGGCAGCGCATTCCAGGCCCCCACCACCCTCTGTGTAAAAAAACGTCCCTCTGATGTCTGAGTTATACTTCGCCCCTCTCAGCTTGAGCCCGTGACCCCTCGTGATCGTCACCTCCGACCTGGGAAAAAGCTTCCCACTGTTTACCATATCTATACCCTTCATAATCTTGTATACCTCTATTAGATCTCCCCTCATTCTCCGTCTTTCCAAGGAGAACAACCCCAGTCTACCCAATCTCTCCTCATAGCTAAGACCCTCCATACCAGGCAACATCCTGGTAAACCTTCTCTGCACTCTCTCCAATGCCTCCACGTCCTTCTGGTAGTGCGGCGACCAGAACTGGACGCAGTACTCCAAATGTGGCCTAACCAGCGTTCTATACAGCTGCATCATCAGACTCCAGCTTTTATACTCTATACCCCGTCCTATAAAGGCAAGCATACCATATGCCTTCTTCACCACCTTCTCCACCTGTGTTGCCACCTTCAAGGATTTGTGGACTTGCACACCGAGGTCCCTCTGTGTTTCTATACTCCTGATGACTCTGCCATTTATTGTATAACTCCTCCCTACATTATTTCTTCCAAAATGCATCACTTCGCATTTATCCGGATTAAACTCCATCTGCCACCTCTCCGTCCAATTTTCCAGCCTATCTATATCCTGCTGTATTGCCCGACAATGCTCTTCGCTATCCGCAATTCCAGCCATCTTCGTGTCATCCGCAAACTTGCTGATAACACCAGTTACACCTTCTTCCAAATCATTTATATATATCACAAATAGCAGAGGTCCCAGTACAGAGCCCTGCGGAACACCACTGGTCACAGACCTCCAGCCGGAAAAAGACCCTTCGACCACTACCCTCTGTCTCCTATGGCCAAGCCAGTTCTCCACCCATCTAGCCACTTCTCCTTGTATCCCATGAGCCTTAACCTTCTTAACCAACCTGCCATGTGGGACTTTGTCAAATGCCTTACTGAAATCCATATAGACGACATCCACGGCCCTTCCTTCATCAACCGTTTTTGTCACTTCCTCAAAAAACTCCACCAAATTTGTAAGGCACGACCTCCCTCTTACAAAACCATGCTGTCTGTCACTAATGAGATTATTTCGTTCTAAATGCACATACATCCTGTCTCTAAGAATCCTCTCCAACAACTTCCCTACCACGGACGTCAAGCTCACCGGCCTATAATTTCCTGGGTTATCCCTGCTACCCTTCTTAAACAACAGGACCACATTCGCTATCCTCCAATCCTCAGGGACCTCACCCGTGTCCAAAGAAGCGACAAAGATTTCCGTCAGAGGCCCAGCAATTTCACCTCTCGTCTCCCTGAGCAGTCGAGGATAGATGCCATCAGGCCCTGGGGCTTTGTCAGTTTTAATGTTCCCTAAAAAACCTAACACTTCCTCTCTTGTAATGGAGATTTTCTCTAACGGGTCAACACCTCCCTCCGAGACACTCCCGGTTAACACGCCCCTCTCCTTCGTGAATACCGATGCAAAGTATTCATTTAGGATCTCCCCTATTCCCTTGGGTTCTAAGCATAATTCCCCTCCTTTGTCCCTAAGAGGTCCGATTTTCTCCCTGACAACTCTTTTGTTCCTAACGTATGAATAGAATGCCTTAGGATTCTCCTTAATCCTGCCTGCCAAGAACATCTCGTGACCTCTTTTTGCCCTTCTAACCCCCCGTTTGAGATCTTTCCTACTCTCTCTGTATTCCTCCAGAGCTCCATCTGTTTTCAGTTGCCTGGACTTAACGTACGCCTCCCTTTTCATTTTAATCAGATCCTCAATTTCCCTGGTTATCCACGGCTCTCGAATCCTACCTTTCCTATCCTTCCTTTTTACAGGCACATGCCTATCCTGCAGCCTTATCAATAGTTCCTTAAAAGACTCCCACATGCCAGACGTGGACTTACCCTCGAACATCCTCTCCCAATCAACATCCACCAATTCCTGCCTAATCCGGCTATAGTCAGCCTTCCCCCAATTTAGCACCCTGCCCGTAGGACAGCACTCATCCTTGTCCATTACTATCCTAAAGTTAACAGAGTTGTGGTCACTATTTGCCACATGTTCCCCTACCGAAACTTTGACGACCAGACCGGGCTCATTTCCCAGAACTAGGTCCAGTATAGCCCCCTCTCTAGTCGGGCTATCTACATACTGTTCCAAAGAACCTTCCAGTACGCATTTTACAAATTCCTCCCCGTCCGGACCCCCAGCTCTAAGCACTTTCCAGTCAGTGCCAGGGAAATTAAAGTCTCCCACTACAACAACCGTATGTTTTCTGCACCTATCCAGAATCTCCTGACATATCCTTTCCTCCACTTCCCGTGGGCTGTTGGGTGGTCTGTAGTACACCCCCAGCATAGTGACTGCACCCTATATGGACTTCAGCAAGGCGTTCGATAAGGTCCCCCATGCAAGACTTCTTGAGAAAGTGAGAGGGCATGGGATCCAAGGGGCTGTTGCCTTGTGGATCCAGAACTGGCTTGCCTGCAGAAGGCAGAGAGTGGCTGTGGAGGGGTCTTTCTCTGCATGGAGGTCAGTGACCAGTGGAGTGCCCCAGGGATCTGTTCTGGGACCCTTGCTGTTTGTCATTTTCATAAATGACCTGGATGAGGAAGTGGAGGGATGGGTTGGTAAGTTTGCTGACGACACCAAGGTAGGTGGTGTTGTGGATAGTTTGGAGGGATGTCAGAAGTTGCAGCGAGACATAGATAGAATGCAAGACTGGGCGGAGAAGTGGCAGATGGACTTCAACCCGGATAAGTGTGTGGTGATCCATTTTGGCAGATCCAATGGGATGAAGCAGCAGTATAATATGAAGGGTACCATTCTTAGCAGTGTAGAGGATCAGAAGGACCTTGGGGTCCGGGTCCATAGGACTCTTAAATCGGCCTCGCAGGTGGAGGATGCGGTCAAGAAGGCGTACGGAGTACTAGCCTTCATTAATCGAGGGATTGAGTTTAGGAGTCGGGAGATAATGCTGCAGCTTTATAGGACCCTGGTTAGACCCCACTTGGAGTACTGCGCGCAGTTCTGGTCACCTCATTACAGGAAAGATGTTGAAGCCATTGAAAGGGTGCAGAGGAGATTTACAAGGATGTTGCCTGGATTGGGGGGCATGCCTTATGAGGATAGGTTGAGGGAGCTTGGTCTCTTCTCCCTGGAGAGACGAAGGATGAGAGGTGACCTGATAGAGGTTTACAAGATGTTGAGAGGTCTGGATAGGGTAGACTCTCAGAGGCTATTTCCAAGGGCTGAAATGGTTGCTACGAGAGGACACAGGTTTAAGGTGCTGGGGGGTAGGTACAGAGGAGATGTCAGGGGTAAGTTTTTCACTCAGAGGGTGGTGGGTGAGTGGAATCGGCTGACGTCGGTGGTGGTGGAGGCAAACTCGTTGGGGTCTTTTAAGAGACTTCTGGATGAGTACATGGGATTTAATGGGATTGAGGGCTATAGATAGGCCTAGAGGTGGGGATGTGATCAGCGCAACTTGTGGGCCGAAGGGCCTGTTTGTGCTGTGGCTTTCTATGTTCTATGTTCTAATTGGGGGTGGTGGGGAGATTGAAGTGTGATAGTAATGTTGAACAATTCATTAACTCATAGTCACAACAGAAGGAAAACAATGCAAAAATTAACCGTCAGATAGACATCCTCCAGCAGACTCAATGTTAGCCAATTTCTTGGTTTCTGGAGACCGAGATTTGTAAAACCACTGCCCTATTTGCTTTTTGTAATCAACTTGAAGGATTCCATGCCTGTTTTGCAAAGCAGAGTTAGGTGGGCTGATGGAAGGGTTTTCCCCCAGTATCCTGGCTAAAGTTTATCCAAAGGTGAATCAGATATAAACTTGCAAAGTGATGCTTTTTGCAAGGCTGTCTGTATGGCCGAGTGAACTCCGCAATCAGAAAGTGGGGTCTGGTGTGGGAGGCAGTTTGTTCTGTCTTTTTCCATCCAGCATCAACAGTTCTGCAATTTCCCTCACGCACTCAGTGTTGAACTGTTAATTCATAGCATCTTACAGTGCAGGAGGCCATTCAGCCCATCATGCCTATGCCAGCCCTTTTGAAAGAGCTAACCAATTAATCTCCTCTTACCCCTCCCCCCCCACCCCCAGGGCCCTGAAAATTGATCTTTTCAAATGTATGTCCAGTTCTCCTTTTGAAAGTTTCTGTTGGATCAGGTTTTGTCTCCCATTCAGACAGCGCAATCTTGTGTAAAAGAATTTCTTCTCATCACCCCTCTGGTTCTTTTGGCTGTTATATCTGTAGCAGCCTGTGACTACTTGGCTGATTGAGTGAGTCCACAGGATACTGGGTGGGATTGTGGTCGGTGCAGACTCAATGGGCCAAATGGCCTCCTTCTGCATTGGAGGGATTCTATCATTTTGTTCTCAATCTCTTCACAAACAGTTTTCCAAAAGGTGCAAGAGAGATGAGCGTGGAATTCTACAAGGCTGGCACGGCTAGCAGAAACCATTCGAGTCTCGGTGAAAGAGTCTAGGCGTGCTCTCACCTCTTCAAAGGCACGCCTTAAAAGCTACCTCTTTGACTAAGCTTTCAGTTGTCTGAGCCAATATCCCTTCACGTGGCCCGCTGCCAAACATTTGTCTGCTAACACTTGTGTGGATGTTATTTGCTACGTCAAAGCACTATGCCCATACAAGTTGTTATTGTTGTTTCAACAAGGCAGTAGGCTTGAAGATGCCAGCTGTGTGGCTCAGGAAGCCACTCTCAAGTCGCTGAGTCAGTGGGTCACAGGATCAGGTCCAGTGGTTTGGACCATGTGATTTAGCCCAATACTGCAGTGAAGTGCTGGGAACACTCTCAGTTGATGTCACTATTTCAAAGAAGGGCCGGGGAGACGCTGACCATTTGGCATCCTGACCAATATTCATCCTTTCACCCAACATCACTTTCAAAAAGGAAACCTGGTCATTAATACATTGCCCCGTGTGGGATCTTGCTGTGCACCAATGTGCTGCCGCACTAAATTGTCTGAGGCATCCCAAGGTCCTGAAAGGTGGTATAGAAATGAAAAACTTTCATGGCTTGCAAATTAGGGACTAGCTCAGCAAGTACCTCAGCCGCACACAGGCTCAGAAACATTTGATCTGTGCCAAGTCAGCTTATCTCGAACAAGAGGAGCTCCCACAGTTGAAGTAAACAGCTGTCAGGTTGAAGGAGTTGGAAAACAAATATGGACCATGGCAGTACGGTGTCACAGTGGTTAGCACTGCTGCCTCACAGCGTCAGGGACCCGGGTTCAATTCCCAGCTTGGGTCACTGTCTGTATGGAGTCTGCACATTCTCCCCGTGTCTGCGGGTGCTCTGGTTTCCTCCCACAGTCCAAAAATGTGCAGGTTAGGTGGACTGGCCATGCTAAATTGCCCCTTAATGTCCAAAAGGTGAGTAGGTTAGTTGGATTAGCTGGCGAGGTGTGAGCCTGAGCTCTTTTGGAAAGTCAGTGCAGATGGGCCAAATAGCCTCCTCCTGCACTGTAGGGGTTCTATAATTCCAAGATCCCATTCCCAAGCCTTACCGAGCAAATGCACACACTTCAAGAGAGGTGAAGATAGCACTGAGCTAAGCCCTCACCAACAGAAGAGAAAATAATAGGGTAGAAGAGGCCATTCTGCCCACAAGGTCTATACTAGCTCTTTACCAGAAAGACCCCGTGCCCCCACTATTGGACTGGTCTACCTCAGATTAAAATATTGATCCACGATAGGATTAAACAATCCATGGAGAGAGATTCAGCCTCAGTGAGGATTTTAAACGCCATTCGATCCCAATCAGCATCTTTCCCAGGCATTCTGCCACAAGCTTCCAGAAATCTCTATTGAATCTCCTCAGAGCCTTATCGACTCCCACATTAAAGAGATGGGAATTCCAGAGATTGGGGCCTCAGCTGCTAACACAGCTACGTTAGGCGGGCTGAAGGAAGTCAGAAACATACAAGTGGCCAGAGTTGGAGGAACGTGAAGGTCCTCCATCTTCTTAAAAATATTAAGGCATTGGCTTCTCAATTTTCCATTTGCCTCAAATCAATAGTTGGCATGGGAGCAATCTTCAAAAGTCACCAAAGGTATATTTTAGGACTGATAGTGGGATAGTAGCAAAACACACTGAAGAGCTCATGGAATGGACTGCCCTGGGACGGCTGTGAAGATAAACAATCAAAGAATCCCTACAGTGCAGGAGGAGGCCACAACAATCCCACCCAGGCTCTATCCCCTAACCCCATGTATTTACCCTGATCCCGCTGACACTAAGGGGCAATTTAGCATTGGCCAATCAACCTAACCCACACATCTTTGAAGTGAGGGGGGAAACCGGAGCACCTGGAGGAAACCCACGCAGACACGGGGAGAACGTGCAAACTCCACACAGTGACCCGAGGCCGAAATCGAACCCGGGTCCCTGATGCTGTGAGGCAGCAGTGCAAACCACTGTGCTGCCCAACCTTGGAAATGATTGAAGAAAAAGTATGATGCTGTGATTTGGCACCATGTTGGAAAGGGTGCAATAGTGTGCGGACAAAATTCACAACTGTAGGTTCTTTCTGAAGGGTTGAACAGACAAATGGGGTCCTTGCTATTGTGCACGTCAAATTCCCCCAAATGTTTAGATTGACAACCAATGGTTGAAGGACCAGGACTGCTGATTCAAGAATCGGGCGGCACGGTGGCACAGTGGTTAGCACTGCTGCCTCACAGTGCCAGGGACCCGGGTTCGATTCCCGACTTGGGCCACTGTCTGTGTGGAGTTTGCACATTCTCCCCGTGTCTACGTGGGTTTCCTTGCACAGTCCAAAAATGTGCGGGTTAGGTGTACTGGCCATGCTAAATTGCCCCTTAGTGTCAGGGGGACTAGCTAGGGTAAATGCATGGGGTGGTGGAGATAGGGTCTGGGAGGGATTGTGGTCAGTGCAGGCTCGATGGGCCAAACGGTCTCCTTCTGCACTATAGGATTCTACGATTACCCATAACACGGACTTCGACTCGCACTGTGTCTCCAACGTAAGCACTTGGTATTAGAGCAGCAGAATCCAATGGCAGCGCGCCAGCTACCGCTGTACTAAACTAAAACAAACCAAAAATTTGGGTAACTACTGTTCTCCAAGATGAGAAAGTGGAACCATGCCAAGCAGAACAAAAATCTGGACTTTCTGTTTGTGTAGAGATACGTACAACTAAGCGGACACCACTGGGCACCCTCACTCATTCCAGCTCTTGAAACCAAACTTTCATGATCTTCAGTTAAATCATTTATCCCACCCAGTAGAAATCATGCAAAGGACATCCAACATCTTTGAAATAACCACAAGAAACAAAGTAGAAGACAGCTTCTCACCATGGCAAACATGTACACCAATACCCACCCAGTTCCACCAAATCTTTCTTTGTCCAGACTCCTTAACAGAACATGGAACATGCTATTTGGCCCAATGGGTCCACATTTCACACAAACCACTTCCCACTCTCACTCTCAAGACATTTCCTTCCATTCCTTCTTCCCTCATTTGTTCATCGGGCTTCCCCTTAAATGCATTTATTGCAAGTTTACGAAGCTCCCACTGCATCATTCAGTAGCGAGACTGTAACCAGTGCATTACAAAAGAGAACAGCAAGATACCACAAATGCTGGAATCTGAAACAAAAACAGAAAACTCTGGAGAATCTCAGCAAGTCTGACAGCAGAGAGAGAACGGAGCCAATGTTTCAGAGCTGACGAAGGGTCGTCCAGACTCAAAACTACTGCTGGAAGATCTCAGCAGGTCTGGCAGCATCTGTAAGGAGAGAAAAGAGCTGACGTTTCGAGTCCAGATGACCCTATGTCAAAGACCCTTTCTCTCCTTACAGATGCTGTCAGACCTGCTGAGATTTTCCAGCATTTTCTGCTTTTGCATTACGAAAGAGGTCTGGTAAAATGTAATTGTCAAACCGCTGTTGGTTCAGTGCTGGTCGCACAAAAAAGATGTCATTCAGCCCCCGCAGTCCACGTCAGATTACGCTCCACACAAGCCACCTCTTTCTGCATAACTCTCCTCACTCATATGTTTATCAATCTTAAATGTATCAATACTGCTTGCTGCAACCACTTCCTGTGATAAACATTATTTATTAGTCACAAGTAGGCTTACATTAACACTGCAATGAAGTTACTGTGAAAATCCCCTAGTTGCCACACTGCGGCGCTTGCCCGGGTACACTGAGGGAAAATTTAGCACGGCCAATGCACCTAACCAGACTAGCGAGATCCACATTACTCACCAAGAGTGGTGATAAGAGTAGTGCATTCTCTATTGGATTTCTTGGTGACTTTTATCTTGTATTGATGGTCTTTAGCTTTGCTCTTCCCCACAGGTGGAAGGTTTATAAACCTTCCATATTATTAAAGATCTCTATTAGATCATCCCACAACCCTCATCTTGCAAGAGAAAGGACCCAGTCCCAGAGACCCATTCTCTTCTTCTAGGTGTAAACCTGGTTGGTATAGTCATTGTAGATCTTTTACCACCCTCTCCAGTACATTTTTTATAATAGTGTATAATAGTACGGGCGGCACAGTGGCACCATGGTTAGCACTGCTGCCTCACAGCACCAAGAACCGGGTTCGATTCCCAGCTTGGGTGACTGTCTGTGTGGACTCTGCACGTTCTCCCCGTGTCTGCGTGGGTTTCCTCCGGGTGCTCCGGTTTCCTCCCACAGTCCAAATATGTGCGGATTAGGTGGATTGGCCATGCTAAATTGCCCCCTAGTGTCAGGAGGACTAACTATGGTAAATGCCTGGGTTGTGGGGATAGGGCCTGGTTGGGATTGTGGTCGGTGCAGACTCAATGGGCCAACTGGCCTCCTTCTGCACCGTAGGATTCTATGAACATTAATTTGACATAACTTTTCTACCCCTTCAGGAATAAAGCAGATTAAATTCACTTGGTCAACAAGCTTCAGCTGGCACTTCAAAAAAAAAAGAGGAAAAATCAAAGAATTTCTACAGTGCAGAAGGGGGCAATTCAGCCCTTCAAGTCTGCACCGACCCACCTTTTTTATCTTACCCAGGTCTTATCCCCGTAACCCCACAGATTTACCCCACTAATCCCTCTATTTGGGACACCAAGGGACAATTTAGCATGGCCAATCCATCTAATCTACACATCTCTGGACTGTGGCAGGAAACCGGAACACCCAGGGGAAACCCACACAGACACGGGGAGAATGTGCAAACTCCACACAGACAGTTACCCGAAGCCGGAATTTAACCTGGGGTCCTTGGTGTTGTGAGGCAGCATCGCTGACCACTGTACTGCCCCTTTCTCTACACCCTAGCTATGAATGTAACACTACATTCTGCACTCTCTCCTTTCCTACTCTATGAACAGTATGCTTTGTCTGTTTAGCATGCAAGAAACAATACTTTCCACTATATATATCATTTAATTTGATAGGCTTCCTTTAAATTATTTAGAATTTAGTTTATTATTCTTGTCCCTTATACAGGGGACATGTGCTGACTGTAAACAGATGACAATTAAGTCATCCTAACTGGCAATTAACAAAGAGTTGGAGAAATGGCTGCCATGGCAACATTAGGGGAACTGCGATTGGAGAATTGCTAAATTGTGCGCAATCTGGGATTCAGATAAACCAGAGACCAGAAGCTAGAATCGTAATCTTAAAAGAGCCATTTTTGGTGAAAATAAATGAGGAATTCCACTAATCAGGAACAGGTAACTGTAAACCAATCTTATCAATCTCATTTAAAATAACGACTGATTATTGGGTGGAAACAGGAAGATTTTCTCCAAAATAGTTACCCGCTCTTCACTTTGGGCCTCACATTACTTATAATAAATGCATTTCATAGAAAGCTAAATAAGTACCTGATGGGTAGCCTGATCAAGGTCTTCAAGATAATGAAGGGATTTGATAAGGTGGGCACAGGGAGTTTAAATTTTATTTATTAGTGTCACAAGTAGGCTTACATGAAAATCCCCTAGTCGCCACACTCCAGCGCCTGTTCGGGTAGACATAATGAGAATTTAGCATGGCCAATGAACCTAACCAGCACATCTTTTGACTGTGGGAGGAAACCCACACAGACACGGGGAGAATGTGCAGACTCTGCACAGAGAGTGACCCAAGCCAGGAATCGAACTTGGGTCCCTGGCGCTGCAAGGCAGCAGTACTAACCACTGTGCCACCCCTGGATGTCACCACTTGTGGAGGAATCCAAAAGGAGGGATTATAAATTTAAGACTGTCCCCCAAAAATAAGAAACTCAAAATAAACATCTTTACCCAGGGAATGGTTAGAATATGAAACTTACTGCTGCAAGGAGCGGTTGAGATAAATAACATAGATGCACTTAAGGGAAAGCTTAGATATGCAGATGAGGGGGGAAAGGAAGATGCTGACAGGGTTAGACAAAGTCTGGTGGGAGGCAGCTTGTGTGGATCATAAATAACAGCATAGTTCTGTTGGGCCGAATGGCCTGTTCCTATATTGTGAATACTATGTTCGCCCCTTTGTGCAAATGAAATAGCGGCTAGTCTGACATCAAATTGTTCCTCACCATCCAGAAGGGAACTGCAAAACGTTCCACGTGAAAAACTGTTGGTCAAACTCTGGAAATTCAGGATAAATCTTGAGCAGAGATAGGAAATTAGGAAACAGGAAACCTTTTGAGTAGCCATGCTGGGGGAGTGAGGGGAAATATTCGGTAATATCTCACTGCTACTGGCTGGATCTTGCTGGGTGAAAACTGGCTTCAACTGTTCCCAGAGTTACACCAGTGACTACACTTAGAGGCGCTTCATTGACGAAAAAAGGTCGGAGATGCTGGGAGGTCATAAAAAGTCACAAGAACACAACTCGCTTTCCTCTCTGCGTGGGCAGGACCGGAGATCTGGGCTGTGGCCAGGGCTGTTTCTAATTTACACCAATGAGTCAGATGCAGACAGGGCAGCATTTGCAGGTGCAATCAGACCAGTGGAGTCATGTGGAATCAAAGGAGGCAGTGCAGAAACGACCGCACGAGCAAGCAAAATGTGTAGGTGAGCAGAAAGAACGACAGTGGAGATTTAGGGTAAAGTAGGACAGAAATAAAGAAAAATAGACAAGATATATCGCAAGACTGGCACTGGAATCGTCACAGATGGCGACGAAAGAGACGCTAAACTTTTAGTAGATGTAACTTTTCCGAAAGAGGGACTACTCCAACCATTCTCAGGTTCATAAACTTCAGTGGACTCCCCATCACCCTGCCCCTCCCCCGCCACATCTAACCTCAGGAAGCCTCTGTCTTTTACCCAACAAACAACGTCATGAACACAGGAAACATTTCATTAGCATACAACCACAGATAACATCTGCTAGAAAATCTAGAGAGAAAAGTCCCACCAGCCCACTGCACATCACTGCCTCTGCTCACCATTAGACCTATGGACCGAAATCGAAACTTGGCTGAAGGCAAAGGAGAGGCTGTGGGGGTGGGAAACTATCGCAAAAACAAAAATCACAGAACAAGGCAGCACAAAACAGCTAATGAAGTACTGCTGAAGTGCCGTCACAGTGAAAATGTGGCGATGTTGTGCACAGCAAGATTCCACAAGCAACAAGATATGTGCCTCCATATAACCTGCGCTTTCTCTTTTCCAAAAATGCAGTGTTACTAGCTGAGAAATAAATATGGTGCTAAAACCTTTAGCAATAAATCCAACTAGAATTGGGGATTCTCTCTTTGGAGTGCAGATAACAAACTGGTGACAACCAGGAGACAGTGAATTCTGCTCCGATAGAAACGGTTTTGAAAGTGAAGCAAGAATTGCCCAATATTTGGTCCAGAAGTTAGTGAGCGGATGTGTGAGAGTCAGAGAGTGGTCAGGGAAGTTCTAGGGAGAAAGACCTTAGCTGGTGGTGAGCGCAAGGGGACACGGGTAAGAGGGAGAGGGGCCAAAGGTTTAAAATGTATTTATTAGTGTCACAAGTAGACTTACATTAACACTGTGATGAAGTTACTGTGAAAATCCCCTAGTCGCACATGCCCCTGTCTACATTGAACAAAGAACAAAGAACAGTACAGCACAGGAAACAGGCCCTTCGGCCCTCCAAGCCTGTGCCGCTCCTTGGTCCAACTAGACCAATCGTTTGTATCCCTCCATTCCCAGGCTGCTCATGTGACTATCCAGGTAAGTCTTAAACGATGTCAGCGTGCCTGCCTCCACCACCCTACTTGGCAGCGCATTCCAGGCCCCCACCACCCTCTGTGTAAAAAACATCCCTCTAATATCTGAGTTATACTTCGCCCCTCTCACCTTGAGCCCGTGACCCCTCGTGAACGTCACTTCTGATCTGGGAAAAAGCTTCCCACTGTTCACCCGATCTATACCCTTCATAATCTTGTACACCTCTATTAGATCTCCCCTCATTCTCCATCTTTCCAGGGAGAACAACCCCAGTTTACCCAATCTCTCCTCATAGCTAAGACCCTCCATACCAGGCAACATCCTGGTAAACCTTCTCTGCACTCTCTCTAACGCCTCCACGTCCTTCTGGTAGTGCGGCAACCAGAACTGGACGCAGTACTCCAAATGTGGCCTAACCAGCGTTCTATACAGCTGCATCATCAGACTCCAGCTTTTATACTCTATACCCCGTCCTATAAAGGCAAGCATACCATATGCCTTCTTCACCACCTTCTCCACCTGTGTTGCCACCTTCAAGGATTTGTGGACTTGCACACCTAGGTCCCTCTGTGTTTCTATACTCCTGATGACTCTGCCATTTATTGTATAACTCCTCCCTACATTATTTCTTCCAAAATGCATCACTTCACTTGGTTACCAGACTGCCTGGATCCACTACAGTTTGCCTATCGCCGCAACAGGTCCACAGCAGACACCATCTCCCTGGCCCTGCACTCAACCCTGGATCACCTAGATAACAAAGACACCTATATCAGACTCCATTTCAAAGACTACAGCTCAACCTCCAACACCATTATTCCTACGAGACTCATCTCCAAACTTCGTGGCCTGGGGCTCGGCTCCTCCTTCTAGATCCGAGACTTCTTAACTAGATTCCTAGCCAGCCAGTAAGGATAGGCAACAACACCTCCTCCGCGATCATCCTCAACACCGGTGCTCCGGAAGGTTGTGTCCTCGGCTCCCTACTATACTCCTTACACACCCATGACTGTGTGTCCAAATTCCCTTCCAATTCGATTTTCAAGTTTGCTGATGTCATCACTGTTATGGGTCGGATCTCAAATAATGCTGAGACAGAGTACAGGAATGAGATAGAGAATCTGGTGAACTGGTGCAGCGACAATAATCTCTCCCTCAATGTCAACAAAACGAAGGATATTGTCATCGACTTCAGGAAGCGTAAAGGAGAACATGCCCCTGTCTACATCAATGGGGACAAAGTAGAAATGGTCGACAGCTTCAGGTTTTTAGGTGTCCAGATCACCAACAACCTGTCCTGATCCCTCCATGCGGACGCTATAGTTAAGAAAGCCCACCAACGCCTCTACTTTCTCAGAAGACTAAGGAAGTTTGGCATGTCAGCTACGATTCTCACCAACTTTTACAGATACAACCAAAAAGAAAGCTTTCTATGGTGCATCACAGCTTGGTATGGCTCCTGCTCTGCCCAACACCGCAAGAAACTACAAAAGGTCATGAATGTAGCCCAATCCATCATGCAAACCAGCCTCCCATCCAGTGACTCTGTCTACACTTTCCACTGCCTCAGAAAAGCAGCCAGCATAATTAAGGACCCCACGCACCCCGGACATTCTCTCTTCCACCTTCATCAATCAGGAAAAAGATACAAAAGTCTGAGGTCACGTACCAACCGACTCAAGAACAGCTTCTCCCCTGCTGCCATCAGACTTTTGAACAGACCTACCTTGCATTAAGTTGATCTTTCTCTACACCCTAGCTCTCTACCATTTCTACTTCATCCCCATTGATGCCGACAGGGGCATGTTCTCCACTGCGCTTCCTGAAGTCGATGACAATCGCCTTCGTTTTGTTGACATTGAGGGAGAGATTACTGTTGTTGCACCAGTTCACCAGATTCTCTATCTCATTCCTGTACTCTGTCTCGTCATTGTTTGAGATCCGACCCACTACGGTGGTGTCATCAGCAAATTTGAAAATCGAGTTGGAGGGGAATTTGGCCACACAGTCATAGGTGTATAAGGAATATAGTAGGGAGCTGAGGACACTCCTTTCCTTCTCTATGTACTGTATGCTTTGTCTGAATAGCGTGAAAGAAACAATATTTTTCACTATATACTAATACATGTGACAATAATAAATCAAATCTGGTCCTGTTCGGGTACACGGAGGGAGAATTTAGCATGGCCAATGTACCTAACCCGCACGTCTTTCAGATTGTGGGAGGAAACTGGAGCATCCGGAGGAAACCCACGCAGGCACGGGGAGAACATGCAGACAGTGACCCAAGCCGAGAATCAAACCCGGGTCCCTGGCGCTGTGAGGCAGCAGTGCTAACCACTGTGCCACCATGCCATCCATCCACCATGGCACCCAGAGGTGCTTTAAGGATGCCCAGAGGTTGTGAAAGTATTATATAAATGCAAGTCTTTATTTCAGAAAGATCACATTACCACAATGGTCAATGAAATGTTTTAGAAAGCAGCTTGATTAACTGTTACTGACCATTATTCAAAGGAAACAATAATTATCTACTCAGCAGAATTGTGACCAGGTTTAAGTGGTACAGTGGCATCAATACAATCCTTGTGCAAGATTCAGGTCACTGAAAGTACTAGTGACACAACCTAAAACCTTATCTTTCCACCTCGTCTTACAATGAGAAAACCACTCTCTCCCCATACAACCCGACACTAGTATACAACTGTGTTGGGTGTTTCATAAGAACATAAGAACTAGGAGCAGGAGTAGGCCATCTGGCCCCTCGAGCCTGCTCCGCCATTCAATAAGATCATGGCTGATCTTTTCATGGATTCAGCTCCACTTACCCACCCGCTCACCATAACCCTTAATTCCTTTACTGTTCAAAAATGTATTTATCCTTGCCTTAAAAACATTCAATGAGGTAGCCTCAACTGCTTCACTGGGCAGGGAATTCCACAGATTCACAACCCTGAATCTGTTTCACAAAACATAAGTGAATTCCAGACAAAAAAACTCCCCCACTTAATCCTCTGTCACCTGTGACTAAAAGTCTCCTGGCAAAATTGCAGATTATGTTACTCAATTTCTTCACTGGTGAAAAACCACACCTAAAAGTTAACCTTACTCTTTCAGATCCGACTGCGCATTTCCTGATTGATGATCCAACCATGCTTATGCATTCAGGCGCTTGTTAACTGGCATCATATTCAGTGAGCAGGTAGATAATCCCTCGACTGTAATTGAAGTCTCAGTTAGAGGCTGTATTTTCAATCTGTGTAATGATCCTGCGAGTTTATAGCTGGAGTTTCACCTGAGTTGGCAGATGGCAGGGAGAGGTGGGGAGGATATCACACTGAACGCCACAATGGAAGTGCTGGTGGCCTATCAGCCACCTCCATCAGGCAGGCTGCTCGCCCGTGTAATAGCAACTTAAGGGCCTCCTTTCACTGCTACTTCACCCATGGCGGGAGATGGCTACACCGTGTGACAAGGCCACCAGGTGAAATGTCATGGCATTTTGTGAGCTGGCCCCTCCTGTTCAGGCATCCTGTGTCCAAACCCCCACCCTGACCCCTCCCACGGTTATCCCCCAGCCAAACCCCCGTGTTCTCCTCGCGTACCATCCTGACGGATCCTCACCTTTTTTGCAGCAGGACCTACCAGCCCTGGCACACCCCCAGACTTATCTTCAATTTCAGGTCCATCATCAGGACTTTTTATTTACCCAGAGTGAGGTGACATTCTGGGATGCGCTGCTTGGGAGGGTGGTGGAGGTGGGTTGCCTCACATCCTTTAAAAAGTACCTGGATGCACATTTGACATGTCGTAGCATTCAAGGCTATGAGCCAAGTGCTGGTAAATGGGATAAGGCAAGTAGGTTAGGTGGTTCTCATGTGTCAGTGCAGATTCAATGGGCCGAAGGGCCTCTTCTGCTCTATGATTCGGTGACTGCCTGCAATACCAGCAGTGGCCACTACTCCCAGTGGTGCTGTTGACTAGAGAGCTGCCTGCTATTTCATTGGCCAGAAGCTCTCAGGATCGGGACATCCTCTGCAATAGGGGCAGAAGATCCAATTAACAGCCCAACATGGCTGTGGGGTAACCCAGCCCCAAGCGAACGCAAGCTTGTCCCAGACTTTCCAGCCGGTGTTTGTGGGACCACTCATCACCACCTTCTCGAGGCAACTATGGCGATGAGCAACAAAGGTCAGCCCGGCCAGTGACACCCACATCCCAGAGAACAAACAACAGATATGGTAACCACATCCACCCAGGAAGACGAAGGCTATACTTCAGGCTGGCCGGAAACAGTCGGCGATTTCAACCTATTGTGGTCAATGAGCCTCATCTCATCATGTGATAGCCAACCACAAATTTTCTGAAGATTTGCACACCACAGGTAGAGACTCAACAGGTCTATGCTGGTGTTTTTGCTCCAAATGAGCCTCACCTTCCCTCAGCTACATATCTGCCTTCCCCTTAACTGCATCTATACTACTGGCCTTGACTACACCCAGTGGTAGTAACTTCCACATTCTCACCACTCTTTGGGTAAAGGGCCTCCTCCTAAGTCTTTTAATGGATTCATATCTTTTAACGTAAGCCTTACTTGTGACCAATAAATAAACTTTTTTTTTAAACTTTAGATCGGAAGGACAGGCAAGCAGATGAATGCATGAAAACCCACGGGATTTCACCAAATGAATAACGGCACAAAAAGCTCCAGATAACAAACTGGGATAAGTTCTCCTTTGCCGATTGAAATGCTGTCATGCTTTAATCCACGTTTAACCCATGATATGGCACGGTGGCACAGTGGTTAAACTGCTGCCTCAATGCCAGGGACTCTGGTTCGATTCCCAGTTTGGGTCACTATCTGTGTGGAGTTTACACCTCCCCGCTCCCCACCCTCCCGCCGCCTGCGTGAGTTTCCTCCGGGTGCTCCGGTTTCCTCCCACACTCCAAAGGTGAGCACGTTAGGTGGATTGGCCGTGCTAAATTCTCCCTCAGTGTACCCAAACAGGTGCTGGAGTGTGGCAACTAGGGGATTTTCACAGTAACTTCATTGCAGTGTTGATGTAAACCTACTTGTGACAATAATAATAAATAAACTTTGATTAACACATAATGCTTCCCTGGATAAAAGCAAAACAAATTCAGAACTCTTTTCCATAAACTGCAACTGATGTAACACCAGTTGTCAATGTTAAAACTAAGATTGCTATATTTTTATTATGCAAAAGGGATATGGAGTCAAAGGGAGATTGGGCCACATATCAGTCATGATCCCACTCAGTGGTGAAGGAGCTGAATGACCGACTCTGAATCCTATTTTCTTCGACTTGAAATCTCGAGTTCAGCCCCAGATTAATTGTATGTTGGCTGACCTTAGCTGGTGCCAACTGTAAAGGTAGCTACAATTTAGCCTCTACCCTCTGGGGAAGATGGACAAATTAAAACAAGACCCAGACTTGTTCCTTCTGTACTGTACTAC
This sequence comes from Mustelus asterias, assembly GCF_964213995.1. Lineage (NCBI taxonomy): Eukaryota > Metazoa > Chordata > Chondrichthyes > Carcharhiniformes > Triakidae > Mustelus > Mustelus asterias. Next base: position 137,109,567 of record NC_135806.1, read on the forward strand.
CTTTTGCAATGTCCCAGCTATCGTCAAGATCAAGTGTTTTGCCAACACTCACCGTCAGGGGCTATATGCGAATAATAGGTTTATTTATTAGTATCACAAGTAGGCTTACATTAACACTGCAGTGAAGTTACTGTGAAAATCCCCGAGTTGCTACACTCTGGCGCCTGTTCGGGTACACTGAGGGAGAATTTAGCACGGCCAATGCACCGAGAAGCCAGGGAACCGTACTCCAATACAATGCCAACTGTTCCAGGGGAAAGAGCATTGGAGGGAATGCAACTGACAAGATACCACCAAAGACAAAAAGAACAAACATGCACTTATGTGGCATCTTACACAACTTCAGGGGGTTCCAAAGCAATTTACAGTATCATATGTTCTTACAGTAGAGGAAAAGACAATTCGGCCCATTGTGTCTGTGAGAGTTCCTCCAAAGAGTTATCCAATTAGCCCAAAACACCAGCTATTTCCCCATAACTGTACAAATGTCTGTCCTTTGAATCTTTATCCAATTCCCTTTCGGAACTCACTACTGAATCAGCCTCCACTACAATGCAGAACTTTGATAGGTAGTCACTGCTGTAATGGTAGGAACAAACTGCAACAAGGAAATGAATGTTCATGTCTTATAATGATGTTTTTTGAGGTATAAAGATCGGCCAGGACACCAACAACAGCTCCTCTGCAGCACGGTGGCAGAGTGATTAGCACTGCTGCCTCTCAGCGCCAGGGACCTGGGTTCGATTCCCAGCTTGGGTCACTGTCTGTGTGGACTTCTCCCCGTGTCTGCCTGGGTTTCCTCCCACACTCCAAAGACGTACAGGTTAGGTGGATTGGCCAATGTTGTTTGTCATTTTCATAAATGACCTGGATGAGGAAGTGGAGGGATGGGTTGGTAAGTTTGCTGACGACACCAAGGTAGGTGGTGTTGTGGATAGTTTGGAGGGATGTCAGAAGTTGCAGCGAGACATAGATAGAATGCAAGACTGGGCGGAGAAGTGGCAGATGGACTTCAACCCGGATAAGTGTGTGGTGATCCATTTTGGCAGATCCAATGGGATGAAGCAGCAGTATAATATGAAGGGTACCATTCTTAGCAGTGTAGAGGATCAGAAGGACCTTGGGGTCCGGGTCCATAGGACTCTTAAATCGGCCTCGCAGGTGGAGGATGCGGTCAAGAAGGCGTACGGCGTACTGGCCTTCATTAATCGAGGGATTGAGTTTAGGAGTCGGGAGATAATGCTGCAGCTTTATAGGACCCTGGTTAGACCCCACTTGGAGTACTGCGCGCAGTTCTGGTCACCTCATTACAGGAAAGATGTTGAAGCCATTGAAAGGGTGCAGAGGAGATTTACAAGGATGTTGCCTGGATTGGGGGGCATGCCTTATGAGGATAGATTGAGGGAGCTTGGTCTCTTCTCCCTGGAGAGACGAAGGATGAGGGGTGACCTGATAGAGGTTTACAAGATGTTGAGAGGTCTGGATAGGGTAGACTCTCAGAGACTATTTCCAAGGGCTGAAATGGTTGCTACGAGAGGACACAGGTTTAAGGTGCTGGGGGGTAGGTACAGAGGAGATGTCAGGGGTAAGTTTTTCACTCAGAGGGTGGTGGGTGAGTGGAATCGGCTGACGTCGGTGGTGGTGGAGGCAAACTCGTTGGGGTCTTTTAAGAGACTTCTGGATGAGTACATGGGATTTAATGGGATTGAGGGCTATAGATAGGCCTAGAGGCGGGGATGTGATCGGCGCAACTTGTGGGCCGAAGGGCCTGTTTGTGCTGTGGCTTTCTATGTTCTATGTTAAACTGCCCCTTAGTGTCAGGGGGACTAGCTAGAGTAAATGCATGGGGTTATGGGGGTAGGGCCTGGGTGGGATTGTGGTCAGTGCAGACACGATGGGCCGAATGGCCTCCTTCTGCACTGTAGGGATTCAATGATTTTACTTCAAAACGATGGCCGTGGGACCACTGATGTCCACTCGAGGGGACAGGCATGGTTCAAAAGACTTGGTTTAAAACAGCGCATCCAAAAGACAGCACCTCCAACAATGCAGCACTCTGTCAGCAGAGTGTTGGGAGTGCCCGCCTGCATTATGTACTCTGGCCTCTGGAGCAGGACTTGGACCCAGAGCCATCTGACTCAGAGATGAGAGTCTTAACCAGCCGACTTACAGCTGGCACCCAAAGGAGAGAGAGAGATACATTAAGATTCATAGACTCTCGCATTAGACTCTGGACTCTGCTGGAAATATTGATTAGGGTCGATTATGTACCATCTCTCTGTTGCCTCTTGGGGCTCCATTAGTAACCACTCAAACAATTCTAGCTCATTTGCAAAGAAAGGGAGAGGGCGGATTCCCACTCTGGAGACATGGGACGGGACACAACGGTGTGAAAAAGATGAACCAAAATTAACTCTCAATAGAAAAACCAGAAAGTAGCAGGATTGTCCCCGCAGGCTGAAAAATTCTACCTCAACCAGGGCTAGTTGAAAACACTTATTGAACTAACGGGGGTAAGCTGGAGATACCATGCACAAGAGCCCACCTGGAGGGGACTATAATATGAAAGGGGGGGGGAATAATATGAAAGGGGGGGAATAATATGAAAGGGGGGGAATAATATGAAAGGGGGGGGAATAATATGAAAGGGGGGGGAATAATATGAAGGGGGGGGAATAATATGAAAGGGGGGGAATAATATGAAAGGGGGGGAATAAAAGGGGTTTAAACAGCTCCCATGAAATAGAAAGAAAGGTGAAGGGTGTTGAACATCTTTGGGGGGCGGGTTTATAAAGGGATGAGCAGCGCCCCCTCCCCCCGAGGGGGAGCGACAGCAGAAGCCCCGGGGAGACAGGGACGAGAGTCCCCCCCTCCCTCCCCCCAGCTGGATGATTTGCTCCGGCCCGAAGATGATGGAGGTGGCGGGGAGGAGACACCGGGTCACCGCTCCCCCTTGCTCAGTAAGAGGGGAATTGGAGCCGGGTGAGTGAGGCCCAGAGCCCGGGAGGGAGAGGCGGCTCCCGGAGCCCGGGCCCGGCTGAGGGGGAGAGTCCGGGCCCCCGCGCCACAATGTATCCCCGGCCATTGTTGAGGGATACAATGTCGCCGCGCTTTGTTACTCTCTTACCTTCCCGGGCTTTCAGCAGCACCGTGTTCGCTACAATGTTTTCCAGCTCCATCCGCGCGGCCCCGAGCTCCTCGCAGCCAAAAGCCTCTCCCTCCGTGTGAGGGAGTGTGTCCGCCTCAGCCCTCACACTCCCTCATTGGTGCTGCTCCCAACAAAAACCCTCCCCCTCCTTACCTCACCCACCAATACTCTGGCCACATTCACATATAAACATCTCATCATGTGTGTTTATGAACATATAGAGCAGGCCATTCAGCCCCTTCCAGCCTGCTCTGCCTTATTCTAGCCCACTCTGCCCACATTCCATCCAACCTTTTTGATGGAAAGGGATGTTTTCTATTTGTGATCCACTTTAGCCGCTCCAAATCTTCTTTGGGAGATTAAAAAACAGACTTTTTTGGGGGTATTGGTTCATAAAAACATAGGAACTAGAAGCAGGAGTAGGCCATTCGGCCCTTTGAGACTGCCCCGCCATTCATTATGATCATGGCAGGTCGTTCAATTCTTTTTTTTAATCATTCATGGGACATTGGCATTGTTGGCTGGCCAGCATTTATTATCCTTGGAGGATAGTTGAGAGTCAACTACATTGCTGTAGCTCTGGAGTCACATGTAGGCCAGGCCAGGTAAGGGTGGCAGATTTCCTTCCCTAAAGGACATTAGTGAACCAGATGGATTTTCTGACAATGGTTTCATGGTCATCAGTAGATTATTAATTCTGGATATTTTTTATTGAATTCAAATTCCACCATCTGCCATGGTGGGATTTGAACTCGGGTTCTCAGAACATTAGCTGAGATTCTGGATTAATAGTCTAGCAATAATATCACTAGGCCATCACCTCCCCTGTAATATCCTGATTTCCCCCCCCCCCCCCCCCTTTTTAGCCCCAAACGCTATATCTAATTCCTGCTTGAAATCAGACAACATTTTGGCCTCAACTACATTCTGTGGGAGTGAATTCCACACATTCACCACCCTCTGGGTGAAGACATTTCTCCTCACCTCAGTTCTAAAAGGTTTACCCCCTATCCTCAAACTATGATCCCTAGTTCTGGGCTCCCCCACCATCGGAAGCATATGCTCATGCTCTGAGGATATGGGTTCAAATCCTGCCATAGCAGCTGGGGTTAGGGTTAGGATTAGGTTCAGTTCAGGTAATAAATCTGGAATTAAGAGCTACTCTCAGTAATAGTGACCATGAAGCTATCATCAACTGTTTCTTTACAAAAAAATCCACCTGGTTCACTAATGGAAGGAAATCTGCCATCTTTACCCGGTCTGGTCTATACGTGACTCCAGACCTCCAAACAGTGTGGTTGGCTCTTAAATGCCCCCTGAATTGACCTCGCAAGCCACCCAGTTCAATGGCAATTCAGGATGGGCAACAAATGCTGCCCTTGTCAGTGATGCTCATACACAATGAAAGAATGCAATAAAAAAGTTTGCATTTATAGAGCCTGCCTTTTACCACCACAGGGCATCCCAGAGTACTTGGCAGCCAAAGTACTTTTTAAAGTGGAGTCACTTGAAAATGTCGCGACTAATTAGCACACAGTAAACTCTCACAAACAGCAATGTGTTTAGTGACACCTCCTCCTCCTCCCCGTTCCTAGCTGTCTTCACTGTTTCAATAATACTCCAGATCTATTGTTATTTTGGTCTGAAAATAATGACCTTGTTCTGACCCAAGTTGAAATCTGTCATCGTTTTGAACATTCACTTCGTCCATCGAAGTCTCTTGGTAATTTTATGCTCCTGGCTACTGTACTTACTCTGTCACCAATCTTTGTGTTATTGGCAAACTTGGTTGTATGGCTCCCCACTGTGTTATCCAAGTCATTAGTAAATATTATGCAGATCCTTTTGGGACTTTCACTTGAAGTACATCTCTACTGTTCATCTTCTATCACTTAACCAATCACCTTATCTGTAAATTGGTTAACCCTTAGAGGATGAAGCCTTGTGTTTATTGGAGGTCAAGTTACACCAGGAATGAGCAGAGAGGTTGGGGAGATTAGGTTTGTATCCATAGCATTTAAAAGTTTATTTATTAGTGTCAAAGTAGGCTTACATTAACGCTGCAATGAAGTTGTGAAAATCCCCTAGTTGCCGTACTCCGGCGCCTGTTCGGGTACACTGAGGGAGAATTTAGCACGGCCAATGCACCTAACCAGTGCTTTCGGACTGTGGGAGGAAACCGGAGCACCCAGAGGAAATCCACACAGACACGGGGAGAACGTGCAGACTCTGCACAGACAGTGACCCAAGCCCGGAATTGAACCCAGGTCCCTGGCGCTGTGAGGCAGCAGTGCTAACCACTGTGTCACCTTTAGAAGGTAGGAAGTGACTTAATTAAAATCTTTAAGATCCTGAGGGGTATTGACAGGGTGGACGTGGAGAAGATGTTTCCTCTTATCGGAGAATTCAGAACCAGGAGTCACTGTTTAAAAATAAGGGTTTGGCCATTAAGGGGGCAACTTTTCTCTCAGGGGGTCACGAGTCTCTGGAACTTTCTTCCTCAGAAGGCAGCGGAAGCAGAATGATTGAATATTTTTAAGGCAGAATTAGATAGATTCTTGATTAACAAGGAGGTGAAAGGCAGGAATGTGGGGTTGAGGTTACAATCAGGTTAGCAGCCTGCTAATTTTTATGTTCAAAAGTTTCTCCACATCACAGCAATGAAAATAATTAACAGAGAACTTAATTATTATTTATTATTGATTTATTACTGTCACATGTATTAATATACAGTGAAAAGTATTGTTTCTTGTGTGACATACAGACAAAACATACCATTCATAGAGAAGGAAAGGAGAGAATGCAGAATGTAGTGTTACACTCATAGCTAGGGTGTAGAGAAAGATCAACTTAATGCAAGGTAAGTCCATTTAAAAGTCTGACGGCAGCAGGGAAGAAGCTGTTCTTGAGTCGGTTGGTACGTGACCTCAGACTTTTTCCGACGGAAGAAGGTAGAAGAGAGAATGCCCGGGATGCGTGGGGTCCTTAATTATGCTGGCTGCTTTTCCGAGGCAGCGGGAAGCGTAGACAGAGTCATTGGATGGGAGGCTGGTTTGCGTGATGGACTGGGCTACGTTCACGACCTTTTGTAGTTTCTTGCGGTCTTGGACAGAGCAGGAGCTGTGATACAAACAGAAAGAATGCTTTCTATGGTGCATCTGTAAAAGTTGGTGAGAGGCATTGCGGACATGCCAAATTTCCTTCGTCTTCTGAGAAAGTGGAGTAGCCTGAGAAATTGGCTGACAGCACTTTGGGATATCCTCAAGTTATGAAAGGCAAAATATAAATGCAGGTCTTCTTCGTTCTTCATTCTTCATGTGTAGCATTTTTGACACTAAAGATCTTCAGGGTCTTTGTCCTTCCCACCCTCCCCCCCCACCTCCCCAGGCAGTGGACCGTGGGGTGGGGGAGGTTGGGGGAAGACATGCTGTTGAAGAACTCATGGCATTCACCTTACATTTATTATTCGACTGTTCGAACCTGTTCTCCACTGTCACCCAAATAGTGTTAACAAATCAACAACTATTTATATTCATTTAGCACCATTATTGGAATTAAATGTCCCAAAGTGCTTCACATGAATATTATAAAACAAAGTAAGGTGCCTAAGTCACATAAGATTTGAGATCTGATGACCAAAAAGCTTGGGTAAAGTGTTAAATTTTAAGTAGTGTCTAAAGTGAGGTAGACAAGTAAAGAGGTGTATGGAGGGAAGTCCGGGGCTTGGGGCCCAGGCGACTGAAGGCATGGCCGCCAATGGTGGAGCGATTAAAATGGCGGATGCTTTAAAGGGCGGAATAGAAAAACGCAGCTATCACAGGGTTGTGGGGCTAGAAGAGATTACAGAGGTGGGGAAAGTTGAGACCATGGAGGGATTGAAAACAAGGATGAGAATTTCAAAATTAAGATTCTGATTGACTGGCATTCAGCAAGCACTGGCATGTTAGGGGAGCAGGTTGGAGTTGAGGCACAGGCCGCAGGTTTTTGGATGACCTGAAGATTATAGAGAGAGGAGAGTGTGGGGGAACCAGCCAGGAGTGCATTGTGATAGCTGCGTCTAGAAGTAACACAAACATCAATGAGGGTTTCAGCAGCACCCTATCTTAAAATAATGTTCTCTATGTACCTGTTTACAACCTCGATAAGATCACTTCCTAATCATCTCCTTTTCACACAGAGAATCTGGAATCTCCTTTCCCACATTACTCTATTTTAAACTTCTCGTACTTGTTTTCAATTTGCCTTCCTGACCTTGCTCCTCCCTCACTCGGTAATCTCCTTCAGCACTAAAAGAGATCTGAGATCTCGGCACTCTTTAAATTCTGGCCTCTTGCTCATCCCCTATCTCCTGCAATCTATCATCGGCGGCTGTGACCTCGATTGTCTAGGTCTTAAACTCTGGATTACCCTCCCAACAACTCACTGCCTCTCTATCCGTCTTTCCCCCTTTTAGACACTCCTTTAACCTGTCTCTTTGACCGAGCTTTATGTGGTTCAAAGTCAAAAATTGCTTCATCATGCTCCTGTGACGCTCCTTTGGACATTTTATTATGTTAAAAGTGCTATATAAATACAAGTTGTTGTTGGTGAAAGACATTATAGAAAGGCAGGGTTTTTTTTGATAGTTGATGCTTCACATTGAAATCAGTGTTGCCGTTACAGCTACTTTGTTAAAATGAGAGATGCGAGAGAAAATTTTATCCGCAAACAAGACATTTTATAAAATTTATGCACAATTTTGTAAGTTGTTTAATGACTTTCTGTTTCTTTCTTCCTGCGGTAATGATGTGTTTAGTGGGGGTAATCATTTTATTGTATCAAAGAAAGATAAACTTGTAGCTCCGTGAAGTAGAAATGGTCAAGAGCTTCAGGTTTTTAGGTGTCCAGATCACCAACAACCTGTCCTGGTCCCCCCATGCCGACACTATAGTTAAGAAAGCCCACCAACGCCTTTACTTTCTCAGAAGACTAAGGAAATTTGGTATGTCCACTATGACTCTCACCAACTTTTACAGATGCACCATAGAAAGCATTCTTTCTGGCTGTATCACAGCTCGGTATGGGCTCCTGCTCTGCCCAAGACCGCAAGAAACTACAAAAGGTTTGTGAATGTAGCCCAATCCATCACGCAAACCAGCCTCCCATCCATTGACTCTGTCTACACTTCCCGCTGCCTCGGCAAAGCAACCAGCATAATCAAGGATCCCACGCACCCCGGACATTCTCTCTTCCACCTTTTTCCGTCGGGAAAAAGATACAAAAGACTGAGACCAAAAGAGAAAACGCTGGAAAATCTCAGCAGGTCTGGCAGCATCTGTAAGGAGAGAAAAGAGCTGACGTTTCGAGTCCAGATGACCCTTTTTGACTCGAAACGTCAACTTTTTTCTCTCCTTACAGATGCTGCCAGACCTGCTGAGATTTTCCAGCGTTTTCTCTTTCGGTTTCAGATTCCAGCATCTGCAGTGATTTGCTTTTATTACAAAAGTCTGAGGTCATGTACCAACCGACTCAAGAACAGCTTCTTCCCTGCTGCCATCAGACTTTCGAATGGACCTACCTTGCACTAGGTTGATCTTCCTCTACACCCTAGCTATGACTGTAACATTACATTCTGCACTCTCTCCTTCTCTATGTACGGTATGCTTTGTCTGTATAGCGCGCAAGAAACAATACTTTTCACTGTATCCCAATACATGTGACAATAATAAATCAAATCGAATGAAAAATCCAGGTAAAGACTTCAGTTCAGTACTGGCAGGAGTGCTGCACTGTCAGAGGTTTCAGAAGAGATGTTAAACTGAGGCTCTGTCCGCCTTCTCAGGTGGTTGTGAAAGATCCCATGGCCACTATTTCGAAGAAGAGCAGGGGAGCTCTTCTTGGCTAAAATTTACCCCACAACCAGCATCACAGATTATCTGATCATATTGCATTGCTATTTGTGGGAGCTTGCTCTGCACAAATCCTCAGCCCCGTTTACTTCATTGCATTTCAGATGTAGTTCATTGGCTGTAAAGCGTTCTGGGATAACCTGAGATTGTGAAGGTGCTATAGAAATGTAAATCTTTGTTTAATTCTTTCAAATTCTGGCAATCAGTGTTTTATTCATTCACGTGGGCGGCACGGTGGCACAGTGGTTAGCACTGCTACCTCACAGCGTCAGGGACCCGGGTTCGATTCCCACCTTGTCTGTGTGGAGTTTGCACGTTCCCCCCGTGCAGTTCAAAGATGTGCAGGTAAGGTGGATTGGCCATGCTAAATTGTCCATTAGTGTCAAGGGGACTAGCTAGGGTAAATGCATGGGGTTATGAGGATAAGACCTGAGTCGGTGCAGACTCGATGGTCCGAATGGCCTCCTTTTGCGCTGTAGGATTCTATGATCCCTGAGATGTGGGTGGCTCTGGCTGGGCCAAAATATATTGCCCATCTCTAATTACCCTTGAACTGAGTGGCTTGCTGGGCTGTTAAGGTTCAGCCACACTGCTGTGGGTCTGTAGTCACATGCAGGCCAGACCGGGTAAGGGCGGCAGATTTCCTTCCCTAAAGTACATGAGTGAAGCAGATGGGTTTTTACCACACTTGACGATGGTTTCATGGTCATCATTAGACATTTAATTTCAGACTTTGGTTCAATTTGTTTGCCCTGGAGGGATTTGGTCCAGGACAACTCAGGTAGGCATTAAATACAGCCTTGCCAGCATTGTCCACATCTCAAAAATATGAATGAAAAACCGTCTTATTAATTTATTTCCTCTGCCAGTTTCTTCAACTTCATGTTGATGGCACTGACCCCTTGCTAGTTGGTTGGGTATCTAACACCCTCTGTACCTCACCCAAGAGGCCAATATTCATGCCTGGTCCTATATAGTTTAACTCACAAAACATGTGGAGTGGCTGAGGCGAGCACTGTCAATGTATTTAGCAGGATGATAGATAAACATACAAAGGGAAAGGAACAGGATATGCTGATGAGGTGAAATGAAGTAGGGGTGAGGCGTGTGCGGAGCTGAAACACTTTCATGGACTCGTCGAAATGAATGGCCACTTCCTGTAATGTAAATTTTAAGTCATTCTTTGTAATAATTATTACTTTACCAGATAGCTGTTCAAGAACTGAGAGACCAATTATGGCAATATTTTCCAACTCACCCTGCTAGGTTGTAACATAACAATAGTGACTCCAGTGATTGAGTATTTAATTGGCTATAAAGAGCTTTAAAATGTCTGGAGATTTTGCAAAACAATATAGAAATGCAAGATTTTCTTTCTTTTCCTTTACTAAATGCCCCCTGAACCTGTTGTCGCCCCCACGCTCTCACCCTCAGGCAGTTGCCCCCACGTCCTCGCCCCCATGCTCTCGTCCCCACGCTCTCATCCTCAGGCAGTTGCCCCCATGTCCTCGTCCCCATGCTCTCGTCCCCACACTCTTGCTCCCACACTGTCATTTGTAAAGTTGTCCATTCTGGCCAGACTTATTCCAGGAGGTTCCGTCTCATACATTTCACTTCCAATCATCCGTCTCCCGTCACTCCCCTTGTTATAATCAACATGTCCATTTTTGTCATTCCCCTCCCTCCCCCCCAGCTAATTAGGAAGCCGATAAGTATTAGACATGATTGAACGATTGGTCAGCACTTGCTGAATAATCCTGAGTGTGCTAAGAATTATGTTAACAAACCACTTAATATTATCAGTCAGGCCATAATGTGGCTCACTTACACTTGCTAGAAGCTCCATATATTCATTTGCTGGGATCTGTCCTCTGCAGGCAAAAGGAACATGTCCAGGCCTTTTTTGAACTGTATGGAAGTGTGGAGGACAATAGTTCCTTGGTGGAATACATCAACCAATCAGAGTTAACTTGCCAACCAACCAGAACTTTTTAAAAAGCAGTTTGAATTGTTGCTCCCTTTGAAATTTGGCATTCGTGCATCTGTGCTGATGAGTGCAAGATGAAAAGTTTTGACTAATACTCAATACTTGAGCAATACTCAAGTTCTGTACTACTAAATGACCATGGGCGGGATTTTCCAGCCACACTCGCCCCAAGGCCGGAAAATCCCACCCAAGGTCAACGGACCTTTGCATGGTCCATGTCCCGCCTGCTAAGATTCCCACGGTGGCCGGGATGGGAAAATTGCACCCTCTAAGTCAATTACACAATTGGATGCATCTGGACTGACACTCAAACAGCCTTTATTTCAAAGAAAGTTAAACTACTTCTATTATTTTTCTGTCGTGGACTGTTCTCACTAGGATTAGATTGGTCCATAATTATGGATGGCTGGTAGTACTCTGATCCATGTTGGCTCAGTGAATCCACTGGAGATAATTTTCCAAAATCATGCCTTGAGTGAAGGAGGAGACCTTATCTGCCAAGAGCATCTGCTCGGAATCCATGGTCTGAGAACTCAGATTGGAAATAGGTTACTCCAGGAGTCATCAAGGAAGGTTATCATAATGGTTCGGAAGATGCCAAGGGAACTTACTGAAATCACCAGTGGACAGCAGTTTGTTTCAATAGAAACATAGAGTCACAGAGTCTATGATTCTATGAGAAACAAGAGAAACCCATCCGAAAGAGTGTGTCTTCATTAAATGTCCCCTCCAACACAAGATGGTGGAATTTGAATTCAATAAAAAATATCTGGAATTAAGAATCTACTGATGACCATGAAACCATCGTCGATTGTCAGAAAAACCCACCTGGTTCACTAATGTGCTTTAGGGAAGGAAATCTGCTGTCCTTGCCTGGTCTGGCCTACATGTGACTCCAGAGCCATGGCAATGTGGTAGACACTCAACTGCTCTCTGAACAAGGGCAACTAGGGATGGGCAATAAATGCTGGCCTGCCAGCAATGCCCATGTCCATGTGTGCGTGTTTGTGTTAGTCAGTGTATTTTTTTTTAAAGTTTATTTATTTTAAAGTTTATTTATTAGTCACAAGTAGGCTTACATTAACACTGCAATGAAGTTACAGTGAAATTCCCCGAGTCACCGCACTCTGGCACCTGTTCGGTACACTGAGGGAGAATTTAGCATGGCCAATCCACTTAACCAGCATGCCTTTCAGACTGTGGGAGGAAACCGGAGCACCTGGAGGAAACTCACGCAGACACGGGGAGAACGTGCAAACTCCACACAAACGGTGACCCAAGCAGGGAATCGAACCCAGGTCCCTGGCGCTGTGAGGCAGCAGTGCTAACCATTGTGTCACTGTGCGGCTGTGTGTGTGTGTTAGTGTTGTGTGCGTGTGTGGTATATTTTGAGTTCTATGCATGTCTGTGTATCTATGAATGCTGGTGGGTCTCTGAATTGTCTGGTTGTCTATATATTGTGTGTGTGTGTGTCTGTGTGCGTGTGTGTCTGTGTTTGTCTGTGAGTCTGTGTTGTGTGTGTTTATGGATTGCGTGTGTCTGTGTACCTGTGTCTTTTATTTTGTGTGTGTGTCTCTATGAGTTGTGCGTCTGTACTGTACTGTGCTGAACTGGATCTTTCTGTATCTATGACTATAGTGTATTTGTTTCTGACTCTGTGTGTTTGCCTGAATATTTTCCATAAAAAAGTTGCTGCCTCCACATGTACTGTGAGGAAGGAAATCCCTTACCTCATAGGAGCAGCCTTCACATTGGTTCCCACCCAGTAGCCCCTGGAGCCCTGTCATTCTGGGTCTAAAGACTCACTGGGGAAATTCTGAGTTGCATCAGTTGACTGCTCCACCTGGCCTAGCGTAGTGAAATCAGTATTATTTTCAAGTCCAGATGTTTTTTAGAGAAACATCGGAGTTGGGGAATACAGACATTGTGCATTTCTGTTCCTGGTCGGATTTAAGCTTTAAAGGGCTGCGTTTAACTACAGAAGAAAATAAATGGTTATTAAACACTGCAGTACTTGTGTTTTTCTCACCAATTCCAATCCCTCTCACCCCCAGCAACAGAACCAGCACCATTCCTCCCCTCTCCCCTCGTTTCATCCACTTGAATACCATTCATATAAATTATAATTTATATAACTTTGGCAGAGTTGAAGTAATCCCATCTTTGGATTTGGGGAACTTTTTTTTATTTGTGGGACATGGGCGTCTCTGGCTGGCCAGCGTTTATTGCCCATCCCTAGTTGCCCGAAAGCAGTCAAGAGAGTCAACCACATTGCTGTGGCTCTGGAGTCACGTGTAGGCCAGACCAGGTAAGGACAGCAGATTTCCTTCCCTAAAGGACATTAGTGAACGAGATGGGTTTTTCTGACAATCGACAATGGTTTCATGGTCGTCAGTAGATTCTTAATTCCAGATATTTTTTACTGAATTCAAATCCCACCATCTGCCGTGGCGGGATTCGAACCCAGGTTCCCCAGAACATTGGCTGAGTCTCTGGATTAATAATTTAGTGATAATACCACTAGGCCATTGCCTCTCCTATTGAGCCAATAGTCCAGCCTGACATAAGTTGCAGTATTGAAATGGTTCTACACTATTGCAGGGGACGTCTTTTGAGGTGAAAAATCAAATAGAAGCTCTGTCTACCCTCTAATCTGGGTGCCAAGGATCCCACAGCATGGTTTTGAAGTTGAACCAGTGAGTTCTCCTCGATGTTTTGTCCAATATTAATCCCTCAACCAATTACCTGGTAATTTATCTCATTGCTGTTTGTGAAATATTGATGTATGCAAATTGGCGGCCATGTTTCCTGCATTGCAACAGTCTCTGCACTTCAGAGGAACTTAATTGGCAGCAAAGCATTTTGAGGTTGTGGAAGGTATATATAGAAATGCAAGTCTTGCTTCACAGTTCAGCTACGGCGATTAACCCATTGAGGTGTGTAGGGCTGGGGTAATTGGAAAGTGGGCACATATTTAGCTGGAAGGATCACCAGATTGTGAAAAATATTTGGTGAACACTTTTCTTTGTCATTTGTTGGTAAACAGATGATGTAATGGTAACAGATTGTTGTTATTTTACAATCGCATCTGTTGTGACCATTTGGGAATCGCTGCTGTAATATGTTTTTCACTTTGTTTTTCTGGTCTGAGCTTCACTTTGACAATTGACGGTGCAGCTCCCTCAAAGGATTGTGTGACTCATGTTTATCTAAACCAGCCCTGAATTTTGTTTCATAATATAGAGAGAAGCAACTTCTTTACATGGAAAAAAACCCATAGAAACCCTATAGTGCAGAAGGAGCCCATTTGGCCCACTGATCCTGCACTGACATCAATCCCACCCAGCCCTATCACCCTAATCCCATGTATTTACCCTGCTAATCCCCTCACCCTAAGGGGCAATTCAGCATGGCCAATCAACCTAACCCACACATCTATGGACTGTGGGTGGAAACCGGAGCACCCGGAGGAAACACACGCAGACATGGGGAGAACATGCAAACTCCACACAGACAGTGACCCAAGCTGGGAATCGAACCCGGGTCCCTGGCACTGTGAGGTAACAATGCTAACCACTGTGCCACCGTGCCGTCCCTAGTCTATGCTTCATGAATACTTTACCTCGGTATTCTAGGTGGAAAGGGATCTGGGTGGTTGTACTGCTGGTTTGCGGTGGACAGAAAGGATCGAGCATGTGGACATAAAGAAAGAGGATGTGTTGGAACTATTGAATGGCATCAAGGTTGGTAAGTCGCCGGGACCGGATGGGATGTACCCCAGGTTACTGTGGGAGGCGAGGGAGGAGATTGCGGAGCCTTTGGCGATGATCTTTGCATCGTCGATGGAGACGGGAGAGGTTCCGGAGGATTGGAGGATTGCAGATGTGGTCCCTATATTCAAGAAAGGGAACAGGGACAGCCCGGGAAATTACCGACCGGTGAGTCTAACCTCAGTGGTTGGTAAGTTGATGGAGAGGATCCTGAGAGACAGGATTTATGATCATCTAGAGAAGTTTAGTATGATCAAAAGTAGTCAGCACGGCTTTGTCAAGGGCAGGTCGTGCCTTACGAGCCTGGTTGAGTTCTTTGAAAATGTGACCAAACACATTGACGAAGGAAGAGCGGTGGATGTGGTCTATATGGACTTCAGCAAGGCGTTCGATAAGGTCCCCCATGCAAGACTTCTTGAGAAAGTGAGAGGGCATGGGATCCAAGGGGCTGTTGCCTTGTGGATCCAGAACTGGCTTGCCTGCAGAAGGCAGAGAGTGGCTGTGGAGGGGTCTTTCTCTGCATGGAGGTCAGTGACCAGTGGAGTGCCCCAGGGATCTGTTCTGGGACCCTTGCTGTTTGTCATTTTCATAAATGACCTGGATGAGGAAGTGGAGGGATGGGTTGGTAAGTTTGCTGACGACACCAAGGTAGGTGGTGTTGTGGATAGTTTGGAGGGATGTCAGAAGTTGCAGCGAGACATAGATAGAATGCAAGACTGGGCGGAGAAGTAGCAGATGGACTTCAACCCGGATAAGTGTGTAGTGATCCATTTTGGCAGATCCAATGGGATGAAGCAGCAGTATAATATGAAGGGTACCATTCTTAGCAGTGTAGAGGATCAGAAGGACCTTGGGGTCCGGGTCCATAGGACTCTTAAATCGGCCTCGCAAGTGGAGGATGCGGTCAAGAAGGCGTACGGCGTACTAGCCTTCATTAATCGAGGGATTGAGTTTAGGAGTCGGGAGGTAATGCTGCAGCTTTATAGGACACTGGTTAGACCCCACTTGGAGTACTGCGCGCAGTTCTGGTCACCTCATTACAGGAAAGATGTTGAAGCCATTGAAAGGGTGCAGAGGAGATTTACAAGGATGTTGCCTGGATTGGGGGGCATGCCTTATGAGGATAGGTTGAGGGAGCTTGGTCTCTTCTCCCTGGAGAGACGAAGGATGAGAGGTGACCTGATAGAGGTTTACAAGATGTTGAGAGGTCTGGATAGGGTAGACTCTCAGAGGCTATTTCCAAGGGCTGAAATGGTTGCTACGAGAGGACACAGGTTTAAGGTGCTGGGGGGTAGGTACAGAGGAGATGTCAGGGGTAAGTTTTTCACTCAGAGGGTGGTGGGTGAGTGGAATCGGCTGACGTCGGTGGTGGTGGAGGCAAACTCGTTGGGGTCTTTTAAGAGACTTCTGGATGAGTACATGGGATTTAATGGGATTGAGGGCTATAGATAGGCCTAGAGGTAGGGATATGATCAGCGCAACTTGTGGGCCGAAGGGCCTGTTTGTGCTGTGGCTTTCTATGTTCTATGTTCTACTAATCCAGAGATCCATGCTCTGGGGAGCTGGGTTCAAACCCCACCATGGTAAATGGTGAAATATGAATTATTAAAAATCTGGATTTAAAAGTCTAATAATGACCATCGATTGTTGTAAAATCCCATCTGGTTCGCTAATGTCCTTCAGGGAAGGAAATCTGCCATCCTTACCTGGTCTGGCCTATATGTGACTCCAGATTCACAGCAATGTGGTTGACTCTTAACTGCCATCTGCAATGGTCCAGCAAGCACTCAGTTCAAGGACAGTTAGGGATAGGCAATAACTACTGGCCAGCCAGCAACACACATGTCCCATGAAATAATTTTTAAAAAATCCTTGGTGAACCACATGCAAATTTCAGACAAGTCACTGACATTAATTTGCATTTACCTCAATCTGTGTGTACTAGCAGACCTTGATTTTGGAATTTAATTCAACAATGAGTGAAATGTGTCAGAAACAGCCCCTTCTGTTCCTTCCTTGCTACCCTTTTTAGAATGGCTACCTAATTTGTGCACCTGGCTATTGGAAATAATTGAACTTGGACCAAGTGTAGCCTCGAAGCCCCCAACATTCAAACAGAACAGGCCAGCAACAAAGAAATGTAGAGAAGGGCAAAGATTGCTGAGCTCCCTGAGCTGGGTAGCTGGGGTTCAGGGCCGGGTAGGTCCCATGGGCTGCAGTTTGGATGTAGCTGCTCCAGTCTCATGTATGTAGAAAGCTCATTTGGCTGGGGGTTGGGAGACTGATTGTATCTCAGAGCCTCAAGCTTGGCAATACCCTCCCTTCACCTCTCTGCCTCCCTCTTCCTCAAAACCTACCTTGGCAAGGGTGGCACAGCGGTTAGCACTGCTGCCTCACAGCGCCAGGGACCCAGGTTCGATTCCCGGCTTGGATTGCTGTCTGTGCTGAGTCTGCACGTTCTTGGATTTGATTTGATTTATTATTGTCATATGTATTAACATACAGTGAAAAGTATTGTTTTTTGCGCACGATACAGACAAAGCATACCGTTCATAGAGAAGGAAATGAGAGAGTGCAGAGTGTACTGTTACAGTCTAGCTAGGGTGTAAAGAAAGATCAACTTAGTGCAAGGTAAGTCCATTCAAAAGTCTGACGGCAGCAGGGAAGAAGCTGTTCTTGAGTCGTTTGGTAGGTGACCTCAGACTTTTGTATCTTTTTCCCGAAGGAAGAAGGTGGAAGACAGAATGTCCGGGGTGCATGGGGTCCTTAATTATGCTGGCTGCGGGAAGTCGTGTCTGCATGTGTTTCCTCCGGGTGCTCCGTTTTCCTCCCACAGTCCGAATGATGTGCTGGTTAGGTGCATTGGCCACGCTAAATTCTCCCTCAGTGTACCCGAATAGGCGCCGGAGTATGGGGACTAGGGGATTTTCACAGTAACTTCATTGCAGTGTTAATGTAAGCCTACTTGTGACTAATAAATAAACTTTAAACCTTTTAACTAAACCTTTGGACATCTATCCTGCTATCTCCTTGTGCCTCGCTGTCATACTTTGTTTCATAATGCTTGTGTGAAGTGCTTTGAACCTTTTGTTGCATTAAAGGTGCTATATAAATACAAGTTGTTGCTGTGTTAAACAAGCATGGTGGTGGGGTGGTGGGGGGGTGCGGGGTAGTCGGGTCAGAATGCTGAGTATCAAACTTAAGGTGAATGTCACACGTTCTTCATAATGTGCCCCATAACCATCTCTTTTCTTTTTCCTTCAATGTTTAAAGGGCATTAGTGAATACAATGGGGTTTTACATCAGCCTGGTCATCATTTGAGCTTCTTAATTCAAGATTGCTGTAATTAAAGTGAATCTGAATCTCGAGCCAAGGTGGGATGTGAACTCTGGATCATCAGGCTGGGCCTCTGGATTAAGGGTATCAGTAACACACCCCATGCCAAGTTACTCCTTAACCTAACCTTCCATTATTGAGAGGGGTGCACGCCCACTTTTAAGCAAAGCTGTCCTCACGTTTTAATAAAAGCAAATTATTGCAGATGCTGGAAATCTGAAATAAATATAGAAAATGCTGGATAAACTCAGCAGGTCTGGCAGCATCTGAATTAATCACATCTAAATTATTCTTCTACACAAAGATCACTTAGATCTGAAATTTTAACCTGTTTTTATTTCCAGTTTTGTTCTGGAAAATGTGCACTGCACCCCCTCCAAATCCTTATGAGATTCCCCAAATCTGAAAGCAGTGGACTAAAAGACATCTAACATAAGCTTTGTACAGATGTAACATCACATCCATTTCTTTGTAATCCAGGCGTTTTGAGATTAAGGCCAACGTTCCATCAGCATTTTACTTTTGTTTTGTGCCTATCCACTGGCTCTTGTTGATCTCTATAAATGGGAACCCAAAATCTCCCTGTTCCTCCATACTTAGGGTGGCACGGTGGCACAGTGGTTAGCACTGCTGTCTCACAACGCCAGGGACCCGGGTTCAATTCCCGGTTTGGGTCACTGTCTGTGCGGAGTCTGCACGTTCTCCCCGTGTCTGTGTGGGTTTCCTCCAGGTGCTCCGGTTTCCTCCCACAGTCCGAAAGACGTGCTGGTTAGGTGCATTGGCCATGCTAAATTCTCCCTCAGTGTACCCAAACAGGCAGCGGAGTGTGGCAACCAGGGGATTTTCACAGTAACTTCATTGCAGTGTTAATGTAAACCTACTTGTGACTAATAAATAAATAAATACTTCCTAGATTCTCACCATGTAGAAACTACTCTGATTTCTCTTTCTTGGGTCCAAAGTGGATGGTCTTGCAGGTTCCCCCCACCATTCAATGCCGTTGGCCCCCTTTCTGTCAGCTCACGTAACCTAGCAATGTCCCTTAGTAACCTTTGGCAGTCTGACAAAAATCCAACGACTCAAGACGCTTATCTCTGTTTCACACCCTGTGGACGCTGCCAGACCTGGTGAGCATTTCCGGCATCTTTTGTTTTCTTTTATTCAAATTTTCAGCGTCTGCATTTGGTTTAGTTTTTCAGTCCCTTAGCAACCCTCTGCTCCCATCCACCCAACTCACTGCCCTTCCTAACGTGGTGTTGTGTTAGCCTACAGTTAGGCAAACCCACCATTGTCTAAACCTACAATTATATGCTCCTTCCATTGTAGAGGTCTGCTATCATATTACCCTCATGTTATACAAACTACATGTTGTAAGATGTTTCTGAATCCGAAGGCAATCTCTCCATTCACACGTCTCCACTTTACATCAACGCCATGTGATGCATGGCAATTTTTAAAAAGAAATTAGGCTGAATGTTGCTAAATAATGTGTCCCTCGCAGCCTTTCTGCCCTGCCTAAAGACAAAGATGCAATCAGAGAGGGTGCATGTGATTCTGCTCAGATACATAAAGGCTGTTCCCACCTTTGACCAAATGCAGCCTACTTTCCAAATCCAACCCTTGCTCTGACAGTGGAATTCCGTCACACCCACTGGGTGATCAATTGTTACTGCCAAACCAGATCTTTCTGCAGCACAGATTGTGTAACATGTTCATTCAGATTCGGCAGAGCATTCTTCGGCACTCTCACTTCATGCATGCTGCGTCAAGTTCACTGCCTGCTTCGCACTGGTATCTTTACCATCACCTCCCACCTCTTGCTTCACTCTGCGGAGGTTATTTTGGGGCTACGCGTGGTGCCCTCTGGGGAGGCTCTCTGGGAGAGGCTTATTACATAATACGTGGGGCAGGCAGTTCAGAAACAGGCCACTCGGCCCATTGGCAGCCTTTGGGTGGAATTTCACCATCCCGCCCGCCACTGAAATTGTAGCAGGAGGGACACGGCCCATGCAAATGTCCGTCAACCGCAGGCTGCATTTTCTGGTCTGGGGCGAGTGTGGCTGGAAAATCCCGCCCTTTATGTTCCACTCGAGCATCCTTCCTTGTCTAACTCCCACAGCAAAACCCTCCTTTCCCTTCACCCTCATATATATCTGACTTCTCTTTAAATGTATCTCTGCTTTATGGATATAAACCCGGGGGGGGGAATGTAAACTGTGCAGAGGACACATGCAAAGAGATAGAGGCAGGTTAGGTGAGTGGGCAACAAGATGGCAGATGGAGGATAATGTGGGGAAATCATAGAATCCCTACAGTGCAGAAGGAGGCCATTCGGCCCATCGAGTCTGTACTGACTCTCTGACAGAGCATCTTACCCAGGCCCACCGTCCAGCCCTATCCCTGTAACCCTGAGTATTTACCCTGCAGATTCCCTGCAGGTGAGGTATTGGGGAAGGTATCAGGGTCAAGGGTGGGTACCGGTAGACAGGAAGGTGGGTTGAAGTGTGTCTACTTCAATGCAAGGAGCATCCGGAACAAGGTAGATGAACTTGGGGCGTGGATTGGCACTTGGGACTACGATGTTGTGGCCATTACGGAGACGTGGGTAGAACAAGGACAGGAATGGTTGTTGGACGTTCCGGGGTATAGATGTTTCACTAAGTGTAGGGAAGCTGGTAAAAGAGGTGGAGGAGTGGCATTGTTAATCAAGGATAGTTTAACGGCTGCGGAAAGGCACTTCGAGGGGGATCTGCACACTGAGGTAATATGGGCTGAGGTTAGAAATAGGAAAAGAGCGGTCACGTTGTTAGGAGTTTACTATAGGCCCCCAAATAGTAATAGAGATGTGGAGGAAGAAATTGCTAAGCAGATTATGGATATGTGTGGGGGTCACAGGGTAGTTGTCATGGGGGACTTTAACTTTCCAAATATTGATTGGAACCTTTGTAGGTCAAATAGTTCGGATGGGGCAGTTTTTGTGCAGTGTGTGCAGGAGGGTTTCCTGACACAATATGTGGATAGGCCGACAAGAGGTGAGGCCACATTGGATTTGGTACTGGGAAATGAACCGGGCCAAATGTTAGATTTGGTTGTGGGAGAGCACTTTGGAGATAGTGACCACAATTCGGTGTCTTTTGTTATTGCAATGGAGAGGGATAGGGCCGTACGGCAGGGCAAGGTTTACAATTGGGGGAAGAGGTAATTGTGATGCGATTAGGCAAGAATTAGGGGGCATAAGTTGGGAACAGAAACTGTCAGAGAAAGGAACTAATGAAAAGTGGAACTTTTTCAAGGAACAAATACTGGATGTCCTTGATAGGTATGTCCCTGTCAGGCAGGGAGGAAATGGCCGAGCGAGGAAACCATGGTTCATGAAAGAGGTGGAACGTCTTGTGAAAAGGAAGAGGGAAGCTTATGTAGGGATGAGGAAACAAGGTTCAGATGGCTCAATTGAGGGTTACAAGTTAGCAAGGAATGAGCTGAAAAAGGGGCTTAGGAGAGCTAGGAGGGGACACGAGAAGTCCTTGGCAGGTCGGATCAAGGAAAACCCCAAGGCCTTTTACTCTTATGTGAGGAATAAAAGAGTGACCAGGGTGAGGTTAGGGCCGGTCAAGGACAGTAGTGGGAACTTGTGTATGGAGTCAGTAGAGATAGGCAAGGTGATGAATGAATACTTTTCTTCAGTGTTCACCAAGGAGAGGGGCCATGTTTTTGAGGAAGAGAAGGTGTTACAGGCTAATAGGCTGGAGGAAATAGATGTTCGGAGGGAGGATGTCCTGGCAGTTTTGAATAAACTGAAGGTCGATAAGTCCCCTGGGCCTGATGAAATGTATCCTAGGATTCTTTGGGAGGCAAGGGATGAGATTGCAGAGCCTTTGGCTTTGATCTTTGGGTCCTCGCTGTCCACGGGGATGGTGCCAGAGGACTGGAGAATGGCGAATGTTGTTCCTCTGTTTAAGAAAGGGAATAGAAATGACCCTGGTAATTATAGTCCGGTTAGTCTGACTTCGGTGGTTGGTAAATTGATGGAAAAGGTCCTTCGAGATGGGATTTACGACCATTTAGAAAGATGCGGATTAATCCAGGATAGTCAGCACGGATTCGTGAAGGGCAAGTCGTGCCTCACAAATTTGATAGAATCTTTTGAGGAGGTAACTAAGTGTGTTGATGAAGGTAGGGCAGTTGATGTCATATACATGGATTTTAGTAAGGCGTTTGATAAGGTCCCCCATGGTCGGCTTATGATGAAAGTGAGGAGGTGTGGGATAGAGGGAAAGTTGGCCGATTGGATAGGTAACTGGCTGTCTGGTCGAAGACAGAGGGTGGTGGTCGATGGAAAATTTTCGGATTGGAGGCAGGTTGCTAGCGGAGTGCCGCAGGGATCAGTGCTTGGTCCTCTGCTCTTTGTGGTTTTAATTAATGACTTAGAGGAGGGGGCTGAAGGGTGGATCAGTAAATTTGCTGATGACACCAAGATTGGTGGAGTAGTGGATGAGGTGGAGGGCTGTTGTAGGCTGCAAAGAGACATAGATAGGATGCAAAGCTGGGCTGAAAAATGGCAAATGGAGTTTAACCCTGATAAATGTGAGGTGATTCATTTTGGTAGGACTAATTTAAATGTGGATTACAGGGTCAAAGGTAGGGTTCTGAAGACTGTGGAGGAACAGAGAGATCTTGGGGTTCATATCCACAGATCTCTAAAGGTTGCCACTCAAGTGGATAGAGCTGTGAAGAAGGCCTATAGTGTGTTAGCTTTTATTAACAGGGGGTTGGAGTTTAAGAGCCGTGTGGTTATGCTGCAACAGTACAGGATCTTGGCGAGACCACATTTGGAATATTGTGTGCAGTTCTGGTCACCTCACTGTAAGAAGGATGTGGAAGCACTGGAAAGAGTGCAGAGGAGAATTACCAGGATGCTGCCTGGTTTGGAGGATAGGTCTTATGAGGAAAGGTTGAGGGAGCTAGGGCTGTTCTCTCTGGAGCGGAGGAGGCTGAGGGGAGACTTAATAGAGGTTTATAAAATGATGAAGGGGATAGATAGAGTGAACGTTCAAAGACTATTTCCTCGGGTGGATGGAGCTATTACAAGGGGGCATAACTGTAGGGTTCGTGGTGGGAGATATAGGAAGGATATCAGAGGTAGGTTCTTTACGCAGAGAGTGGTTGGGGTGTGGAATGGACTGCCTGCAGTGATAGTGGAGTCAGACACTTTAGGAACATTTAAGCGGTTATTGGATAGGCACATGGAGCACACCAGGATGATAGGGAGTGGGATAGCTTGATCTTGGTTTCAGATAAAGCTCGGCACAACATCGTGGGCCGAAGGGCCTGTTCTGTGCTGTACTGTTCTATGTTCTATGTTCTATTCCCCTAACCAACACTAAGGGCCTGATTTTACCATTTTCATTCTAAGTGCTGAATCTGGGCGCAATTCAGATCCGACTTGGAAATCTGCTCTCAGGCGCTCCCATATGCACTTAGCCTGAAAAAAAATCACGGGTCTGAATTGCGCTGTGGGCGGGGCTTAGCGCGCCCGAAATGACCGGAGCTCTGAACTGCGCATGCGCAGTGAGGGAAAAAAAATAGAAAATTGTGCCGCTGTCACATCGCTCCCAGGCCGCAAAAAGCAGATAAAACGGCCCGGGAACGATGGCCCCCACAGACATCACCCCCACCCCTACAACATAACTGTCCCCCTTATCCACCCACCCTACCCTGCTACCCAGACCAATCGCGACCCTCTGCCCCCTTTCCCCCCACCGATCGCCCGCAGATTGTCAGCGGTTCCTCTTCATCCCCCCCCCCCCCCCCCCCCCAAAGAAATGATCTGGCCTCCCTCCCCACTCCCCCCCCCCCCCACCTCCCCACCAGAGATACATCTGACCCACCTCCTCCTCCCCCCCCTCTCTCCCCCCCCTCTGCCCCCCCCCCCCCCCCCACCCCACCCCACCACCACCAGACAACAATCTGCCCTCTACCCCTCCCCCCCACTAGAAAATGATCAGGCCTCCCTTCCCGCCCCCCCCCACCAGAGAATGATCTGGCCCGCCTCCCTCCCCCGCTCCACCACCGATCTGAGTTAGAGAGCCGTTGGAAGCTCTGAACTTTCTTCTTCAGAAGCTGGAGCGCCCGAAACAGACCTTTGCCGAGCATGTCTGTTTCACGGTGAATCTGGACGGGCGAACGTGATGGTAAAGGGGGAAATGCTGGTAAAGTTGGGCGGGCAGTTCATTAATTCAATTTAAATGCATGCAAATACATTTAAATCACCGTTGCGCCCGTTTCGGGCACGATTTGGATCGTGGCCATTTTCGGGCCTTGGTAAAGTGGCCATCTGCGCGGATGCGGGCGCAGCGCAATGGTAAAATCAGGCCTTTAGGGCCCTTATGCATGCATTTAAATTGAATTAATGAACTGCCCGCCCAACTTTACCAGCATTTCACCCTTTACCATCGCGTTCGCCCGTCCAGATTCACCGTGAAACAGACATGCTCGGCAAACATCTGTTTCGGGCGCTTCATCTTCTGAAGAAGAAAGTTCAGAGCTTCCAACGGCTCTCTGACTCGGATCGGTGGTGGAGGGGGGAGGGGGAGGGGAGGTGGGTCGAATCGTTCTCTGGTGGGGGGGTCGCGGGAAAAGGGAGGCCCAATCATTTTCTGGTGGGGGGGAGGAGGAGCTGGGTCAGATCTACCTCTGGGGGAGGTGCAGTAGGGGGAGGGAGGCCAGATCATTCCCTGGGAGGGTGGGGTGAGGGTGGGGTGGGGGGGGGGGGCGGTGCTGGGAGGCCAGATCGTTCTCTGGGGGGGGCGGGGAGGCGGATCAGATATCAGATGTACCTCTGGGAGGGCAAGGGGGGGAGGGAGGCCAGATTGGCCTCTGGGGAAGGGGGGTGCAGATGTGCCTGTGGGAGAGGGGGAGGGAAGCCAGATCCTTCTCTGGGGGTGTGGGGGTGGGTGCAGGGGAGAGGCGGGTAAGATGTATCTCTGGTGGGGGGGGAGGAGGCCCGATCGCTCACTGGTGGGGGAGGCCAGTTAGATCTCTGGGGGTGGGGGAACAGGGGGGTCCACTCTGCCACTCTGTGGGCGATCGGTGTGGGGGAGGTGGGCATGGGGTCGCGATCGGTCTGGGTAGTGGGGGTTGGTGGATAAGGGGGGGCAGTTATGTTGTGGGGGTGGGGCAATGTCTGTGGGGTCCATCACTCCCGCTTTTCGCTCCTGGGCCGCTTTATCTGCTTTTTGCGGCTCGGGAGCGATGTGACAGGGGCGGGTTTTTCAAATTTTTTTTCTCACTGCGCACGCGCAGTTCAGAGCTAGACTCGCGATTTCTTTTTTCAAGCTAAGTGCTAATGGGAGCGCCTGAGAGCAGATTTCCAAGTCAGATCTGAATTGCGCCCAGATTCAGCACTTAGGGCCTGATTTTACCATTTTCATTCTAAGGGGCAATTTAGAATCGCCAATCCACCTAACCCGCATGTCTTTGGGAAATGGGAGGTTAGTCATGAGACTAGAAAAGCAGAAGCTTTTCTAAAAGGTTTGAAACTTGTAAATGTTGGTGTTCAGAGGAACTCGGGCGTATCTGTACAAGGAATGTATACAGTTAGTGTGCAGGTACAGCAAGCAGGTATATTTAAAATGACGGTATCCACGGGTGAGGTGCCGGATGATTGGAGGATAGCTCATGTTGTTCCATTGTTTAAAAAAGGCTCAAAAAGTAATGCGGGAAATTATAGACCGGTAAGTTTGACGTCAGTAGTAGGTAAATTATTGGAAGGAGTACTAAGAGATAGGATCTACAAATATTTGGATAGACAGCGACTTATTAGGGAGAGTCAACATGGCTTTGTGCATGGTAGGTCATGTTTAACCAATCTATTAGAGTTTTTCGAGGAGGTTACCAGGAAAGTGGATGATGGGAAGGCAGTGGATGTTGTCTACATGGACTTCAGTAAGGCCTTTGACAAGGTCCCGCATGGGAGGTTAGTTAGGAAGGTTCAGTCGCTAGGTATACATGGAGAGGTAGTAAATTGGATTAGACATTGGCTCAATGGAAGAAGCCAGAGAGTGGTAGTGGAGGATTGCTTCTCTGAGTGGAGGCCTGTGACTAGTGGTGTGCCACAGGGATCAGTGCTGGGTCCATTGTTGTTTGTCATCTATATCAATGATCTGGATGATAATGTGGTAAATTGGATCAGCAAATTTGCTGATGATACAAAGATTGGAGGTGTAGTGGACACTGAGGAAGGTTTTCAAAGCTCGCAGAGAGATTTGGACCAGCTAGAAAAATGGGCTGAAAAATGGCAGATGGAGTTTAATGCAGACAAGTGTGAGGTATTGCACTTTGGAAGGACAAACCAAGGTAGAACATACAAGGTAAATGGTGGGACACTGAAGAGTGCAGTAGAACAGAGGGATCTGGGAATACAGATACATACTTCCCTAAAAGTGGTGTCACAGGTAGATAGGGTCGTAAAGAGTGCTTTTGGTATATTGGCCTTTATAAATCAAAGTATTGAGTATAAGAGTTGGAATGTTATGGTGAGATTGTATAAGACATTGGTGAGGCCGAACTTAGGGTATTGTGTGCAGTTTTGGTCACCTAATTACAGGGAGGATATTAATAAGGTTGAAAGTGTGCAGAGAAGGTTTACAAGGATGTTGCCGGGACTTGAGAAACTGAGTTACAGGGAAAGGTTGAATAGGTTAGGACTTTATTCCCTGGAGCGTAGAAGAATGAGGGGAGATTTGATAGAGGTGTATAAAATTATGATGGGTATAGATAGAGTGAATGCAAGCAGGCTTTTTCCACTGAGGCTAGGGGAGAAAAAAACTAGAGGACATGGGTTAAGGGGGAAGAGGGAAAAGTTTAAAGGGAATATTAGGGGGGGCTTCTTCACACAGAGAGTGGTGGGAGTGTGAAATGAGCTGCCAGATGAAGTGGTGAATGCGGGCTCACTTATAACATTTAAGAAAAACTTGGACAGGTACATGGATGAGAGGGGTGTGGAAGGATATGGTCCAGGTGCAGGTCAGTGGGACTAGGCAGAAAAATGGTTTGGCACAGACAAGAAGGGCCAAAAGGCCTGTTTCTGTGATGTCATGTTCTGTGGTTCTAACAATTAGAAAGGCAAATAGCATGTTGGTCTTTACCGCAAGAAGACTGAAGTACAGAAAGCCTTGCTACAACCATGCAGGACTTTGGTGAGAATGTATACCATGTGTAGTTTTGGTGATGTCATGTACCAACCGACTCAAGAACAGCTTCTTCCCTGCTGCTGTCAGACTTTTGAATGGACTTACCTTGCATTAAGTTGATCTTTCTCTACACCCTAGCTATGACTGTAACACTACATTCTGCACTCTCTCATTTCCTTCTCTATGAATGGTATGTTTTGTCTGTATAGCGCGCAAGAAACAATACTTTTCACTGTTCGTTAACACATGTGACAATAATACATCAAATCAAAATCAAATCAAATCAAATTTGAAGATATACTTGCATTGCAGTGAAGGTCCACTAGATGGGTGCCTGGGTTAAGTCCTATGATGGGGAGGCAGAAACATATTGGTATTGTCACTGGACTAGTAATCCAGAGACCCAGGGTAATGCTCTGGGGACCCTGGTTCGAATCCCACCACAGCAGATGTGAAATTTGAATTCAATAAAAATCTGGAATTAAGAATCTACTGATGACCATGAAACCATTGTCGATTGTCGGAAAAACCCATCTGGTTTACTAATGTCCTTCAGGGAAGGAAATCTGCCATCCTTACCTGGTCTGGCCTACATGTGACTCCAGAGCCACAGCAATGTGGTTGACTCTCAACTGCCCTCCAAGGGCAACTAGGAATGGGCAATAAATGCTGGCCGTCCAGCAACGCCCATGTCCCAAGGATGAATAAAAAACCAATGAGAGACTGAGTAAATTAGGCCTATATTCTCTGTGGTTTAGAAAAGTTTGAGGTGATCTCATTGAAACATACAAGAATCTGAAGGGGCTGAGAGATTGTTACCCCTAGCTGGGGAATCTAGAACATAGAGGCAGAGTCTCAGGAGAAGGGGAGGGGGCAATCATTTAGGATTGAGAGGAGGAGAGATGTCTTCACTCAAAGGGTTTTGAATCTTTGGAATTTCCCACCCGAGAGGGTCTATCATTGAATATATTTAAAGCTTGGGAGAGAAGATTTCTGTATTTTCAGGGAATCCTGGGAGACGGGCAACAGGCGGGAAACTGGAGTTAAGGTTGATTATCAGTCATGGTCATATCGAATGGCGGAGTAGGCTTGAGGAGCCGTGTGATCTACTCCCACTCTGATTTCTTCCTCCTTCCCTTAACCACTTTCAGTGGTAGCGGGTTCCACATTCTGACTGATTTGATTTTGATTTGATTTGATTTATTATCATCTCATGTATTAGTATACAGTGAAAAGTATTGTTTCTTGTGCACTATACTGACAAAGCATACCGTTCATAGAGACGGAAAGGAGAAAGTGCAGAATGTAGTGTTACAGTCATAGCTAGGGTGTAGAGAAAGATCAACTTGATGCGAGGTACGTCCATTCAAAAGTCTGACAGCAGCAGGGAAGAAGCTGTTCTTGAGTCGGTTGGTACGTGACCTCAGACTTTTGTATCTTTTTCCCGATGGAAGAAGGTGGAAGAGAGAATGTCCGGTGGGGGGCGTGGGGTGCTTGGCTATGCTGGCTGCTTTGCCGAGGCAGCGGGAAGAGTAGACAGAGTCAATGGATGGGAGGCTGGCTTGGGTGATGGATTTGGCTTTGTTCATGACCCTTTGTAGTTTTTTGCATCTTGGACAGAGCAGGAGCCAGACCAAGCTGTGACACAACCGGAACCGATACAACGGCTCTCTGTATAAGGAAGTTCTTTCTGAAATTCCTGTAGGATTTCTCGGTGATTATCTTGTATTGATCACCACCTCTGCACATAGTCTTCCCCACATTGGTAACATTCTATCTGAATCTACTTTTGGGGGAGACATTCATAGAAATCATAGAATCCCTACAGTGCGGAAGGAGGCCATTCGGCCCATCGAGTCTGCACCGACCACAATCCCATCCAGGCCCTACCCCCACATATTTACTTGCTAATCCCTCTAACCTACGCATCTGGCATAGTGGTATTAAAGCAAATTACTGCAGATGCTGGAATCTGAAACCAAAAGAGAAAATGCTAGAAAATCTCAGCAAGTCTGGCAGCATCTGTAAGGAGAGAAAAGGGCTGATGTTTCGAGTCCAGACGACCCTTTGTCAAAGGGCATAGTGGTATTGTTGGTGGACTAGTAATCCAGGGGCCCAGGGTAATGCATTGGGGAGGTGGGTTCAAGTCCCACCACGGCAGTTAGTGAACCTACAAACCAATGCATTGTTTGTACCTTTAAGACTTGATTATCTGTAAAGACTGCATTCCAATCATTATTCTGTAAATTGAGTTTGTGTCTCTGTATGCCCCGTTTGTGAGCATTTCTCCACTCCACCTGACGAAGGAGCAGCGCTCCGAAAGCTAGTGGCATTTGCTACCAAATAAACCTGTTGGACTTTAACTTGGTGGTGTTAAACTTCTTACTGTGTTTACCCCAGTCCAACGCCGGTATCGCCACATCATCAATATTTATCCCTCAGCCAGCACCTAAAGCAAATGACAGGGTTAATTAATGACAGGGGCGGCACGGTAGCACAGTGGTTAGCACTGCTGCTTCACAGCTCCAGGGACCTGGGTTCGATTCCTGGCGTGGGTCATTGTCTGTGTGGAGTTTGCACATTCTCCTCGTGTCTGCGTGGGTTTTCTCCAGGTGCTCCGGTTTCCTCCCACAGTCCAAAGATGTGCGGGTTAGGTTGATTGGCCGTGCTAAAATTGCCCTTAGTGTCCTGAGATGCGTAAATTAGAGGGATTAGTGGGTAAATATGTAGGGATATGGGGGTAGGGCCTGGGTGGGATTGTGGTCAGTGCAGACTCGATGGGCCGAATGGCCTCTTTCTGTGCTGTAGGGTTTCTATGATTATTATATTGCCACTTGTGGGATCTTGCCATGCACAATTTTACTGCCTTATAAAGCTCGGCACAACATCGTGGGCCGAAGGGCCTGTTCTGTGCTGTACTGTTCTATGTTCTATGTTCTCATGTCCTACACTACAGATAGCATCTGTGCTTCAAAAGTATTTCTTTGAATGCAAAGCAATTTGGGAAGTCCTGTGGTTGTGAAGAAAGTGCTGTTTAAATGCAAGTTCTTTCTTTCGTACATAAATTCTGTCTGAGTAACAGTTTGTCCTGAGTTGCAGGCCAGTTTGCAAACAGGCGTACTGCATCGCCACCTGCTGTCACAGAATGGGATTTTCGAATGTTTCCTGTGAACAAGTATTGACAAGGAGCTCCCATTGGCCCCCACACCCTTGGGGTAGATGGAGTTCAGACGCAGATCAGGCGTGATCGAATTGAATTGTGGAACAGGCTCGAGGGACTGAATGGCCTCCTCCTCTGCCTTTGAGAAAAGCAAAATGCTGCGGGTGCTGGAAGTCAAGAACTCAAAACTGAAAATGCTGCAAAGGCCAGGCAGCATCAGTGGAGAGAGAAACAAAGATGTGACGTTGTCCACTTTGACAGGGAAGAGTAGAAAAGCCGACCATTATTTAAATGGAGAGACTGCAGATTGTTGCAGTACAGAGGGATCTGGGTGTCCTTGTACATGATTCACAAGAAGCCACCACACTGGTACAGCAAGTAATCAGGAAGCTTACCTGAATGTTAGCCTTTATTAAGTTTAAATTTATTTATTACTGTCACAAGTAGACTTACATTAACACTGCAATGAAATTATTATGAAAATCCCCTAGTCGCCACACTCCGTCATCAGTTCAGGTACTCTGAGGGAGAATTTAGCATGGCCAATGCACCTAACCAGCACGCCTTTCAGACTATGGGAGGAAACCCACACAGACTCAAGGAGAACATGCAGACTCAGCACAGACAGTGACCCGAGCATCGAACCCGGGTCCCTGGCACTGTGAGGCAGCAGTGCTAACCGCAGTGCCACCATGCCATAGCTGTCATTCGTGACCACAGAATGTCCCATAGCATTCTACAGCAAGAGAAGTACTTTCTGAAGCCTCGTCACTGTTGTAATGTAGGAAACACAGCAGCCAATTTGTACGCAGCAAGATCCCACAAACAGCAGTGTGGTCATAACTGGGTAATCTGTTTATGTGATGTTGACTGAGGGATGAACATTGGCCAAAGCATGATGGATCCTGAGCTATTCTGAAATAGTGACACGGGATATTTTACTCCCTCCGGCCTTGGTTTAATGTCTCACCTGAAAGACTGCACCCCTGACAGTGCAGCATTCATCCAGTACAGGACAGGGAAGGTCAACTTTGGTTCATATGCCCATCTCTCTGGAGTGGAACTTGAACCCACAATCCCTTGATTCAGAGGTGAGAATGCCAACCAAAGCCATGGCCGACACATACAACATACAAATTAGGAGCAAGGGTAGGCCATTCAGCCCCTCAAGAGTGCTCTGCCATTTGATGAGATCATGGCTCATCTGATTGTGACCTCAACACCAATTTTCTGTCTTCCCTCATAACCCTCGACTCTCTTCCATCTAGAAAGACAAGGGTAGCAGATGCCTGGGAACACCACCACCTGGAGGTTCCCCTCCAAATCACTCACCATCCTGACTTAGAGTCATAGAGGTTTACAGCATGGAAACAGGCCCTTCGGCCCAACTTGTCCATGCTGCCCTTTTTTTTAAAAACCCCTAAGCCAATCCCAATTGCCCCCATTTGGCCCATATCCCTCTATACCCATCTTACCCATGGAACTGTCTAAATGCTTTTTAAAAGATAAAATTGTACCCGCCTCTACTACTACCTCTGGCAGCTTGTTCCAGACATTCACCACCCTCTGTGTGAAAAAATTGCCCCTCTGGACACTTTTGTATCTCTCCCCTCTCACCTTAAACCTATGCCCTCTAGTTTTAGACTCCCCTACCTTTGGGAAAAGATATTGACATCACTAGCTGATCTGTGCCCCTCATTATTTTATAGACCTCTATAAGATCACCCCTCAGCCTCCTATGCTCCAGAGGAAAAAGTCCCAGTCTATCCAGCCTCTCCTTATACTCAATCCATCAATTCCCGGTAGCATCCTAGTAAATCTTTTCCGCACTCTTTCTAGTTTAATAATATCCTTTCTATAACAGGATGACCAGAATTGCACCCAATATTCCAAGTGTTCACAGTTTCCACAGTATTACCAATGTCTTGTACAACTTCAACAAGACACTCCAACTTCTGTATTCAATGTTCTGACCGATGAAACCAAGCATGCCGAATGCCTTCTTCACCATTCTGTCCACCTGTGACTCCACTTTCAAGGAGCTATGAACATGAACCCCTAGATCTCTTTGTTCTGTAACTCTCCCCAACGCCCTACCATTAACTGAGTAAGTCCTGCCCTGGTTCAGTCTACCAAAATGCATCACGTCGCATTTGTCTAAATTAAACTCCATCTGCCATTTGTCAGCCCACTGGCCCAATTGATTGAGATCCCGTTGCAATTGGAGATAACTTTCTTCACTGTCCACTATGCCACCAATCTTAGTGTCATCTGCAAACTTACTAACCTCATCCCCTATATTCTCACCCAAATCATTAATATAAATGACAAATAACAGTGGACCCAGCACTGATCCCTGAGGCACACCGCTGGTCACAGGCCTCCAGTTTGAAAAACAACTCTCTACAACCACCCTCTGGCTTCTGTCAAGAAGCCAATTTTATATCCATTTAGATACCTCACCCTGGAACCCATGAGATTTAACCTTATGCAACAACCTACCATGCGGTACCTTGTCAAAGGCCTTGCTAAAGTCCATGTAGACAACATCAACTGCACTGTCCTCATCTACCTTCTTGGTTACCCCTTCAAAAACTCAATCAAATTTGTGAGACATGATTTTCCACTCACAAAGCCATGCTGACTGTCCTTGATCAGTACTTGCGTCTCTAAATGCCTGTAGATCCTGTCTCTCAAAATATCTTTCAACAATTTACCCACCACAGATGTGAGGCTCACTGGCCTGTAGTTCCCAGGCTTTTCCCTGCAGCCCTTTTTAAACAAAGGCACAACATTTGCCACTCTCCAACCTTCAGGCACCTCACCCGTGACTATCGATGATTCAAATATCTCGGCTAGGGGACCCACAATTTCCTCCCTAGCCTCCCACAATGTCCTGGGATACACTTCATCAGGTCCCGGGGATTTATCTACCTTGATGCGCTTTAAGACTTCCAGCACCTCCTTCTCTGTAATATGTATCCTCCTCAAGACATGGGAATGTATCGACCATTCCTTCACTGTCACTGGGTCAAAATCCTGGACTGCAGCGGGTTCAAGAAGGCAGCTCACCACCACCTTCTCAAGGGCAATTAGGGATGGGTAGTAAAAAGGCTGATCTAGCCAGTGATGCCCATGTCCCATGAAAAAAAAAGATTCTGAAAACTCCTGCCTTAAAAATATTCAATGACCCAGCCTCCACCACTCTCTGAGGAACAGAGTTCCAAATAGTCACAACCCACTGAGAGAAAAACATTCTCCTCATCTCCGTCTTAAATAGGAGAGACATGTTATTTTTAAATGTGGATGTCTGGATAAAGCAGGGGTATAGGGGAGAGGGCTGGAGGGAAATGTCTTGATGTGGAAATGCCGGCGTTGGACTGGGGTAAACACAGTAAGAGTTTTAACAACACCAGGTTAATGTCCAACAGGTTTATTTGGTAGCAAACGCCACTAGCTTTCGGAGCGCTGCTCCTTCGTCAGATGGAGTGGAAATCTGCTCTCAAACAGGGCATTCAGAGACACAAAATCAAGTTACAGAATACTGATTAGAATGCAAGTCTCTACAGCCAACTAGTTCTTAAAGATACAGACAATGTGAGTGGAGGGAGCATTAAGCACAGGTTAAAGAGGTGTGTATTGTCTCCAGACAGGACAGCCAGTGAGATTCTGCAAGTCCAGGAGGCAAGCTGTGGAGGTTACTGATAGTGTGACATAAACCCAACATCCCGGTTTAGGCTGTCCTCGTGTGCAGAACTTGGCTATCAGTTTCTGCTCAGCGACTCTGCACTGTCTTGTGTCATGAAGGCCGCCTTGGAGAACGCTTACCCGAAGATCAGAGGTTGAATGCCCGTGACCGCTGAAGTGCTCCTCCACAGGAAGAGAACAGTCTTGCCTGGTGATTGTCGAGCAGTGTTCATTCATCCGTTGTCGTAGTGTCTGCATGGTTTCCCCAATGTACCATGCCTCGGGACATCCTTTCCTGCAGCGTATCAGGTAGACAACGTTGGCCGAGTTGCAAGAGTAGGTACCGTGTACCTGGTAGATGGTGTTCTCACGTGAGATGATGGCATCCGTGTCGATGATCCGGCACGTCTTGCAGAGGTTGCTGTGGCAGGGTTGTGTGGTGTCGTGGTCACTGTTCTCCTGAAGGCTGGGTAGTTTGCTGCGGACAATGGTCTGTTTGAGGTTGTGCGGTTGTTTGAAGGCAAGAAGTGGGGGTGTGGGGATGGCCTTGGCGAGATGTTCATCTTCATCAATGACATGTTGAAGGCTCCGGAGGAGATGCCGTAGCTTCTCCGCTCCGGGGAAGTACTGGACGACGAAGGGTACTCTGTCCACCATGTCCCGTGTTTGTCTTCTGAGGAGGTCGGTGCGGTTTTTCGCTGTGGCGCGTCGGAACTGTCGATCGATGAGTTGAGCGCCATATCCTGTTCTTATGAGGGCATCTTTCAGCGTCTGGAGGTGTCTGTTGCGATCCTCCTCATCCGAGCAGATCCTGTGTATACGGAGGGCTTGTCCGTAGGGGATGGCTTCTTTAACGAGCTTAGGATGGAAGCTGGAGAAGTGGAGCATCGTGAGGTTATCCGTGGGCTTGCGGTATAGTGAGGTGCTGAGGTGACCGTCCTTAATGGAGATGCATGTGTCCAAGAATGCAACCGATTCCGGAGAGTAGTCCATGGTGAGTCTGATGGTGGGATGGAACTTGTTGATGTCATCATATAGTTGTTTCAGTGATTGTTCGCCATGAGTCCAAAGGAAGAAAATGTCATTGATGTATCTAGTGTATAGCATCGGTTGAAGGTCCCGTGCGGTGAAGAAGTCTCGTTTGAACCTGTGCATGAAGATGTTGGCATATTGAGGTGCGAATTTGGTCCCCATGGCTGTTCCGTGTGTCTGGATGAAGAACTAGTTGTTGAAGGTGAAGACATTATGGTCCAGGATGAAGCGGATGAGTTGTAAAATTGCATCTGGAAACTGGCAGTTGTTGGCGCTGAGCACTGAGGCAGTTGCAGAAATGCCATCATCATGGGGGATGCTGGTGTAGAGTGCCGAGACACCCATTGTGATGAGGAGTGCTCCTGATTCAACTGCTCCATGTGTGCTGAGTTTCTGCAGGAAGTCCGTAGTGTCGCGACAAAAGCTGGGGGTTCTTTGTACAATGGGTTTCAGGATGCCCTCGATGTAGCCGGAGAGGTTCTCGCACAGGGTCCCATTGCCCGATACGATGGGACGGCCGGGTGTGTTTGCCTTGTGTATTTTTGGGAGGCAGTAGAGATCTCCAACGCGGGGAGTACATGGGATGAGAGCACAGAGGGTGTTCTGAAGGTCCAGATCAAAGGTCTTGATCAGAGTGTTGAGTTGACGGGTGTGTTCTTTGGTCGGATCTGCGGGTAACTGTCTGTAGTGTTCCTCGTTGTTCAGTTGTCGGTACACTTTTCTCTGCAGTAATCCGTTCTGTTCAGTATGACGATGGCCCCTCCTTTGCTGGTTTGATGACAATGTTGCGGTTGGTCTTGAGAGCGTGGATGGCGTTGCGTTGTGCTTGGGTGATGTTCGGGGCTGTCTTGTGAGTGCGGCTGATGAATTTGGTGTTGACGCACCTCCTGATGGCTTGGGCATACATGTCAAGTTGAGGGCAGCGGCCTTCCGGAGGGGTCCAATTCGACTCTTTCCTCTTCGGATGCACTGCGGATCTCTCTGTCGGCTGTTCCGGTTCATTGGCTGTCTCATTGTGTTCGCTGTTGGCCTCTTGGGGTTTGTGGAAGAACTCCCGCAGCCTCATTTGCCTGATGAATTCCTCTGTGTCTGCTACGAGACTGATATACGAGACTTATAAATGCGAAGTGATGCATTTTGGTGGGAATAATGTAGGGAGGAGCTACACGATAAATGGAAGAACCATAAAGGGTGTAGAGACGCAGAGGGACCTGGGTGTGC
This sequence comes from Mustelus asterias, assembly GCF_964213995.1. Classification (NCBI taxonomy): domain Eukaryota; kingdom Metazoa; phylum Chordata; class Chondrichthyes; order Carcharhiniformes; family Triakidae; genus Mustelus; species Mustelus asterias. Next base: position 137,145,988 of record NC_135806.1, read on the forward strand.
AAGTCCACAGATCTTTGAAGGTGACGTCACAGGTGGAGAAGGTGGTGAAGAAGGCATATGGCATGCTTGCCTTTATAGGACGGGGCATAGAGTATAAAAGTTGGGGTCTGATGTTGCAGATGTATAGAACGTTGGTTCGGCCGCATTTGGAATACTGCGTCCAGTTCTGGTCGCCACACTACCAGAAGGACGTGGAGGCTTTGGAGAGAGTACAGAGGAGGTTTACCAGGATGTTGCCTGGTATGGAGGGGCTTGGTTATGAGGAGAGATTGGGGAAACTGGGGTTGTTCTCCTTGGAAAGACGGAGGATGAGGGGAGACTTAATAGAGGTGTATAAAATTATGAAAGGCATAGATAGGGTGAACGGTGGGAAGCTTTTCCCCGGGTCGGTGGTGACGTTCACGAGGGGTCATAGGTTCAAGGTGAAGGGGGGGAGGTTTAACACAGATATCAGAAGGACATATTTCACACAGAGGGTCGTGGGGGCCTGGAATGTGTTGCCGGGCAAGGTGGTGGAGGCGGACACACTGGGAACGTTTAAGACTTATCTAGACAGCTATATGAACGGAGTGGGAATGGAGGGATACAAAAGAGTGATCTAGTTTGGACCAGGGAGCGGCGCGGGCTAATTGTTCCTGGTTTCTCGTTTCAAGGCTTCATTCTACGATCATCTTGCTGGTGCCAGTACAGAGTGAGACTGCGGATAGTTGGGAACCTGTCTCGGGGGCAGGGGATTCATATGGTGTTCGTGGAAGTGGAAATGACTAGGGTTGGGAAGCATTTTCCGATCGGGGCCATTGTGATCTCCTGGACTCGTTTCGATCGCCTCAGGGGGTCGGAGAGGAATTTCCCAGATTTTTTTTTCCCCATATTGGCCCTGGGGTTTTTCACTCTGGGTTTTCGCCTCTCCCTGGAGATCACATGGTCTGGAATGGGGGGGTGGGGGTAAGTTAATAGGTTGTAATGAACAAAGCATCGTAGCTGTGAGGGACAGCTCGGTGGATAGGATATTGGTATGTAGATAGGCTGGAAAATTGGGTGGGGATCCTGGATTCAGGATTCAATCCTGGACCGGGGAGCGGCGCGGGCTTGGAGGGCCGAAGGGCCTGTTCCTGTGCTGTATTGTTCTTTGTTCTTTGTTCTTTGATGGGGTCTATTTTGGTGGTGGGGCAAAACTTGAGCCCTCGGCTGAGAACTTCGATTTCATCTGGCTGAAGTGTGTAGTCCGATAAGTTGACAATGGACTTTCCTGCAGTGGTACTGTTTTCTACTGTGGTACCGGGGGAGGCTTGGTTGCTGCTGGTGGTGATGCCGAGTTTCTCAAGTTTCCTGTTCTTGGTGTGCATGGAGATGGTGTAGTTCCTTTGTCTCGTCTGCTTGGCAGAGTTTCGCAGCTGGTCTGCGTCCTGAGCGCAAGTTGAGAATATGGACTCTATCTTGGTTTCCAGGCTGTGGCGTTTGCTGTAGAGTTGGTGTATGAGGTGTTTGAGGAGGGTGAGAGAGGTGCGACAGCAAAGTCTCTCAGCGTAGTCTGTGTTATAGGTTGACCTGAGTGGGTTTGTGATCTGTAGTCCTTTCGGTATCTTGTCTGCTTTCTTGCATCTGTGTAGAAACTTGATGTCTGTGTCGATATGTGCGATCTTCTTGGAGATCCTCTCCACTTGCAGCCGGCAGTTTGTGGTGTCGATGGTAATCATGATGTGGAAATGCCGGCGTTGGACTGGGGTGAACACAGTAAGAAGTCTCACAACACCAGGTTAAAGTCCAACAGGTTTATTTGGTAGCAAATACCATAAGCTTTCAGAGCGCTGCTCCTTCGTCAGATGGAGTGGAAATCTGCTCTCAAACAGGGCACAGAGACACAAAATCAAGTTACAGAATACTGATTAGAATGCGAATCTCTACAGCCAACCAGGTCTTAAAGATACAGACAATGTGAGTGGAGGGAGCATTAAGCACAGGTTAAAGAATATTGTCTCCAGAGAGGACAGCCAGTGAGATTCTGCAAGTCCAGGGGGCAAGCTGTGGGAGTTACTGATAGTGCGACATAAACCCAACATCCCGTTAGGCTGTCCTCATGTGTGCGGAACTTGGCTATCAGTTTCTGCTCAGTGACTCTGAGCTGTCGTGTGTTGTGAAGGCTGCCTTGGAGAACGTTTACCCAAAGATCAGGCTGAATGCCCGTGACCGCTGAAGTGCTCCCCCACAGGAAGAGAACAGTCTTGCCTGGTGATTGTCGAGCGGCGTTCATTCATCCGTTGTCGTAGCGTCTGCATGGTTTCCCCAATGTACCATGCCTCGGGACATCCTTTCCTGCAGCGTATCAGGTAGACAACGTTGGCCGAGTTGCAAGAGTATGTACCGTGTACCTGGTGGATGGTGTTCTCACGTGAGACGATGGCATCTGTGTCGATGATCCGGCACGTCTTGCAGAGGTTGCTATGGCAGGGTTGTGTGGTGTCGTGGTCACTGTTCTCCTGAAGGCTGGGTAGTTTGCTGCGGACAATGGTCTGTTTGAGGTTGTGCGGTTGTTTGAAGGCAAGAATTGGGGGTATGGGGATGGCCTTGGCGAGATGCTCGTCTTCATCAATGACATGTTGAAGGCTCCGGAGGAGATGCCGTAGCTTCTCCGTTCCGGGGAAATTTCTTAACAGGGATTTAAAGAAATATCTTGAGATGTTCTGGAAAAATCCACAAATGGAAGGAAGAGAAAAAAAATAACCAGACTCAGACTCACAGCGCCTAGCACTGCTGCCTCACAGCGCCTAGCACTGCTGCCTCACAGCGCCCAGCACTGCTGCCTCACAGCCCCTAGCACTGCTGCCTCACAGCCCCTAGCACTGCTGCCTCACAGCGCCAGGGACCTTGGTTCGATTCCTGGTTTGGGTCACTGTCTGTGTGGAGTTTGCACATTCTTCCCATGTCTGCGTGGGTTTCCTCCGGGTGCTCCAGTTTCCTCCCTCAGTCTGAAAGACGTGCTGGTTAGGTGCATTGACCATGCTAAATTCTCCCTCAGTGTACCCGAACAGGCGCCAGAGTGTGTCGACTCGGGGATTTTCATAGTAACTTCATTGCAGTGTTAATGTAAGCCTACTTACGACTAATAAATAAACTTTAATAGCTTTAACTTCAGAATGAGAACGTGCGCATTCATTTCCAATCCACTATGTCTCGGGCAGGCGGGTGTTAGCATTCCAGAAATTGGGTTGGGCGATAGAGGAAAAGAGGGAAAAACTAGATAAGAAAGATGGGAACAGAACATGACATGGCCCCATCGTAATGTAACACTTCAATGTGAAGACTATCTGTAGAGATGGCCCAGAGCTGAGAGGACTGCGAACAGTCAGCATGTTCCCAATTGAAAACATGCTGTGAGAGTTACACAGTGGCCGTCACATTCCTGATGATCCCTATAAGAAGACCAGCCTGAGCAGCGGGGCTAGTGGAGAAGAGTATCAGCTCAACAGAGGAGGTGAAGATGAGGAGCTCTTCGTACAGCCAGAAGACTACATCCATGACCCGTTCCGGCAGGAGCGGAGTGAGGGTCCAGAGCCCCTCCCCAACCCGCTACCGCTCCCACTCGACCGAGTCGCAGGTTTACACTGGCTCCTGGGGCAGAGCGGGAGGTTGTTTGGCCAGGGCGATTGAGGCCGGCCCAGAGTTCCGAAACAACGAGAAGGAGGAGATGCAGCAACTCAATGGCTGCTTGGCTGGTTACATCGACAAGGTGAGGAGCCTGGAGCAGCGCAACTCCCAGCTGAGGGCTGAGCTGGACAGCCTGAGGGGCAGGTTCAAGGAGCCCCAGGGAATGGGGGGTGAGTACCAGCAACAGTTTAAGGAGCTGAGGGAGCTGATCGAGAGGCTGACGCACGAGAAAGGGATGGCAGAGATCGAGACGGGCAACACTGAGGAGGAGATTGACAACTGGAGGCTGAAATGCCAGGAGCAGCTTGACCTGAAAGGTAAACTCACTCATCCTCATCTTGTGGGCATCAGTTTGGAGGGCGACACGGTGGCACAGTGGTTAGCACTGCTGCCTCACAGGGACCCAGGTTTGATTCCTGGCTTGGGTCGCTGTCTGTGTGGAGTTTGCACATTCTCCCCGTGTCTGCGTGGGTTTCCTCCGGGTTCTCTGGTTTCGTCCCACAGTCTGAAAGACGTGCTGGTTAGGGTGCATTGGCCATGCTAAATTCTCCCTCAGTGTACCCGAACAGGCACTGGAGTGTGGCGACTGGGGGATTTTCACAGTAACTTCATTGCAGTGTAAGCCTACTTGTGACAATGAGGAATAAACTTTACTTTTGAAATTTTGAAAAGATGCCAAACTGAACTGTGTTTACACATCAGCTTGTGCTGTTCAGTTAATGGTGGAGCAGGATTGAGGGGCTGAATGGCCTACTCCTGCTCCTAGTTCTTACAGAATACCAGAAAAACAATGGAATACAAGGTAAATGAATTTCAATATCAATAACTTAGAGCCAATATATTTTAATAGTAAGTGTAAGGAGGTCACCCAACTGCTTAGAAAATGAGAGCTTCATAAGATTATCAAAAGGTTTGTTAGGATCAACGTCATGATGGCTCCACTTGCAGGCAAACAGGACGCCATCAATATAAGATAGCCAGCAAGAAATCCAGCAGTGAATTCAGAGCAAACTTCCTGATCCAGAGAGTGGTGAGAATATGGAACTCACTACCACAAGGAAGATAAAGTCACCAAAGTACCAGATGACCACAGGCTGCTCTCTCCTTTGAGAGGGAAAGTGACTGGAGATGATTTAACCTGAGGGTTACCACACCTCAGGCGATGGGCAAAGCTGAGAAGGCAGGGCCTTCATGAATAACCTCAGCCGGCAGAGGAATTGAATCCGCGCTGTTGGCATCACTCACCAGCTGTCCAGCCAACTGTGTTAAACCAACTCCACAGTTGAGGTGAATGATATAGGTGCATTTAAGAGGAAGCTAGATAAACCCATGAAGGAGAAAGCAATAGAAAGATATGTTGTTACGGTTAAATGGAATAGGAGTGGGAGGAAACTCATTTGGAACATAAAATACAGCACAAATCAGTTGGACAAAGTGGTCTGCGCGTCTGCTGTGAATGCCATGTAATGATTGAGTGAAAGAAGGTATTTCCTTATCCATATGGAGGCATTATTGCACAGAAGGAGGATATTCGGCCCATCAAGTCCATGCTAGCACTCTGTACAGTAATCCAGTCAGTCATAAATAGAGGTATTGAATACAAAAGCAGGGATGTTACTCTGAACCTTTACAAAGCTCTGCAGTACTGCGTCCTGTCCTGGTCACCAGGCTTTAGGAAAGGCATAAGTACCCTTGAGAGGATGCGTGGGGGCTTTACCAGAATAGTTCCAGGGTATGGGGGGGGGTTTTAGTCACAAGGTTAGGTTGGAAAATCTGGGTGTTGTTCTCCTTGGAGCAAAGGAGATTGAGGACGTGTCTGATTGAGGAGTACAAGATTATGACAGGGTTAGATAAGGTATGCAAGGAAAAGCTGTTTTCATTACAAGGACTAGGAGATACAGGGTGGCACGGTGGCACAGTGGTTAGCACTGCTGCCTCACAGCGCCAGGGACCTGGGTTCGATTCCTAGCTTGTGTCAATGTCTGTGTGCAGTCTGCATGTTCTCCCCGTGTCTGTGTGGATTTCGTCTGGGTGCTCCGGTTTCCTCCCACAGTCCGAAAGACGAGCTGGTTAGGTGCATTGGCCATGCTAAATTCTCCCTCAGTGTACCCGAACAGGCGCCGGAGTGTGGCGACAAGGGGATTTTCACAGTAACTTCATTGCATCTTTAATGTAAGCCAACTTGTGACTAATAAATAAATAATACAGATTTAAGATTTTTGGTAAAAGACCGAAGTTTGTGAGGAAAAGCATTTTTCCGCAGTGAGTGATATCGACCTGGAACACAGAGCCCATTAAGATACTGGAAGCAGAGATGAGCAATGATTTCAAAAGGAAATTGGATATATTTATCCTGTGACCTTGTGATATATATATGAATATTGAATATAAAACACTAAATTATTTCCATTCAGCGAATTCCTGATAAAATTGGGGGAATTAACTGTTGATTAATTTAAAAAGTCACTTCAACAAATGCTAAAAGGGTTGGAGGTTTGGGTAAGATTAAATCATTTACAGTTAATCACTCTGCCTGCTTTGAAATTGAGAAACTTATTATATAAAAAACTAAATATTAGATTAAGAATGTGATGTGATGGCCTAGTGGTATTATTGCTAGACTATTAATCCAGAAACTCAGCTAATGTTCTGGGGACCCAGGTTCGAATCCCGCCACGGAAAATGGTGGAATTTGAATTCCATTAAAAAAATCTGGAATTAAGAATCTACTGATGACCATGAAACCATTGTCGATTGTCGGGGAAAGCCATCTGGTTCACTAATGTCCTTTGGGGAAGGAAATCTGTTGTCCTTACCTGGTCTGGCCTACATGTGACTTCAGAGCCACAGCAATGTGGTTGACTCTCAGCTGCCCTCTGAAATGGTCTAGCAAGCCACTCAGTCCAAGGACAAATAGGGATGGGCCAGCCAGAATTTTAAAAAAGTTGGAGGGTCCATTGTATGACTCTGAAGGGGCAAGAGAGAGGGAGAGAGAAATCAGGTTGGAGAATGCTGGTTTTAATTCCCTTTAACAACAGCTTGCATTTATATAGTGCCTTTAACATCCCAAGGTGCTTCACAGGAGTATTATCTAACAAATTTTGACCTTGAGCCACGTAAGGAGATATCAAGACAGAAACTAAAAGCTTAATCATAGAGGTAGGTTTTAAGAAAGGACAGAAAGAGAGAGAGAGAGGTGGAGAGGAGGGGAAATGTGGGAAGAGAATTACAGAGCTTGGGAATTTGGGGAAGTGGATGTGTTTCCAGATATGGAGTGGAATTTAGGTCAGTGAGTACAGGGATGACGGATGAACAAGATCGAGGAGGAGGGGCCCAGGGGTGGGGAAAGCTCAGCAGCATCCTGTTGTGCACTGGGCCCCCTTTCCACATCAGGTGCACACCCCCACCCGCAAGGTCTGCCCCTCGCAAGCGCTCCCCACCCGGTCTCTCCATCAACACCCCCATCCCCATCTCCCCTGGGCCTCACCTTGCCTCCCGCCGTGAGACCCTCTGCACCTGGTCCTAGCCTCTGCGATTTAGAGTCTGGGGACTGCTTGCAGTCCCAGCCCTGGCCACTGCTGCCTCTGGCGCTGTTGGGACTACAGAGCAATTGGCTCACCTGAAAAATCCCAACTTTCCCTTAAATTTATCTGTGACTCACTCCAAATACACCCTGAGATTATTTTATTCATCTGTGGGACATGGGGCGTCGCTGGCTGGTCAGCATTTATTGCCAATCTCTAGTTGCCCAGAGGGCAGTTGAGAGTCAACCACATTGCTGTGGCTCTGGAGTCACATGTAGGCCAGACCAGGTAAGGACGGCAGATTTCCTTCCCTAAAGGACATTAGTGAACCAGGTGGGTTTTTACAACAATCATTTCATGGTCATCATTTGACTTTTAATTCCATTTTTTTTTACTGAATTCAAATTCCACCATCCGCTGTGGTGGGATTCGAACCCGGGTCCCCAGAACATTAGCTGAGTTTCTGGATTAATAGTCTAATGATAATACCCACTAGGCCATTGCCTCCCCAATCCACATTCACTCTCTGGGTAAAGACGTTCCTGCCAAATCCCTTATTGGATTTATTAGGGATTATTTTACGCTTACGATCCCAGCTAAGGGACAATTTAGCATGGCCAATCAACCTAATGTGTACACTTTTGGAGAGTGGGAGAAAACTGGAGCACCCGGCGGAAACTCACGCAGACACGGGGAGAACTTGAAAATTCCTCACAGACAGTGATCTGTGGCCAGAATTGAGCCCGGGTCCTGGAGCTGTGAGGCAGCAGTGCTAACCACTGTGCCACCATGCCACTCTTTATATCTATGCTATCAGATCCTTTCATAGTCTCAAAGACCTCCATAAAGTCTCTCCATATTTTAGTGCACCAGGGTTCAAGATAAGCACATTCCTCTAAGAGTGAAGGGCAAGACTGGTAGAAGTAGGGAACCCTGGATGACTCGGGATATTGAGGCCCTAGTCAAGAAGAAGAAGGAGGGACATGACATGCATAGGCAGGTGGCATCAAGTGGATCCCTTGAAGAGTATAGAGGTTGTCAGAGTAGAGTTAAGAGAGAAATCAGGAGGGCAAAAAGGGGACATGAGATTGATTTGGCAGATAAGGCAAAGGAAAATCCAAAGAGCTTCTACAAATACATAAAGGCCAAAAGAGCAACTAGGGAGAGAGTAGGGCCTCTTAAGGATCAACAAGGTCATCTATGTGAGGATCCATAAGAGATGGGTGAGATCATAAATGAATATTTCTCATCAGTATTTACTATTGAGAAAAGCATGGATGTTAGGAACTTGGGGAAATAAATAGTGATGTCTTGAAGAGTGTACATATAACAGAGAAGGAAGTGCTGGAAGTCTTAAAGCGCATCAAGGTAGATAAATCCCCGGACCTGATGAAGTGTATCCCAGGACGTTTTGGGAGGCTAGGGAGGAAATTGCGGGTCCCCGAGCAGAGATATTTGAAACAGCCACAGGTGAGATTGGAGGATGGCAAATGTTTAAAAAGGGCTGCAGGGAAAAGCCTGGGAACTACAGGCCAGTGAGCCTCACATCTGTGGTGGGTAAGTTGTTGGAAGGTATTCTGAGAGATAGGATCTACAGGCATTTAGAGAGGCAAGGACTGATTTGGGACAGTCAGCATGGCTTTGCGAGTGGAAAATCATGTCTCACAAATTTGATTGAGTTTTTTGAATGGGGAACCAAGAGAGTAGATGAGGGCAGTGCAGTTGATGTTGTCTACATGGACTTTAGCAAGGTATTGCATGGTAGGTTGTTGCATTTGGTTAAATCTCACAGGATGAGGGTGAGGTAGCCAAATGGATACAAATTGGCTTCATGACAAAATGTGGAGATGCCGGCGTTGGACTGGGGTAAACAGAGTAAGAAGTCTCACAACACCAGGTTAAAGTCCAACAGGTTTATTTGGTAGCAAAAGCCACTAGCTTTCGGAGCGCTGCTCCTTCGTCAGGTAAGTGGGAGTTCTGTTCACAAATAGGGCATATAAGACACAAACTCAATTTACAAAATAATGGTTGGAATGCGAGTCTTTACAGGTAATCAAGTCTTAAATGTACAGACAATGTGAGTGGAGAGAGCATTAAGCACAGGTTAAAGAGATGTGCATTGTCTCCATACAGGACAGTTAGTGAGATTTTGCAAGCCCAGGCAAGTCGTGGGGGTTACAGATAGTGTGACATGAACCCAAGATCCCGGTTGAGGCCGTCCTCATGTGTGTGAAACTTGGTTATCAGTTTCTGCTCAGCGACTCTGCGCTGTCGTGTGTCGTGAAGGCCGCCTTGGAGAACGCTTACCCGAAGATCAGAGGCCGAATGTCCGTGACCGCTGAAGTGTTCTCCAACAGGAAGAGAACACTCTTGCCTGGTGATTGTCGAGTGGTGTTCATTCATCCGTTGTCGTAGTGTCTGCATGGTCTCCCCAATCTACCATGCCTCGGGACATCCTTTCCTGCAGCATATCAGGTAGACAACGTTGGCTGAGTTGCAAGAGTATTGTACCTGGTGGATGGTGTTCTCACGTGAGATGATGGCCTCCGTGTTGATGATCTGACACGTCTTTTAGAGGTTGCTGTGGTAGGGTTGTGTGGTGTCGTGGTCACTGTTCTCCTGAAGGCTGGGTAGTTTGCTGCGGACAATGGTCTGTTTGAGGTTGTGCAGTTGTTTGAAGGCAAGAAGTTGGGGTGTGGGGCTGGCCTTGGCGAGATGTTCGTCTTCATCAGTGCCGTGTTGAAGGCTCCGGAGAAGATGTCGTAGCTTCTCTGCTCCGGGAAGTACTGGACAACGAAGGATACTCTGTCCGCCGTGTCCCGTGTTTGTCTTCTGAGGAGGTCGGTGCGGTTTTTCGCTGTGGTGCGTCGGAACTGTCGATTGATGAGTCGAGCGCGATATCCTGTTCTTATGAGGGCATCCTTCAGCACCTGGAGGTGTCTGTTGCAATCCTCCTCATCTGAACAGATCATGTGTATACGGAGGGTTGTCCATAGGACGGAGTACCCTTCGTGGTTGTAGAGGGTAGTTTTTCAAACTGGAGGCCTGTGACCAGCAGTGTGCCTCAGGGATCAGTGCTGGGTCCACTGTCATTTGTCACTTATATTAATGACTTAGATGAAAATTTAGGAGGCATGGTTAGTAAGTTTGCAGATGACACCAAGATTAGTGGCATAGTGGACAGTGAAGAAGGTCATCTAGGATTGCAACGGGATCTTGATCAATTGGGCCAGTAGGCTGATGAACGACAGATGGAGTTTAATTTAGATAAATGTGAGGTGATGCATTTTGGTAGATTGAACCAGGGCAGCACTTACTCAGTTAATGGTAGGACGTTGGGGAGAGTTATAGAACAAAGAGATCTAGGGGTACAAGTTCATTGCTCCTTGAAAGTGGAGTCACAGGTGGACAGAGTGGTGAAGAAGACATTCAAAATGCTTGGTTTCATTGGTCAGAACATTGAATACAGGAGTTGGAGTGTCTTGTTGAAGTTGTACAAGACATTGGCAAGGCCACACTTGGAATACTGTGTGCAGTTCTGGTCACCCTATTATAGAAAGGATATTATTAAACTAGAAAGAGTGCAGAAAAGATTTACTAGGATGCTACCGGGACTTGATGGATTGGGTTATAAGGAGGGGCTGGATATACTGGGACTTTTTTCTCTGGAGCATAGGAAGCTTAGGGGTGATCTATAAAATAAGAGGGGCACAGATCTGCTAGATAGTCAACATCTTTTCCCAAAGGCAGGGGAGTCTAAAACTAGAGGGCATAGGTTTAAGGTGAAAGGGGAGAGATACAAAAGTGTCCAGAGGGGCAATTTTTTCACACAGAAGGTGGTGAGTGTCTGGAACAAGCTGCCAGAGGTAGTAGTAGAGGTGGGTGCAATTTAGTCTTTAAAAAGCATTTAGACAGTTACATGGGTACAATGGGTACAGAGGGATATGGGCAAACGCGGGCAATTGGGACTAGCTTTGTGGTTAAAAAAAAGGGGCAGCATGGACAAGTTGGGCCAAAGGGCCTGTTTCCATGCTGTAAACCTCTATGACTCTATCTTCATACACTTTGTCCCTTTGGGGGAAGGATTCCTGAGCTAACCATCAGCCCACTGAACCACGTAATGAAAGATCCTTCCATGGCCAACAGGTCCTGCCATTGGACTGGTCGAGAGGTAGGGGCATTACCCACTGTCCCACAACACTCCTCTGCCTACACACTTCTGAACTCAAGTTACCCAACCTGTTCAATCATTTCTGGTGGTTTTAACTTTCTTGTCAGGATTAATGGTACAAGGAATTTCACTGTTAAAGTACATCCTCCTCAAAGGATTGTCCTTATCTGAGACTACAGGTTGGATTGCACTGGAGGGGGTGCAGGGAAGATTCACCAGGATGCTGCCTGGGATGGAACATTTAAGTTATGAAGAGAGGTTGGGTAGGCTTGGATTGTTTTCATTGGAGCAGAGAAAAAATTATAGGAATTAGGAGCAGAAGTCGGCAAATTCAGCCCTTCGATCCTGCTCCGCCATTCAATCAGATCATGGCTGATCTCTCCCTGCTCTCAAATCCACCTCCCCACCTGTTCCCCATATCCCTTAACCCATTTTTTTTACTCGAAATATATCTATCTCCTTCTTGAAACCATTCAATGATTCAGACTCCACCGCGCTATGGGGCAGCGAGTTCCACAAATTCACCACCCTCTGCGAGAAGTAGCAGTAAAAGTAATAGAGCAGACTGAGGGGTGACCTGATCGAGGTGTACAAGCTTATGAGGGATATGGACAGAGTGGATAAGGAGCAACTATTCCCTTTAGTTGAAGGGTCAGTCATGAAGGGACATAGGCTCAAGGTGAGGGGCAGGAGGTTTAGGGGGAATGTGAGGAAAAGCCTTTTTACCCAGAGGATGGTGATGGTCTGGAATGCGCTGCCTGGGAGGGTGGTGAAGGCGGGTTGCCTCACACCCTTTAAAAAGTACCTGAGCTTGGTTTTGTTTGGAATAACTGGATGACACTGTAAATTGTGCTTTACACACTATTGTACACCCAGTGAGAGACTAAGAACTGGCACCAAGATTGGCAGCTTCTTGTAAAATTCCCGCCTTCTGGTTAGACAAAACCAATAACAAATAAGTGACTTTACTCTTTTAAAAAAATACACAAATTGGTTGGTTCCCTCTCTTGTTCAGTTGTGGTTTGTTGTTTAATTAATTGTATTAATTGTAACACCTGAACTAGGTGTTACTGTGATCCACGGTTTGTATGTGTAACACTGCCAAGTGTGACTTTTGTAGACAGGCATAAGGCTCTTAGATATAAACAGAAATGTTTTTGTGAATGTGTGCGTGTGTGTGCGTGTGTGTGCGTGTGTGTGTGTATGTGTGTGCGTCCTTATGTGTGTGTGTGTGTGTGTATTTATGTATGCGTCCTTGTGTATCTTTGTGCATCTATGTGTTTATTTGTGTTTATGTGCTTACGTGTGTGTATGTGATTCTGTGTCTGTGTAAATTTGTGTGTGTTGATCTTTTTGAGTGGATTTGTGTGTGTGTGTTTTTCTGTGTATGCATGCTTGTGTCTATATGTTAACTTTTGTATGTTTGTATGTTTACATGTGTGTATGTGATTCTGTCTGCGTGTACATGTGCCTGTGTCGGTGTACTGCTGTATACCTGTGTCTGTGTGTGACTGTGCACCCCTATGTCTGTATATAAGTGCGCGTGTCTGTCTGCTCCCTGTACAAAGTCCCATTAACCATTTGCTTTCACTGTTGCAGATGAAGCAGAGAGGATCCTGAGAGAATTTCGGAAGGATGTGGATGATGCCACTTTGCAAAAGGCCGACCTGGAGAGAAACATTGAGCAGCTGGTAGCGGAGATGGAGTTTCTGAGGAAGATCCACGAGGAGGAGGTGGCTGAACTTCTCCGTCAGATCCAAGAGTCCAACGTCTCGGTGGAGCTGGACTCAACCCGCCCGGACCTGGGCGCTGCCTTGCGCTCCGTCCGAGTGCAGATGGAAGAGATTTCTGCCAGGAACCTTGGGGAAGCCGAGGCTTGGTACAAGAGCAAGTTCAGCAGCCTCCGTCAGCACGCCTCCAAATTCGACCATCAGATCCAAAGCACCAGGGACGAGATCAGCGTCCTGCAGCAACAGAGTGTGGACCTGGAGAGTGAGATCGGAGTGCTGAGAAGTGCCATCCAGTGCCTGGAGGAGCAGCTGGAGGACATGGAGGTCAATCACCTGGAGAAGGTCGTCAGCCTGCAGGACGTCATCGCCCAGATGGAGTCCCAGCTGCAGGGGACTAAAGCAGAGATGGCCCATTACCTCCAACAATACCAGGACCTGCTCAATGTCAAGCTGACCCTGGACGCCGAGATCGCCACCTACAGGAAACTGCTGGAAGCAGAGGAGCAAAGGCTGGGACTTCCGGGCGAGAACTCTGCAGGTAAGTCAGTGCCTGGGAACAGCTTCCCTCCTTGCAGCAAAGTACTAACAGCATAAAACAGACCTTCCAGCCTAACTGGTCTATTATCTTGCAATTGAGTCTGTGTCTATATATGCCATGTTTGTGAGCCCACCTTTCCACTCACCTGATGAAGGGGCATGCTCCAAAAGCTTGTGATACCAAATAAACCTGTTGGACTTTAACCTGGTGTTGTGAGACTTCATACTGTTCCCACCCCAGTCCAACGCCGGCAACTCCACATCATGGTCTATGGTGGTGTTTGTTCTCCATCCCGGCCACCTCTCACCCCTCTTCACCTCAACCCATCAACATCTCCCTCTATTCCTTTCTCCCTCATGTGTTTATCTAACTTCCCCTTAAATACATCCATGTTATTCACCTCAACCATGACCTGTGGTAGTGAGTTCCACATTCTAACCACACTCCGGATAAAGAAGTTTCTCCTGAATTCATGGTGGCACAGTGGGTTAGCACTGCTGCCTCACAGCGCCAAGGACCTGAGTTCAATTCCTGGCTTGGGTCACTGTCTGTGCGGAGTCTGCACGTTCTCCCCGTGTCTGCGTGGGTTTCCTCCGGGTGCTCTGGTTTCCTCCCACAGTCCGTTAGGTTCATTGGCCGTGCTAAATGCTCCCTCAGTGTCCCCGAACAGACGCCAGAGTGTGGCAACTCGGGGATTTTCACAGTAACTTCATTGCAGTGTTAATGTAAGTTTACTTGTGACACGATTAAACTTGTTTCATTTTCTAGTTCACCTATGTTGCCATTTGTAGTGTATCTGTCCCCCTAGACTGCTTTGCCCCTTTGCCACCCCCTTTATTTCCCAAGGAATATGCAACCTCCTCATTTGCCCCCTCAAAACGTATCACCTTCTTCTTGTCATTAATGAAGTTCATTTGCCAACTACATGCCCACTGTGTCGTTTTAGTAACATCTTTCTTCATTTAGTAGCGTTTTTTAAAAAACTTATTTCATTTATATTTTATCCAATAATTTGGATAATCCGAAATATTTTGAGATTGGGCAGAGGGGGGGAGGTAGCAATTTGTGGATTTGATGACAAAAATGCTGATGGAGGTCTTTAAAATTATAAAAGAGTCTGATAGAGGAAGCGTAGAGGAGATCTTTCCACCTGTGGGGGAGATCAGAAATAGGGGCCATAATTCTAAAATAGTCATAAACAAATCAAATAGGGAACACAAAAAACAACTTTATTTATAGTGAGGAATGTGGAATTTGCTATTGGAGAGGCTAAGGTGAAGAGTAAATATGCATGTGAGGGGAATTTAAATAAACACATGAATGCGAATGAAATTGTATCATAGAATCCCTACAGTACAGAAAGAGGCCATTCGGCCCATCGAGTCTGCACCGACCACAATCCCACCCAGGCCCTACCCCTATAACCTCCTAATTCCCCAGAACTAGGGTCAATGGCTGTGCCAATCAACCTAACCCACACATCTTTGGACTGTGGGAGGAAACCGGAGCACCCGGAGGAAACCCACGCAGACACGAGGAGAATGTGCAAACTCCACACAGACAGTGACCCGAAGCCGGAATTAAACCCGGGTCCCTGGTGCTGTGAGGGAGCAGTGCTAACCACTGTGCCACCGTGCCGCCCAGTGTTTTGATTTGATTTAATTTGATTTATTATTGTCACATGTATTAACATACTGTGAAAAGTATTGTTTCTTGCGCACTATACAGACAAAGCATACCGTTCATAGAGAAGGAAACGAGAGAGTGCAGAATGTAGTGTTACAGTCATAGCTAGGGTGCAGAGAAAGATCAACTTAATGCAAGGTAGGTCCATTCAAAAGTCTGGTGGCAGCAGGGAAGAAGCTGTTCTTGAACGGTTGGTACGTGACCTCAGACTTTTGTATCTTTTTCCCAACGAAAGAAGGTGGAAGAGAGAATGTCCAGGGTGCGTGGGGTCCTTAATTATGCTGATGCTTTGCCGAGGCAGCGGGAAGTGTAGACAGAGTCAATGGATGGGAGGCTGGTTTGCGTGATGGATTGGGCTACATTCATGACCTTTTGTAGTTCCTTGCAGTTTTGGACAGAGCAGGAGCCATACCAAGCTGTGATACAACCAGAAAGAATGCTTTCTATGGTGCATCTGTAAATGTTGGTGAGAGTCGTAGCTGACATGCCAAATTTCCTTAGTCTTCTGAGAAAGTTGGTGGGCTTTCTTAACTATAGTGTCAGCATGTGGGGACCAGGACAGGACAGGTTGGTGATTGGGAATCTCACCATAAATTCACAGTGTTGTTCTTGTGTGGCACTTATGGAGGTGGAGGGGGAGCAGATACTCCGAGGAAAATTCCAGCTGTTAATTCTGTTATCGATCAATACCTTTTGTAATAAAGGCACTGGATCAATACCACATTGAGAAAGAAATGTATTTAATTCACGTAGGAAAAATGAATTTTCAGGCAGACGCAGGCTTTTGATTGAGACTATTTTGGGTGGACTGTGACAGGTTCAGTTCTGAAGGGACAAATGGCCCTTCCAGCTGTTTCACTTAGTCTGCTTTGATCTGTGTCACATTTAGAAATATGCACATTGCCAGATGGTCACAAATTATAATGAAATTATGAGGGGATTTGAGTGGAGAAAGTGAAACTGTTTCCACTGCTAAGAATAATCAGACACATTCAATACAATAGACAAATACAAAGAACAAAGAACAATACAGCACAGGAACAGGCCCTTCGGCCCTCCAAGCCCGCGCCGCTCCCCGGTCCAGGATTGAATCCTGAATCCAGGATCCCCGCCCAATTTTCCAGCCTATCTACATACCAATATCCTATCCACCGAGCTGTCCCTCACAGCTACGATGCTTTGTTCATTACAACCTATTAACTTACCCCCACCCCCCCATTCCAGACCATGTGATCTCCAGGGAGAGGCGAAAACCCAGAGTGAAAAACCCCAGGGCCAATATGGGGAAAAAAAATCTGGGAAATTCCTCTCCGACCCCCTGAGGCGATCGAAACGAGTCCAGGAGATCACAATGGCCCCGATCGGAAAATGCTTCCCAACCCTAGTCATTTCCACTTCCACGAACACCATATGAATTCCCTGCCCCCGAGACAGGTTCCCAACTATCCGCAGTCTCACTCTGTACTGGCACCAGCAAGATGATCATAGAATGAAGCCTTGAAACGAGAAACCAGGAACAATTAGCCCGCGCTGCTCCCTGGTCCAAACTAGACCACTCTTTTGTATCCCTCCATTCCCACTCCGTTCATATAGCTGTCTAGATAAGTCTTAAACGTTCCCAGTGTGTCCGCCTCCACCACCTTGCCCGGCAACACATTCCAGGCCCCCACGACCCTCTGTGTGAAATATGTCCTTCTGATATCTGTGTTAAACCTCCCCCCCTTCACCTTGAACCTATGACCCCTCGTGAACGTCACCACCGACCCGGGGAAAAGCTTCCCACCGTTCACCCAAATGAACCAAAGAGAGAGAGAGAACAGGCATTTTTTAAGAGTTGTGATGTGGATACTGCCTGAATGGGCAGTGTAAGCAGATTCAATAAAAAAAACAGTCCCGGGGAATTGGATAAATAGTTGAAAGGGAAACAAGTGCAAGGGTGTGGGGAAAGAGTGGGACTAAATAGAAACAGAGAAAATAGGAGCAGGAGGCCATTCAGAATAATCCAGGTAATTACAGGCCGGTGAGCCTTACATCAGTGGTAGGGAAATTATTGAAGAGGATTCTTTGAGACAGGATTTGTTCCCACTTGGAAATAAGTGGACGTATTAGCAAGAGGCAACATGGTTTTGTGAAGGGAGGTCATGTCTCACTAACTTGATCGAGTTTTTCGAGGAAGTGACGAAGATGATTGATGAGGGTAGGGCAGTGGATGTTGTCTACATGGACTTCAGTAAGGCCTTTGACAAGGTCCCTCATGGCAGACTGGTGAAGAAGGTGAAGTCGCACGGGATCAGAGATGAGCTGGCAAGGTGGATGCAAAACTGGCTCAGTCAAAGAAGACAGAGGGTAGCAGTGGAAGGGTGCGTTTCTGAATGGAGGGCTGTGACAAGTGGCGTTCCTCAGGGATCAGTGCTGGGACCTTTGCTGTTTGTAATATATATAAATGATTTGGAGGAAAATGTACGACACAAAGGTTTGTGGATTTGTGGACAGCGATGAGGACCGTCAGAGGATACAGCAGGATATAGATCGGTTGGAGACTTGGGCGGAGAGATGGCAGCTGGAGTTTAATCCGGACAAATGTGAGGTAATGAATTTTGGAAGGTCTAATACAGATAGGAGATATACAGTAAATGGCAGAACCCTTAAGAGTATTGATAGTCAGAGGGATCTGGGTGTACAGGTACACAGGTCACTGAAAGTGGCAACGCAGGTGGAGAAGGTAGTCAAGAAGGCATACGGCATGCTTGCCTTCATCGGCCAGGGCATTGAGTTTAAAAATTGACAAGTCATGTTGCAGCTTTATAGAACCTTAGTTAGGCCGCACTTGGAATATAGTGTTCAATTCTGGTCGCCAGACTACCTGAAGGATGTGGAGGCTTTGGAGAGGGTACAGAAAAGATTTACCAGGATGTTGCCTGGTATGGAGGGCATTAGCTATGAGGAGAGGTTGGAGAAACTTGGTTTGTTCTCACTGGTACGATGGAGGTTGAGGGGCAACCTGATAGAAGTCTACAAGATTATGAGAGGCATGGAGAGAGTGGATAGTCAGAAGCTTTTTCCCAGGGTGGAAGAGTCAATTACTTGGGGGCATAGGTTCAAGGTACGAGGGGCAAGGTTTAAAGGAGATGTAGGAGGCAAGTTTTTTACACAGAGCGTGATGGGTGCCTGGAACTCGTTGCCGGGGGAGGTAGTGGAAGCAGATACGGTAGTGACTTTTAGGGGGTGTCTTGACAAATACATGAATAAGATGGGAATAGAGGAATATGGTCCCCGGAAGGGTAGGGGGTTTTAGTTCAGTCGGGCAGCGTGGTTGGTGCAGGCTTGGAGGCGGAAGGGCTGTAATTTTCTTTGTTCTTTGTTCTTATTCAGTCCTTTGAGCCTGCACCACTGATCATGGCTGATCATCCGCCTTCCCCCCACATCCTTCGATCCCTTTTGCCTCAGTGATAGTTCTTTCAAAGAGTGGTATAGCAGGTGTGATGGGCTGAATGGCATTCAGCTAAGGTCAGCTAATTTGGCAGGTATTGGGGCAAGGATATTCATTCATTCGTTCAACTGTGGCAGTATTACACATATTAGAAATATAGAAACTAGCAGCAATAGGCCATTCGGCCCTTTGAGATTGCCATCTTGATCATGGCTGATCATCAAATTCAATATCCTGATCCCCACTTCCCCCATATCCCTTGATCCCTTTAGCCCCAAGAGCTATATCTAATTTCTTATTGAAATCAGATGATGTTTTGGTCGCAACTACATTCTGTGGTAGTGAATTCCACACATTCACCACCCTCTGGGTGAAGAAATTTCTCCTCACCTCAGTTCTAAAATGTTTACCCCTTATCTTCAAACTATGACCCCTAGTTCTGGATTCCCCCACCATCGGGATCATTCTTTCTGAATCTACCCTGTCTAACCCTGTTTCTATGAGATCCCCTCGCACTCTTCTAAACTCCAGTGACTAGAATCCTAACCAACTTAGTCTCTCCTCACATGACAGACCTGCCATCCCAGGAATCAGCCTGGTAAATCTTCGCTGCATTCCCTCTATAGCAAGGACATCCTTCCTCAGATAAAGACACCAAAACTGCACACAGTACTCCAGATGTGGCCTCACCAACACCCTATACAATTGCAGCAAAATATCCCCATCCCTATACTCAAAGGCCAACATACAATTTGCCTTCTTTACTACCTGCTGTACCTGCGCGCTTACTTTCAACGACTGATGCACAATGACTCCAAGTCTTGTTGAGTATCCACCTCTCTCAATTTACACCCATTCAAGTAATAATCTGTCTTCCTATTATTGCTACCAAAGTGGATAACCTCACATTTATCCGCATTAGACTGCCCAAACACTCAGCCTGTCCAAATCACACTGAAGTATCTCTGCATCCTCCTCATAGTTCACCCTCCCACCCAACTTTGTATCATCTGCAAAGTTGGAGATAATACATTCAGTTCCAAGTCATTGATATATAATGTGAACAGTTGGGGTCCTAGCACAGATCCCTACAGAACCCAACTAGTCACTGACTGCCAATCAGCAAAAGTCCCATTTATGCCAACTATTTTCTCCCTATCTGCTAACCAACTTTCTATCCATCTCAAGATATTACCTGCAATTCATGTGCTTTAACTTTACATAGTAGTCTGTTATGTGAGGCCTTGTCATAAGCCTTCTGAAAGTCTAAATTAACCACATCCACTGGTTCTCCTCGGTCAACTCTACTAATTACATCCTCAAAAAATTCCAATAGATTCATCAAGCATGATTCCCCTTTTGTAAATCCATGCTGACTTTGTCTGATTATACCACTGCCTTCCAAATGCTGAGCTATGAAATCCTTGATAGTAGACTCTCGCAACTTCCCCGGTACTGACGTTAGGCTCACTGGTCTTTGTTCCCTGTTTTCTCTCTACTTCCCTTTTTGAATAGCGGGCTCACATTAGCTGCCCTCCAATCAGTAGGAACTATTCCTGAGTCCAAAGAACTTCGGAAAGTACCCAGCAATTGATCTACTATTTCCAGGGCCACTTCCTTAAGTACTCTGGGATGAAGATTATCAGGCCCTGGAGATTTATCCACCTTCAATTCCATCAATTTTCCCAAAACCATTTCTTTACTAATGCTAATTTCCTTCAGCTCCTCACTAAAACATGTTTCTCTCAACACCTCTGGTACATTATTCATGTCTTCCTTTGTGAAGACTGAAGCAAAGTATAAATTTATTTCCTCAGCCATTTCTTTATTCCCGTTATGAATTCTCCCGTTTCTGACTGTCAGGGGCCTACATTTGCTTTTGTCAATCTTTTCCTCTTTACATATCTATAGAAACTTTTGCAGTCAGTTTTTATGTTCCCTGCTAGCTTACTTTCATATATTTTCCCCTTCTTAATCAATCCTTTGGTCCTCCTTTGCTGAATTTTAAACTGCTCCCAATCCTCAGGCCTGCTACTTTTTCTTGCCAGTTTGTATGCTTCTTCCTTGAATCTGATACTATCTCTAATTTTCCTTGTAAGCCATGGTTTGGCCACAATTCCCTTACCACTATTGTGCCAAACAGGAATAAAAACTTCTGGAGTTCACCTATTTGTTTTTTCATTGCCTGTCCACTGTCTTTCCTTTCAGTAATGTTTCCCAGTCCATCCCTGTCAATTCATGCCTCATACCATCATAGTTACCCTTTATTGAGATTCAAGACCCTGGTCTCAGAATCAACAACATCATTATCCACCTTGACAAAGAATTCTACCATATTATGATCACTCGTCTCCAAGGGTTTTCCCACAACTAGATTGCCAACTAATCCTTTCTCATTGCACAACACCCAGTCCAAGATGGTCTGTTCCCTTGTTGGTGCCAGGCTTATCACATGCAATGACTTTTAAAGTTGTTGAAAGAGGAATGGTACTGTGTAATGGGGATGCTGCAAGTCTTTGTTGCAAATGCATGAACCAGGACAAACATCATGGGCTAAAATTAAAAATGTTTTGACTTTGCAGCACATCTCCCTAGCGCCGCCCACGGGTTTTCAAGTCTTGTTGCTATTGACTTCACTCTGTATTTTTTAATGTTTTTGTGCAGGTGCTTCCTCTGTCACCAAAGAGAAGAAAATAGAATCTATCACTCGTAACACAGAAACTCACACGGCTCACAAAGTGACTGCCTAAAAGAGCAAGGACACACGAGGGACATCACCTCCGCACATCAGCTGAAAGCCAAAGCGCATCCACTATCTCTTAATTCGAGAACTCTCATGTTAAAATGTTCAGTGTTGATAAAATGATGAGAGTATAATGGTGCATACAGGAGTGATGTAAAGATATGCAAGGGTTAAAGTTTAACAATTCCATTTTATCTTTGAAGCCTGTTCCCTGGGCATCATATTGTAAAATGAATGCGTGAGCCATTAGCAGAAGAAACCAATAAAGCTTAATGTGACAGCACAGCAATTATACTTGGCCGTTTCTTCTTGAAATGCTATTGGCAGCTTCCAAGCCCTGATCTTTAGACAATGTAAAAGGAAATCAGAGCATTTTTGTTTTAGATCAAAACCATTGAGGCTTTGATTCTCACAGAAAAAGCAGGACTCAGAAAGCTGCAGAAATAGTTTGAGATGAGGAAGGGTCATTCAAACAAAGACAAAACCTACAGCCCAACCCATTCTGCCACAGACCACAGTTGGCTTTTTCAGTGATCTCAAGGGTTCTGGTTCCATAACTGAACTAAAAACCCACTCACAAGTTCGTGATCATGAGCTCATTTGGTGCTTACCAAACTATCTTCCAATCTGACCCTCATTTTAACATTTGAAAATTGATGCAGGCCCAGATACCAACAAAAATGCAATAAAGCAGTATAATAGCACCATTAATTATATCATTAATGACACACACATATCTCAGGCCCTCGGTGGGTAGAAGGAAGGCTTCTGGTGCGTGACCTGGTAGAATTGAACTTGATCAGGGATCTTTATTTTTGCACTCCTTGTTTTTTTTAGGGAAAGAATCTTGACTTGTCTGCAGACTACATGTTGGATTGCAGATATCTCTGTACTTTGCCCAACTGGTGGTTCATGCTTGAGTGAAATTGTCTATTTTGGCAGGAGGAATAAAAAGGCATTTTATCTAAATGGTGAGCGATTGCTGTGCTCTGAGGTGCAGAGGGATCTGGGTGTCCTAGTGCATGAATCATAAAAGGCTAGTGTGCAGGTACAGCAAGTAATTAGGAAAGCCAATAGAATGTTGTTTATTGCGAGGGAATTGAATACAGAAGTTGGGAGGGCACATACACAGGGCAATGGTGAGACCACACTTGGAGCACTGTGGTCTACTTACTTAAGAATGTAAATGCATTGGATGCATTTCAGAGAAGGTTTATTTAACTAATACCTGGAATGGTCCGGTTGGCTTCAGAGGAAAGGTTGGGCAGGTTAGGCTTTGTGTCTGCTGGAGTTTAGAAGAGTAAGAAGTGATTTGATTGAATCATAAGATGCTGAGGGGTATTGACAGGGGTTTTGATAGGGGGAGAATGTTTCCTCTTGTGGGAGAATCTAGAACTAGGAGCCACAGCTTAAAAAAATGAGTCGTCCACTTAAGACAGAGATGAGGAGAATTTTCTTCTCTCGGAGGGTAGTGAGTCTTTGTAATTCTCTTCCTCAAAAGGTGGTGGAAGCAGAGTCTTTGAATATTTCTAAGGCTGAGGGGGTGAAAGGTAGGCAGGAATGTGAAGTTGAAGTGACAATCAGATCAGCCATGATCTTATTGAATAGTAGAGCAGGTTCCTGGGCCTACTGCTGCTCCTAATTTGTATGCTTGAATGGCTAGTATTAAAATTTCATCAACTGCGGGTGCAGCTAACCCAGTAGCACCTAATCCCCGCTGCAGAACTCTGTCAGGGTGGCTGAGTTGTAATCTGGGATTTCTTTCCTAATTAACACAGGCACTGGGACAATTCTAACATCTTAACTAGAGGATTCTTTTTTATTCATTTGTGGGACATGGGTGTCGCTGGCTGGCCAGCATTTATTGTCCATCCCTGGTTGCCCTTGAGAAGGTGGTGGTGAGCTGCCTTCTTGAATCTCTGCAGTCCATGTTCTGTGGGTTGACCCACAATGCCGTTAAGGATGTAATTCCAGGATTTTGACGCAGTGATAGTGAAGGAACGGCGATATATTTCCAAGTCAGGATGGTGAGTGGCTTGGAGGGGAAATTGCATGTGGTGGTGTTCCCATGTATCTGCTGCCCTTGTCCTTCTAGATGGAAGTGGTCGTGGGTTTGGAAGGTGCTGTCTAAGGATCTGTGGTGAATTGCTGCAGTGCATCTTGTAGATAGTACACACTGCTGCTACTGAGCGTCGGTGGTGGAGGGAGTGGATGTTTGTAGATGTGCTGCTAATCAAGTGGGCTGCTTTGTCCTGGATGGTGTTGTGCTTCTTGAGTGTTGTTGAAGCTGCACCCATCCAGGCAAGTGGAGAGTATTCCATCACACTTCTGACTTGTGCCTTGGAAATGGTGGATAAGCTCTGGGGAATCAGGAGGTGAGTTACTCGCCACAGTATTCCTCGCCTCTGACCCGCTCTTGTAGCCACTGTATTTATGTGGTAAGCCCAGTTGAGTTTCTGGTCGGGTAAATATCAAAAAGACTGAGACAAATAAGGTATGTTTCATTTTTAGATCATAAACGTTACATTGTCAGCTGGATTTATGTACACTGTTTCCGCTTCTCGGCAGGAGAGAAAGAATTAATAATGTCTTTCGGGAATATTTGTAATGTGTTCCGTAGAGGGGATTAGGTGCTACTGTGTGAGATCCTCCCACAGTTAACAAGCTATTAATACAGACTATTCACACTCACACATGAACCACAAGCTGAGTGAGGTACCAGAGATAGCTGGAACTTGCAGAGCTGAAGTCCAACATAAGGTGCAGGCTGCATACAAGTTAACATTTATTTTAAGTCAAGAACTGTTTAAAAGAAAACCCTTATCAAACTGGATTCAACCAGATCAGACACAAAGGACAAAATTCCTTCTATGCTGTAAATCCTCAAATTCTTTTTATTGACTCTTTGTTAGGTCGTTTAAGTACCTCCTTTAACAGTGCACTGCTGGTTTCCCTGTGAGATTGTTAGCAACAAGTCAAGCAATAGCCGACCAGATCGCTGCAAAACATGCACTGCTGAGCTGATGGGAAGAAAGAAAAATCACTGCTAGATAGGGGAGCGGGCAGGGGGACAGATTAACATTTTATTTCTTGTGATTTATTTGCTGTTTCTGTGACCCCCCCCCCCCGCCCCCCAACTGTGGTTTGAGACCCTGTTTGGGAACCACTGCCTGAGCCTGAATAACTTAATAAACTTCTTTCATGGAATGTGGATGTCATTATCAAGGCCAGCATTTGTAGCCCATCCCCAATTGTTCTTGAACTGAGTATCCTGCTTGGTCACATTGCTTTGACTCTGGAATCACAGATCAGGAAGGCAGATTTCATCGAATCACAGAATCCCTACAGTGCAGGAGGAGGTTATTCGAGTCTGCACCGACAACAATCCCACCCAGGCCCTATCCCACATATTTACCCTGCTAATCCCTCTAACCTACATATCCTGGGGCACTAAGGGGCAATTTAGCATTGTCAATCAACCTAACCCGCACATCTTTGGACTGTGGAAGGAAACACGTAGACACCAGGGAGAATGTGCAAACTCCACACAGTGACCCAAGCTGGGAATTAAACCAGGTCCCTGGTGCTGTGAGGCAGCAGTGCTAACCTCTGTTTCCTTGTCTAAAAGATGTGAGTGAACCAGAGGGGTTTGATTGTGGTTTTATGGTCATTATTGTAGAGATTAGCTTTCAGTTTCAGATTTTTTCAAAAATTGGATTTAAATTCCACCAGCTTCCCCCTAAGGTACAGGAGGATAGGGAAATTCTACCCCTCGTGCTTTTCTCCTATTCAATTAGGTCATGGCTGATCTGTAGCTTAATTCCATTTCCTCACACTGATTCTGCAACCCTTAACCTACCCCTACCTAATAAAAGTCTACCAATTCTAGTTTTATAATTCTCTCCAGCCTCAAGAGCATTTTCTTTCCAGGGAAGAGAGTGTGTTTCTGATTTAAACTAGCCTTTGTGTGAAGAATTGCTTCCCGACATCACTCCCAAAAGTTCTCAAAACATTTCATACCAGTTCTAAAGCTATAGTTATATTGAATGTGTGCTAGATTGTGATAGGAACCCTCTACTGGGCCACAGATTGGTTTCAGTGCCTGAGTGTGCCAGAGTATCTATTAGTTTCTCCACTTCTAGAGCGAGAACTAGTTCAAAACGAGTGATACAACAAATCAGATCATCGTCTTGGGTGCTTTTGTACCACAACAGTACTGTTACCCCCCAAAGCCTTGGAATTGGCACCAGAACCCAAACTTTGGTTTCACCAAGTAAGCCACCAGGGCAAAGTATTCTCAAGCCAGTGCCAGTAATCAGTGCCCCATCAAAATACACATTAGAGTCACTTCTTGGAATCATCTTCCAGCCTCAGATCTCAAGAGTCAGAAAGTTTTGGGCCCAAAGCCCAACACATCTTTCAGTCTGGCACTGAAGTGCGGTCCTGACAGAGTGCAGCACTGTCAGAAGTGTTCCCTTTCAGATGAGGCATAAAAATCAAGGATCCATCTGCTCATTCAGTGGCCATATAAGATCCTAGGGCATTATTTTAAAGATGTGGAGATGCCGGCGTTGGACTGGGGTAAACACAGTAAGAAGTTTAACAACACCAGGTTAAAGTCCAACAGGTTTATTTGGTAGCAAAAGCCACACAAGCTTTCGAGGCTCTGAGCCCCTTCTTCAGGTGAGTGGGAACCCTTAACCCACTCACCTGAAGAAGGGGCTCAGAGCCTCGAAAGCTTGTGTGGCTTTTGCTACCAAATAAACCTGTTGGACTTTAACCTGGTGTTGTTAAACTTCTTACTATTATTTTAAAGAGCAGGGGAAACATAAAAGATAGGAGCAGGAGGAGGCCATTCAAGCCTGCTCCACCATTCATCACGATCACGGCTGATCGTCCAACTCAATAGCCTAATCCTGCTTTCTCCCCATAACCTTTGATCCCATTCACCCCAAGTGCTATATTGAATACATTCAATGTTTTGGTATCATCTACTTCCTGTGGTAATGAGTTCCACAGGCTCACCACTCTCTGGGTGAAGAAATATCTACTCATTTCCATCCCTGAATCCTCAGACTGTGACCCCTGGTTCTGGACACCCCCAGCATTGGGAACATCCTCCCTGCATCTACCCTGTCTAGTCCTGTTAGAAGTTTATAAGTCTCTATGAGATCCCCCCTCTCATTTCACTGGAGTTCAGATGAAACAATCCTAACCTAGTCAATCGTTCCTGATGCATCAGTCCCGCCATTCCCGGAATCAGCCTGGTAAACCAGACTGATTCAGGAGGTTTACCAGGATTCAGGAGGTTTACCAGGATGTTGCCTGGTATGGAAGGGCTTAGTTATGAGGAGAGATTGGGTAAACTGGGGTTGTTCTCACTGGAAAGACGGAGGATGAGGGGTGACCTAATAGAGATGTATAAAATTATGAAAGGCATAGATAGGGTGAACGGTGGGAAGCTTTTTCCCAGATCGGTGGTGACGTTCACGAGGGGTCATAGGTTCAAGGTGAGGGGGAGGAGGTTTAACACGGATATCAGAAGGACGTATTTTACACACAGGGTGGTGGGGGCCTGGAATGCGCTGCCAGGCAAGGTGGCGGACACACTGGGAACGTTTAAGACTTATCTAGATAGCCACATGAACAGAGTGGGAATGGAGGGATACAAAAGAATGGTGTAGTTTGGACCAGGGAGCGGCGCGGGCTTGGAGGGCCGAAGGGCCTGTTCCTGTGCTGTATTGTTCTTTGTTCTTAAACCTTCGCTGCTCTTCCTCAAAAGCAAGAACATCCTTCCTCAGAAAAGGAGACCAAAACTGCACCCCCTTATCCTTGTTAGCTGCATAAATGGCATTAATCTAGTCTTGTAAATGAAATGATGATGGCCTACAGCAACAGAAGAAAGAAGTGTCCTAGCCTGAATTTATCCCTCAACCTATATTGTTCAAGTGTTTGGCCATTACTGGCTTGATGAATCTTACTGTGGCTGCTACACTTCCATACATTACAAAGAGTGACTACACTGCATTGGCTGTAATGTGCTTTGGGACAACCAGTCACTGCGAAAGACACTACACAAATTCACATTTCTCCACAAATGGAACAATAGAAACAGCTCAAATTGTGACTGTGACCACCTAAGTCAGACGATCGCCCATGTACTGAACCCCTGCCCTGAGAAATCTATTCCTGGTGGATCACAACTATTCACACTGCATCAGCTGAAGCCACTGAACAGATTGTTAAACTCGATATCAAAATATAACTGCTTCCCCAGCCATATGAATAAAAGGAAAATTGCAAATTATTTCTCTCATCTATAGGCCAAGAAATACTTTACAGTAAATAAATCTCCAAATATGTCTTTTATTTATATATTTCTACAAAACAACAGGCAAAATCTGCTGCCCAAATCCAGATTAGTACCACCATTGAAGGTCTTATCTCTGATATTAAAAGACAAATAATTATTGTAGGCAATGGGTCTGCGGTAAAGATATTCAAACTGGTGCTTAGTTTCAATAGTGTTTCCGTGAACCTGCTCACACTTAGATATGGTGAGACCTTCACAAACACGACACCTGCGATAATCGAGTTGTTGATTCAAATGCTGTGCAACACAAGAAAATGCAACACAAGAAAATTGTGCATTTTTGCAGTATATTCCTTCCTGTATTTGCATATCCCCACTTATACAATAAAACACAACACTGAAGGTTAGCCAGGATCCAGCAGCACACCTTGTAACGTATCAGCTGATTAACAATTTTTACTTATATCAGCTGCGCTGTCCCCTGAACGTTCCTCCCGAGACCAGTTAAATATCTGCTCCAGGTTATCCGAATTGCAGGATAAAACACAATTGTGACCAATCCCGAGGAAATGTCCGGACCGCCTTTTAAAAACACAGAACATGTTGGAAGTTCGGAGAAAATCCATCAAAACACACACACAAAGGAGAGACAGGGTTCACCATTTTGAGATAGAAACATTGAGCTGTTTACAGAAGCTGTGTGAACTGCTGGGTGAATCGTGCAATTGCTGCTTTTATTTAGGATTCTCAACATTTGTGTGATTTTAAAAACAAGCAGTCCCATCAACAAGAAACCTGCAGCAGTAACCTTACAGCAGGCACTGGACATTATATACTGCATGATACTTCATGATCGAGAATGAAGCCTGGGCAACCACGCTGTATAACACTCACTCCTGGAGTGAGCCATTAACTGGTTATCAATCAAAATGCTCTTTCGCAGTCCACCATGATGAAGGGTGGGGTTTGGATGTGTAAAATTTATTTAATAACATTTCCCAATTCCATTCACTTATTTCACTTGTGTAAAGTTTTAATATCCAATCTGTGACACTGCCTTGGCATGAAGTTCACACCAGCAGCACCCCCTCTGTTACAGACAGTGACATTCTCCCCGGTGAAAGGATAAGGTGATCACAATTTCCTCTTCTTCCTCTTCATGGCCTTCCATTCGCCTTCCTGAGTGGCCAGATTGTGGAACAGCATTTTCACCCTCCTCTTCCTCTCTGCGTCTCTGCAAAGTAACAGTAGGAAGAATGTCAGCTAATTACTACACAAACAGAACAAAGTACTTTAGGCAGCTTGCTTTTCATTGATATTTCATTAACACTACAATCAGCACCATAGGCATTTTGCTGAATGCTACCGAACTGTTATGGTCATTAGACAATACATAGAATCCTACAGAACAGAAGGAGGCCATTCAGCCCACCGAGTCTGCACTGAGACCGAGCACAATCCCACCCAGGCCCCTATCCCTATAACTCCACATATTTACCCCGATAATCTCCCTGACACTAAGGGACAATTTAGCATGGCCAATCCACCTATCTCGCACATCTTTGGAGCGTGGGAGGAAACTGGACACCCGGAGGAAACCCACACAGACATGTGGAGAAGGTGCAAACTCCACACAGGCAGTGACCCAAGGCAGGAATTGAACCCGGGTCCCTGGCAATGTGAGGCAGCAGTGCTAACCACTCTGCCATCATGCCACTTAATACAGATGATCATGAAAGACAACTATATCAGCATGAGGCTATAAGATCGAGGCAGAGGCGCTGGTATTCTGCAATAACAGCTCACTTCCTGACCCCTCCACCATCTCCAAGATGCAAGTCAGGAATCTGAGGGAATGCTTGTTTCTCACCTGGGAGAGCTCAACTGTAAGCTCAAGAGCTCCCAGAAGACAGCAATGTGCCTGATCGATACCCCTGCCATTAGACTCAGTGTTCCCATTCTATGCACATTGTGGCTGCTGTGTACGCCACCTAGCCCAGTGATATCTGCTCCCAAGAAGGCTAAATGTGTGAATACATTATAGCCTCCAAGTTCTCCTCCTGACTTTGACATATCGAGCAGGATTGTTGTCAAGGAAAATGGTATCAGGAGTCGGGAAAGTTCCTGACTCTGCAAACCTGTCTCCATTATGGAGCCCCTGTCTGCCATATTTTCATTCTGGGGAGGTGAGAGCAGCTAGAATTGGGCCCACCTCAGTTTACCTGCCCTATGGCAATTATGACTGTCAGGCCTTCAAGCCTTTTCCACCCACCTCCAAGCCCCTGCATATCACCTCCCACGCTCCAAAGATGTGCGGGATAGGTGGATTGGCCATGCTAAATTGTCCCTGCATATCAATTTGCCTTTATAGGACGGGGCATAGAGTATAAGAGTTGGGGTCTGATGTTGCAGATGTATAGAACGTTGGTTCGGCCGCATTTGGAATACTGCGTCCAGTTCTGGTCGCCACCCTACCAGAAGGACGTGGAGGCTTTGGAGAGAGTACAGAGGAGGTTTACCAGGATGTTGCCTGGTATGGGGGGGCTTGGTTATGAGGAGAGATTGGGGAAACTGGGGTTGTTCTCCTTGGAAAGACGGAGGATGAGGGGAGACTTAATAGAGGTGTATAAAATTATGAAAGGCATAGATAGGGTGAACGGTGGGAAGCTTTTCCCCGGGTCGGTGGTGACGTTCACGAGGGGTCATAGGTTCAAGGTGAAGGGGGGGAGGTTTAACACAGATATCAGAAGGACATATTTTACACAGAGGGTCGTGGGGGCCTGGAATGTGTTGCCGGGCAAGGTGGTGGAGGCGGACACACTGGGAACGTTTAAGACTTATCTAGACAGCTATATGAACGGAGTGGGAATGGAGGGATACAAAAGAGTGGTCTAGTTTGGACCAGGGAGCGGCGCGGGCTAATTGTTCCTTGTTTCTCGTTTCAAGGCTTCATTCTATGATCTGCCAGTCTACGGATAGTTGGGAACCTGTCTTGGGGGCAGGGAATTCATATGGTGTTCGTGGAAGTGGAAATGACTAGGGTTGGGAAGCATTTTCCGATCAGGGCCAGTGTGATATCCTGGACTCGTTTCGATTGCCTCAGGGGGTCGGAGAGGAATTTCCCAGATTTTCTTTTCCCCATATTGGCCCTGGGGTTTTCACTCTGGGTTTTCACCTCTCCCTGGAGATCACATGGTCTGGAATGGGGGGGTGGGGGTGAGTTAATAGGTTGTGATGAACAAAGCATCGTAGCTGTGAGGGACAGCTCGGTGGATAGGATATTGGTATGTAGATAGGCTGGAAAATTGGGCGGGGATCCTGGATTCAGGATTCAATCCTGGACCGGGGAGCGGCGCGGGCTTGGAGGGCCGAAGGGCCTGTTCCTGTGCTGTATTGTTCTTTGTTATCCCCATACTCCTCCATGTCACCCACCCAGTATCCACTATAGATAGACCTCAGGAGTAAAGTAATGAGAAATGTTTGAAATAAATTTAAATAAAAGATTGAACAACCAACAGAGCTATCATTCAAACACATTGCCATTCATATTGCACAGAAAATAAACTTCAGACCCATTGAAAAAAACATCCCCTGAACCGGTTATTCCATGGCAAAGACAACAAACTTTTATTGAGAAACGATATCAAAGGCATAATCCTTTAATAACCTCTTAAAATTGTCAATCAAACTGTGTACACAACCTCCTGCTTCATCAGATTTTAAAATTCAGCCAAGATTCATAATGTTTTCTACTGTCAAAACAAACCATTATAGTTCCAGACAGTAAAGTCTATTGAAACTGAAAGAAGAGATCGCTCAGCTTCTCTGAGTTACACTAGAAAGCCCATCATTCAAAGAATTTGGGGCGGCACGGTAGCACAGTGGTTTGCACTGCTGCCTCACAGCACCAGCGACCTGGGTTCGATTCCCGGCTTGGGTCACTGCCTGTGTGGAGTTTGCACATTCTCCCCGTGTCTGCGTGGGTTTCCTCCGGGTGCTCCGGTTTCTTCTCACAGTCCGGTTAGGTTGATTGGCCATGCTAAATTGAGCCTTATTATCCTGGGATGCGTAGGTTAGAGGGATTAGTGGGGTAAACATGTGGGGTTCCGGGGATGGGGACTGGGTGGGATTGTTGTCGGTGCAGACTCGATGGGCCGAATGGCCTCCTGCACTGTAGGGATTCTATTCTATAGAATTTCAGGAGCAGGTGACTGTTTTAATTTGGTTCCTCACAGGGTTCTTCCTGTGTCTGCGTGGGTTTCTTCCGGGTGCTCTGGTTTCCTCCCACAGTCCGAAAGACGTGCTGGTTAGGTGCATTGACCCGAACAGGCGCCGGAGTGTGGCGACTGGGGAAATTTCACAGTAACTTCATTGCAGTGTTAATGTAAGCCTTACTTGTGACTAATAAATAAACTTCGAAACAGATAACTGGCTATTATCACATTGATGCTTGTCGATCTTGCTGTGTGCAAACTGGCAACAGCATTTCCTACATTACAACAGTGACCACAGTTCAAAAAATAGCTTTGGGATGTCCTGAGGTTGTGACGGGCGCTGTAAAAAATACAAGGTTTGCTTTCAGAGCTCTCACTGACTCCTTACCCTTCCATCATATCAGAAAACTTCTGCCTGGCCAGGAACTGTGCGTCTTTGCGGATTTCCCGAACGGCTCCTTTGAATTCCCGCTTGTGTTTGTGGACAAGCCTCATTCGCTCTCTCTCTTGCCGGGTGCCACCTCGCTTTCGCCCGTAGTCCGAGCTGCAAGAACAAGTTTCAGTCCTGTTATTATGAAAATCTCCGCTGCTCTGAGCACTCCCTGACACACACACACACACACACACACACAATCCCATCATAATCATAACCTGCTGACCGGGGATCCAGACTCCATTCTGATAGCCAGCACTTTCTTTGATAATGAGCCTCAACCACTGACTCTCTGCAGGGAACGCAGCCGCAGAGGAGTCTGCTGGTCCTATCATTGTCCATAAATAGAACCCTGGCCAATTTGCCCTTTCCCAGCCCAAAGGCACTGCAGTAAGCTGTGGCATCTCCACGGCCACATTTGCTGAAATAATTCCACTGAGCACAGATCTGGGATTGCTCTCGTCCATATAGCTCAGGTTAGGTGAATTTGCTGAGCGATTGAAACAACCCTCCTTGGTGAAACTGCGTAGAGACCATGTGAATAAAAACAGAGATAAAGGTAGCACATTTTCACTCAGTGATTCTGGATAAAAGACATCTTCAGCCAACTCCTGCCGTCACTTCACTTCATTTAATTGATCCGAATTGATTCTGAGTGAATCCAAAACTCTTTCCTACTGACTTTTGTGCAATCCAGATTTTGGGAGACTGACTCGATGAGCTAGTTTCTATACTTACACAGCCGCTACTGCTCCCTAATCCAGGACCCGTGCACCCACTACCATCTTCCCTCAGGGGCCCCCACCAACACCCTTCCAACCCCCCTTTTTGTCTTCCCCTCCCACCATCTCTCCTACATGTACACCAAACCACCCCCTCCCACGTACCTGATAAACAAAATAACCCCCCCCCACACTAAGGAAGACTAACATCAATAAAAAGGAAAAGCTCCAGCGGACAAGAAGACAACAAGCCACAATATAAGGATATAAGAGCAAGGCATCACAATGGGCAACAAGGGCTGAATGTGAGCCAAACGAAAAGTGGCAGAGCAAGAGGAAAGAGTCATCCAACTCCTAAAACCTGGCTACACCCTCGGGGACTCGGTTTACACGCGCTCCGATTAAATTAATCATCATTAACACTGGTAGCCACAAGGATCTGTGTCCTCGGATCAGAATCAGGCAGCATTAATGACGGCTTACAGTTTGCACCTAAAATACCTTACTTTAACTTCTGTGTGACACCTATTCTTAATCACCAGTTTTAGCCTGTAACTATTCTCCCATCTTGGTTTAAAAATTGACAGAGGGCAAAGGTCCATCTAATTTGCCTAATTGTTAGTCACATGATATAACCATGATGGAGCTGTGGATTAATCATAGCCATCAGTCTGCAACAGATCCAGGAAATTATATGAGGAAACTCCCTCAGTGATGAGAGTTCTTAGGGAACCAAAGTCACTCTGTTCTTCCCAACTCTGCTACAGTCATCACATTATGCCTCAAATTATTCATATGCAACATGCCAAAATGTAACTTTCTGAAAACACTTTCCATAATTTGCCTTTGGGTTTTAAAAGAAAAGGGGCGGCATGGACAAGTTGGGCCGAAGGGCCTGTTTCCATGCTGTAAACCCCATGACTCTATGAATCAACTAACGGTTTCCAGTGAAAGCTTGGGGAGTCTGTTCTATAGATTGGCAACTCACTTACTGAAGTGGCAACCACCATACTAACTTAGAAAAAGTTCAAGTTGCTGAAATTGTAAAGAGCTACCAAGTTGCATGTGGAGCTTTGGGTGGCACGGTGGCACAGTGGTTAGCACTGCTGCCTCTCAGCTCCAGGGACCAGGGTTCGATTCCTGGCTTGGGTCACTGTCTGTGTGGAGTTCGCACATTCTCCCCGTGGCTGCGTGGGTTTCAAAGAACAAAGAAAATTACAGCACAGGAACAGGCCCTTCGGCCCTCCAAACCTGCACCGACCATGCTGCCCGACTTAACGAAAACCCCCTACCCTTCCAGCGACCATATTCCTCTATTCCCATCCTATTCATGTATTTGTCAAGACACCCCTTTAAAGTCACTACCATATCCGCTTCCACTACCTCCCCCGGCAACGAGTTCCAGGTGCCCACCACTCTCTGTGTAAAAAATCTGCCTCATACATCTCCTTTAAACCTTGCCCCTCGCACCTTAAACCTGTGCCCCCTAGTAATTGACTCTTCCACCCTGGGAAAAAGCTTCAGACTATCCACTCTGTCCATGCCCCTCATAATCTTGTAGACTTCTATAAGGTAGCCCCTCAACCTTCATCGTTCCGGTGAGAACAAGCCAAGTTTCTCCAACCTCTCCTCATAGCTAATGCCCTCCATACCAGGCAATATCCTGGTAAATCTTTTCTGTACTCTTTCCAAAGCCTCCACATCCTTCTGGTAGTGTGGCGACCAGAATTGAACACTATATTCCAAGTGCAGCCTAACTAAGGTTCTATAAATAAAAAGGTCAGAAGCTTTTCCTCCGGGTGCTCCACTTTCCTCCCACACTCCAAAGATGTGCAGGTTAGGTTGATTGGCCATGCTAAATTGCCCCTTAGTGTCCCGGGGGTGCATAGGTTAGAGGGAATAGCGGGGTTACAGAGATAGGGCCTGGGTGGGATTGTTGTTGGTGCAGACTCGATGGGCCAAATGGCTTCCTTCTGCACTGTAGGGATTCTATAACTCACAATTTGATCATGGCATTCTGCATAAATCCAACGCTCAACGGGATACACAATGCAGCATACTTACACTTCCACCACCTTGGGTGTGAACAGCTTCAAGGGAACAGGCTTCTTCTTTTCAAACTCAAGTGGCCTGTAGCACGTCAGCCTGTCTTGCATTTCCCGCAGGACCTCATGATACAGTTCCTACACATTAGGAATGAGGTCAGTTTAAAAATCAACATCATCAGCATGCATCTGCATGGCATCTTTAATGTAGCCACATTTCCCAAGGCACTTCACAGGATAGTTATCAGACACCCAAATACATAAGTATATCTTGGGGCAAGTGACAAAATGCTTAGTCAAAATGGTAGGTTTAAGGATCATCCTAAAGGAGGAGCGATAGAGAGGCGGAGGGAATTCCAGGGCCTTAGCAGATGAAGGTATGGCCACCAATGGTGAACCGACTGAACTTGAAGAATTGCAGCAGCACAGAGCTCTTCAGGCAATTACAGAGGTAATAACAGAAGTCTGTATATTTTACTCTACTACTCTCATCCCAAGACATGAAATACCACATTGGCTGCCTCACCCTTTCATTTCAGACAGGCCAGCCGAATTATTTTACACCAGCAGGTGAAAGAGGATAGGAGCTTTCAGTCAGAATCTCTCAGCTATTTGTCGCAGTGGGGAGCCAATGGGGAGCACCACTTCAAGCCTGTGTGGTAAATATCTGTGCATTGGTATTAACATGAGAAAGTAACGATATGCGTGGCTCTTTATTCCAGGAAAGAGAAGGCTGAGGAATGACCTAATAGTAGTCTTTTAAGATTATGACAAGGCTTGCTGGCGTAGACAGAGGTGCTTCCAAAGGATTTGATTTGATTTATTATTGTCACATGTATTAACATACAGTGAAAAGTATTGTTTCTTGCGCGCCGTACAAAGCATACTGTACATAGGGAAGGTGAGAGCGTAGAATGTAGTGTTACAGCATGGATTCATGAGGGGAAAGTCGTGCTTGACGAACATGTTGGATTTTTATGAAGATGTGACTAGGGCGGTTGATGGAGGAGAACCGGTGGATGCGGTGTTTTTGGATTTCCAAAAGGCGTTTGATAAGGTGCCCCATAAAAGGCTGCTGAAGAAGATTAGGGCACACGGAGTTGGGGGTAGTGTGTTAAAGTGGATTGGGGACTGGCTATCCGACAGGAAGCAAAGAGTCGGAATAAATGGGTGTTTTTCCGGTTGGAGGAAGGTAACTAGTGGCGTGCCGCAGGGATCGGTACTCGGGCCGCAACTGTTTACCATTTATATAGATGATCTGGAGGAGGGGACGGAGTGTAGGGTAACGAAGTTTGCAGACGACACAAAGATAAGTGGAAAAGTGAATCGTGTGGAGGACGGAGAAGATCTGCAGAGAGATTTGGACAGGCTGAGTGAGTGGGCGAGGATATGGCAAATGGAGTATAACGTTGAGAAATGCGAGGTTATACACTTTGGAGGAAATAATAACAAATGGGATTACTATCTCAATGGAAACAAATTAAAACATGCTACCGTGCAAAGGGACCTGGGGGTCCTTGTGCATGAGACGCAAAAGCCCAGTCTGCAGGTACAACAGGTGATCAAGAAGGCAAATGGGATGTTGGCCTATATTGCGAGGGGGATAGAATATAAAAGCAGGGATGTCTTGATGCACCTGTACAGGGCATTGGTGAGGCCGCAGCTGGAATACTGTGTGCAGTATTGGTCCCCTTATATGAGGAAGGATATATTGGCATTGGAGGGAGTGCAGAGAAGGTTCACCAGGTTGATACCGGAGATGAGGGGTTTGGATTATGAGGAGAGGCTGAGGAGATTGGGTTTGTACTCGTTGGAGTTTAGAAGGATGAGGGGGGATCTTATGGAGACTTATAAGATAATGCGGGGGCTGGATAGGGTGGAGGCGGAGAGATTCTTTCCACTTAGTAAGGAAGTTAAAACTAGAGGACACAGCCTCAAAATAAAGGGGGGTCGGTTTAAGACAGAGTTGAGGAGGAACTTCTTCTCCCAGAGGGTGGTGAATCTCTGGAATTCTCTGCCCACTGAGGTGGTGGAGGCTACCTCGCTGAATATGTTTAAAGCGCGGATGGATGGATTCCTGATCGGTAAGGGAATTAAGGGTTATGGGGATCAGGCGGGTAAGTGGTACTGATCCACGTCAGATCAGCCATGATCTTGTTGAATGGCGGGGCGGGCTCGAGGGGCTGGATGGCCTACTCCTGCTCCTATTTCTTATGTTCTTACATTCACAGCTAGGGCGTAGAGAAAGATCAACTTAATGCAAGGTAGGTCCACTCATAAGTCTGATGGCAGCAGGGAAGAAACTGTTCTTAAGTTGGTTGGTACATGACCTCAGACTTTTATATCTTTTTCCCGACGGGAGAAGGGGGAAGAGAGAATGTCCGGGGTGCGTGGGGTCCTTAATTATGCTGGCTGCTTTGCCGAGACAGCGGGAAGTGTAGACAGAGTCAATGGATGGGAGGCTGGTTTGAGTGATGAAATGAGAGAAAATGCAAGAGAAGCCAAAAAAATTGAGTCATAAATACTAGTAAATCAAATCAGCAATTCAGGTGCAACTCTTTACCCAGAGCAGTGAGAACATGGAATCCACTGTCACATGGAGTTGTTGAGGCAAATAGCCTAGATGTGTTATTTAAGGGGAATCTAGATAAGAATGGCGAAATGAACAGAAGGGCTATTGATAGGGCCAGATGAGATAGGGTGTGTGGGGCATAAACACACCAGTTACCCCAGGTGGCCTGTTTCTCTACGAATCGCAATACTATCCAGCCACTCATCAAGGGAAAACACAGACAGAAAATGCCTGGACTGAGATGGAACCAGGTTCCTACCTGGAGCTGAGCTGGATAATCATTCACAGGTAGGTGCGAGGTGAGAATAATTTCCAGTGGACAAATTATTTCCTGAAATGCC
Source organism: Mustelus asterias (assembly GCF_964213995.1). Lineage (NCBI taxonomy): Eukaryota > Metazoa > Chordata > Chondrichthyes > Carcharhiniformes > Triakidae > Mustelus > Mustelus asterias. The sequence continues at coordinate 137,184,095 of NC_135806.1, forward strand.
GGTAGTGACCGATACAAGGAGGAACACCGCTTGCACAGATGAAAACATAATGCTATGCAGGAGAACCTACAACAGGAGTAAAATACAATAAATCAGTCTGATCCAATAAATGATGCACACTATTTAAATCACAATTTTTTTAGCAAGCTAACGGATTACAATATCTTTCCTGCACCAAGAAGCATTTGTTTTTAATTTCTTCCTGAAGTTTTCCCCTCATCTTCCTCGAGGGAGTTGACTACTTGCTGGTTCTATAAGGATCAGGAAGATACAAAGAGTTTTTTGCGCTTCCCACTACAGTTGGAAAGCCTGCCACTGCCTGCACACAAATAATGGTGACTTTGATGGAGAACCTTTGAGTAACCATCACCTGTGAAACAGCGCCCTCGTAAGAAAATTCATGACTTCAGTAGAGCAGGTGTAGGGATGGGAAAGAAAGCCAGTCAGCCATAGAAATTTGCAGCACAGAAGGTGGCCATTTGGCCCATTATGTCTGTGCCAACTCTTTGAAAATGTTAAGCAATTAGGGTAGGTGAGTGGGGCTTTCTACAGTCCGAAAGATGTGCTGGTTAGGTGAATTGGCCAAGCTAAATTCTCCCTCAGTGTACCCGAACAGGTGCCGCAGTGTGGCGACTAGGGGATTTTCACAGTAACTTTATTGCAGTGTTGATGTAAACCTACTTGTGATAATAATAAATAAACTTAAAACTTAAACATGGCTCTTAAAGTTCCCCCTTCAAGTATTCATCCAATTCCATTTTCAAAGTTACTACTGATGCTGCATCTACCACCCTTTCTGGCAGCACCTTTCAGGTGATAACAAGTTACTGTGTGAAAAAAAAATCTCTTCTTGTGTCAATTTGTTAGGAAAATAAAGGGAGTTTTAAGGGATTTATATTTGTATTGGTAAACCTTGGAAATAAGGTGTAGTTTTAATTGTGTTTAATTTAATGTTTCTATGCCTGGCAAGGTAAAACTTTTTGTTAGATTTATGCTGGATGTGTTTGTATGTGTGGGAGTTGGTTAAGTTCCAACTGCGTTTCTATTGTGCTTAGAGAGGGCTCCAGTTTGAAGAATCAATAATAGCAGCAGGGGCTTAGCAACAGGGGCCCACTTCCCAGAGGGAAGGATTTTCCTTTGTTCTTAGTTTTAACTGAAAGCCAGGGCAGTTGGAGACAGGGCACTGAGTGAACAGCTCTCAACTATGTCGAGAGAAGCTGGACAGGACAAGGTAGTTGCAAAGATGCAAGCTTCCTAAGGAACAAGACACAGTGCAGACAACCAGGGAATTGGGACAGAAATAACATTTCAGACGACTGAAGATAAGTGAATAGAGACCAAGGTATTGTTCAGAAGAATTCAAGGAAAAATAAACAAAGTGTTCTGAGTTAGAGAGACAATTGTAGTAACTAGATATAAAGTGGGACAGAAGACTTTAGAGGTAGATGAGGCATTTTAATAAGAGTCTGGGATGCAAGAGTTAAAGAAATTGTGAACAGTTTGCACAGCGGTCAAAACAAAGAAATCAAAGAACAAAGAACAGTACAGCACAGGAAACAGGCCCTTTGGCCCTCCAAGCCTGTGCCGCTCCTTGGTCCAACTAGACCAATCGTTTGTATCCCTCCATTCCCAGGCTGCTCATGTGACTATCCAGGTAAGTCTTAAACGATGTCAGCATGCCTGCCTCCACCACCCTACTTGGCAGCGCATTCCAGGCCCCCACCACCCTCTGTGTAAAAAACGTCCCTCTGATGTCTGACCTAATCCTAAAATGGTTGGTGTACAATCCTGGGCTGGATTCACAGTGAAGCGGAAGCTTTGTTTAAAAGTGGCAGTTGAAAAACTTGGACTGGATTTTGGAATGCAAACTGCTTAGGGAAAGGGTTATTATGAGAAAATTTTAAAGTGTGTTTTTTGGGAGTAGAGTTTGGAAACTCTTGCGTGACAATCATCTGGGGGAATTCTGAGGAGATAACCACAGATACTAACTTGGGTTCAGAGAGGAGTGTGTATTTGACCACAGTCATCTTGTGTGTGTCAAAGGGACTGTGTGTGTTAATGAGACTATTATAGCTAATGATGTACTTTGTATTCAGTGTTAAACTTAAAACGTGTGTGTATTTGTTAAGCTAAAGGGGGAATATGTCAATCTACTTTTTTCATGTTTAATAAATGTTTTCTTCTTGTTGTTAAAAATAATTAGTGGTCCCGTGACTCTGTCCTTTAAAAAGAAAGTAAAAGTTACAATCGTTTGAACAGGGATTCAATTCTGCGATCCTCCTGTCCAGTTATAACACCAACTGGGATCGTAACATGTTGTGTAACATCTGTGCTGCCTAGTTAGCAACCTGCTGCTGTGCCCTGCCAGTTAGTCACAGGTAGCTGTCGAGCAATAAAGCACAGGCTACCACTCACCTGAAGTGCTCTGTTTGCAATTTGTCCCGCAGTTCCACCCCCTGGATTTTGCTAATTGGCAAAGGTTTCATTTCCCATGATTCAACAGCCTTTTTATCTTTCACCACCAGCAGCTCAGAGGATTTCCCAGTTGGTTTAAAAGGTGGGACCAGAGTGTAGCCTGTAGAAAGCAACAACAACAGACATTAATCCAGAGGTGCAGCATCTGAAGCTGCATTTCTACTCCTTCCTGCAGACAGGCACTTTGTCGCATTTTACCGAAATAGATACCAATGTGGAAAGGAAGAATGCAACATCTGTAAGGTGCTTGGGGTTGACACCAATTCGGTGGCAAATAAGCCAAGTTTGGACATGGTGTCTTATAGAGAAATAAACAAGGCTGTCTGCTTTTGTGACCTTTTCAATTACTTTGTTCTTGTCTCTTCATGAATTGTGACTAAAAGTTCAAGGTTTTTATACTGCACTAGTCATCCATATACAATCCCTTAAAATACAATTTCTCGGTTTCCTAACAGATCTGTTGATTCTTGTCTTGTATGTTTGTGAATCGATTGCCCTCTTATCTGTTTTTAAGTTTTAAGTTTATTTATCAGTGTCACAAGGCAAAGTATTTTGTCAACAAACAACGGTGAAGAATCGCCACAATCCGGCACCTGTTCGGGTACACAGAGGGAGAATTTAGCACGGCCAATGCACCTAACCAGCACATCTTTCAAATTGTGGGAGGAAACTGGAGCACCCAGAGGAAACCCACGCAGACACGGGGAGAACATGCAGACTCCACACAGACAGTGACCCAAGCCGGGAATTGAACCCGGGTCCCTGGCACTGTGAGGCAGCAGTGCTAACCACTGTGCCATCACTGGTGTATCACTGACCCCTCTTCACCATTGTTTGTTGACAAAATACTTTGCCTTGCTTAAAAAAAAGCTTTTATTGCTAAAAGAAATCATCCAAAACCTGCAAAAATTCTGGGAATGAACATTTTGCCCATTTTCTCATTTCCAGCTTGTACAAGTCTACAAGTTTACACTTGAAAAGAAAGCAAAATCTTCATCATATACGATTAAAGCAAATTCTAATTCTATATACAGGTACCGGACCCTGCATCCGGGGAGCCTGGACTGGACATGTATTGGATTTGTAGATATTCTGGATTTTGTGTCCTGAGCAGCAGGGGGAGGTGGTTGAATAGGGTAATAATTAATCAAACCCGGGTCTCCAGAGAATTACCCTGGGTCGCTGCATTACTAGCCTAACGACAATACCACTACACCACCACCTCCCCTAATTAATTTAAGGACATGATCAGTTGGGGACAGCTTCCTACAGTTTTCTTTAAATTATCACAGAACATAGAACATAAAACATAGAACAGTACAGCACAGAACAGGCCCTTCGGCCCACGATGTTGTGCCGAGCTTTATCTGAAATCAAGATCAAGCTATCCCACTCCCTATCATCCTGGTGCGCTCCATGTGCCTATCCAATAACCGCTTAAATGTTCCTAAAGTGTCTGACTCCACTATCACTGCAGGCAGTCCATTCCACACCCCAACCACTCTCTGCGTAAAGAACCTACCTCTGATATCCTTCCTATATCTCCCACCATGAACCCTATAGATAGAGGAAATATGATCTGCAGTGGAAGCAATTTGCGCTTGCAATCCCATGATCTTTTGTGCTGTTTAGGCCTGTTTTAGATGAAGCTCGTGAAACTCCAAGCCATATTCTGCATATACAAACCTACCCAGGGTGCCTTTGTTGGGGACTGCCATGTGAAGAATTCCCAGGAGGAAGTTGATAACCTCAGGAATAAACCGTTTTGAGAGCGAAACATAGTCCAGGAAGAGGCAGCACACAAACAGTCCAGCAGCCACATCCCGCAGTGAGGTGACAGAGCACTGTTTACATAAAATATCAACAAATACAATATGGTAAATGCAAAGGCAGGCTTGAAACTGTGAATAGACAATGTTATTTGTATAATATTACAAGAGCAATAATTGTTTAAGTGAGGTGAGAAAAGTGGGGGGAGAAAAGGAAAAGAGAATCAGGAGGTTTCTGGTGGAAGTCTGAGAAACAACAAGGTTAAGCACTTTTTGGGAGGGTAATAAAAATTAGCCCCACTTCCCTGTTCTTTCCCAATAGTCCTGCAAGTTTTTCCCCTTCAAATATCTATCCATTTCCCTTTGGAAAGTTGCTACTGAATCTGCTTCCACTGCTGTTCCAGGCAGCACATTTCAGTTCATCATAACCCACTGTGTAAAAAAAATACACTCACCTGCTCTCTGCTTCTTTAGCCAATTATCTTAAATCTGTGGCTGCAAACTCACGCTCCTGCTATTGGAAAACATTGGGCGGCACGGTGGCACACAGCCTCACAGCACCAGGGACCCGGGTTTGATTCTCGGCTTGGGTCATTGTCTGTGTGGTGTCTGCATGTTCTCCCCGTGTCTGCGTGGGTTTCCTCCCACAGCCCGAAAGGTTAGGTGCATTGGCCATGCTAAATTCTCCCTCAGTGTACCCGAACAGGCGCCGGAGTGTGGCGACAAGGGGGTTTTCACAGTAACTTCATTGCAGTGTTAATGTAAGCCAACTTGTAACATTAATAAATATTTTAAAACCTTAATACTAAACTTTAAAAACTTAAAAACATTGTTGGACGCGGAGGCAGGGCACAACTAGATAATTAACTTTCCTTATCCTTACCCATTATGGTCTCAGCTATTTAATAACATTGTTAATTTGGAGCATGCTTGAGAAGGAAATTATCCAATCAATTAGTTGTTAATGCGCTTAAATAAGGCCAGTTGGAGATTTTTAAAATAACAGGTTAACAAAGCCATAAATGGTGCAAACCATTTGTAATATTGCAAACAGGGAGTCAACTTGTACAGTAGAGGACTAGAATTCAGAAGTTAGCCATTTCTGGGAGCAGAGAGGTCACAGGCTTCTAATAATTGGTGGAAGGATCAGAGGAGTTGAGTAATTCTTTTTCACCCAGAGTGTTGGTGGTTGGGGATTCACTGAAAGAGTGGTAGAGCCAGGAACACTCATAGCATTTTGTCTCAAAGGCATTTAGTGTGGGAAATAAAAACTGGTGTAGCCAGTGACACCCACATCCTGTGAAAGAATAAAAAAACACTGGATATGTACTTGGGGTGCTATAACCTGCAGGGCTTCAAACCAAAACCTGGAAGGTGGGAATAGACTGGATAGCTCTTTTTTCAGCTGTTCTGCTCTCAACGGGCCAAATGACCACATGCCGTAACTTTTTCTATTTTTTTAAGCTGTTAAACTTGAACATAACTTTGATCACTTAAGGGTACCATGCAAGCAATCTCAACATTACAAAAAAGATACAAGTGCACAGGAGGATGTGCAAAAAGCTGTGATATGTATGATACCAGAACTGAAAGGTTATTCTCATCAGGAAAGAGTCAATAAGCTCGGGTGCCTTTCTCTGGAAAAGAGATGGTTAAAATCTGATACTCTCTGGATGGGTGGGATCTGTGTGTGTGGAATGTATTCAAGAGTCAGGATCATTCTCAGGGTTCCGACCCTGTACAATGGCCGTTCTTGCCATTGGGCCAGAGGGCTCACAGCTTTGGATGGCCAGCAGCCCTGCTAGAGGAGGTGGAAGCTGCTGAAGATGTGAGGAAAGCACAAGGAGCCTCTAAATGGAGCTGCCCTCAGAAACATACATATTATTTTTAAAGTAAGAGGCTCCAAATCTGTAGGCCCGTTGGAGTGCAGAGCAAACCCTCCAGCAGATTCAATAGGGCTGTGGATGGAGCTTTGCATACCCACAGCCCTGTCATGGGGATACAAAGTCTCCTGTTCCAATGATTACCCGGCCTGTAGCTAGGCCACCTCCAAAAAGCTGCCAAGTTCTGCACTCAGTGGGATTCTGCTCCAATGCCAGGAGCATCTCAGCAGAGTCCTCCCCGCTCTTCCTTATTTGCACCTTTATTGATCATTATTGACTACCCACTCCTACTGGACAGGTAGCCATTGCTCACGTTCACCCATCCCGGTTGGGAACACGTCGGGACCCCGGTAGGAAGCTCTTGTCTCTAGTCTTGCTCCCGCTGTCGCCTTCAAACCCACTTCCATGAGACTGGGAAGATTCCGGTCAATGTTTCAATTTGTGGCAGAATCCAAAACTAGGGTAGTCATGAATATATCCAATAAAAGATTCAGGAAAAACGACTTTACCCAGACAGTGAAAGGAGCAGTTGAGATAAACAGCTTCAATTCTTTAAGGGGAAAGGAGATAAATGCACAAAGGAGAAATTAATAGAAGGATATGTTGATAGAGTGAGATGAAGAGCGGTGGATAGACTTATACTGGCATAACGAAACAGATCAGCTTGTTTCTGTGTTGTAAATTTTATGCAATAAAATCTGGCGTAAAGGCAAGACCCACCTTGGTAACCATCTGACTCATGTGTACCAGCGCAGGAGTCACAACCGCATGTCGGAAATCAGAGGTGGGGAACAGAGCCGCTGTAATCTTTAAGTAAAGCAACTGAAACAAACACAAAGTCTGCATCAACAATGCATCAGGTCATGACAGGAACAGATTTCTGCTGCTGCATTCAGCCAAAAGGTCAGTGCACGCCATCAGCATCTGAGAGTTACTGGAGAAGAGAGATTATTACTCCGTCTTTTCACTGCCAGTTTCTCCCCACTTTGAAGACACTGACTCATGTTACAAATGCCAGGTTTTATAAGATCCTTATGTTTCTGGACCGTGTCTTCAGTTTATTGCAAAGCGGAGAATGTGACCTGTTCAGAATTCTGCTGACAGCAAGCCTTGGTTTTAAAGATTAAAGATTGTTTACTGGGAAAAAGATGCACAGTGTTCACACCTGGAAACAATGACCAAAGTGTCTGCTGAGAGGTGTTGTCAGTAAATCTAGCCAACCTCACCATCAGTCTCTATATATGAATTGTAAAAAGTTGCCGCCCCAGCACTAATCCCTGTGGCACATCACTTGTCATATCCTGCCAAACCTGAAAAAGATCCCTTTATGCCAACTCTGTTCCCTGTTAGCTAGCCAACCTTTCATCCATGCCAATATGTTGCCCATTACACCATGAGTTTTATCTTCCGCAGTAACATTTGCTATGGGCCGGACATTATCCCTATGACAGTTGTGAAGCTAACTAGCCTGTCGTTTCCTGCTTTCTGTCTCCTTCTCTTTTTGAATAAAAGGAGTTACATTTGTTATATTCCAATCTAATTAAACCTTCCCCGAATCTAAGAAATTTTGGAAAATTAAAACCAACGCATTTAACAGGGACTGCAAGATAAAAACCAGGAACCCAAATCAGGCGGATTCTCTGTTCTCGCAACAGGGATGCTGGTTTCAAGAGAAGCACTCCCATTGACGATGCTTGGGCTAAGTTCAGCTAACTCAGCAGACACTTTCCTTCATAACTCAGCTACACTGAACTATAACTGGGGGTAAGATCAAACCTTCATAATCTAAAGGAGCATTAGAATCGCACAGCCTTTGGAGCTTTGTGGATACAAACCTGCACCTTTCCACTCTATATAGTTCCGGGGTTGGATTCCATTAAGTTTGACTTTCTACATTGTCACGAATCTCTACACAATGGTAAATCTAGCAATGAGTGAGCTCCCCCTGGTGGCTGAGCTGAGTAAGAAGTTTAACAACACCAGGTTAAAAGTCCAACAGGTTTATTTGGTAGCAAATACCATAAGCTTTCGGAGCGCTGCTCCTTCGTCAGATGGAGTGGAAATGTGCTCTCTGTTTGAGACACTGTGCTCTCTGTTTGAGAGCACATTTCCACTCCATCTGACGAAGGAGCAGCGCTCCGAAAGCTTATGGTATTTGCTACCAAATAAACCTGTTGGACTTTAACCTGGTGTTGTGAGACTTCTTACTGTGTTCACCCCAGTCCAACACCGGCATCTCCACATCATGGCTGAGCTGAGCTCAGGGAAGTCTTGGGTAAAATTCTCAGCAATGAATGAGCTGATCTCCCCTCTGCACAGCAGTAGGGGCCTCTACTAATTTTAGCCAATGATCAATTAATGGGAAAAGAACTGAAACTGCCTGGGATTCTCCTTGTGACAGCCCTGTTCAATGGTCCATTACTGTAATCTTTTGTGTGTAGGGTGATTAAAGAGTTTTGGCTGGGCTGTGACAACCCCTTCTCCCCACTCAATGTCAAATAACACACCCTGTTAATGACTGAAGTGCAAGACTGGCCATTGGAATGAGGTTTCCAACATCCAGCAATAAAGTAGCAGGAGATCTGGGAGGAGAGAACAGGCAAGATATTTACCTTTATATATCATATTTCACAAATTCAGCCAGTGCTTCAAAGCCAATTAATTATTTTTAAAGCTTAGTCACTATGGTAGGTTTAAGATGCGAAGGGCAAGGTTTAAAGAAGATGTACGAGGCAGGTTATTTTTTTACCCAGAGGATGGTGGGTACCTGGAACTTGCGGCCAGGGGAGGTAGTGGAAGCAGGTACGATGGTGACTTTTAAGGGGCAGCTGAACAAAAACATGAATAGGATGGAAATGGAGGGGTATGGTCCCCAGAAGAGTAGAGGGTTTTAGTTCAAAAGGGCAGCATGGTCGGTGCAGGCTTGGAGGGCTGAAGGGCCTGTTCCTGTGCTGTAATTTTCTTTGTTTGTAATATAGCGCAGGATCACAGCATTTTGCGCACAGCAAGATTCCACATAGAACATTACAGCGCAGTACAGGCCCTTCGGCCCTCGATGTTGCGCCGACCAGTGAAACCAATCTAAAACCCATCTAACCTACACTATTCCAATATCATCCATATGTTTATCCAATGACCTTTTAAATGCCCTTAATGTTGGCGAGTCCACTACTGCTGCAGGCAGGGCATTCCACGAACTTTCTACTCTCTGAGTAAAGAACCTACCTCTGACATCTGTCCTATATCTATCACCCCTCAATTTAAAGCTATGTCCCCTCATGCTAGCTATCATCATCCGAGGAAAAAGGCTCTCACTGTCCACCCTATCTAATCCTCTGATCATCTTGTATGCCTCTATTAAGTCACCTCTTAACCTTCTTCTCTCTAACGAAAACAACCTCAAGTCCCTCAGCCTTTCCTCATAAGACCTTCCCACCATACCAGGCAACATCCTGGTAAATCTCCTCTGCACCCTTTCCAATGCATCCACATCCTTCCGATAATGCGGTGACCAGAACTGTACGCAATACTCCAAATGCGGCCGCACCAGAGTTTTGTACAGCTGCAACATGACCTCCTGGCTCTGAAACTCAATCCCTCTACCAATAAAAGCTAACACTCCGTACGCCTTCTTAACAACCCTATCAACCTGGGTGCCAACTTTCAGGGATCTATGCACATGGACACCGAGATCTCTCTGTTCATCCACACTACCAAGTATCTTACCATTAGCCCAGTACTCTGTATTCCTGTTACTCCTTCCAAAGTGAATCACCTCACACTTTTCCGCATTGAACTCCATTTGCCACCTCTCAGCCCAGCACTGCAGCTTATCTATGTCCCTCAGTAACCTGCAACAACCTTCCGCACTGTCCACAACTCCACTGACTTTAGTGTCATCCGCAAATTTACTAACCCATCCTTCTACGCCCTCATCCAGGTCATTTATAAAAATGACAAACAGCAGTGGCCCCAAACAGATCCTTGCGGTACACCACTAGTAACTGAACTCCAGGATGAACATTTCCCATCAACCACCACCCTCTGTCTTCTTACAGCTAGCCAATTCCTGATCCAAACCGCTAAATCACCCTCAATCCCATGCCTCCGTATCTTCTGCAAAAGCTTACTGTGGGGAACCTTATCAAACGCTTTACTGAAATCCATATACACCACATCAACTGCTTTACCCTCATCTACCTCTTTGGTCACCTTCTCAAAGAACTCAATAAGGTTTGTGAGGCACGACCTACCCTTCACAAAACCGTGTTGACTATCCCTAATCAAATTATTCCTTTCTAGATGATTATAAATCCTATCTCTCATAATCCTTTCCAAAACTTTGCCCACAACAGAAGTAAGGCTCACTGGTCTATAATTACCAGGGTTGTCTCTACTTCCCTTCTTGAACAAGGGGACAACATTTGCTATCCTCCAGTCTTCCGGCACTATTCCTGTAGACAATGACGACCTAAAGATCAAAGCCAAAGGCTCTGCAATCTCCTCCCTAGCCTCCCAGAGAATCCTGGGATAAATCCCATCCGGCCCAGGGGACTTATCTATTTTCACACTTTCCAGAATTGCTAACACCTCTTCCTTATTAACCTCAATCCCATCTAGTCTAATAGCCTGTATCTCAGTATTCTCCTCGACAACATTGTCTTTTTCCTGCGTGACTACTGATGAAAAATATTCATTTAGCGCCTCTCCTATCTCTTCAGGCTCCACGCACGACTTCCCACTCCTGTCCTTGACTGGCCCTAATCTTACCCTAGTCATTCTACAACGTGATAACGATCAGATAATCTGTTTCAGTGATACTTTGGTGAAGGATAAATATTGACCAGGACACCTGGGATGCCTCCACTCAGAACAAAGAACCGTACAGCACAGGAACAGGCCCTTCAGCCCACCAAGTCTGTTCCAACACAGATGCCTCTCTAATCTAATATTTTCTTGCCTCCACGTGGTCCATATCTCTCTATTCACTGCCTCTTCATGTATCTACCCAGATGCCTCTTGAACCTGCTCCCACCACCTCCTCCGGCAGCGCGTTCCAGACACTCACCACCCTCTGTGTGAAAAACTTGCCCCTTACATCTCTTAAACTTTCCCCCTCTCATTTTCAACCTATGCCCTCGAGTAATTGACCCTTCAACCCTGGGAAAAATACTCTGACTTTCCACTCTATCCAAGCCTGTCATAATCTTGTAAACCTCTATCAGGTTCCCCCCTCATCCTCCGACACTCCAATGAAAACAATCCAAATTTGTTCAACCTTTCTTCGTGGTCCATATCCTCCAAACCAGGCAACATCCTGGTAAATCCCTTCTGCACCCTTTCCAATTCATCAACATCCTTCCGGTAGTGTGGTGACCAGAATTGTACACAATACTCCAAATGCGGTCTAACCAAACCTCTTCTTTTAACATCTCTTACACCAACCTGAGAAATTTGACAGGGCCTTAGATTAATTGAATCATCCAAAAGGTAAGACACTTCTGACAGTGCAGCACTCCCTCAGTATTGCAGTAGGAGTGTCAGCCTGGATGAGCTATGATGCATAAGAGAGAAATTAATATTTCATTTTGAATAGGCTCACGAGGATCACAGCGGTGATTTTACATACTTAAAATCAAGAATTTGGGTTTGTTTGTGCGCCACTCCAAAGAAGATTTCGTCCTTAGTTTATTCTACACTGTGAGAGTAATTTCATATACGCAGTCCTCAACTTTACAATGTTGGAGTTACAATGAACAGCACTTCAAACATTTATAATTTTACACCCTGTTTCGGTTTTCTGATGTCACTCCAGTGAACACTTGGTCTTTACCAACCTTTACGTTCCTTTATGTTTCAGCTTTCACAACATCAAGAAAGGCTCATTGCTTCTCGGATATAGAAGATCTCTCAAGCTTTCACATAATAAACAGCCCCAGCAGAAACTGGTGAGTCAGATATCTGTTTTACAAAAAGCTTGAGTTTACTTAACACTCATTCTAAACTAGTTTTCTCTTCATAACTACAAAGCATCAAATGAGGGTGATTCTATAACTCTGTTCATGGTGTCATGGCCACTAGTTGATGGAAAGGGAACATTGCTTTTCAAAATAGCAACCAATCCCCCATTTATAACATTGTTCCTATGGGAAAATCGGTTCCAACTTATGACGTGGTTTTCACAGTAATGTGGTTGCCTCTTAACTGCAGTCTGAAATGCCCTAACAAGCCACTCACTTCAAATACACTGAGGAACGGGCAAAAAATGCCGGCCTCACCAGCGACGTCCACATCCCCTCAAAGAATAAAGAAAGCAAAAGGCTGGTTTACCTTTTCTAATCCAGGAAACGTAGACCGACCTTTAGCCTGCAGCTGCTTCTCCAGGTCCTGCATATTTTGTCTAAGGGTTGATTGAGCACAGCTGCATGCAGCTTCAGGGAATAACTGGGCCAGATCATACAACTGGCTGCAAAAAGAAAAGAGAAAAACTGACAAGTACAGAACCCCAAAGAGTGCAATATTAACATTTCTCAATAGCTTGCTCCCTCTTTAAGCATCCTCACCAGTTTTCTACAGCCCTTTCAGCTGCTTTCTGGCATCTGGTTCCACATTACTTGGGACAATACTTTAGCGGTTCAATTGGTAGCATTCTTGCCCCTGAGTCTGAAGGTTATGGGTTCAAAGCCCACGCCAGGACACAAAACTCTATGCTGTCAGGACTGGGGGAGACCTGCACAGTCGGAGGTGCTGTCTTTCAGACGAGGTGTTAAACCAAAGCCCTATCCATATTCTCATATGGATGTAAAAGATCCAGGGCACTATTTTGAAGACCAGAAGAGTTAGGGAGGTGGTGGCATAGTGGTATCGTCACTGGACCGGTCTGGGGACCCCGGTTCAAATCCCACCATGGCAGATGGTGGAATTTGGATTGAATAAAAAAAGAAATCCAGAATTAAAAGTCTGATGATAACCATGAATCCATTGTTGTAAAAACTATCTGGTTCGCTCACTTCCCATAAAATAATTTTTTAAAAAGTCCCTGGTACCCTCGATCAATATTACTAAAACAGATTACCTATTCATTGCTATGTGTGGGGTGTTGTATTTCCTACAACACCTCAAAAATGCTTTATTGAAAATTTTAATTTTTAGGATCCGCGTGGACATGAAGTGGAAGTCAAATAGCCAAGTGATAATCACTTGAGCACAAAGCTGACACTCCAGTGTTGAAGGAGTGCCACACTTTATTGGCAAGTATTTTTGAAGTGTTGTAGGAAATATAACACCCCACTTATTGGCAGTAAAGCACTTTGGTACGCAGTGAGGTCAGGAAAGGTGCTATATAAATGCAAGTCTTTCTTTCTTTCCTTCCTTGACATTATTCGCATTTTGTGACTATCCGGCCTCAACTGCAGTCTTCATTTTCAGCTGCATGATTGCAATCAGGAGCAGGAATCCAAAGGGGACACAGACCATTCCTCACCCTCACATCAACATGAACAACTCTAAATTGGAAGTTACAATTCACTGCCTGTCAAAATTGGGTTTCGCTTTTAAAGCTTTTCTCCGTTCATCAACAGCAAAAGAACATTGCCTGGTGGGAAGCTAGCACAGTAAGAAGTCTCACAACACCAGGTTAAGGTCCAGCAGGTTTATTTGGTAGCAAGCAGACTAGTATATTTTAGTTTCTGTTTCTGTTGAAGCTAGCAACCAGAGGGGGAAAAATAAAGAAAGAATTGCATTTACAACATGCTTTTCATGACCACCAGGGTGTCTCAAAGCAGTTTACAGCCAATGATGTATTTCTGAAGGGTAGGCATTTAGGAAATCCAGTAGCCAATTTACCACAGCACTGTCCCACAGACAGCATTGTGATAATAACTGGATAATCTATTTGTGTGGTGTTGATTGAAGGATAAATATTGGTCACACTCCAGGGATAAATACCCTGCTCCTCTTCGATATAGTGTTGTGGGATCTTTTATGTCCACCTCAGAGGCAGATGGGGTCTCATTTTAATGTCTCAAAAAAAGACAGCACTGTATCTCAACCGAAAGACAGCACCTCCGACAGTGTGGCACTCCTTCAACACTGGAGTGTCAGCTTTGTGCTCAAGTGATTATCACTTGGCTATTTGACTTCCAGTTCATGTCCACGCGGATCCTAAAAATTACAAATCCAATAATATCAAAAAGGAACAGACTGAATTATTTTGACATTTCAAATATCTGACATGTTATTTAAAACTAAGCATGCATCTAAGGACACTAAAAAGACAACTACAATGTTCTTAAAACTGTCTCATACTTACGGTACTATCATATCAATTGTTTTCAGTTCTGCTGGCTGCCTGGTTGCCAGCTCCCCAACATATTCCCAGAGGAAACCGAATAGTTTCTGCCAAAAGACAGGACATATGCAGTTGAGGGATCGAGAGAGATAGTAGAGCGGGAAGGTCTGGGTATTACCAGCAGACATTTATGAAAGCTAACATTGTGTCTACATATATCATTAAGGGACAGCATAAAGATGTGAAGGAAAAAAGACTCTATGATAGACAGTTGGCGTACTATTTACAGCGCTGAAACGAGCTGTTTCGGCCAGCACATCCACACCAGTGTTTGTGCTGCATGTGAGCATCTGAATGATGCATTCTTCAGTAGTTCTGGTGAGGCATGTGACTCATTTTATTGATGTCCTGTTGCTGTTTTGGAGTTTCTCGGGGTCAGCAGCCATGTCTGTGAAGACTAGTCTTCACAGACATGGCTGCTGACCCCGAGAAACTCCAAAACAGCAACAGGACATCAATAAAATGAGTCACATGCCTCACCAGAACTACTGAAGAATGCATCATTCAGATGCTCACATGCAGCACAAACACTGGTGTGGATGTGCTGGCCGAAACAGCTCGTTTCAGCGCTGTAAATAGTACGCCAACTGTAAAACTATGCAAGAATACAGTGGCATCATGAAGGATGATAATGTGATGATTTTATCTAATGGAACCATAGACATTTACATCATGAAGATACTATTTGACCCATTATATCTGCTGCCAATTCTTTGAACAATGAACACAAGACTAAATACCACCGTTCCACTCTTTCCTCATTGCCCAATTGATCTTTTTGTTTCAAATGCTTATCCAGTTTTCTTCTAAAATATACTTGTCTGTGTTTCAACCATTCCTAATAAAGAATTTCCATGGTCCAACTGCTCTTCCTCAGAGATTCCTCCCAACTCCTCTTATTCTGCAGTGAGTAACTCACCTCCTAACTCTCCAAAGCCTAACATAAGAACATATAGGAGCAGGAGTAGGCCATCTAGCCCCTCGAGCCTGCCCCACCATTCAATAAGATCATGGCTGATCTGAAGTGGATCAGTTCCACTTACCCGCCTGATCCCTATAACCCCTAATTCCCTTACCGATCAGGAATCCATCTATCCGTGATTTAAGCATATTCAACGAGGTAGCCTCCACCACTTCAGTGGGCAGAGAATTCCAGAGATTCACCACCCTCTGAGAGAAGAAGTTCCTCCTCAACTCTGTCTTAAACTGACCCCCCTTTATTTTGAGGCTGTGCCCTCTAGTTCTAGCTTCCTTTCTAAGTGGAAAGAATCTCCCCACCTCTACCCTATCCAGCCCCTTCATTATCTTATAGGTCTCTATAAGATCCCCCCTCAGCCTTCTAAATTCCAATGAGTACAAACCCAATCTGCTCAGTCTCTCCTCATAATCAACACCCCTCATCTCTGGTATCAACCTGGTGAACCTTCTCTGCACTCCCTCCAAGGCCAATATATCCTTCCACAAATAAGGGGACCAATACTGCACACAGTATTCCAGCTGCGGCCTCACCAATGCCCTGTACAGATGCAGCAAGACATCTCTGCTTATATATTCTATCCCCCTTGCGATATAGGCCAACATCCCATTTGCCTTCTTGATCACCTGTTGCACCTGCAGACTGGGTTTTTGCATCTCATGCACAAGGACCCCCAGGTCCCTTTGCACAGTAGCATGTTGCAATTTTTTTCCATTTAGATAATAATCCAATTTGCTATTATTTCCTCCAAAGTGAATAACCTCGCATTTGTCAACGTTATACTCCATCTGCCAGATCCTCGCCCACTCACTCAGCCTGTCCAAATCTCTCTGCAGACCTTCTACGCCCTCCACACGATTCATTTTTTCACTTATCTTTGTGTCGTCTGCAAACTTTGTTACCCTACACTCAGTTCCCTCCTCCAGATCGTCTATATAAATGGTAAATAGTTGAGGCCCCAGTACCGATCCCTGCGGCATGCCACTAGTTACCATCTGCCAACCAGAAAAGCACCCATTTATTCCGACTCTCTGCTTCCTGTCGGATAGCCAATCCCCAATCCACGCTAACACCTTACCCCCAACTCCGTGTGACCCAATCTTCTTCAGCAACCTTTTGTGAGGCACCTTATCAAACGCCTTTTGGAAATCCAAAAACACCGCATCCACCGGTTCCCCTCCGTCAACCGCACTAGTCACATCATCAGTTATGCAAACCAGCCTCCCATCCAATGCTCTGTCTACACTTGCCGCTGCCTCGGCAAAGCAGCCAGCATAATTAAGGACCCAATGCCACCCCGGACATTCTCTCTTCCACCTTCTTCCGTCGGGAAAAAGATACAAAAGTCGGAGGTCACATACCAACTGACTCAAGAACAGCTTCTTCCCTGCTGCTGTCAGACTTTTGAATGGACCTACTTCGCATTAAGTTGATCCTTCTCTACACCCTAGTTATTACCGTAACACTACATTCTGCACTCACTCGTTTCCTTCTCTATGTACGGTATGCTTTGTCTGTATAGCGCGCAAGAAACAATACTTTTCACTGTACATGCTAATACATGTGACAATAATAAATCAAATCAAATGACAAAGCACAAATCAGGCACAGTTTCCACTTGCCTGGTTGAGTGCAACTCCACCAACAGAGGCTCAACAGTTCCTGATCAAAGCAATCCACTAGATTGGCGTCCCATCTATATCTATGACCATCCACTATTTTAAACATTCACTCTCTTCACCAATGACAGTGCCAGCAGTGTATACCATCCCCAAAGTGGTACTGCAACAATTCACCAAGGCTTCTTTAACAGCACCGCCCAAACCCACCCACATGAATAGGGACAGCAGGAGCATGGGAAAACCAACACCTTCAAGTTCCCTTCAAGTCACACACGATCCTGATTTGGAACTGTATCACTGTTCTTTCATCATTGCGTACGGTTCTCTAAATGTGATCCAATCAATGATTTCTACAAATGATTACTTCTTTAATCTAGTACTCTTTGGTGCTAAAGTATTTATAAAATCCATAATGTCATAGAATCCCTACAATGCAGAAGGCAGCCATTCGGCCCATCAAGCCTGCACCAACAACAATCCAACTCATGTAAATACCCCACGTATTTACCGTGCTGGTCTCCCTGACATTAAAGGGGTCATTTAGCATCGCCAATCCACCTAACCCACACATCTTTAGACTGTGGGAGCAAACTAGAGCGGCTTCTTTTATGGTCTTATCCACATACATGTTCTCTAAGGGAATTGTGTGTTTGAACCCAGAGGTCACTGCTTATTCACACCCTTCAGTGTGCCCCTATGAAATATGCACTCATCATACATCAACTTTTCCACATTAGAATTGCTTCTGCCGCTTGGCTGTACATTAACCAGCCTACATCTTCCTGAAGTCCTGGATGATCCTCCTTGCTACTGGCCAATTTTTGCATCATCAACATATTTCAAAATTGCATGTCATAAACATAATGAACAATACTGGAGCAAGCACAGACCCATGGGGCGCACTAGTTGTAGGTAACTAGTTAATCCTTGCTGTTAACTTCTTATGGCAGAACTATAAACCCTCTTGTACATGCAATTGAGGGAACCCCCTGCTTGGAAAAAGCAGCTATAAAAGACACGACACAAGACACTGCACTCCAAAAAATAATTCACTGTATGAAGCACTCAAAACTTTGCTGACAGAGGTGACAAGTCGCTGTGCAAGTAGAGAATGATTTGAATCGCATAGGAAGAGCTGCAAGAGCAGTTTTACAGCATGTCATGCATATTTCACACCCCTCCTTTGGAGCTGGTTAAAGGTTCAGCACAGTTATGAGTTCATCTGTTTTATGTGTAGCACAGCACAGATTAGAAATCACAATATTAGTGTACAAGTATTTAAATATGACTTACTTCGCTGTTTTAATGGAGCTTTAAAGTACTTACTTCAACAACCTCTGTTGAAATAGTAATCTTATATGAAGGTTCATTGTACAATGTTTTTGTTTGGGTGTGGTTTCATGAACAGGATATTATGCCACAAAGGATGGGCAATAAACGTCAACAAGAACAAATATAGATTTTCTAAAAGAAAGTTGAGTGACAGGGAGCCAGTTTTACATACATACAGCACTTGCACTCTGTCAAACCAGAACAACTACTATATATTGGATTTGGAGTGATGGTTTGGAGAACTCACCTCTAACTTGGTTTTGTTTCCTGCTGCAAGGCTTGGGTGGTTACACTTCTGAATGCGTTCCACTATTAGGCACTGTTTCTCTATGACCTGTCCCGTTAGGAGGGCCTTCAGCTCCCCATATGATTCAGGGACTGTGAAAATAAAACTATTCAAATGAGACTGGGAAGGAAACGTGCAGATCTTACCGCAAATCTTAAGTTCCTTTACTGGTCACAAGTAGGCTTACATTAATACTGCAATGAAATTACTGTGAAAATCCCCTAGTCCCCACACTCCGGCGCCTGTTCGGGTACACTGAGGGAGAATTTAGCATGGCCAATGCACCTAACCAGCACGTCTTTCGGATCGTGGGATGAAATAGGAGAACCCGGAGGAAACCCACACAGACATGGGGAGAATGTGCAAACTCCGCACAGACAGTGAACCGAGCTAGGAATCGAACCGGGTCCCTGGCGCTGTGAGGCAGCAGTGCTAACCACTGTGCCACCGTGCCGCCCCGGTTAATGGAGGGGGTGCAACTGTGGTTCACTAGATTGTTTCCTGGGATGAGGGCGCTGTCCAATGAAGGAAAATTGGCTTTTACTCTCTGTCTTTTAAAAGGATAAGAGGTTGGAACATTCAAGATTCTCAGAGGGCTCAACAGGGTAGATGCTGAGAGACTGTTTCCTCTGGCTGCAGAGCTTAGAACTAAAGTTCAAAGTCCCAGGCTCATGGGTCAGCTGTTTAGGACTGAATTTTGTCACTCAGAGGGCTGCAGGACTTTGGAATTCTCTATCCCATTGGACTGTGGGTGCTCAGTAGCTCAGTATATCCAAAATTGAGGCTGATGGATCTTTGGGCGGTTAGGTCAGGAATATGTAGAACATCTGACGTAGAACATCAGCCATGATCTTACTTAATAGCACAGTAGGCTTGCTGATGCTGGACATCTGAAATAGAAACAGAGAGCATTGGGAAAACTCAGCAGGTTTGGCAGCATCTGTGTGGATAGAAACAGAGTTAACGCTTCGAGTTGAACGTGACTCTTCCTTAGAATTGAAGGAAGGTAGAAATGTGATGGATTTTATGCTGTTGAAAGAGGGATGGGAGATGAAGAACGAATGGGAAGGCTGGGACGTGGATGAGGATGGGAGAGATTAAATGACAAAGATGTCATGGAATAAAAGGCTAAGGGAGGGGTTAATGGGCTGCCTGTTCAACGCCTGCTCCTATTTTCTTATATTCTTAATATACAACTGTACCATGCCAATCCCTGGAGTATAGCTGTGCCAACCAACCCCATCATTACAGGTGTGGCAACTCAACTCTGGCACTGCAGCTGAGCTGTATCAATTATGCAGCTGTTCCATCTTAACTCCATTAGGTCGGCTATTCCACCACCACAATTCAATACTACTTTTATAAGGTTCCTCAAACAGTTGTTCCTAAGAGCACAGAGCCAAGTGCTGGATCACTGTGTCAGTGGGGTTTCGGACACTAACTTGTGCACTGGAGCCACCACACTTCTCAAAAAAAAAATGCTTCTCAATAACAGAAGCCCGTGACTTACCAGGAAAAGTGAAAGGCAGCTCAGTCTTAGCTGCTTCCATCATAGCTTGTCTTGCTTCTTCATTTGGTGCACTCTCTTTATTCACAGTGGCTTTGGCTGATTTCTTATCACCTGCACCCTCATCTTTCTCACTTTCAGCATCGGAGTCCAGGTCCGAATGGCTTTCATCTTCGAGATCTGATCGGCTGTCTTCATCATTCTCTCCACTTTGACTCTCCTCCTCACTTTCCTCCTCATTACCATCTTCACCTTCCCCTGTTTCTTCTTCATTTTCACTCCCTGGCTCCTCCTCTTCCTGCTCCTCCAGCTTTCCTTCCTTTTAATAAAACAAAATTTTGCAGCTCAGACATTTACTTTCGGGGACAAGTCCCTTTGCACATTGGAAAACAAACATACACAATGGAAACCATCTCGTCAACAAAGGAATTTTCATTCAATTGCATGATTAAGGGGGAATAAGCTGGTTTGCCCAGTAGGTTAGATGACTGGCATGTGGTTTGGAATAATGTCAATAGCATGGGTTTGATTCCCATTCCAGCCGAGGTAGTCTTGGAACCTCCCTCCTTATCTTGCACCTGAATGTAGAAGGCATTGGAAAGCTGCCAAAAAAGGCTCGAAATGTAGATTATAGCATACAATATCATAGCTTTTATTAATAGGGGCATAGAATATAAGAACAAGGATATTATGTTGAAATTATATAAGACACTAGTTAGATCTCAGCTGGAGTATTGTGTCCAGTTCTAGGTGCCGTATTTTAGGAAGGATGTAAAGACACTGCAGAATGCAGAAGAGGTTTACAAGAATGGTTCCATGGACAAGGAACTTCAATTAAAAGACTGGAGAAGTTGGGCCTCTTTTCGTGGAGAAAAGAAAGATGAGATAGAAGTATTAAAAATCATGAGGGGTTTGTACTGAGTAGGTAAGGAAAAACTGTTCCCACTCGTGAAAAGATAGAGAACGAGAAGGCACAAATTTAAATTAATGGGTAAAAGAAGCAAAAGCGATACGAGAAAGAACTTTTCCACACAGCGAGTGTTTTGCATCTGGAATGTGTGGTGGAGGCAGATTCAATCGAAGCCTTCAATAGGGAATTAGATAATTATTCAAAAAGACACAACCTGCAGGGTTACTGGAAGGCGGCAGGGGAATGGCAGTAGGTGAAATGCTCAGAGAGCCAGTGCAGATACGATGGGCTGAATGGCCTCCTTGTGTGCTGTAACAATAGCGATTCTGTGACTGTGATGTTTCACTACTCCGTTATCCAAATAGGTTGAAATTAATGGATGAAAATGGCTCACCACTGAGTACATCAACTCTCCCATTATGACAGCCAATTGCACTCTCTGTGTAGTCCCAGTGTTATCTCCTTTAATACCAGGCATGGTGGATTACTCTGAACATTCATCAATCATTCCTGGGGTAATGTTCTACAAGTGCCTTATGGAATCACAGAATTGTTTAGGTGCAGGAGGCCATTCAGCCCATCATGTCTGCACCAGCTCTCCAAGCTAGAATCGAGGTTTGGTGCCACTCTCTTGCCTTTCCCTTGTAACCGTGCACATTATGTTTCAATTCAAGTAATCACCTAATGCTCTCTTAAATGCTGCCACCATCACACGCCCAGGTATTCCAGGTCCGAACCACCCGCTGTGTGAAAAAGTGTTTTCTCACATCACATTTGCTTCTTTTACAAATCACTTTAAATTTGTGCCCTCTCGTTCTTGATTCTTTTATGAGCAGGAACAGTTTCTCCCCATCTACTCTGTCCAGCCCCCTCATGATTTTGAACTTCTCTATCAAACCTCCTCTTAGCCTTCTTCTCTGCAAAGGGAACAAAAGTAAAGTAAAGTTTATTTATTAGTCGGTTGACGAAGGAAGGGCCGTGGATGTTGTCTATATGGACTTTAGTAAAGCATTTGACAAAGTCCCTCATGGTAGGCTAGTGAAAAAGGTTGGATCCCATGGGATAAAGGGGGAGGTGGCTAGATGGGTGGAGAACTGGCTTGGTCATAGAAGACAGAGGGTGGTAGTGGAAGGGTCTTTTTCCGGCTGGAGGCCTGTGACTAGTGGTGTACCGCAGGGCTCTGTATTGGGACCTCTGCTGTTTGTGATTTATATAAATGATCTGGAAGAAGGAGTAACTGGGGTGATCAGTAAGTTTGCGGACGACACAAAACTGGCAGGACTTGCAGATAGTGAGGAACATTGTCAGAGGCTACAGAAGGATATAGATAGGCTGGAAATTTGGGCAAGGAAATGGCAGATGGAGTTCAATCCTGATAAATGCGAAGTGATGCATTTTGGTGGGAATAATGTAGGGAGGAGCTACACGATAAATGGTAGAACCATAAAGGGTGTAGAGACGCAGAGGGACCTGGGTGTGCAAGTCCACAGATCTTTGAAGGTGACGTCAGAGGTGGAGAAGGTGGTGAAGAAGGCATATGGCATGCTTGCCTTTATAGGACGGGGCATAGAGTATAAGAGTTGGGGTCTGATGTTGCAGATGTATAGAACGTTGGTTCGGCCGCATTTGGAATACTGCGTCCAGTTCTGGTCGCCACACTACCAGAAGGACGTGGAGGCTTTGGAGAGAGTACAGAGGAGGTTTACCAGGATGTTGCCTGGTATGGAGGGGCTTGGTTATGAGGAGAGATTGGGGAAACTGGGGTTGTTCTCCTTGGAAAGACGGAGGATGAGGGGAGACTTAATAGAGGTGTATAAAATTATGAAAGGCATAGATAGGGTGAACGGTGGGAAGCTTTTCCCCGGGTCGGTGGTGACATTCACGAGGGGTCATAGGTTCAAGGTGAAGGGGGGGAGGTTTAACACAGATATCAGAAGGACATATTTTACACAGAGGGTCGTGGGGGCCTGGAATGTGTTGCCGGGCAAGGTGGTGGAGGCGGACACACTGGGAACGTTTAAGACTTATCTAGACAGCTATATGAACGGAGTGGGAATGGAGGAATACAAAAGAGTGGTCTAGTTTGGACCAGGGAGCGGCGCGGGCTAATTGTTCCTTGTTTCTCGTTTCAAGGCTTCATTCTATGATCATCTTGCTGGTGCCAGTACAGAGCGAGACTGCGGATAGTTGGGAACCTGTCTCGGGGGCAGGGAATTCATATGGTGTTCGTGGAAGTGGAAATGACTAGGGTTGGGAAGCATTTTCCGATCAGGGCCATTGTGATCTCCTGGACTCGTTTCGATCGCCTCAGGGGGTCGGAGAGGAATTTCCCAGATTTTTTTCCCCATATTGGCCCTGGGGTTTTCACTCTGGGTTTTCGCCTCTCCCTGGAGATCACATGGTCTGGAATGGGGGGGTGGGGGTGAGTTAATAGGTTGTGATGAACAAAGCATCGTAGCTGTGAGGAACAGCTCGGTGGATAGGATATTGGTATGTAGATAGGCTGGAAAATTGGGCGGGGATCCTGGATTCAGGATTCAATCCTGGACCGGGGAGCGGCGCGGGCTTGGAGGGCCGAAGGGCCTGTTCCTGTGCTGTATTGTTCTTTGTTCTTTGTTAGTCACAAGTAGGCTTACATTAACACTGCAATGAAGTTACTGTGAAATTTCCCTAGTCACTACACTCTGGCGCCTGTTCAGGTACACTGACGGAGAATTTGGCATGGCCAAGGCACCTAACCAGCACATCTTTGGACTATGGGAGGAAACCGCAGCACCCGGGGGACACCCATGCAGACACGGGGAGAAAGTGCAGACTTCGCACAGTGATCCAAGCCTGGAATTGAACCAGTGCCTCTGGCGCTGTGAGGCAGCAGTGCTAACCACTCTGCCACCATACCACCCCAACCTCTCCAATCCAGCCATATAACTGAAGCTTCTCATCCCTGGAACCATTCTTGTATGTTGCCTAAAATGGCCATTATTCATGTGCAGATATTTACAAGCTACTAAACCATGCATGGCATCATAGTCAAGCTTGCTTCAGGTGATACAATGCCCTCACGTACAGAATTCAAATCAGTGGCTGGATCACACTGCTGATACAAGTTATGCTTAACATGCCAAAGTTAACATCACCTACTGATATAATGCAACAAGAGCTCTGAATCTCTCCCAATTGTGTAAGATTAAGGTTGCATTTGGTGGAACATATTATGGTTATATTAGGTGCAACTCAGTGAAACTGAGTGTGTGAGTAAGAAATTGAACTTGAGTGACAACAATTATCATTTTCAGTTGTCTGTCAAAAAAACCAAATATGCCTTTGGTCCTCTCAGCCCTCACACTCTCTGCAAATCTCTACATCTCTGCCTCCCTTTCCTTTACTAAAACCTGCCTCCTTGATACAACTCTTTGGTCATCTCTGCCAATATCTCCTTAATAACTTGGCCTCTTCTTTTTGATTACGCTCTGTGGAGCGTCTTTTCCACATTAATGCTGCCTTTGAGATTATACTGCAAAACATTGGCAACAAAGAGCAAAGAGTTTACTACTTTAACAAAGGGATTAACCCAAAACAAGTAATGCCTTTTTAAAGAGCAAACAAAATTATTTCAAAGGCATATGCTAAAGTATTTATCACTAATATCACACAGCAACTTCAAGCCAATAAACTCCCTTTTTGTAGGTTGATGGTAAACACTCTCTAACAATGTTCTCTATAAAATTCGGTCGCTGTGAGCTTCCAGTTTTTTCGCTGATACCTTTGAATTCCTTTGCATGGCTGCACATGTGTAATATTTTACTCAGAACAGTACCTTCTGCAGTTGCGTTGCTTAGTAGGAACACTGCTCTCTATCTAACCAAGGGCAGTGCATAGATATTACCAGTTCTCGAGCCTCACCTTGTAAACAAGGCAAGGCTTGTCAATCTTGTCTAGGATGAAACCATCATACAAATCTTCCGCAGACATGTGTTTTGATTTGTCTTTGTCTTTCTCTTCAAACTCTCCACGCATCCGACGCACTCGCTCTGTCTAAAATTCGGAATCAAAACACGTAATTAATACCCAGTGTTCGTTCGTGAAACTTTAAAGTTAAACAAAAGTACAATTCACACTGTGTTATAGTTTTATTAATCGTGCTGCAATGTCCTAAAAGGTATTGGCTACATTGGCCATGATATATTAGAACCCGAAGCTGTATTAGATCAGCTGCTCTCACAGCTGAATCAGTGGAGCAAATGATGTTATTCCGCAGCGATGCTCAATGGGGAAAAAGAGAAAAAACACCAGGAGTTTCTGTTCCTGCCTGCTGTCTGGTCACCCAACCAGACGTGTGCCATGTCAAGGTTAGGCTTGGTTGTTATGACTTCAATAGTTGAATAGTCTGTCAACATTTAAAGCTTATTTATTAGTGTCACAAGTAGGCTTACATTAACACTGCAATGAAGTTACTGTGAAAATCCCCTAGTCACCACACTCTGGCGCCTGTTTGGGTTACACTGAGGGAGAATTTAGCATGGCCAATGCACCTAACCAGCACGTCTTTCGGACTGTGGGGGGGAAACCAAAGCACCCGGAGGAAACCCACGCAGACACGGGGAGAACGTGCAGACTCTGCACAGACAGTGAACCAAGCCGGGAATCGAACCCGAGTCCCTGGAGCTGTGAGGCAGCAGTGCTAACCACTGTGCCAACGTGCCGCAATATGTGCATTTAAAGAATGATGCCTTATATCAACTGCCTTTGATGTTTGAGGAAATGGGGAAAAAGTTACCAAGAGAAAGGAAAACGGGTTCACGGATGATGATGACGATCATGGGGCAGAAGGTTGATCAGTTCTTTTGGTGAGATTCTAACAATGCAATGCCCATGAGACTATTCCAAGGACATACTTATATGTCAGACTAAACATATATGCCACGAGTCAGCAACAGGGGTCGGGGGGTGTTAATTCTCCTTCATTATGGTTCATGGTGAAATATCCAATGCTGTGCAGGATTCAGCCAGAGTCACCAACTCCCACAAACAATATTAAGGGACACTCTGGCACGGGAGCCCATTACAGCGGGCGGGGGTTCAGCCAGAACTGTGACACGGGGCAGTGGGTTCAATTACAGGACAATCTGTAAAATAAGGGTTGGCTGGTCATCCTGCATTCACCTGATGTTGGCCCCATCCAGTCTGTTCCGGACTTTCCAGCACCCTCCCCAGGGCTGAGCTGTAATTTTCTATGGTTCTATGGCTCTTCACTGCTCTCTATCTGATGCACTCATCTGTCCCATCTCACTCACTCAGGTACCCGAGCTCCCGGCATTCCTCTGGAGCCCGTTTCTCTCCTTCTCATTTTGAGAGACATCACTACTGTGCTCACACTTCCTGTATTAAAATCAACAAATCAACCTCCCTGCTCCTGGTGATTTATGCTGAATTACAAGACGGAGACCGTGGGGCAGTGGAGAAGAGGGATTTTATGCAGTCCCAAACTGATTATAGTGGGCATATTGAAGTTAATGTGACTTGCCCACTTTAAACACTGAAACAACAGGTTGCAGCAATGAAACAGCATGTTTTAGTTGAGTGTGACTCACGGCATATCCGCAGCAATATCCTCATCTGGCCATCAGGATATTTTTCTGCACGCAGTGTTAACATTTCACGTGCAGAGTTCAAAAACCAAGCTCAGCGCGAAACGCCTGAAGTCTGCATTTTCCAGCTATCTCGCCTAATTGCTAACAGTTGCGTGTGAATCTATGCCATTCAATAAGAATCTTATCACTAAAGTAAGCACATTTTAATGAGGTCTGAAGAGCGGACTGAAGACGTCATTTTGCCTGAAATCAGCATCAAAGTCACATAAACAGCAATGCAGTAACAAGCAGATAATTTGTTTTTGCAATGTTGGTTGAGGGTTAAATATCGGCTGGAGAGCAGTGAGAACAGCCCTGCCAAAGAACTCAGTAGATCCATACCTCAAGTTTCTGCAGACGCTCTTGCTCCTCCCTCGCCAGCTCTTCTTTGGTCTTCATTCGGTTAGAGGGCTGTGCCTTCATGTCAAAGAACAGCTCGCGTACAATAATATCATAATCCCCAGCCTGAAGCAGGAAAGATCAAAGATGGGAGGAAAAAAAATTGCACTTGTGAAACATAAGAATCTATTGAATTAATAGAATTGAGTGCAGAGAACAGAAACTAGTCATTTGGCCCAGCTGGTTTATGCTGATGTTCATGTTCCATACAAGCCTCCTCCCATACCTCTTCATCTAACAATCCAGCACATCCTTCTATCTTGCATTTTACATAAGAACATAAGAAATAGGAGCAGGAGTAGGCCATCTAGCCCCTCAAGCCTGCTCCGCCATTGAATAAGATCATGGCTGATCTGATAGTGGGTTCAGTTCCACTTACCCGCCCGCTCCCCATAACCCTTAATTCCCTTAATGGTTAAAAATCTATCTATCTGTGACTTAAACACATTTAATGAGGTAGCCTCTACTGCTTCATTGGGCAGAGAATTCCAAAGATTCACTACCCTCTGGGAGAAGAAGTTCCTCCTCAACTCTGTTCTAAATTGACTCCCCCGTATTTTGAGGCTATGCCCCCTAGTTCTTGTTTCCTTTGTAAGTGGAAATAACCTCGTTGCTTCTACCCTGTCTAGCCCCTTCATTATCTTGTATGTCTCTATAAGATCTCTCCTCAACCTTCTAAACTCCAATGAGTACAGGCCCAGTCTACTCAATCTCTCCTCATAAGCTAACCCCCTCATCTCCGGAATCAACCTGGTGAACCTTCTCTGTACCCCCTCCAAAGCTAATATATCCTTTCTTAAATAAGGGGACCAAAATTGTACACAGTACTCTAGGTGCGGCCTCACCAGTACCCTGTACAGTTGCAGCATGACCTCCCTGCTTTTATACTCCATCCCTTTCGCGATAAAGGCCAACATTCCATTTGCCTTCTTGATTCCCTGCTGCACCTGCAAACTGAGTTTTTGCGATTCATGCACAAGGACCCCCAGGTCCCTCTGCACAGTAGCATGTTGTAATTTTTCACCGTTTAAATAATAGTCCATTTTACTATTATTCCTTCCAAAGTGGATAACCTCACACTTACCAACGTTATACTCCCACTTATCCTTGCCCACTCACTTAGCCTATCCAAATCTCTCTGCAGACTCTCTGTGTCCTCCACGCAATTTGCTTTCCCACTCATCTTTGTGTCATCCGCAAACTTTGTTACCCTACACTCGGTCTCCTCCTCCAGATCGTCTATGTATATGGTAAATAGTTGAGGCCCCAGCACCAATCCCTGCGGCATGCCACTAGTCACTGATTGCCAACCGGAAAAGCACCCATTTATTCCGACTCTCTGCTTTCTGTTAGATAGCCAATCCTCAATCCACGCTAACACTTTGTGTATTTATCTTATGCAGCAACCTTTTGTGAGGCACCTTATCGAATGCCTTCTGGAAATCTAAATACACCACATCCAGCGGTTCCCCTCTGTCAACCGCACTCGTTATATCCTCAAACAATTCTAGTAAATTAGTCAAACATGACTTTCCCTTCATGAATCCATGCTGCGTCTGCTTGATTGAACCATTCTTTTCCAGGTGTCCTGCTATTTCTTCCTTAATGATAGATTCCAGCATTTTCCCAACTACAGATGTTAAGCTAACCGGCCTGTAGTTACCCGCCTTTTGTCTACCTCCTTTGTTAAACAGTAGCGTTACATTAGCTGTTTTCCAATCAGCTGGCACCTCCCCAGAGTCCAGTGACTTTTGATAAATTACAACTAATGCATTTGCTATTTCTTCTGCCGTTTCTTTTAGTACCCTGGGATGCATTCCATCCGGACCAGGGGACTTGTCTACCTTTAGTCCCATTAGCCTACCCAGCACTACCTCTTTAGTAATAGTGATCGTTTTAAGGTCCTCACCCCCTACAGTCCCATGACCGTCAATTATTGGTAAGCTATTTGTGTCCTCCACTGTGAAGACCGACACAAAAAACTTGTTTAAAGGCCTCGGCCATTTCCTCGTTTCCTATTATTAAATCCCCCTTCTCATCTTCTAAGGGACCAACATTTACTTTAGCCACTCTTTTCCGTTTTATATATTTGTAAAAACGTTTACTATCAGTTTTTATATTTTGTGCTAGTTTACTTTCATAATCTATCTTTCCTTTCTTTATTGCTTTCTTAGTAGTTCTTTGTTGTTTTTTAAAGCCTTCCCAATCTTCTAGTTCCACTTTTCCATGTCTTCACTGCTGCAAATGCTTTATAAGCAACAAACCCTGATGTAGCTTTTAATTGTAGTTGATAGGAAACATGCAGTAAAATGGGTGACATATTCCTTTAACCAATATGCTAAGCCCACCTCCTCATTCCAATGACTCAGCTGTTAAGACAATGAGCATCTGAGCCATTAAACTTGGGAAGATCCCATGTACAATCCTCAGTATACCCTGGGTCTCACCCAGCGATATGGCACAGATATCGCATATTATAACCCATTGAAAAGAATGCAGCTGCGTTATTGTATTGTATTGTATGGTAAGCTGCCTTTCTCTACTTCCATAGAATCATACAGATTAGAAGGCCATTCAGTCATTCACGTCTTTGCCAGCTCTTTGAAAAAGCTATCCAACTTTCCCTACTTTTTCCACATAGCCATGTAGATTTCTCCTCCTCTGCTACAAATTATGTTTAACTAAATATAGATGATAAAGAATTTTATTGATCTGTCAAACAAAGTTTTCGGTGCTTCTGACACTCCAGATATTGCTATTTTAAACACTAAGAAGTTGCAACTAAATAATTTTTTTTTAAAGGCACAAAGAGAGAATGAAAGAATCATGAAATGGTGGAGTCAATTTTGTCGTAGGACCTGGAGTTGTAAATTTGAAAGCACTTGATAATTTCTTATAACTTCCATCTTCCACTTATTTGTAGCAAATAGACACTGTCTGTTTCATACTGAAAATTTTAGACTGATGTGTACCCGCTCAGGTGGGTAACAACACAAGAAAACTTGGGCTTGTACCCGCTGGAGTACAGGAGAATGAGGGGGGATTTGATTGAGGTGTATAAAATACTCAACGGTATTGATAAAGCAAATGTTAACCAAATGTTCCCCCTTCTAGAACAGTCTAGGACGAGAGGTCATAGTTGTCGAGTAAGGGGGGGGGCGGGGGTGTTCAAGACAGAGATAAGGAGAAGCTACTTCTCAGAGGGTTGTGAATCGATGGAACTCACTGCCCCAGAGTGCAGTGGATGCAGAATCAATCAATGGATTCAAGAAAGAGATAGATAAATATTTGATCAAAAGTGGGATAAAGGGGAAAAGGCAGGGAAGTGGAGTTAGGATGAGATGGAGATCAGCTCTGATCAGATAGAATGGCGGAGCGGGCTGGAAGGGCTGAATTGCCGACTCTTGCTCCTAATTCCTATGTAAAACTTTGCCATATAACTCAGAAGGCTACAGAGCTCTCAAATATTGACATATTAGATTCCTTTAGATGTCTTTCACTCACAGGGTCAGGTTGACACAGGCCACCTAAACCTTCTGGCATGTTATAAGCCTGGTATAAACATCCCCAATGCTATAAAGCAGCATGTCTACAGGTATATGGGGAGGCGATGGCCTAGTGGTATTATTGCTAGACTATGACTCCAGAAACTCAGCTAATGTTCTGGGGGACCCGGTTTGAATCCCGTGAAAGCGGATGGTGGAATTTGAATTCAATAAAAAATATCTGGAATTAAAAATCTAATAGTGACCATGAAACCATTGTCAATTGTTATAAAAACCCATCTGGTTCACAAACGTCCTTTAGGGAAGGAAATCTGCTGTCCTTACCTGGTCTGGCCCACATGTGACTCCAGAGCCACAGCAATGTGGTTGACTCTCAACTGCCCTCAGGCAACTAGGAATGGGCAATAAATGCTGGCCCAGCCGGTGATGCCCATGTCCCATGAATGAATAAAACAAAATAACATGCAGTGACATAGCACATCCATTAGCATAAATAGATATTTCTTGAAATCCTGCCATTATTCCAATAGTTAATGGAAACTGTTTCTTCATTATACTCTTCCAAAGAGCCAGCAAGGCACAATGGATTGAATGGGCTTCTTTCTGTGCTGTAAGTTTCAATGATAGTTTGTTAAATGCCATTGGTTTTTAGTTCAAGGTTAAAAAACATAGATGACATTAGTGAATATAATGCCTAAAAATTAATCTTGTGCAATAAGACTTAGCTAAATACTTAAAATCGGAAGCATACAAGAGAAACATTAAGATCGAGACAGTGTGTACATCTTATTTTACATTAAACTATTCCTAGAATAATTTACAATGTGCAATAGCACCATATAGTATCAGCAACCAGGCATTATGAGCAGTTGATGAAAAAACATCTGAAAAACATTGCAAGGGAGAGTGAAAGTTCAGGTGATTTCTTTTTTTAAACTACCTCATTCTTAAATAGGCACCTTATGCAATGGCTGAGGTCATATGAAGAAGCCAAATGTTCCTGAAATCACTTACCTTGGCTTTCTCCTCCTTGTGTTCCACTCTGGGGGCTTTGTGAGCCAGCAGGGAATGGACTTCTTTCCAATCTTTGTCCAGCTTCTCGGTCAGCTCTTGCGCCTTGTCTCGCTGAACCTGCCGCTCATGCTGTTCAGATTAGAACATTGCACTGTTACCAAAAATAGGTCATCAGGAACAGGACGAGGCCGTTCAGCCCCTCGAGCCTGTTCCAAAATTCATTG
The DNA here is from genome assembly GCF_964213995.1 of Mustelus asterias. Taxonomy (NCBI): domain Eukaryota; kingdom Metazoa; phylum Chordata; class Chondrichthyes; order Carcharhiniformes; family Triakidae; genus Mustelus; species Mustelus asterias. Next base: position 137,215,978 of record NC_135806.1, read on the forward strand.
AGATCACGGCTGATACGCAATCCAAACCAACCAATAAATTTTGTGCACAGAACATTGTATGTGAGGAAGACTTGTAACACCTAACGACACGTTCTAATTCTGCTTTTGAGATCCTGCCAGCCAGGATGAATCAAGGCATCTCCAGTTTCACAGACAGCTTTGTTGGTTCTTATAAATACCTACACAATATATGACTTAAAACCTTCTCCCACCCCAATTGTTACCTTGAAGCATTTATCGAGGGGTGTGGAAATTCGGAGGCCTGCAAACCTCCACATTCACAATACAATTTTTCCTTCTACCTCCACTGCCGCTTCCCACCATGCCGCCCCCCAACACCCACCAGTTACATTGCTGAAACCCACTCCTATCACCTCCTGCTCTGCAACATTCATAGCTCTACTCATGACCTCTGCACTACATCACTCACATCCTCATTAGCTTTCACTGACTTCCCACATGCCAGAGACTTGAAAGATTTTCATCCTCCGTAAACCTCAGCTCATTCATAGCTTGGCAGCTGCATCCTAGCTCACGTAAAGTCCTGTCCACCCATTGCCTTTGTGCTCACTGACCTACACTGGCTCCTAGTTCAATTTTTCTTTGAAGTTAAATTTTTCCTCCGAGTGTTAAATCAATCAAAGCCTTGCCATTTGCCCATCTCTGTAGCCTCCTCCAGTCCTCGAATTCTCAAAAATGTCAACACTCCTCCAACTCTGGCCTCTTGTTTGTCCCCAATATCCATCGCTCCTCCACTGGTGGCCATGTCTTCAGCTATCTGGACCCCAAACCCTTCCAGAACTACTTTGCCTCTCCTCCTTTGAGATAGTTTGTCAAATACCTCTTTGACCAAGCTTTTGATCATTTGTATTCATATCTCCATGATGAATGGAGGGACTTGATGGTTTGAGTTATAAGGAGAGGCTGGATAGACTGGGACTTTTTTCTCTGGAGCGTAGAAGGCTGAGGGGTGATCTTATAGAGGTCTATAAAATAATGAGGGGCATAGACAAGGTAGATAGTCGATATCTTTTCCCAAAGGTAGGGGAGTCTAAAACTAGAGGGCATAGGTTTAAGGTGAGAGGGGAGAGATACAAAAGTGTCCAGAGGGGCAATTTTTTCACACAGAGGGTGGTGAGTGTCTGGAACAAGCTACCAGAGGTAGTAGTAGAGGCGGGTACAATTTTGTCTTTTAAAAAGCACTTAGACAGTTACATGGGTAAGATGGGTATAGAGGGATATGGGCCAAATGCGGGCAATTGGGATGAGTTTAGGAGTTTAAAAAAAAGGGCGGCATGGACAAATTGGGCCAAAGGACCTGTTTCCATTCTGTAAACCTCTATGACTCCAGGTGGTTTGGTGTCATTTTTGCCATGTTGCTCCTGTTGAGCATTTTGGGATGTTTTACTATGTTGAAAGTGTAATATAAATCTAAATCGTTGAAATCCCTTTCCGCTTTCCCTACTCTGGGGACTGTTCCAGCCTTCGGTACTAGCTCTCACTCCATTCTCAGCCACCTTAACCTCTCAACCCATTAACCTTCACAAACCACCTTAAGACCCACTTTGACCATGCTCTAGTGCCTCCTTTGGCTACTTTGCTCAATCTTCCTACTGAAATGCCATCTATTTTCACTCCACTGCCCTGTGAAGCACTAAAAGGCATCTGTGATCACTGGAGAAAAGGAAGTTCTAATATGTGGTCTGGCATCCACTTCATTTAATTAGACAAACCCCAAACTGCAGCCACAGGCATGTGGTTAGGAGGTAGATGCAGTGACACCTCTGCCAGAGGTGCCTCAGTTTCCCCTCCCCACACCAATGGCAAAAACCAATCATACCCATCGCCGCAAGGTATCTGAAGCAATTTATAAGGTATACCTTCTCCTTCTTGGATTTTGCAATAAGTTCTTCAATGAACTCTTTGCGGGATTTGGGTTTTGCTTCCTCCTCCTCCTGCTTAGATGAAGTCTTCTTCTGTAACAGCCCACCACCTCCAAAGTGTGCCGCAGCAGTGAATTCAGCTGCCAGCAAAGAGGGAACACATTACTTCAGGAACATAAAGAATAATACAGCCAGCCATGTATTCACAACTTATTTCAAATAAGCGAATGTTTTTTCTGTCAGACCAATATCAGCTGTCAGCCACAGCTCAGTGGTAACACTCTCACCTCCAGGTCAGAAGGTTGTGGGTTCAAGTTCCACCGCAGAGCCCAAAATCGACTCTAACATTCCATAGCGGTTCTGAGGGAGCACTGCACTTTCGGAAGATACTGTCATTCAGATAAATTGAATTCTGGCCTCTCAGGTGAACTTAAAAATCCAAAGCCACTGCATTCTGAACAAGAGAAGGGGAGTTCTCCCCGATGTCCTGGATAATATTTATCCCTCTCTGGCAAAAAGATTTATCTAGTCATAATCTGAAAATTGGCTTCTGTGTTTCCTACATAATGCAGCGATTCCACTTGGAGTCATAGAGGTTTGCACCATGGAAACAGGCCCTTTGGCCCAACCTGTCCATGCCGCCCAGTTTTTACCACTGAGCTAGTCCCAATTGCCTGCATTTGGCCCACATCCATCTTACCCAACTTACCCATGTAACTATCTAAATGCTTTTTAAAAGGCAAAGTTGTACCCGTCTCTACTACTGCTTCTTGCAGCTTGTTCCAGACATTCACCACCCTCTGTGTGAACAAATTGCCCTTCTAGACCCTTTTATATCTGTCCCCTCTCACCGTGAACCAATGCACTCCAGTTTTTGACTCCCCTGCCTTCAGGAAAAGATGTTGACTATCTACCTTGTCTACACCTCTCGTTATTTTATAGACCTCACCCCTAACGCTCCAGGGAAATAAATCCCAGCCTATCCAACCTCTCTTTATAACTCAAACTGTCAAGTCCCAGTAGCATCCTAGTAAATCTTTTCTGCACTACTTCTAGTTTAATAATATCCTTTCTATAATAGGGGGACCAGAACTATACACAGTATTCCAAGTGTGGCCTTACCAAAGTCTTGTACAACTTCAATAGGATGTCCCAACTCCTGTATTCAATGTTCTGACCAATGAAACCAAGCATACGGAATGCCTTCTTCACCACCCTGTCCACCTGTGACTCCACTTTCGAGGAGCTATGAACTTGTAATCCAAGATCTCTTTGTTCTATAACTCTCCCCAACGCTCTACCGTTAACTGAGTAGGTCCTGCCCCGATTGGATCTACTAAAATGCATCACCTCATATTTATCTAAATTAAACTCCATCTGCCATTCATTAGCCACTGGCCCAACTGATCAAGATCCCGTTGCAATTGGAGATAACTTTCTTCACTGTCCACTATGCCACCAATCTTGGTGTCATCTGCAAACTTACTAACCATGCCTCCTATATTCTCATCCAAATCATTAATATAAATGACAAATAACAGTGGACCCAGCACCGATCCCTGAGGCACACCGCTGGTCACAGGCCTCCAGTTTGAAAAACAACCCTCTACAACCACCCGCTGGCATCTCCACATTCTATCAAGAAGCCAATTTTGTATCCATTTAGATACCTCACCCTGGATCCCGTGAGATTTAACTTTATGCAACAACCTATCATGTGGTACCTTGTCAAAGGCCTTGCTAAAGTCCATGTTAATTGCACTGCCCTCATCTACCTTCTTGGTTACCCCTTCAAAAAACTCAATCAAGTTCTGAGACATGATTTTCCACTCAAAGCCATGTTGACTGTCCCTAATCAGTCATTGCCTCTCTAAATGTCTGAAGATCCCATCTCTCAGAATACCTTCGAACAACTTACCCACTACAGATGTGGGGTTCACCAGCCTGTGGTTCCCAGGCTTTTCCCTGCAGCCCTTCTTGAACAAAGGCAGAACATTTGCTACCCTCCAATCTTCAGGCACCTCACCTGTAGCTGTCGATGATTCAAATATCTCTGCTTGGGGACCCGCAATTTCCTCCCTAGCCTCCCACAACATCCTGGGATACACTTCATCAGGTCCCAGGGATTTATCTACCTTGATGCGCTTTAAGACTTCCAGCACCTCCTTCACTTTAATATGTACACTCCTCAAGTCATCACTATTTATTTCTCCAACATCCATGCCTTTCTCAACAGTAAATACTGAAGAGAAATATTCATTTAGGATCTCACCCATCTCTTGTGGATCCGCAGAGATGACCTTGTTGATCCTTAAGTGGCCCTACTCTCTCCCTAGTTACTCTTTTGCCCTTTATGTATTTGTAGAAGCTCTTTGGATTTTCCTTTGCCTTATCTGCCAAAGCAATCTCATGTCCCCTTTTTGCCCTCCTGATTTCTCTCAACTCTATTCCGACAACCTCTATACTCTTCAAGGGATCCACTTGATCCCAGCTGCCTATGTATGCTATATGTCTCCTTCACTTCATGGTGCTTAATTGAGTAATTAAGGTTCTAGGGTCATGAAAGATGCAAGTTATTTTTTCTTTAATTTATCAACAGATAAAGCTCGGCACAACATCGTGGGCCGAAGGGCCTGTTCTGTGCTGTTCTATGTTCTAACACAAATTCATTCCATCACAATCTATAATGGACTCCTGCTCCCTTCACACACCTGTCAAACCCCGAATTTAAGAAAAAACAATCTTCCTGGGAGAGAGATGGAAAACACTGTTAAATAATCTCATAAACAATCAACTTCTCACTACCATCAATTAAGCTCCCTTAGTCAAACCATGCAATATTTCCCATACTCACCAGACAGATGGCCTTTATCCTCCGTCTCATTGTCGCTGTCTGGCATGTCGTTGAACTTCTCAATGTCTGCCAGGGATTGCCCGTAATGGGTGAGCTCCTCATCCTCATTCAGGTTGTATACGTCCTTCTTCGTGTGCAGGCGCTGAAGCAACAAGAACAAAACAAGTAGGTGAATCCAGCAAGATTGCACATCAATGAGCAAATTAATTTCAATATAGATGTGTCATGTGGTGCACTTCGGTTGGTGGGAATAAGAAGCTCATCTACCTCTTGCAAAAGAAAGAGTCTAGGTTGTGATGAAAGGACATCGACCTGAAACATGAACTCTGTTTCTCTTTCCACAGATGCTGCCTGACCTGCCAAGTATTCCCAGCATTTTCTCTTTTTATTTCAGATTTCCAGCATCTGCAGTATTCTGCATTTCAATAAGAGTCTAAGTGGGTTAGACGCAAAGGGATCTAGGGGTACAGATTTAAAAATCATTAAATGTAGCAATGCAAATTGACAAAACTATGAAGAGTGCAAACGAGGTGCTGGATCTGCTGTAACCTGCCTGGCTATGGATCAGGAACTGGAAAGTAGAATCAAACGATGGGCTAGTTTCTTTTCTCCTCTTTTTTGACCAGCACATACATGATGGGCTGAATGGCCTCTTCCTGTGCCATAACTTTTCTATGGCTCTATGGATTAGTGTTTGGAAGCTGCTGTTGTCTCTTCACAAGGCTAGGATTACCTTGCAGTCAATTACAAATATCTGGAATTAAGAATCTACTGATGGCCATGAAACTATTGTCGATTGTCAGAAAAACCCATCTGGTTCACTAACGTCCTTTAGGGAAGGAAATCTGCCGTCCTTACTCATGTGACTCCAGAGCCACAGCAATGTGGTTGACTCTTAACTATCCTCCAACGGCAGCTAAGGATGGGCAATAAATGCTGGCCAGCCAGAAACGCCCTTGTCCCACGAATGATTTTTTAAGAAGTACTTTCTCTTGCTCTGCTGGCTCAGATCGGCTAGTTTGACACAGGAAGTTATAAACCTTCTGTGTAGCTCAGGTACTCATCAAGACAGTTCTCTTTTCTGTGTTTAGTCATCTAAATTTTCCTCCTCTTTTTGAAAACATTAATTCACAGGAGGTGGGTGTTGCTGTTAAGATCAGCATTTGCTGCCTGTTCTTAACTGCCCTTAAGGTGGCGTCGAACCTTTTTCTTGAACCGCTGCTACCTATGAAGGTGCAGCCACATTGCAGTTAGTGTGGGAGTTCCCAAGATCCTGGCTCAATGTCCCATCAAAACTACAATATTACAAAACTGAGTGTGCCATGCAGGCATTCAAGTGCAAGAACTGTCTATATACAAATGTACACGGTGAGAAAACTACACGTCACGATTAAAAGTTAAAGCTGGGGACTCAGGGGACCATCAGCTGAAGTAATAAATGCAGAGGTGTCAGGAAAAGTGGAGCTATAACAGGAGTAATCAACTGCAGCTCATGCATTATAATCAAAGGGTTTAAACTCCCTACATTTTGGCGAGTTGGCGTGTCTGAATGGTCAGATTCCCAGAGCATTGGAATTGTTCTGTAGGGAGTGGGTGGGGGTGTTTAATGACTGACAGCCAGAACTCCCCTGTCACCCCAGCAATTGCAGAATTCCCAGCATCAGTAAGCCAGCAGAATCTAGACGCCATCCTGTTTTCTGTGCACTGATGAAAGGTCATCACCTTGTAACGTTAACCCGACATTCTTCTCTCCACGGATGCTGCCTCAGCTTTTCCCCAGCATCTGTTTTTTATTGCCGCTTTCAAACATTTTTGTTCCATGAGGCATCAATTGTAACTATGATGAAGTGAGAGAAGGACTTGCAGTTTGTGTTTTAACATTCCTCGTAGAAATGCTTCAGTGTTTTATAGATTATTTTGAAATGCAGTGCCGACTGTTAGATAGGCAGAAATGTGTGCATGGCAAGATCCCACATGTGGCAATCAGATAGCCAATTCGCACCTACTCCGACAATTCAAAATCTATTCCTGATAGAAGCTTTTCTTGTGCTAATTGCAGCAAAAGATGTTGTTATTTTTAATTTTTGGGGGTTTCATTCTGTGAAGCAGGCTTGTAGATGTGTGTATTGTGTTTGTGTGTGTGTAAACTAATTTAATTAAGCTGGGGACTGGTTGTTTACAAGGTTTATGACTTCAAAGGAATGGAGGTATGTATTTCAAGTGAATGTTCTGTAAATAAATAAGCCAATTATAGAAATTTTCATTAGGAGATAAGTGAGGGGTTGGGTTTTTAGCTGTTAAATTTCAATTGGATATAAAAAGGGTTTATAACTTGGAAAGATCATAAATAAATAAGGCAAGGTTATTAAATTTAATTTGACCTGAAAGTAGGGGCTGTATAGGAGAACATGAAAAATTTTGTATTCTGGGAGAGTTAAGTTTCAAAGAGGAGCTAAGGACAATTGAATCAAGATGAAAAAGTAGAAACAATACTGTAATGTCCTAACTACGTTAGGGGCTGTGGGTTTTAAACAAAAAGAAAAGGACGTGGTTTGCACACGTAGATTTAATGTTTTTAAGGTTGTCACAAACTGAGCAATACTTTCGCTTTCCACTTGATTCCTTCGGTGGAATCTGACCCATTCTACGATGATCAGTGGCTTAAGAGAGTAATGCTCTTTAAGGATCTTTGTCAACTCATTGTAAGTTTTGCTTCTTGGCTTTGTTGGATGAACCAAGTTCCAGAGCAAATTGAAGATTTTATTTCCTACTGTACTGAGGAAAGCTGGTACGAGCAACCTTATTCGCTTTATACGAGCAATTTTATTCGCTTGTACAAAGTACCGAAAACTATGCATGGGAACTCAGTGATTCATTTTCTTCATTGAAAGGACCCATGGTGCCTAATTGACCCGCCATTTCTCTTTAGGCACTAGCGACTCAAGACTGTTCAGTATATTTTTATTTGTCTTCCCAGTACTCCCCTTTTTAACCTGGAGACAGTTGACTTGATTTTTCTTTCAAATGACTCCAGCTGTACAGCAAAGCATCTACTCTTTTCAAAAATGCCAGACACTGCCTGGAATCTCACCTCTCTATCAGAAAAAAACACTTTTCAAATCACATAGAGAGCTTCCACCCTTTTTCAACTGCGTGGTGAATCTTCCGCTCTGCCGCTCCGCAATCCTGTTGTTGATTTTCCCCAGCCTTCTAATATTAAGTGCAAGGACCCACAATCATTTTTTCTACCTAGAATCTTTTCTAGATGCGCTCAATGAAACAAAATCCTGACTTGTTGCCAATTTTCTTTTTGTTATGTCCGAACAAGAGGTTGTTTGTTTTAAACAAAAAGGATTAAAAATTGAGGTTCCAGTGAAGGAAGACCAAGTAAGAAAAAAAAGGAGGGGGCGGGAATTACGTTTCTTACTGGGGAAAAAAAATCAGGTAGACTCCTCTAAGCTGCAGGGACTGCACAAGTGTCACAGAGCGTAGCAGCAGAGCAGAAGACTCACTACGCAGTTGAAAAAGGGTAGAGGCTCTTTGTGTGGTTTGAAGAGTGTTTTTTTTGATAAGAGAGAGGTGAGATTCCAGGCAGTATCTGGCATAAATGAAAAGAGTAGATGCTTTGCTGGAGTCATTTGAAAGAAAAATCAAATCAACGGTTTCCAGGTTAAAAAGGGGAGTACTGGGGAGACATTAAATAAAAATTCAAAATAACAACTCCAAATTTATTGCAGGAGTTGTTGCCTGTATAGAGTAGAAAATGAAACTAAAGCAGAAGCCTGTGAAACACTCCAATGACATCACCTTCAAATCATGTAACTGGCTCTTAAAGCAATCATGCAACCACTTAAATATGCAACACATATTTAAACAGAGATGTTGAAAGCTTAGATGGAGCGGCCACGTGAGACCTCTGGGGTGCTGCTTGTGTGTTGGGAAGAGAACTGAAATAGCAATCCAGCCAAACCAGAGAAGTGTCTGTTTTTCAGATAGCAGTTTTAAATCAGCGACCCAGTTAAGCCATAGAAGTCCTAGGGCTGAAAATAGAAGTCTGGTGTCTGAAGTTTTTAAGTTCCACAGCACAGTGGAAGAAAGGAGTGAGAAATTGTGTAGTATACCTCACTAAAGCTTTGCCTTGAGGGTAATATTACTTGATTTTTATATTTAATTATCCATAGGGGATTGTGCCTGGAGGGTGTTTCTTTTTAGTCTAACCAAGTCTGTTTAAGAAATGTTTTTTAAGACAAAATTTAACCGTATAAATGTAATCTTGTGTGTTTAAGTTTGCTTTTCATTTGTTAATAAATGTTTTAATTCAATGTTTAAAATTCCCAAAATGTTACTGGAATTTGTGGCTTCTTATGATCGAAATACAAAAGTAGAGTTGTAGGCCAAGTTTCCCTTTGGGATTTGGTTTGCATGGCAATTAACATCTGCCAGATCATAACATAATCAAACAACATTGCAAAGCTGGAATTAGCATCGAGATAAGTGAATTATCACTTCGCTTTATATTAAATAAGTCAAGGAATGGACTAAATCTACTTTTGGTTCACAACAGGGAGTTCTCCCTGATTTTTTCTGAATATCCATGGGATCTTTAACACCCACTCAAACAGACTGATGGGAACCTTTGTTTCATGTCTAAAAAAAGACATCTTTGACAATCCAGGCTTCCTTCAGTGCTGCACTGGTGTGATCGTGCACTGGAAGCACAGCTATCAGACAATGTGCCCTTTTCTGAATGGAATGTTGAAAAGCAGGTATAGAAATGCAGGGTAACCAGCTATGAGGGAAAGAAACAAGATTAAGACCATTTTCAACACACTTCTACTTCCTTTGTTAAAACAGAAGATTTGTTACCTGCCGTTCCAGGGAGAATCTCTTTGTCATCTTCTCATCTGGAGTTAACCCAGAATCATATTCACCAAATCGTCTGTCAACAAATGAATTGGCCTTCCCCTTCTTCTGGTATTCTTTCAATAAAGTCTCTGTGCGCTGGAACACGAGTGATAAAAGTACTTTAAATGTTTCAGTAAGATGAACAGTGTAATAATATTCAGCTATTTGTTTAAACAATGACTCAATAATCTGTCAATGCCAGATAGTTGGCACAGACTTGGCAGACCAAACGCCTTCCTTCTACGCTGCAAGTTTCTATGATTCCGTCATTTGTTTTTTTGGTTAGCTCAGAGTTAGATGAAAATGTAAGGACAGAGTAAGCAGTATTTGCTAAATCAGAGCTTGTTGTGACAGGCATTATTTGTTACATATTTTCTCTCACTCTTCAGCACACAACAATTTTTGCAGTATCGAATTGCTGGAAACGGTCAGAACATTGAATACAGGAGTTGGGATGTCTTGCTGAAGTTGTACAAGAAAGGAAGGATAGACTATGAAGCTAGGCTAGCAATTAATATAAAAAATGATAGTAAAAGTTTTTATAAATATATAAAAAGGAATAGAGTGGCTAGAGTGAATGTTGGACCCTTGGAGGACGAGAGGGGGGAGTTAATAGTGGGAAATGAGGATATGGCTGAGTCTTTAAATACGTTTTTTGTGTCGGTCTTCACGGTGGAGGACACAAATAGTTTGCCAAATATTAACGATAGAGGGTTGGCAGCAGGAGAAATACTTAATACAATTAATGTTACCAGAGAGGCAGTGCTGGGTAGACTAATGGGACTGAAGGTGGACAAGTCCCCGGGTCCGGATGGAATGCATCCCAGGGTATTGAAAGAAATGTCAGAGGTAATAGTGGATGAGTTAGTGATTATTTATCAAAACTCGTTGCATTCTGGGGTAGTGCCGGTTGATTGGAAAACGGCTAATGTTACGCCGCTGTTTAAAAAAGGAAGGAGACAAAAGGCGGGTAACTATAGGCCGGTCAGCTTAACGTCTGTAGTAGGGAAAATGCTGGAATCCATTATTAAAGAGGAGATAGCAGGGCATCTGGATAGAAATGGTTCGATCAATCAGACGCAGCATGGATTCATGAGGGGAAAGTCGTGCTTGACGAACATGTTGGATTTTTATGAAGATGTGACTAGGGCGGTTGATGGAGGAGAACCGGTGGATGCGGTGTTTTTGGATTTCCAAAAGGCGTTTGATAAGGTGCCCCATAAAAGGCTGCTGAAGAAGATTAGGGCACACGGAGTTGGGGGTAGTGTGTTAAAGTGGATTGGGGACTGGCTATCCGACAGGAAGCAAAGAGTCGGAATAAATGGGTGTTTTTCCGGTTGGAGGAAGGTAACTAGTGGCGTGCCGCAGGGATCGGTACTCGGGCCGCAACTGTTTACCATTTATATAGATGATCTGGAGGAGGGGACGGAGTGTAGGGTAACGAAGTTTGCAGACGACACAAAGATAAGTGGAAAAGTGAATCGTGTGGAGGACGGAGAAGATCTGCAGAGAGATTTGGACAGGCTGAGTGAGTGGGCGAGGATATGGCAAATGGAGTATAACGTTGAGAAATGCGAGGTTATACACTTTGGAGGAAATAATAACAAATGGGATTACTATCTCAATGGAAACAAATTAAAACATGCTACCGTGCAAAGGGACCTGGGGGTCCTTGTGCATGAGACGCAAAAGCCCAGTCTGCAGGTACAACAGGTGATCAAGAAGGCAAATGGGATGTTGGCCTATATTGCGAGGGGGATAGAATATAAAAGCAGGGATGTCTTGATGCACCTGTACAGGGCATTGGTGAGGCCGCAGCTGGAATACTGTGTGCAGTATTGGTCCCCTTATATGAGGAAGGATATATTGGCATTGGAGGGAGTGCAGAGAAGGTTCACCAGGTTGATACCGGAGATGAGGGGTTTGGATTATGAGGAGAGGCTGAGGAGATTGGGTTTGTACTCGTTGGAGTTTAGAAGGATGAGGGGGGATCTTATGGAGACTTATAAGATAATGCGGGGGCTGGATAGGGTGGAGGCGGAGAGATTCTTTCCACTTAGTAAGGAAGTTAAAACTAGAGGACACAGCCTCAAAATAAAGGGGGGTCGGTTTAAGACAGAGTTGAGGAGGAACTTCTTCTCCCAGAGGGTGGTGAATCTCTGGAATTCTCTGCCCACTGAGGTGGTGGAGGCTACCTCGCTGAATATGTTTAAAGCGCGGATGGATGGATTCCTGATCGGTAAGGGAATTAAGGGTTATGGGGATCAGGCGGGTAAGTGGTACTGATCCACGTCAGATCAGCCATGATCTTATTGAATGGCGGGGCAGGCTCGGGGGGCTAGATGGCCTACTCCTGCTCCTATTTCTTATGTTCTTATGTTCTTAAGACATTGGTAAGGCCACACTTGGAATACTGTGTACAGTTCTGATCACCCTGCTATAGAAAGGATATTATTAAACTAGAAAGAGTGCAGAAAAGATGTACTAGGATGCTACCAGGACTTGATGGTTTGAGTTATAAGAAGAGGCTGGATAGACTGGGACTCTTTTCCCTGGAGCATAAGAGGCTTAGGGTGATCTTATCGAGGTCTATAAAATAATGAGGTGCATAGATCAGTTAGGTAGTCAACATCTTTTCCCAAAGGTAGAGGAGTCTAAAACTAGAGGACATAGGTTTAAGGTGAGAGGGGAGAGATACAAAAGGGTCCAGAGAGCAATTTTTTCCACTTAGAGGGTGGTGTGTCTGGAACGAGCTGCCAGAGGTGGTAGTAGAGGCGGGTACAATTTTGTCTTTTAAAAAGCGTTTAGATAGTTACATGGGTAAGATGGGTATAGAGGGATATGGGCCAAATGTGGGCAATTGGTGGTAAAGTTTAGTGGTAAAAACAAAGGCGACATGGACAAGTTGGGCTGAAGGGCCTGTTTCCATGCTGTAAACCTCTGTGACTCTATGAAATGTGATGAAATCAACAGGATCTCTGGGACCTAAGTGAATGAGTGTATCTTCTTACCCAATAAGATTTGAGAAACAAACAAAGGATTGATGAAAAAAAGGGTTGAATAAGAGTCAAGGTGCAGAATTTAGAGCAAGACCTGGAGAAACCTTTAGGCTTGATACATGGCAGGTAACATTCAAATTATACAAGTGTCAGGTAGCGACCATCTCCAACAAGAGAGGATCAAATCCACCTTCTCTTGACATTCTCTTTGCTGAATCCCCCACTATTAACTTCCTGAAACTGAACTGACCAGCCATATAAATACTCTTTTTCATTATTTTATTCGTTCATGGGTGTCAATAGCTGGGCCAGCATTTATAAGAGTCAACCACATTACTGTGAGTCTGGAGTCACATGAGGGCCAGGCTAGGTAAGGACGGCAGATTTCCTTCCCAAAAGGACATGAGTGAACCAGATGGATTTGTATAACAATTGACAATGGTTTCATGGTCATCGTCAGAATTTTAATTTAAGATTTTTAATTCAAATTTCACCATCTGCGATGGTGGGAGTTAAAACCCAGGTCCCCAGAGCATTCCCTGGATCTCTGGATTACTAGCCCAGTGACAATGCCACTACCTCACCGCCTAACCTCAATTCCCTTACTGATTAAAAATCTGTCTATCTCAGCCTTGAACATACTTAATGACCCAGCCTCTCTAGCCCTCTGCGGTAAAGAATTCCACTGAGAAGAAAAAGATTCCTCCTCATATCTGTTTAAAATAAGCCCCTTACTCTGAGATAATATCCTCTGGTCCTAGACTCTCCCACAAGAGGCAACAAGCCAAGCCCCCTGAGAATTCTCAATGTCTCAATAAGATCACCTCTCATTCTTCTAAACTCTAATGAGTACAGACCCAACCTACTCAATCTCTCATAGGAAAATCCCTGCATAACCAGGATCATATACTGGGGGGTTGTTCTTATTAAAACAGAGAATGTTACGAGGAGATTTTTTAATAGAGGGGTTAGAAATTATGACAGAGAGACACTATCAAAACCTATCAATGCTGTTTCTACTGGCACCAGGATCAGTAACCAGAGGACAAAAATTTAAGGTGCTTGGCAAAAGAACCAAAGAGAAAATTAGATGATTTTGTCTTAAGCTTAGTGAGTTGTTGTGATCTGGAGTACGCTGCCGGAAACGTATGGTGGAATTAGATTCACTTGTAACTTAAAGTTTAATTATTAGTGTCAAAAGTAGGCTTACATTAACACGGCAATAAAGCTACTGTGAAAATCCCCCAGTCACCACACTCTAGTGCCTGTTCAGGTACACTGAGGGAGAATTTTAGCATGTCCAATGCACCTAGCGATGCACCTATCCGTCAAACGGATTTGTCTTAATGTCTCGTCTTTTGGACTCTAGGACGAAACTGGAGCATCCGGAGGAAATCCACGCAGACACAGGGAGAACGTGTAGATTCTGCACAGACAGTGACCCAAGCCGGGAATTGAACCCGGGTCCCTGGCGCTGTGAGGCTGCGGTGTTAACCACTGTGCCACCCTGATTTTCAGAATAGAATTGGATATCTACTTCAAAGGTAAACATTTGCAGTGCTATGGGGTAGAGATGGAGAGTAGGACTAATTGAATTGTTTTGTCAATAGTCTGGCACAGACAGGATGGGCCAAATGGCCTCCTTCTGTCATCATGACCAGCAACAGATTATATAACATATGAAACAGGTAACATCCTCTCTTACCCTTTTAATAGATTTTGATCGAGATACTCCAGGTAATCCACGGTCATGCTTTGTCTTCCGGCCAAGAATATTGAACTTCTGCTTATTTATTTTCACCTCAAACGGATTTGTCTTAATGTCGCGCGTGGTCTTCGTCTTCCTTACGTTATCAGAAGTAATCTTCTTCTTCTGAACTTTCCCCATCTTTCACAGTTCTGAATAATTGTTAAAGGAAATACTCTTTGTAATGTACACAACTGCCTTCAAAGCCAAGGAAGATTCATATTTAAGGGAAATACATGTTTAAAAATTGCACAAGACATGGCGGTCAAGCTGCTTCACCGTACAGCAGGAAGCCATTTAGTCCCTTGAGCCTTGCGCCATTCGACAAGATCATGTCTGATCTGCGACCTACCTTCATACACCCGACACCTAACTTCACACATAGAAACATAGAAACCCTACAGTGCAGAAGGAGGCCATTCGGCCCATCGAGTCTGCACCGACCACAATCCCACCCAGGCCCTACCCCCACATATTTTACCCGCTAATCCCTCTAACCTACGCATCCCAGGACTCTAAGGGACAATTTTTAACCTGGCCAATCAACCTAACCCGCACATCTTTGGACTGTGGGAGGAAACCGGAGCACCCGGAGGAAATCCACGCAGACACGAGGAGAATGTGCAAACTCCACACAGACAGTGACCCGAGCCGGGAATCGAACCCGGGACCCTGGAGCTGTGAAGCAGCAGTGCTAACCACTGTGCTACCGTGCCGCCCTCTTCGGTTAACAAAAACCTAACAACCTCAGTTTTAAACAATTGATCTAGCATCAATTATTCCTTGTGGAAGCAAATTCCAACATTTGGACCTGTATTAGGATTAGGATAGTTTTAATTCTAACTCCAAATATAAAGTTTATTTATTAGTGTCACAAGATCGGTAAGGGAATTAAGGGTTATGGGGATCAGGAGGGTAAGTGGTACTGATCCACGTCAGATCAGCCATGATCTTATTGAATGGCGGGGCAGGCTCGAGGGGCTAGATGGCCTACTCCTGCTCCTATTTCTTATGTTCTTATGAGTAGGCTTACGTCACTGCCATAACGAAGCCACTGTGTAAATCCCCTAGTCGCCACACTCCGGCGCCTGTTCGGGCACACTGAGGGAGAATTTAGCATGGCCAATTCATCTAACCAGCACATCTTTCGGACTGTGGGAAAAAACCAGAGCACCCAGAGGAAACCCACGCAGACACGGGGAGAACGTGCAGACTCCACACGGACAGTGCCCCAAGCCGGGACCCTGGTGCTGTGAGGCAGCAGTGCTAACCACTGTGCCGGTATGTACAAACATCTAACTACAAATATAATAATTACAAACCCTACGTTAATAATAACAACTTACATTTACATAGCACCTTAACATAACAAAACATCCCCAAGGTGCTTTACAGGAGTATTATAAATTATGAAACCGAGTCACATCAGGAGTTATTAGATAAGATGAAAAGCTCAGTCAAAGAGGTATGTTTTAAGGACCATCTTAAAGAAGGGAAGTGAGGTAAAGAGGAGGAGAGATGTAGGAAGGATGCTTGGGCTCAGAAACTGAAGGAACGGCCGCCAATAGTGGAGTGATTATAATTAGGAATGCACAGAGGACAGTATTAGAGAAACGCAGATATCTTGGAGGGTTGTGGGGTTGGAGAGGTTTACAGAGAAAGGAACAGGCGTCCTCCCTTTAGGAAATGGAAGGATTTGAAAGTAAGGATGAGAAATTTAAAGTCAAGATGTTGCTCGACCGTGAGCCAATATAGGTCAGCAAGCTCAAGGTGATAGGGGAGCAGGACTTACTGCAAGATAAAACATAGACAGCAGAGCTTTGGATGACTCCAAGCTTATATAGGGTAGCATTTGGGAGATGAGCCAGGTGTGTGTTGGAATAGTCAAATCTAGAGGTAACAAAGGGATGAATGCGGGTTTCTCATCTAAAACCTGGGGGATGTGCCAAAATTGGGAGAGCTGTCCCACAGACTAGTCAAGCAACAGCCTAACAATTATTACTGGCTCACTGGCAGGACAGAGCCACAGAGGTAGCAGCGGCAGTGGTGGGCACAGTGGTACACAGTCATAGAGTCATTGAGGTTTACAGCATGAAAACATGTCCTTCAGCCCAACTTGTCCACGCCGCCCCTTTTTTTAACCCGTAAACTAGTCCCAATTGCCTGAGTTTGACCCATATCTCTCTATACCCATCTTACCCATGTAACTATCTAAACGCTTTTTAAAAGACAAAATTGTACCGCTTCCACTATTACCTCTGGCAACTTGTTCCAGACACTCACCGTCCTCTGCGTGAAAAAAGTGCCCTTCTGGACCCTTTTGTATCTCTCCCCTCTCACCTAAACCTATGCCCTCTAGTTTTAGACTCCCCTACCTTTGGGAAAAGATATTGGCTATCTAGCTGATCTATGCCCCTCATTATTTCATAGACCTCTATAAGATCACCCCCCAGCCTCCTACACTCCAGAGAAAAAAATCCCAGTCCATCGAGCCTCTCCTTATAACTCAAACCATCAAGTCCGGGTAGCATCCTGATTAATCTTTTCTGCACTCTTTCTAGTTTAATAATATTCTTTCTATAATAGGGTGACCAGAACTGTACACATTATTCAAAGTGTGGCCTTACCAATGTCTTGTTCAATTTCAACAAGACGTCCCAATTCATGTATTCAATGTTCTGACCAATGAAGTAAGAAGTTTAACAACACCAGGTTAAAGTCCAACAGGTTTATTTGGTAGCAAAAGCCACACAAGCTTTCGGAGCTGCAAGCCCCTTGCAGCTCCGAAAGCTTGTGTGGCTTTTGCTACCAAATAAACCTGTTGGACTTTAACCTGGTGTTGTTAAACTTCTTACTGTGTTTACCCCAGTCCAACGCCGGCATCTCCACATCCTGACCAACGAAACCAAACATACCGAATGCCTTCTTCACCACTCTATCCACCTATGACTCCACTTTCAAGGAGCTATGAACCTGTACCTCTAGACCTCTTTGTTCTGTAACTCTCCCCTATGCCCTACCATTAATTGAGTAAGTCCTGCCCTGGTTCAAAGAACAAAGAAAATTACAGCACAGGAACAGGCCCTTCGGCCCTCCAAGCCTGCACCGATCATGCTGCCCGCCTGAACTAAAGCCCCCTACCCTTCTGGGGACCAGGGTAGGGGTTCAATCTACCAAAATGCATCACCTCGCATTTATCTAAGTCAGGAGGGTGGTCCCTGGCTGTCCTCAACATTGACTCTGGAGCCCATGAAGTTTCATGGTGCCAGATCAAATATGGGCAAGGAAACCCCTGCTGATTAATATGTACTGCCCCCCCACCCCCCATCCTCAGCTGATGAGGCACTGGAGGTGGCAAGGGGACAGAATGCATTCTGGGTGGGGGACTTCCATGTTCATCAACAAGAATGGCTCGGTATTACCACAGCAGTCCGAGCTGGCCTGGTCCTAAAGGATATAGCTGCTGATTGGGACTGCGGCTGGTGGCGAAGGAACTGACAAGACGGAAAAACATACTTGGCCTCATCCTCAACAACCTGCCTGCCGCAGATGCATCTGTCCACGACAGTATCAATAGGAGTGACCACTGCACAGTCCTTGTGAGACAAAGTCCCATCTTCTAGTCTCATGTTGTGTGGCACTATCACCGTGCTAATAGATTTTGAACAGATCTCGCAACTCAACACTGGGCATCCATGAGGGCCATCAGCAACTGCAGAATTGTACTCCAGCACAATGTGCAACCTGGCATATACCCCCCACGCTCTACTATTAACCCCAAGCCAGGGGATCAACTATGGTTCAATGAAGGGTGCAAGAGAGCATTCCAGGAGCAACACCAGGCATACCTGGTGAAGCTACAACACAGGACTACATGC
Organism: Mustelus asterias; assembly: GCF_964213995.1. Taxonomy (NCBI): domain Eukaryota; kingdom Metazoa; phylum Chordata; class Chondrichthyes; order Carcharhiniformes; family Triakidae; genus Mustelus; species Mustelus asterias. The sequence continues at coordinate 137,234,244 of NC_135806.1, forward strand.
ATGCCTAACAGCATAAGCAGCAAGTAATAGACGGAGCTAAGCGATTCCACAACGAAGGGATCAGATCTAAACTCTGCAGTCCTGTCACATCCAGTCCTAAATGGTGATGGACAATTAAACAACTCATTGGAGGAGGAGGTTCCACAAATATCCCCATCCTTAATGATGGAGGAGCCCAGCACATCGGTGCAAAAGATAAGGCTGATGCATTCGCAACAAGCTTCTGCCAGAAGGGCCGAGTGGATTGTAATAAACTTGCCAGGCAAATCTTCCAGTATCGCACTATTTTATTTAACACAAAAAAAGGCTGCACCTATGGGTTCCAACAGCACAATTCCTAACCTCCAGATCTACAATACCAGTCCAGGCTGTGAGCGCGGATTTCAAACTCCCATTGCTCATTTCTCACTGGGCAAGGTCATGCTTGCTTAATACTTCACAAAGCCCATGAGAAGGTCTATTGATGATCCACTGTCTCCTTCATGACCAGTATAACATCCCTCCTCCCTCAGGTCCAGAACTCCCCCCAGGGAGCAGATCTAGCAACTCAAGATTGGGCATCCATGAGGCACTATGGGCCATCAGCAGCAGCGGAATAGCATTCAACCACAATGTGCAACCTCACTGCCTGGCATTTCCCTCTACTCTACCATTAGCCCCAAAGAAAGGGATCAACTCTGGTTCAATGGAGAGTACAACAGGGCATTCCAGGAGCAACACCAGGAAACAAGGAGTTCTTTCCGCTGCTTGGTGACTAGTCTAAGGTCAGCTGGGAGTGGTGCTGGATCTAGTGGCGTGAACCAAATCAGGACCTTCATTTCCAGAGGGAGAGTCGAAGTGGCACTGATGCAGGTTCCACTTCGGGGTTCATTTCAGTCAGGATGCCTTCAGCTTCCATCTCGGAGTACATTTGTTTGTTGTCCAGAAGGATGGGCACTGGGCCAGCTTTGGGCTGCTGTTCTGTGCTAGTGGCAGCCGTTTCCACAGTTGTCCATCACCAAGTACCAGCTGGTAACAAAGCCTGCTCTGGGGCGGATTCCCTGCTCCTGAGGTGGTACAGGTATTTCCTCATGACCTTACCCTGGACTTTCACCTTATTGGACACTGGCCCTGTTTTGCCGTAATGATCCCAGGAACCTAGCTCGGATCACCCCCAAAGTTCTTCATGTAAAGCTGGTCACTGACTACAAATGTCCCAACTGTTCTTGCAGGGACATAATTTATTTTCTGATCCTATTGTCTAGATTCTACCCTCCCACCAGGTTTGAGAATAGTAGGCTTAGTTTCGTATGAAGCCGACATCCCATTAACAACAGTTGAACTGGAATGATTCTGGTCGTTGTATGCGGGGTTGGTCTATAATCAAATTTTTTAAAATGCCAATTTTGTCTATATAAATGCCACCAGTTGTTTCTTCATGCCAGTTTCAAATGTTTGCACCACCGCCAGCCCATTCAATTTCGGGTGGTAAGGTGCTGTTTTGATAGGTTCGATACCATTGAAAAGCATGAAGCTTTAGAACTCACTACTGATGAAGACTCTGCCATTGTTGGGACACCAGGACTTCTGGTATCCCCTGTGTACTGAAACGCTGTGGTAGCTTCTCAATCATGGCATGGGAAGTAGTGGAGCACGAACCATTTCGAGTGGACATCTATCAGGATCAAAAACATGGGAGCCCATAACAGGCTCAGCAAAATCCACATGCAATCGCACACATGGCCATGGATTCTCAATGATTTGATTTATCATTATCACATGTATTAGTATACAGTGAAAAGTATTGATTCTTGCTCGCTACAAAAACAAAGCATACCCTATATTCAGAAGGAAAGGAGAGGGTGCAGAATGTAGTGTTACAGTCATAGCTAGGGTGCAGAGAAAGATCAACGTAGTGCGAGGTAGGTCCATTCAAAAGTCTAATGGCAGCAGGGAAGAAGCTGTTCTTGAGTCGGTTGATATTTGATCTCAGACTTTTGTATCTTTTCCCCGACAGAAGAGAGTATGTCCGGGGTGCGTGGGGTCCTTAATTATGCTGGCTGCTTTGCCACGGCAGCGGGAAGTATAGACAGAGTCAATGGACGGGAGGCTGGTTTGCGTGATGGATTGGGCTAAATTCACGACCTTTTGTAGTTTCTTGTGGTCTTGGGCAGAGCAGGAACCATACCAAGCTGTGATACAACCAGAAAGAATGCTTTCTATGGTGCATCTGTAAAAGTTGGTGAGAGTCGTAGCTGACATACCAAATTTCCTTAGTGAGGGTGGGGGATGGAGTGAGGATGGGGGAGGGGTGTGGGGGAGGGGTGGGGGTGGGGATGGGGGGGGGGAGAGGGGTGGGGATGGGGGGGGGGGAGAGGGGTGGGGATGGGGGGGGGGGGAGAGGGGTGGGGATGGGGGGGGGGGGGGGGAGAGGGGTGGGGATGGGGGGGGGGGGAGAGGGGTGGGGATGGGGGGGGGGGGAGAGGGGTGGGGATGGGGGGGGGGGAGAGGGGTGGGGATGGGGGGGGGGGGAGAGGGGTGGGGATGGGGGGGGGGGGGAGAGGGGTGGGGATGGGGGGGGGGAGAGGGGTGGGGATGGGGGGGGGGGGGGGAGAGGGGTGGGGATGGGGGGGGGGAGAGGGGTGGGGATGGGGGGGGGAGAGGGGTGGGGATGGGGGGGGGAGAGGGGTGGGGATGGGGGGGGGAGAGGGGTGGGGATGGGGGGGGAGAGGGGTGGGGGGGAGAGGGGTGGGGGGGAGAGGGGTGGGGGAGGAGGGGTGGGGGTGGGGGGGGGAGGGATGGGGTGGGGTGAGGATGGTAGATGGAGTGGGGGATGGGGGAGGGATGGTGGGCTGGTTTATGCGGTGGGAGTGAGGGATGAGGTGGGGGTGGGGGGGGGAGGTGCAGGTTGATCATCCCCGGCTCTCTCCCTGGGCCGCCCGGCCGCACTGAGGTGAGACCCGCTTCCCGCCGGCCCGATGCCGCGCACTCACCGTCACCAAGGCGACAACCCGTCCGCTGCCACACCGTTACCACGGAGACCGCGGAACTCTCGTTCCAGTCGCCACGCGCAAGGCCCGGACCCGGCTCCGGCACGTGTCAAAGGTCACAATCCTCTGCGCTGGATCACGTGACCGAGCATCCGCTTCCGCTGCTGCTGATTCGGGCGCCGCCATCTTTGATACGGGCAAGGTGGAAGCTGGCAAATTGTCTGAAGCAACCCCAGCAGTTTGCGAGTTCCTTCAAAAGCCTTTAACTTGGTAAAACATCTCAAAACATATGTTCAGCAGCATTTAGGTTTGACACTCAACCACATAAGGGGATGTTAGGACAGGTGGCCACAAGCTCAGTCAAATAATTTGATTTTTAGGAACACCTAGAGAATTAGGGAAAGAATTCCAGAGCTTAGGGTGCAGTTGGGTTAAAATCAGGATGTACAATTAGAGAAATGCCAGTAAATTGGAGATATTTCAACACTTCTATATTTAAAGAGCTTCCTCAAAAATAATTGCTGCATTTTCATTTTGAAGAATTTTCACTCAAACACAAAGGATCAGGAAATGTACCAAACAGTTGGGTGTGATTAAATAAAAAATAAGTTAGGAGGAAACGCTTTAAAAATCAATATGAATCAGATAATGTAGATAATCAGATAACCACATTGCTGTTTGTGGGATCTTGCTGTGGTGCGTTTTTTACAGTGACAGATTTTAAAAGGTATTGTGTTGGCTGTGAAGCACTTTGGGCAATCCTGAACTCCTGGAGGGTGATTTCACTGTTTCACATGAAGTCAAGGATTGTTGCAAAACGTGAGGGTCACTAAGATCCTTATAGTACTTCTTGGGACCTGCTTCCACAGTGATTAGACAGTGAGCGCTGCACTCTCTCGTTTCCTTCCCTATGAACGGTATGCTTTGTATGTATAGCGCGCAAGAAACAATACTTTTCACTGTATACTAATACATGCGACAATAATAAATCAAATCAAATCAAAGAGTACCTGAGCCACATGGATCAGAAAGACACCTGGATTCTACTCCCAGTCTAGAATCATAGGCTCTTACTGCACTGAAAGCTCTTGCAGAAAAGGGGGTCAATGTGGCCCATTGCATCTGCATTTGCTCTTTGAAAGAGCCATTCACTTAGTCCCTCTCCCCCGATCTTTGCCTGTAGCCCTGTAAATAGTCACCTTCAGGGATTGAATGGTGCCATAATGATTAGCACTGCTGCCTCACAGCCCCAGGGACTTGGGTTCAATTCTGATGTCAGGTGACTGTGCGGAGTTTGCACGTTCTCCCCGTGTCTGCGTGTCTTTCCTCCAGGTGATTCAGTTTCCTCCCAACACTCCAAAGATGTGCTGGTTAGGTTGATTGGTCAGACTAAATTGCTCCTTTGAGTTAGGGGGATTAGCAGGGTAAAGACCTAGGGTTACAGGGATAGGGGCTAGGTGGGATTGTTGTTGGTGCAGTCTCGATGGGCCGAATGGCCTCCTTCTGTACTGATTTCTGTGATTCTGTATGATCCACCATTCGGAAATCTGACTGGATTGGGTGTAATGTTTGTTTTACCATCTGGTCATCGCCTGTGAATGTGTGCCCAGAAATCCTGCAGGGGTGGAAAAAAAGGAAGAATTAGTGAAAAATGAATAAGAATGGAAAAAATTACAAAACATGTGTTGCAATTTGTCTGCATATGTGTCGGAAATCCACTGGAGGGCAGATGTGGAGTGTTATCTATAATTGGAGGAACTCTTTGCTGCAGAAGGCTGTGGAGGCCAGGTCATTGAGTGTCTTTAAGACAGAGATAGATAGGTTCTTGATTAATTAGGAGATCAGAGGTTATGGGGAAAAGGCAGGAGAATGGGGATGGGGGAAAAGGCAGGAGAATGGGGATGAGAAAAAAATCAGCCATGATTGAATGGCAGAGCAGACTCGATGGGCTGAGTGGCCTAATTCTGCTCCGATGCCTTGTGGTCTTATGGTCTTGGAGGTGGCATACAAACAATGTGATTTTCAGGGGAGCATTGCCAGCACCTCTTGAACCTAGTTATGGAGGCTTCATCCTTCCGCCCACATGCACCCACACTCCAGCAATTGGTCACCCAACATGTCCAGCCTCAAGGCCCACCACTTTCCCAGCCAATTCGAAAGCAACATCCTCACAATCCAATTGGATACCTCTTGATTGTCAGTTAAGAAGCCTTCTTTCTGCCCTCCCCATCTCCGATACTTTTATAATTATTAAAGTGACCAGGAGATACCATTGAATGAAGCTGAAGGGCAGATTAGCCATGATCTAACTGTGATGTGGAGATGCCGGCATTGGACTGAGGTGGGCACAGTAATAAGTCTCACAAACTTACTGGTTAAAGTAAGTTAAACCAGTTATCTGCTCATCTGATGAAGGAGCAGCGCTCCAAAAGCTCGTGATTCCAAATAAACCTGGTGGACTTTAACCTGGTGTTGTGAGACTTCTTACTATGATCTAACTGAATGGTAGGACAGACCCGAGGGGCCAAATGACTAACTCCAGCTGGGGTCTAATCAGTGCTTTGAGAAGGTTTAGCAAACTTCCTTGCTTTTGTACTCTATGCCTCCATTAACAAAGCTAAGGATTCCATATGTTTTTAACAGACTTCTCACTTATAGAGTCATGGAAACAGGCCCTTCAGCCCAACTTGTCCATGCCCCTCTTTTTTTTACCACTAAGCTAGTCCCAATTGCCCATGTTTGGCCCATATCCCCCTATACCCATCTTATCCATGTAACTGTTTAAACACTTTTTAAAAGACAAAATTGTACCCGCCTCTATTACTACCACTGGCAGCTTGCTCCAGACACTCACCACCCTCTGTGTGAAATAAATTGCCCCTCTGGACACTTTTGTATCTCTCCCCTCTCACCTTAAACCTGTGCCCTCTAGTTTCAGACTCCCCTATCTTTGGGAAAAGATATTGACTATCTCGCTGATCTATGCCCCTCATTATTTTATAGACCTCTATAAGATCACCCCCTAAGCCTCCTAAATTACAGGTGACTTGGTCCAGCCACCTTCAAAGATTTATGTATATGCACCCCCAGGGTCTCTCTCTCTCTCTCGCACCCTTTTTGAAATATACCATTTGGTTTATATAATTTATACTGCCTCTCCTCATTTTTGCTGCCAAAAGGCATCACTTCGCACTTCTCCGTGCTAAAATTCTTCTCTTTTTCATGGAACATGAAACATCACATTCCTAACTACCCTTCAACTGAATGGTTGGCTAGACCATTTCAATCGCAGCACTGTAGGCCAGACCAGGTCAGTAGATTTTCTTTCCCTGAAGGGCAGATGGGTTTTTACGACAATCAATGCTAGTTCACAGTCACTGTTGCTGAGACAAGCTTTCAATTCCAGATTTTATTGATTGAATTTAAATTCCACCGGCTGTAGTGGTGGGATTTGAACCCATGTCCCCAGAGCATTAGCCCGGGCCTCTGGATTATGAGCCCAGTGACATTACCACAATGCTACCATCTCCCCCACAATTTGCAATGCATCTGCTCATTTCAGCAGTCTATTTATCTCCTCCTCCCATTGTTACTACATTTCTGTGTTTTATATCCGACACAAACTTCTCAATTATTCCCTGTACACCTAAGGCAAGATGATTAATATATAGGAGTTTTCATTCCAATAAAATTCTCCACCCAGCTGGGAGGTTTGCACTCTGCTGTGATGAATTTACACCACACATTCTATCCGTTTACAATTCCTCGTACACAGGGAGGGGAGGGGGGTTACGTCATCATATCAAGTTGATGAGATAGCCATCAGGGGACATTTTCTACTTGAGGGTTGTCAACCCTCAGTGAATGTCCCAGAGTCTCCAGCAATTATTCTCCTTGGACATGACTGTGAGCAACCGGGGAGAAAGTTCATCAGGAGTGTGAAGTAGAGTAGGTAAAATCCTGTGGGGTTTGCTTTCCGCCTCATTCAAAGCCTTTCACCTATTGGCAATAAAACATTTGAGTTATGGTGCAAAAATAGATCGTGTGATGAAACCAGGGACCAAAAGGAGAATCCTGGTGACCTGTGTGTCGGTGGACCTACCTCGCATTAAGTTGATTTTTCTCGACACCCTAGCCATACCTGTAACACTACATTCTGCACTCTCTCCTTTCCTTCTCTATGAATGGTATGCTTTGTCTGTATAGTGCACAAGCAACAATACTTTTCACTGTATACTAATACATGTGACAATAAATCAAATCAAATCAAAGACTTTTTAAATCATGGAAAGGTTCAATGGGGTAGACATTTGGACATGGTGAGTTCAAAACAAAGGGGCATAAATATGTTAGTCACTAATAAATCCAATAGATAGTTCTGGAGGTAAAAAACAGAAAGTACTGGGAAAACTCAGCAGATCTGGCAGCATCTTTGGATAGAGAAACAGAGTTAATGTTTCAAGTCCAATATGACTCTTATCAGAATGGTAATTCGGAAGAAACCTCTTTACTTAAAAAATGGGAGTAAATAAAAGAATAAAATATGCATTTAAAGGGAAGCTTGATAGGCCTAAGGGAGAGAAAGGAATATGATTGGGTGAAATGTGATGGTAGTGGGAGGGTCATGTTGGACATAACTAAGCATGGATCAGCTCCTCCCTTTCCTTACCTTTTCTCCCCCTTTTTCTAAATCGTACCGCTCTCCTCCCCCCACATCTTAATCTGTCAGTTTACCCTCTGATTTCAGCTTCTCTGCCGTTTGGCCGTTCACACCTTCTATTCCCGCTGTGGACTGCCATTAGCAGCCTTTTCCCCTTGTTTCTGTGGCTATGACTCATCTTTCATTCCCCCACTTTCTGTGCCTTTTGGCTTTGACAAAGGGTCATCTGGACTTGAAACGTCAGCTCTTTTCTCTCCTTACAGATGCTGCCAGACCTGCTGAGATTTTCCAGCGTTTTCTCTTTTGGTTTCAGATTCCAGCATTTTGCATTTTTGGGCCTGTTTCTGTGCTGCATACCAATGTAATTTATCCCAATTTGGGGGTGGGGTGGGGGGTGATAGTCCAGGCTTTACTAAAGTGATGTATACGAATTCCATGAATTTCAAGGCAAGAGTATTTATTGTAAATTCCACATTGTATCCAGTCCTTGCAGCTCAATAAAGCATTGGCTCATACTCCTCAATCTGGATCCAATCCCTGAAGCACCTTCTCCACCCACACACACACAAACTGCAGTGAGATTTCTCAAACCCAGCCTGCCTGCTATGTAATGGAAACTGCTTTGCGAATCCACCGAGCACGCAAACGCATGCGTTGGGAGGTTTTCTCTCTCTCAAAAAAAAACACAAGAGTGGTGAAATATGACACTGCTTCCTGATTCCTCTTTTCAGATTCTAAAAAACCAAAATTGAGAGCAGCCAAAGTCGGGCTGGGAGGCAGAGACACAGTGAGCGAGGGGGGTTTGAGCTGGAGGGGAGTTCAGCAGCTTCGCCCCTTTCCCCGGGGAGTCGTCAGGAAGAAAGTGCAGCGAGGCGCAGGTACCACCCACTCTGCATCACTCACTCCCACAGAAGCCTCTGTGTCTTAGACAGCGATCCCGGGCTCTCTGTCTGAAACCCTTGCTCATAACTCGCTCGCATTGGGAATTTCTTGCGTTAAACTAAAACGATTGATTGGCTGTGCCCCAGTCTGAGACACCCTGAGGCCAGGGAAGGGCTGTGGAAATATCTTGCATCATTCTTTCCACCCTTTCGTCTATCCTTTCTATTTTTCCCTCATTTCTTTTCCTCCATTTCTTCCTTCAATCTTCCCATCCCCCTCCTTCCTTTCTCTGCCAGGATAATTTTACCCAGGGAGCAGTGAAATTATTCAGAGAGGTATCAAGTATTTCTGATTTTGCTCCTCGGGTTTCTTTACTCTTTTCTCCCTCTCTTCCCGGGGTTCTCCTACAGGAAGTCATGGGGGAAATTTTCCCATCCCACCACCAAGGGAATTCCGGGGGTGGGGGTGGGGGTGGACCATGCAAAGGTCTGTTGTCCTTTGGCGGAATTTTCCGGTTTTGGGGCGAGTGCGGCCGGAGAATCCCGCCCATAGAGTTTTACACCACAGATGGAGGCCCTTCGGCCCATTGTATTTGTGCAAGCCATAAAGCACCTATCCTCATCCCATTTTCCAGCACTTGGTCCATAGCCTTGTATATTCTTGTGTTTCAAGTGCTCATCTAAATGCTACTTAAATGTTGTGAGGGTTCCCACCTCTACCACGCTTTCAGGCAGTGAGGTCAGGGTGAAAAAGTTTTTCCTCAAATCTCCTGCCCCTTACCTTAAATCTATGTCCCTGGTTATTGATCCCTCTACTAAAGGGAAAAGTTTCTTCCTATCTATCCTATCTATATCCATACGATGAACGTCTGAGGATCGTGGGATTATATTCATTGGAGTTTAGGAGGTTGAGGGGAGATCTGATAGAAACTTACAAGATAATGAACGGCTTAGATAGGATGGACGTAGGGAAGTTGTTTCCATTAACAGGGGAGACTAGGACGCGGGGGCACAGCCTTAGAATAAAAGGGAGTCACTTTAGAACAGAGATGAGGAGAAATTTCTTCAGCCAGAGAGTGGTGGGTCTGTGGAATTCATTGCCACAGAGGGCTGTGGAGGCCGAGACGTTGAGCGTCTTCAAGACAGAAATTGATAAATTCTTGATTTCTCGAGGAATTAAGGGCTATGGGGAGAGAGCGGGTAAATGGAGTTGAAATCAACCATGATTGAATGGTGGAGTGGACTCGATGGGCCGAATGGCCTTACTTCCGCTCCTATGTCTTATGGTCTTATGATCCCTCATAATTTTATATACCTCGATTAGATCCCCCCTCAGCCTTCTCTGTTCTAAGGAAAACAACCCCAGCCTATCCAATCTTTCTTCATAACTAAAACGCTCCAGCCCAAAGAACAACCTGGTGAATCTCCTCTGCACCCTCTCCACTGCAATCACATCCTTCCTATAATGTGGCACACAATACTCCAGCTGTGGCCTAATGAGGTTTTTATACAGCTCCATCATAACCTCCCTGCTCTTATTTGATATATTATTGTCACATGTATTAACATACAGTGAAAAGTATTGTTTCTTGCGCGCTATACAGACAAAGCATACCATTCATAGAGAAGGAAATGAGAGAGTGCAAATGTAGTGTTACAAACATAGCTCGGGTGTAGAGAAAGATCAACTTAATGCAGGGTAAGTCCATTCAAAAGTCTGACAGCAGCAGGGAAGAAACTGTTCTTGAGTCGGTTAGTACGTGACTGTATCTTTTTCCCAAAGGAAGAAGGTGGAAGAGAGAATGTCCAGGGTGCGTGGGGTCCTTAATTATGCTGGCTGCTTTGTCGAGGCAGCGGGAAATGTAGACAGAGTCAATGGATGGGAGGCTGGTTTGCGTGATGGATTGGGCTATATTCATGACCTTTTGTAGTTCCTTGCGGTCTTGGGCAGAGCAGGAGCCCACACCAAGCTGTGATACAACCAGAAAGAATGCTTTCTATGGTGCATCTGTAAAAATTGGTGAGAGTTGTAGCTGACGTGCCAAATTTCCTTAGTCTTCTGAGAAAGTAGAGGCGTGGGTGGGCTTTCTTAACTATAGTGTTGGCATGGGGGACCAGGACAGGTTGTTGGTGATCTGGAGACCTAAAATCTTGAAGCTGTCGACCTTTTTTACTTCATCCCCTTATATTCTATGCCTCAGCTAATAAAGGCGTATCCTATATTCCTTCTTAACCACCTTATCTACTTGTCCTGCTGCCTTCAGGGATTTATGAACATGCACCTCCAGTCTCCCTCTGGTCCTGTCTACTGCCTAGTGTCCTCCCATTCATTGTGTATTCCCTCGTGTTGTTAGTCTCCCAGAGTGCATCACCTCACACTTTTCAGGGTTAAGTTCCATTTGCCACAGTTCTGACCGTCTATATCGTCCTGTAATCAAAGACTTTTCTCCTCGCCATTTACCACACCACTGATTTTCGTGTCATTAGTGAGCTTACTGATCATGCCTCCTACTTTCACATCTAGATCACTATTGTACACTACAAATAGCAAGGGACCCAGCTCTGAATTCTGCCGTACACCACTGGACACAGGCCTCCAGTCACAAAAAGAATCTTAAACCGTTACCCTCTGCCTCCTGCCACTAAGCTGATTTTGGATCTAATTTGCCAAATTGCCCTGGATTGCGGCCTAATGAGGGTTTTGTACAGCTCCATCATAACCTCCCTGCTCTGGTATTCTATGCCTCAGCTATATGCCTTCGTAACCACCTTATCTACCTATCCTGCCTGCTGCTTTCAGGAATTTATGGATATGCACTAAAAGGTCCCTCTGATCCTCTCTACTTCCTTGGGTCCTTGGGGCTCTAACCTAACTTGCTACACCTTGAAATGAAATGCAGACTATCAGCCACTGAGTTTGTCAGTAGCTGTAGACTGTTGACCTAAGGATCCATGGTATTCAGCGAATACCAGGTGAATACCAATTGGCGCTCCAGACAGCCTCCCAGCCTCTCCTCTCTGATCCACTGCTCAGATTTTCTAGTGCCATAAAGAGTGCTTTTACTTTGTTCCATTCATTGCTCTTGGCCCCAAACCCTGCAGTCTAACGTGGAGAACAATCACTTAATAATTTACAGTGAAGTAGTTCTGGACAATTAGCAGCCCATTAGGGGGAACATTGAATGCATTGTGCAGAAGGATGCCATTCAGTCCTTCATGCCTGTGACAGCTCTCCCACAATAGTCCCATTATCCCAACCCTTCCTCTACACCTTCAAATACTTAGCCACTTCCCTTTTAAAAGTTGTTGTGGATTCTGCTTTTGTCCTTGTTTCTTGCAGAACACTTCATATCCTAATGGGCACCTGTATTAAACAATTCTCCCTTTGTTGTGCTGATTTTGACCTAAATTTACACCCACCTTGCCACTGACTCATCAACCAGATAAAGTTTTTGATAAATCTGTCAAAAGTTTGAGCACCTCGATCAGATCTTATCAGCTCCAACGCAACAAAACTCAGTTTCTCTGGTCTCTCTTCATATTTAAAACTCATATTCCTAGTGCCATCTTAGTCAATCTTTTCCACACCCATTCCTTGGCCTTAACATCCTTCCTGCAGTAAACTGAACATTGTAGTATTGCATAACCAATGATGTGTACAGAGTTGGTATTACTGTTTTCTTTTGCACCCTGTGCCCTTTCCTATTAGGTGAAAAGAGACATGCTGTTAAAGCTTTTCGTTTTGCACTCATCAGGATAGATTTGCAAAAATACCAAACCTCAAAGGGAGCAACAATTTATCCTGCATGAGAAGGGGGTGCTGATTGGTTGGCAAGTGGACTCTGATTGGTACAGGCATTGCATGGAGAAAGTACCCGTGAACAGTAATTGCCAAGCTTTTGTTTAAATTCAAGTCAACTTTGATTGGTCATATGTTTTTTTTATTCGTGGGACATGGGCGTCACTCGCTGGCCAACATTTATTAATCATCCCTAGTTGCCCTTGAGAAGTTGGTGGGTGAGCTGCTTCCTTGAAATGCTTGCTAGGCCATTTCAGAGGGCAGTTGAGAGTCAACCACATTGCTGTGGATCTGGAATCACATGTAGGCCAGACCGGTAAGTTCAGCAGATTTCCTTCCCTAAAGGACATTGGTGAACCAGACGGGTTTTTCTGACAATCGACAATGGTTTCATGATCATCAGTAGACTCTTAATCCCAGATATTTTTTTATTGAATTCAAATTCCACCACCTGCCATGGCGGGATTCGGGCCCGGGTCCCCAGAACATTAGCTGAGTTTTTGGATTAATAGTCCAGCGATAATATCACTTGGCCATCACCTCCCTGTCCATGCATTGCATCTTTTTCAAACAAACAAAAGCTTGGGGAGCAGTGATTCCCTGGTTCATTGCCCATGGCAATGCCTTGACCAATCAGAGTCAACTTGCTAACTAATCAATGCCCTCTCCTCATGTTGTTCCCTTTTAGATTTAGGGCGGCACGGTGGCACAGTGGTTAGCACTGCTGCCTCACAGTGCCAGGGACCTGGGTTCAATTCCCGGTTTGGGTCACTGTCTGTGTGGAGTTTGCACGTTCTCCTCGTGTCTGCGTGGGTTTCCTCAGGGTGCTCCGGTTTCCTCCCACAGTCGGAAAGACGTGCTGGTTAGGTGCATTGGCCATGCTAAATTCTCCCTCAGTGTACCCGAACAGGTGCCAGAGTATGGCGACTAGGGGATTTTCACAGTAACTTCAATGGAGTTTTGATGTCAGCTTACTTGTGACACTAATAAATAAACTTTAAAACTTTATTCGTGCATCTGTCCTGATGGGTGCAAGACAATAAGCTTAAACCGATGTCTCTTTTTTTCAGCAATACTCCAGTTGTGTACTACCAACTAACAGAAAGCTAAGAGTGGGGGTAAATGGGTGTTTTTCTGGTTGGCGATCAGTGACTAGTGGTGTGCCTCAGGGATCAGTGTCGAGACTGCAATTGTTTATGATTTACATAGATGATTTGGAGTTGGAGACTGAGTGTAATGTGTCAAAGTTCGCAGATGACACTAAGCTGAGTGGCAGAGCAAAGTGTGCAGGGGATGCTGAAAGTCTGCAAAAGGATATAGATAGTCTACATGAGTGGGCGAGGGTCTGGCAGATGGAGTACAATGTTGGTAAATGTGAGGTCATCCATTTTGGTAGGAATAACAACTAAATGTACGATTATTTAAATAGTAAAAAATTGCAGCATGCTGCTGTGCAGAGGGACCTGGGTGTCCTTGTGCAGGAATCTCAAGGAGTTGGTTTGCAAGTGCAGCAGGTAATTAAGAAGGCAAATGGAATTTTGTCCTTCATTGCTAGAGGGATGGAGTTTAAAAACAGCGAGATTATGTTGCAGCTGTACAAGGTGCTGGTGAGGCCACACCTGGAGTACTGTGCACAGATTTGTTCTCCTTACTTGAGAAAGGATATACTGGCACTGGAGGGGGTGCAGAGGTTGATTCTGGAGTTGAGAGGGTTGGTTTATGTGGATAGACTGAGTGGACTGGGACTATACTCAATGAAATTCAGAAGAATGAGGGGAGATCTTATAGAAACATATAAGATTATGAAGGGAATAGATAAGATAGAAGCAGGGAAGTTGTTTCCACTGGCGGGTGAAACTAGAACTAGGGGCATAGCCTGAAAATAAAGGGGGAGCAGATTTAGGACTGAGTTGAGGAGGAACTTGTTCACCAAAGGGTTGTGAATCTGTGGAATTCCCTGCCCAGTGAAGCAGTTGAGGCTACCTCATTGAATGTTTTAAAGTCAAAGATAGATTTTTGAATAGTAAAGGAATTAAGGGTTATGGTGAACAGGTGGGTAAGTGGAGTGGAATCCACAAAAAGATCAGCCATGATCTTATTGAATGGCGGAGCAGGCTCGAGGGGCCAGATGGCCTAATCCTGCTCCTAGTTCTTATGCTCTTATTAGATAAAACTTGGGATCGCATTTGTCCTTTTTTTAACAGCTTCTCTTTCCCGATGAGCTGGGGTTTTGTTGCTTTAAACTAGAGGTTCCCAAATTGGGACATGGGGCGAAGGTCGTGTGAGTTTATATTGAGGTGATGGGAGTGGTAGACAAAGGGGAGAGGGCTGAGGCGGAGCGACTAGCCAAGAATGAGAGATACTATTCATCCTTGGATAGCCAGAGGAGATGCACTCTGGGGATACCTCAACAAATGAGGGGCAATGCCAAGGATGATTGGCTAACCCGTGGCTGGCATGAACTCAAAGATTATGCTGAAGTTAATTTGTATTTGATTTGATTTATTATTGTCACATGTATTAACATACAGTGAAAAGTATTGTTTCTTGCGTGCTATACAGACAAAGCATACCGTTCATAGAGAAGGAAACAAGAGAGTGCAGAATGTAGTGTTACAGTCATAGCTAGGGTGTAGAGAAAGATCAATGTAATGCAAGGTAAGTCCATTCAAAAGTCTGACAGCAGCAGGGAAGAAGCTGTTCTTGAGTCAGTTGGTACGTGATCTCAGACTTTTGTATCTTTTTCCTGAAGGAAGAAGGTGGAAGAGAGAATGTCCAGGGTGCTTAATAATGCTGGCTGCTTTGCCGAGGCAGCAGTAAGTGTAGACAGAGTCAATGGATGGGAGGCTGGTTTGTGTGATGGATTGGGCTACATTCACGACCTTTTGTCGTTCCTTGCGGTCTTGGGCAGAGTAAGAGCCATACCAAGCTGTGATACAACCAGAAAGAATGCTTTCTAAGGTGCATCTGTGAAAGTTGGCGAGAGTTGCAGCTGACATGCCAAATTTCCTTAATCTTCTGAGAAAATAGAGGCATTGGTGGGCTTTCTTAACTATAGTGTTGGCATGGGGTGGCACGGTAGCACAGTGGTTAGCACTGCCGCTTCACAGCTCCAGGGACCTGGGGTTCGATTCCCGCCTTGGGTCACTGTCTGTGTGGAGTTTGCACATTCTCCCCGTGTCTGCGTGGGTTTCCTCTGGGTGCTCCGGTTTCCTCCCACAGTCCAAAGATGTGCGGGTTAGGTTGATTGGCCATGCTAAAATTGCCCCTTAGTGTCCTGGGATGTGTAGATTAGAGGGATTAGTGGGTAAAATATGTAGGGATATGGGGGTAGGGCCTGAGTGGGATTGTGGTCGGTGCGGACTCGATGGGCCGAATGGCCTCTTTCTGTACCGTAGGGTTTCTATGATTTCCATGATGGGGGGACCAGGACAGGTTGTTGGTGAACTTGAAGCTCTCGACCTTTTCTACTTCGTCCCCATTGATGTAGACAGGGGCATGTTCTCCTTTACACTTCCTGAAGCCGATGACAATCTCCTTTGTTTTGTTGACATTGAGGGTTGACATTTGAGACATTTGGAAATGTAATGAAAGAAAGAACTTGGGAAAATAACAACAGGATATGTAGGCCATTCAGCCCCTTGTGCTTGGTCTAGCTAGAATACATCACTTAACTCAATCTACCTGTCTTGATTCCGTAACCCGCGATAATCTTGTTAAACAAAAATCCTACTCTCAGTTCTGAATTGTTAAATTGACCCTGCCACATCCACAGCTTTTTAGAAGAGGGGACTGCCAGGTTAACATTCCCCTTTGCATGAAGAAGTGCTTCCTGACACCTGGAAGTGATCCCTGAATCTACTTTGATGATGATGCCCCCTTGTTCTGATTCCCCCTCCCAAAATACCAATTAAAACCAGCCAATTCAGTACTTTGTGAAATGTAGTCACTGTTGCAATGTAGGGAATGTGGAAGTCAATTTACACACAGCAAGCTCTCACAAACAGCAATGGGATAATGATCAGATAGTCTGCTTTTAGTGATGCTCATTAGAATCCCTACAGTGCAGAAGGCCATTCGGCCCATCGAGTCTGTACCAACAACAATCCCACCCAGGCCTCATTCCCGTAACCCCACGTATTTACCCGGCTAATCCCCCTGACACTAAGGGGCAATTTAGCATGGCCAATCAACCTAACCCGCACATCTTTGGACTGTGGGAGGAAACCGGAGCACCCGGAGGAAACCCACGCAGACACAGGGAGAACGTGCAAACTCCACACAGACAGTGACCCAAGCCGGGAATCAAACCCAGGTCCCTGGCGCTGTGAAGCAGCTGTGCTAACCACTGTGCCACCCATTGAAGGATGAATATTGGACAGGACACTTGGCTAAATCCTTCTTCAAAATTGTGCCATGGAATCTTTTACATCAAACTGATAGGGGCTTAATTTAACAATTCAGTTGAATGCGCTCGAGTCCTGGAGTGGGATTGGAACCCGTGGCCTCTGATTCAAGAGGTGAGAGCACTACCAACTGAGCCACAGCTCATTAAGAAGGAAAGTCCTCCTGAAAATTTGCTGATTAGGTGAATATTTGTCTATTGGAAAGACTATTAGCCCATAGGTTAAAGATATGATATCCGTAATGCTTTAGTTAAAGTTCAGCTGATCTCTCTGCACCTTGTAATTTGTTGCACAAGCTAATTGAAGTTACCATTGTGAAAGTGTTGTCAAATTCTTATTGGGTGTTGCAGAAGGAATTGAACACTGACTCAGTCAGTTTGGGTGTGTTTCCCTTTCCCCTTTCTGACCCTGAGGGAAGGTGAAATTGGAAACTACAAGGAGGGGACAAAAAAAAAAAGTTATGTGTATTTTTTTTTGTTGCTTTCTCTCAAGAGCTGCTGTAAACCATGGAGAGGAGGGAGCAACAGAGAGCTGGTCGAGAAAGCAATGAAGCCAAGAGTGAGCCCAACACCGCAGATGGATCTTCACACATCATTACCATTGTTTTCTTAATGCTCCTCATTGATCTGCTTGGGTTTACTCTTATCCTCCCGCTCCTGCCTTCCATACTGGATTATTATGGAAAGACTGACCACGTGAGTGCAAATGAGAATGATCGCAGTGTTTCATAATATATTGGAATAAGTAATGTCAAAACATATTATGGCACGGTGGCTAGCACTGCTGCCTCACAGCGCCAGGGACCTGGGTTTGATTCCCGGCTTGGGTCACTGTCTGCGTGGAGTTTGCACGTTCTCCCCGTGTCTGGGTGGGTTTCCTCCGGGTGCTCCGGTTTCCTCCCACAGTCCAAAGCTGTGCAGGTTACGTTGATTGGCCATGCTAAATTGACCCTAGTTTCGGGACGATTAGCAGGATAAATATGTGGGGTTACGGGAATGGGGTGGAATTGTTGTTGGTGCAGACTCGATGGGCCGAATGGCCTCCTTCTGTACTGCAGGGATCCTAATCTAAATGTTCTTGGTAGTGGACAGTCTACTAACAATAGGAGGTGTTTTCAGTAGAGAAACATATTGCGAGTTTGCACATTTAACATGGGAATTATACATTATAAATAGAAGCACCAAATATAAAAGTATAGGAGTTGTGCTAAATTTTTATTAATTGGATACAAATTTATTGTAAATAATTTGTTGTAAATCTGGCCGGGCCTCGGCTCAGTCAGGTTAATTGTGACTGGCTGCTGTCCTGACCCATCCTCTTTAACAATGAAGCACCTACTTTATTACAGAAGTTAGGAAATCACATTTATTTGAGTGAATATCGGTGTTTATGATCTACATGAGCTTCCAAAATAAAGTAAAGGTTATTTATTAGTCACAAGTAAGGCTTACATTAACATTGCAAGTTACTGTGAAATTCTCCTAGTCGCCACAGTCCGGCACCTGTTTGGGTCAATGCAAAAGGGATAAATATCCCTCCTATAGGAGCATGGGAAATAGGGGTAGGAGCAGGCCATTTGGCCCCTTGAGTCTGCTCCACAATTCAACTAGACCATGGCGAGATGACCTCTCATTGTTCGAAACCCTAGTAAATACACGCCCAATCTCCTCAATCTCTCTCATAGGACTATCCCGCCATCCCAGGACTCAGTCTGGTGAACATTTGCTGCATTCCCTCTGTGGTAAATATCCATCCTTGGGTAGGGAGACCAAAATTGCACACTGTACTCCACCAAGGCTTTATACAACTGCAGCAAGACTTCTTCTGTACTCAAATCCCGCTGCAATAAAGGCCAACATTTGCCGTCTAAATGTTTGAATACAAGAATTCTAAAATGATATCAGGACTAAAAGGTTATACCCACCAGGAAAGATTGGACAGGCTGGGGCTGCATTGTCTGATTGAAGTGCAGATTATGAAAATGTTTGATAGGACAAGTGTAGACAATGGGGACGATTCTCCCCAAAAAATTCTATGTGTCAAATTCATGTAAAAACTATAGTAAATCACAGTGGTTTTATCAGCGGGATTTTCAAATGAATCTCCCACACTCTGAGCACTGCAGTGTATTAGTATAAATCCCATTGAAACTCAGGAGGTGGGGCCTTTTCCCACTGGAGAGGCTGGCAGCATAGCGCTGAGCGGGGCCACTGTGTATGTACTGATCTGTCAGTGCTGAGATCGGCGTATGTGCAGTAGCCCTGCGCTGCCACCCTCTCGACCGTTGGCCAGCCCTGCATCACCGGCCATGCGACCCCACCCCACCACCTGATTGTTACCCCCCCCTGGATGCATCCAGGCCAGCCTGCCCCCGCCGCTCCTGCCCTGCCCATCTCGATCTCTTTCCCCCTCTAACCGCCCGTCCCCCTCACCCAAGGCCCGACCTCCTGATTTCCCCCCTGCAGCCCCGACCCCCCCTGCAGTCTCAATCGCTGGCCTCCCTCCCTCCGTCAGTCAGCCCAAATACAGAGTGGCTGAGGGACTTCCCACCCCATTAAGCCCCATCTCCTTGGCACTGCCTGGTGGGCAGTGCCAAGGTGCCCCCTTGGGCATTGGCACTTTGCCTTTTGGGCAGTGCCAGGGGGCTGGGTTGGCACTGCCAGGCTGGCAATGCCCAGGGGGCACCCCCCCAACCCAAACCTCTGGGGGGCCTTGATGGCCCCCCCCTTCACTCCAGTGGGGCCGGGCCTATAGCTCCCCGTAAGTGGGGAGCTATAGTGAACCCCGCCGGAGTGAACCATTCCTGGGCCGGGTGGGGGGGGGTGTACCGGGAGGGACGCTAATGGGCCCAGAGACTTCAGTCCCAGGCCTGCTCATGATATTTAAATTAAATTAGAATTGAAATAAATTATGCAGCTTCGGGCCGATTTCTGACGCAGAGCCGATGGCGCTGGAAATCTAGCTGCTGGAGACGTGCAGAGGGCGTGGCGCCCAGCGGGGAGCCTGCAAAACGGCCTCCGCTCGAGTCTCCCGGCCTACTGTGCTACAAAAGCAGCAGAGCGGGCTGGGAGAATTGCCCCCCGTGTGCTTCTACTTGCAGGTGACACCAGAACTAGGGGCCACAAATATAAGTTAATTACTGATAAATTCAGTGGGGAATTCAGGAGGAACTGCATTCCATAGAAAGTGGTTAGAATGTGGAATAGTTTAAATGATATCTGGGGAGGGGCAGGCATAGTGGTATTGTCACTGGACTAGTAATTCAGGGTAATTCTCTGGGGACCTAGGTTCGAATCCCACCATGGCTGATGATGAAATTTGACTTCAATAAAAAATCTGGAATTAAAAGTCTAATGATCACGAAACCATTGTTAGTTGTTGTAAAAACCCAGTTGCTTCACTAATGTCCTATTGGGAACAGAATCTGCCATCCTTAAGTAGTCTCGTTTAAATGTGATTCCAGATCCACAGCAATGTGGTTGACTCTTAAGTGCTTTCTGAAATAGCCCAACAAGCCACTCAGTTGTATCAAAAGTTGAAAAGGAATGGAAACCAGATGGACCACCCAGTATTGACCTAGGCACCGGAAACAAGAATGGCAAATTCAGCCCTGTACTCTGGGCGGAGGACCTCAATAGCACCACTACTGAGCAGACTGGCCAAGATTTAGACTGAGTCCTTGGCAGGTTGTGAGGCAATAAACAAGAAGGAAAAACATACTCGACCTCCTCCTCACTAACCTGCCTGCTGCAGATGCATCTGTTCATGACAGCGTTGGCAGGAATGACCACTGCACAGTCCTTGTGATGACCAAGTCCCGCCTTCACATTGAGGATACCCTTCATCGTGTTGTGGGGCGGCACGGTAGCACAGTGGTTAGCACTGCTGCTTCACAGCTCCAGGATCCCGGGTTCGATTCCCGGCTCGGGTCACTGTCTGTGTGGAGTTTGCACATTCTCCTCGTGTCTGCGTGGGTTTCCTCCGGGTGCTCCGGTTTCCTCCCACAGTCCAAAGATGTGCGGGTTAGGTTGATTGGCCAGGTTAAAAATTGTCCCTTAGAGTCCTGGGATGCGTAGGTTAGAGGGATTAGTGGGTAAAATATGTGGGGAGAGGGCCTGGGTGGGATTGTGGTCGGTGCAGACTCGATGGGCCGAATGGCCTCCTTCTGCACTGTAGGGTTTCTATGTTTCTATCTCCAAAAAGATAAAATTTAGCAATCTCCCCTTGACGTTCAATGGCATTACCATCGCTGAATCCCCACTATCAACATCCTGGAGGTTACCATTTGACCAGAAGTTGAACTGGAGTAACCATATAAATACTGTGGCTATAAGAAAGGTCAGAGTCTAGTGACGAGTAGCGAGTGGCAAGTAACTCACCTCGTGACTCCCCAAAATCTGTCCACTTTCTACAAGACAGAAGTTGGGAGTGTGATGGAATACTCCCCACTTGTCTGGATGGGTGCAGTTCCAACAACACTCCAGAAGCTTGGCATCATCCAGGACAAAGCAGCCTGCTAACTGGCATCCCATCCACAACCATTCCCTCCCTCCACCACCGATGCACAGTGGCAGCAGTGTGTACCCACTGTAAGATGCAGCATCTCACCAATGCTCCTTAGACAGCCCTTCCAAATCCACTACCTCTAGAAGGACAAAGGCAGCAGACACATGGGAACACCAGCAACTGGAGGTTCCCCTCCAAGCCACACACCATCGTGGCTTGGAAATATACTGCTGTTCCTTCACTATTGCTGGGTCAAAATCCTGGAACTCCTTCCCTACCAGCACTGTGGGAGTACCTACACCACATGGACTGCAGCGATTCAAGAAGGCAGCTCTCCACCACCTTCTCAAGGGCAATTAAGGATAGGAAAGAAATGCTGGCCAGCCAGCGACGCCCACATTACAGGAATGAATTTGAAAAATGTCTTTAAAAGGAAGCTGGATAAATACACGAGAGAGAAAGGAACAGCAAGATAATGTTGAACGGGTTAGATGAGAAGTGGAGGCAGTGGTATAGTGGTATTGTTGCTGGACTAGTAACCCAGAGGCCCAGGGTAATGCTCTGGGGGACCCGGGTTTGAATCCCATCACGGCAGATGGTGAAATTTGAGTTAAATATCGGGAATTAAAAGTCTACTGATGACCATGAAGCCATTGTTAATTGTTGTAAAATTCCATCTGGTTCACTAATGTCCTTTTTAGGGAAGGAAATCTGCCGTCCTTACCCTGGTCTGGCCTACACGTGGCCAGACCCGCAGGAATGTGATTAACTCTTAACTGCCCTCTGAAATGGCTCAGCAAGCCACTCAGTTCAAGGGCAATCAGGGATGGGTGACAAATGCTGGCCCAGCCAGTGAACAAATCCCATCCCATGAACAAATAAAAAAAGCAAGGAAGCCTCGTGTGAAACATAAACACCGTCATAGAACATAGAACATAGAAAGCCACAGCACAAACAGGCCCTTCGGCCCACAAGTTGCGCTGATCATATCCCTACCTCTAGGCCTATCTATAGCCCTCAATCCCATTAAATCCCATGTACTCATCCAGAAGTCTCTTAAAAGACCCCAACGAGTTTGCCTCCACCACCACCGACGTCAGCCGATTCCACTCACCCACCACCCTCTGAGTGAAAAACTTACCCCTGACATCTCCTCTGTACCTACCCCCCAGCACCTTAAACCTGTGTCCTCTCGTAGCAACCATTTCAGCCCTTGGAAATAGCCTCTGAGAGTCTACCCTATCCAGACCTCTCAACATCTTGTAAACCTCTATCAGGTCACCTCTCATCCTTCGTCTCTCCAGGGAGAAGAGACCAAGCTCCCTCAACCTATCCTCATAAGGCATGCCCCCCAATCCAGGCAACATCCTTGTAAATCTCCTCTGCACCCTTTCAATGGCTTCAACATCTTTCCTGTAATGAGGTGACCAGAACTGCGCGCAGTACTCCAAGTGGGGTCTAACCAGGGTCCTATAAAGCTGCAGCATTATCTCCCGACTCCTAAACTCAATCCCTCGATTAATGAAGGCCAGTACGCCGTACGCCTTCTTGACCGCATCCTCCACCTGCGAGGCCGATTTAAGAGTCCTATGGACCCGGACCCCAAGGTCCTTCTGATCCTCTACACTGCTAAGAATGGTACCCTTCATATTATACTGCTGCTTCATCCCATTGGATCTGCCAAAATGGATCACTACACACTTATCCCGGTTGAAGTCATAGACTGAATGTCCTGTTTTTGTGCTGCGAGTAGTTTGTAATTCTTTGCAACATCCCCTTGGCTGACTCTCCAGTTTGCTCTGGTACCTACTCATTCAAGCTAAATGCTAGTCTTTTACACCCTCCTTGTTTTCAAAACATCCGCAGCCTTTTGTTGTCCTATGCCTTTGAGTCCTCCCTTCTTGCTCCATCAATTATCGCTCCTTTCCCTCCTTTACGATCCCACTCGGCTCCACTGTTCTGCCGTCTTTTAAAATGTTAAATGTTTTTGGGATTTCTTCCTGAAAATGACAAATGCTGCAGAAATGTGTGTTTTTCTTGTTCCCGATTACGCTCTGCATGAAGAATTGTTTCCTGGCGTCTGCTGCTAACCTTGCCTTGAATCCATGCCCTCTGGTCTCCTTGTTATGAAAACAAGAAAGAACTGGTAACAGTGAAGGCATTGTTCCAGATTTGTTGTCACTAATTTTCTCCCGCTCCTTTCTTTTATACAGTCTGGCTTTACAAGGTGGAGAAACCCCCGACTGCTGAGTGAAGGCAGCGAGGGGGGAAAACTCCCCTGTGAGGCAGAGGGATTTTAGCAAAAGGTACAACTATCAACAAAAAAAGAGGATTTGGGCTGGAACTGATGGCTGCAGGTGCCAATTTGCACACAGCAAGATCCCACAAACAACAGCTGGATGTGTAACATCTTCCGTGTGGTGTCGAATTAGGGAGGATTTGCCTGTTTTATATAACAGTCCTCACAATCTCAGGATGTCCCGAAAGCACTTTACAGCTATTTAAATACTCCTTGACGTGTTGCAGTGTGGGAAATCTGGCAGACAATTTGCGCACTGCAAGCCACAAGCAGCAATGTGATAAGAAGGGGCACAGATCAATATCTTTTCCCAAAGGTCAGGGAGTCTAAAGCTAGAGGGCGTAGGTTTAAGGTAAGGGGGGAGAGATACAAAAGTGTCCAGAGAGAGAATTTTTTCATACAGAGGGTGGTGAGTGTCTGGAACAAGCTGCCAGAGGTAGTAGTAGAGGCGGGTACAATTTTGTCTTTTAAAAAGTGTTTAGACAGTTACATGGGTACGATGGGTATAGAGGGCAATAAATGCGGGCAATTGGGATTAGTTTAGGGGTTTAAAAAAAAGAGCGGCATGGACAAGTTGGGCCAAAGGGCCTGTTTCCATGCTGTAAACCTCTATGACTTTAAGAACCAGGGAGACAGTTTAATAATTGTGCTATAAATATTGATCAGGATACCAGCGGAAACTCCCCAGCTCATTTTTGTAATAGTGACTGTGGAACCTGAGGCAGCAGACTGTGTAATCCAGGGGTTCCCAAAGGGTGCGGCGCACCACACTGGCGTGGCGAGAGAGGATGGCAAGTGTGGCGGGAAGATTCAAGGACAATCAAAGAAACATTTAAACATGGTTTAAACAAACATTGTTTTATACTTTCTGGATGTCCCATGATCATATTATAAAGTAGTTGTGTTCTATGTTATGAATGAAGCACTGCTAGGAGTTGTTTTTTTTTAAATGTATTTCTTATCAATAAAAAATTCAGTGTGGCGCGAGCAAATTTTTATTCCGAAAGTGCGGCCCAGTGAAAAAAGTTTGGGAACCACTGGTGTAATCTCTCACCTGAAAGACAACTGCTCCGACTGTGTGGCACTCCCTCGGTGCTGCACTAGGAGTGTCAGCCAAGATTATGGACTCAAACTTTGATCTCTGAACCTTCTATACGAGTGCGGCCAAAAGTTGAAACACGACTGCACTGCTGAGCTCAGTCTTAATCTTGTTCACCCTGGGTTCACTGAATTTACGCACAGCCCTGCTGACCTCTGTGTATTCTTTAGATTTTCAAGGCTTTTACATTTGAGTTTGGCTTCCCCGGTGATGAAATTCAACTCTCCTTTGCCAGCTGTCTTGAGTGACCTCCCAGAAAAACTCTGGGAGTGTTACGGAAATCTTGCCAGAAAGCAGCTGAGTCATATTTGTGACAAGCTAGGGGTGGGAACAGACCCTGGGGAGAGACGAGCAGCCTGTATTCTTGCCAAGAAAAGGATGGGGCTGGATAATTAATGAGCAGCACAATGGCAGCCCTGTGTTTTCTGTGTAGTACGATGACCTTTGTGAAACAGCAGGGTTGACTGAGATATCCTGGTACTCCAGCAGGTCTGCTTTACAACGCATTTTGTTTGCGAGTTTTATGTTGATCAGGTCAGGGGTGGCAGTGTTGTGGAACATATTTCATTTCAGACTCTCACTGTCAGTATCGAACACAACCAGCACAGATAATAGCGAGACGAGATACTGAGGAAGGCTCCTTTACAGGAAAATGAGGAAGACATCCAGCCCCATAAGGCTTTTGTGCCTCATTTAATGAAGTCATGGCTGATCAACCTCCATTCTCTGCCCAGCGCTGAGACCTCCACCAGAGCAAGGAGGCAGGTCCCAAATCCACCCCAGCCAGAACAGGAATCAAACCCTGTTCCGTTGATGCCAATCTGATCCACACTGGTCATCCAGCCAACTGAACCAACCCCACTCCACCCAAGGAGCCCAAATTGCTGTGGCAATATGCACAATGTTACAGCCTGGAGCTATGAACAGTGGTGGTGGAGGCTCCAACGATCTTTCCTTCACAAGGCTGAGTAGGAACTTGTCCCACTCTTAGTACTTGCCATTGGCATGAGCTGGAAGGACTGCAAGTTGATGCTTGGCTTGTTTGCCCATGTTGTGGGCAGAACTCCCCTGGCCATTCAGTCCTGGAGTGGGACTTGAATCCTGAGCTTCTGGCTCAAAGGGAAGGGATGCCACGCACTGCACCACAAGACCTACATCAATCCCTCTATACCCATATTTGATATGTAACCTGTGATATCCTTACCTGGCAAAAAACGCAAACTCAGTCTCAGAAGTTTCAATTGACTCCCAATATCTACAGTTTTGTAGTACAAGTGTGTTTGGGACCGTAAGGTTAATGTGGGACTAAGGCCTGCCTTATGATGTAGAGTCACATGGGAGTGGTAGTGTAGTAATAAGTCAGCATGAAGACGGGATCTTCCCTCGGAGCATTCCCACACTATTCAGGAATTATCACTGAGGGAAAGATCCCAAGGTACTTCTAAAAGAAGAGTAGAGGAGTTATCCCCATTGTCCTGATCAATGTTTAACCCTCAACCAAAGTCACTAAAAACAGATCATCTGGTCATTATTATATTGCTGTTTATGAGACCTTGTGCATAAATTGGCTGCCACTTTACAACAGTGACCAAACTTCAGAAGTACATTGGCTTCATTGGCTTGAAAGCACTTTGGGATGTCCTGAGCTTGAGAGGTGATATAGAAATCCAAGTGCTTTCTTCGTCAGAGGATAAATTGATCTAGTCATTGTGGAAGCTCAGAATACATGGTTACTGCTAATGGTACATATTACTCATCAAGCTCCCGTGGTGTTCCACACGATGGTTCAAGATCAAGGGCATTTTTCAACTGAAGCAGGGTTAAACGGCTGGTCTTGGACAGGAGCCCCAGTTGCCTTCTTAAGGTCATACATGGTATTGTTATTTTAAAATGAATGCATATTCTCGATCCTATTTATGGCTAAATGGCAAATTTGGGAGGCGGGGTAGAGTCAGTCGGAGTTTCTCACTCTAGGCTGAGACAATGGGAATACAAGACTGAGGTGTTCAGTGCTGCCGTTGGCTGGAGGGTGGAACTACAGCATGATCAGTTTAAACTGGCAGCTTCCATTATAAATGTGGATGGTGGCAACAAGTCGACAGAAATGAAGATAAAAATAAGTCGTGCAATTTTCTTTTAGACAAAGTGGAACACTGACGTAAGATTTTAACTGTGTAGATTATTCCTCAATCAAGTCTGACTCTGTGCCTTTTATCAACAGGATGGCGTTTATCAATCCCTGCAGCACTCTGTGGACTGGTTTGCTGATATGATCGGGGTTCCCAGTGTAAGAAAATATAACAGTGTCCTTTTTGGGGGTGAGAATATTTCACTTGGTTGAAGGAGGTTATAGTGTATAATGAGGTTTTGCATTGTAAGCATAACAGTGCAACACTAGTATAATGTAATAG
The DNA here is from genome assembly GCF_964213995.1 of Mustelus asterias. Classification (NCBI taxonomy): domain Eukaryota; kingdom Metazoa; phylum Chordata; class Chondrichthyes; order Carcharhiniformes; family Triakidae; genus Mustelus; species Mustelus asterias. The sequence goes on from NC_135806.1 coordinate 137,261,274, forward strand.
TTGTGTTTCATAGTGTGCATACTGCTGTCACAGAGCATTATTTATACTATAGTAATGTAGGAAAGAGTGTGATAGTGCAACATGGGATGGTGGTGTGAAAATGGTCTTTAAGAGATTGAACAGAGGGTTTTTAAGGAGAATTCTCTTCATACGGGGAGTTGTTGACACATGAACTATTATGCGAGAGTTGAGGCAGAGCCATTGGTTGAAGAATGCTTTCCCAATTTGATTTTGTAATCAAATTATTGTCACTGACAATTTGCTTTTCCCAGGAAGAGGAGTGGAAAACTGATGTGCCTTTCCCTTTTACCCACTCCCAGCAAGGTTGTGGATGCTGGGGGATAATTGGAGATTTCAAGATTTAGATGGGTAGATTTTTGTTGGATGAGGATATCAAGTCATAAAGAGTCGAGGAGATAAATGGGATTGGGGTATGCATCAGTCATTGCATGGTGGAACAGGCTTGAATGCAGTGATTTACATGGCCTGTTTTGACCCACAGTGTCCTCAAAAATAATGGATCCGAGTAAAGGTTTCTTGGTCACTACAGTTGTACAGAGAGTGCTCTCTTAAACTGACATTCACCAGAACTGACTGCCTGTTCCCTTCCTTGTGTCTGCATCAATCCAGGGCTGATTGGATCCATGTTCTCAGTGCTGCAGTTCCTCGTATCTCCAGTGACTGGCGCTGCCTCTGATTACTTTGGTCGGAGACTGTTGATGATGCTGACTACGGTAGGTATGGTCTGTCCAATCAGAAATGAATACCCTGTTGAAGGTTGACTCAGTGTTTGGAGGCCAGATCTCTGGTCTGCTTGCCTGGGTTATGATGATATGCAAGGCTAGGGTAGTCTGCTCCCTTGGATGAGAACATCCCACTGGGTGTCAACTCAAAATTAAAGTAATTAAAGTTTATTTATTAGTCACAAGTAAGGCTTAGATTAACACTGCAAAGAATTTACTGTGAAATTCCCCTAGTCGCCACACTCCGGCGCCTGTTCAGGTCAATGCACCCTAACCAGCACGTCTTTCAGACTGTGGGAGGAAACCAGAGCACCCGGAGGAAACCCACGCAGACACGGGGAGAACGTGCAAACTCCACACAGGCAGTGACCCAAGCCGGGAATCGAACCCAGGGCCTGACGCTGTGAAGCAGCAGTGCTAACCACTGTGCTACCGTGCTGCCCCAGTTTTTGTATCAGGGAATTGTCACTTACATTCTTTGGGACTGTTTGGAATGGGGTGCGAACCCTTAGTCTTCTGATTCAGCAGTGGGATTGCTACCACTGAATCGAGACTCACTCTAAAGTATGCTCTTTCATATTTTTATATTTGCTGCTTTGATTTATTCATGGTCGAACCCCTTTCCATATGCTAGGAGGCCATAAACATGCAGGGCAAGGTCATCTGTCTTCTAATTTGGCTTTTAGGGAAGGAAATCTGTCGTCCTTACCCAGTCTGGCCTACGTGTGACTGCAGAGCCACAGCAATGTGGTTGACTTTCAGCTGCCCTCAGGCAACTAGGGATGGGCAATAAATGCTGGCCAGCCAGCGACACCCACCTCCTGTAAAAATGAATTTAAAAAGAATTTGGCTTTCTCTCACTGTTTTCCCTTTGGACTTGCCATTTCCCAGGCCGGGTTGATTGTTTCTTACGCACTGTGGGCTCTCTCCAGGAACTTTGGGATTTTCCTCCTGTCTAGAATTATTGGAGGGATCAGCAAGGGGAACGTCAGCCTTTCGACCGCCATCATTGCAGACCTGAAATCTCCACGAGCCCGCAGCAAAGGAATGGTAAGAGCTGATTTGGAAGCAAAGTTTTAACTTGCGCACGTGCGCTGAGTTCCCAGTGCAGTACATTATTGTGACAATACTGTACTTGTGCAGTGCCTTATCATGAACTGAAAAATAACACTCTGTAAAAATGAGTGCGTATATGTTTAACAACATAGGATTTTACAGGACAGAAACAGAATCATTTGGCCCAAATGGTCCAAACCAGCATTTTTATTCTTGACACCAGCCTCCTTCCACCATATTTTATGTAAACCTATCGGGGTACTCTCTTATTGCTTTCTCTCTCACATACATAACTGATATCCCTTTAAATACATCTATGCCATTCACCTCAACGAACTCCCTATGGCCTATGAGGACCACAGTGCTAACTTATATGTGGAGCCCGGAGAATGTAGGTAGGGTTCTAAATGAATGCTTTGCGTCAGTGTTCACTCGTGAGAGAGATGATGTGGCTTTAGAAATCAGGGAGGACTGCAATACTATTAAAGAAATTAACACAGAAAGGAAGTTCTGAGCGGTCTGACAGGGCCAGGTGAGTGAGGCGAAGGAAGAAATACCAAGGGTGCTGGCAATAATTTCCAATTCCTCCGTGGTCACAGGAGAGGTGCCGGAGGACTGGAGGACAGCCAGTGTGGTACCATTATTCAGGAAGGAAGGAAGGGATAAATCAGGAAACTACAGGCCAGTCAGTCTAATCTCAGTGGTGGAGAAGCATTTCTTTGAAACAGAATTAATCTGCCTTTGATGAGGCAGGGATTAATCAAGAACAGTCAGAATGTTTTAATTACGGGGAAGTCATGTCTGACCAAGTTGACTGAATTTTTCATAGAGGTGACCAGGTGTGTAGATGAAGGCAATGCATTCGATGTAGACTACTTGGACTTCAGCAAGGCTTTTGACAAGGTCCCACATGGGAGACTGATCGTGAAGGTAAGAGCCAATGGGATCCAAGGAAATATAACAAACTGCTTCCAGAATTGACTAAGTGGCAGGAGGCGATGGGCTAGTGGTATTATTGCTAGACTATTAATCCAGAAACTCAGCTAATTCTGGGGACCCTGGTTCGAATCCCGCCAAAGTAGATGGTAGAATTTGAATTCAATAAAACAAATTTATCTGGAATGAAGATCTATTGATGACCGTGAAACCATTGTTGATTGTTGGAAAAAATGTTAGAAAAACCCATCTGGTTCACTAAGGGAAGGAAATCTGCCTTCTTACTTGGTCTGGCCTACATGTGACTCCGGAGTCACAGCAATGTGGTTGACTCTCAACTGCCTGCTGAAAAGCAACCCACTCAGTTGTATCAGTGTTTCAAGAAGGCAGTTCATCACCACCTTCTTGAGGGCAATAAATGCTGGCCAGCCAGTGACACCCATGACCCACGAATGAATTTTTTTAAAAAAGCAGAGGGGTGTTTTTCTGACTGGAAGCCTCTCGCAGAGATCAGTTTTGGGGCTCTTGCTATTTGTGGCTTTTATAAATGATTTGCACTTGAATGTAAGAGGGTTGATTAATAAGTTTGTGGATGATACGAAAATTGGTAGAGTGGTAAATAGTGAGGAAGATAGCCTTAGATTACAGGAGGTTATTGACGGACTGGACAGATGGGCTGATCAATGGGAAATGAAAGGATAAGTGTGAGATGATGCACTTGGGCAGGATAAACTAGGCATAGGGAATACATGATGAACTACAGGATCCTGGGAAGCACCAAGGATGAGAGCGATCTTGGTTTTCATGTGCGCTGGTACCTTAAGGTTGCAGAACAGGTGGATAAAGTGGTTAAGAAACCATATGGTATACTTGCCTTTATTAGCCAAGGCATAGAGTTTAAGAGCAGGGAGGTTATGCTGGAATTGTATAAAACGTTGGTTAGGCCACAGCTAGAGTATTGTGTGCAGTTCTGGAATCCACATTATTGGAGGGATGTGATAGCACTGGAAAGGGTGCAGAGGAGATTTACCAGAATGTTGCCTGGGCTGGAGAGTTTTAGTTCTGGAGAGGTTGGATAGACTGGGGTTGTTTTCCTTGGAGCAGAGGAGACTGAGGGGGGGACATGATTGAGATGTATAAAGTTATGAGGGGCAAAGATATAGTAGACAGGAAGAAACTTTTCCCCTTGGTGGAGGGATCAATGATTTGGGGCATAGATTTAAAGTAAGGGGCAGGAGGTTTAGAGGGGATCTGAGGAAAATCTTTTTTACCCAAAGGGTGGTGGGTGTCTGGAACTCACTGCCTGAAAGGGTGGTGGAGGCAGAGACCTTCAAAAAATTTAAGAAGTATTTAGACGTGCACTTGCGATGCCAAGGTACACAGGATTATGGGCCAAGTGCTGGAAAATGGGATTAGAATGGTTGGGTGGTTTGACTTTGACTGGCGCAGGTGCGATGGGCCGAAGGGCCTTTTTCTGTGCTGTGTCCCTCAATAACTCAAAGCTATTTACAGCCAATTAAGTCTCTTTTGAAGTATTGTCACTGTTGTAATATGGGAAATCATGATGTGGAGATGCCGGCGTTGGACTGGGGTAAGCACAGTAAGAAGTCTCACAACACCAGGTTAAAGTCCAACAGGTTTATTTGGTAGCAAATACCATAAGCTTTCGGAGCACTGCTCCTTCGTCAGATGGAGTGGAACACCCACAGTGCTGTTAGGGAGGGAGTTTCAGGATTTTGACCAGTGACTGGATCATTTGTTTATGTGATGTTTGTTGATGAATAAATATTTGCCAGCGCATTTGGAATAATTCCCCAGCTCTTCTTTAAAATAGTGGCTAAGAGATATTTTGTGTCCAGTTGAGAGTGCAGCCAGGACCACCGTTTAATCTCTCATCTGACTGACAGCACCACCAACAGGGTAGCACTCCCTCATAGTGCCGTGTCAGCCTAGGTTCATAGAATCAGAAAATCCCAACAGTGCAGAAGGAGGCCATTCAGCCCATCGAACTTGCACCGACTCTCCAAAAGAGCATCCCACTCAGGCCCACCCTACCCTATCCCTGCGTGTTAAATGTGGCCAATCAACTGAATCTGCACATCTTTGGACTGTGGGAAGAAACTGGAATACCTAGAGGAAACCCACACAGACACGGGGAGAATGTGCAAACTCTACACAGTCACTGGCGCTGTGAGGCAGCAGTGTTTAATCATTGTGCCACCATGCTGCCCGGTCTCTCGAGTGGGACTTGAACCTATAATATTCTGACTCTGAGGCGAGAATGTAGCACTGAGCCACAACTGTTAATTCGGTGCCACAACAGGTCGTCCACCCTAATCGCAGTCACTTTTCCCCCTTTCTGCAGGCGATGATCGGCATTGCTTTTTCTCTTGGTTTCACGGTCGGACCTATGATTGGAGCTTACTTTGCGTCGAGTGCTGGGAAGCATGAAACATTCTTCCTGCAGTCGGCACAGCTAGCAATGGTGTTTGCGGTGTCAGACCTGCTCTTCATCTTCTTCTTCCTCCCGGAGACCCTCCCGAAAGAGAAACGGGTAAGATACGAGCGAGTGCTCTTCCTGCTGGGATATTGAATACCAGCTTGGGGGAGGATATATGTTGGCGGGAGGGGGTTTACATCATGGCACAGGATGAGGGTGAAAAGTGATTGGGGCCTGCAGGCATGGATGTGGGGGAAGGGGTGCTTGAACTGAGGCTCAGGAACAGAATGGGACGTTTGCGGAAAGGCAGTCCCCTCACTGGGTCCTGCTGTGTGTTTCCGAGGTTTTTTCATGGTGTCAGCTGTGCCTCAGTGGGTGGCACTCTTACCTCTGAGTCAAGAGCTTGTTAGTTCAAGTTCCCGTCCTGAGACCAGCACAAAATCCAGATTGTTACACCACTGCAGTATTAAAGAGCTGTGCTTTTTTGACTGAGATGTTAAACTGAGGCCCTGACTTCCCTCTCCATTGGACATAAATCTCATGGCACTATTTGGAAGAAGAACAGATGTGCTGTCCCTGGTAACTTGGCCAATATTCATCCCATAACCAACAAAATTATTACAGTTTGTGAAAGCTTGCTGTACGCAAATTGGATGTGTCTTTCCTACAACAATGACTACACTTCAAAAAGATCTTCATCAAATTCCTACAGTGCAGGAGGCCATTCGGCCCATTGAGTCTGCACCGACAACAAACCCACCCTGGCCCTTGATTCATTGTCTATAGAATGCTTTGCAGTATCTAGAAAAGCGCTAAACAATTCCAAACTCACTCTTGCTGTACAGCGAAAACAGCAGGAAAGTGTCCAGCTTTAGAAAATATCAAGAACTGGTTGTAATACCTCAGCAACTTGCCAAAAATTCCTGTGCGACACAAGCAAACCCACATCACATCCTCTAGCAGATGTGTTGTGGTTACATGTTGTACTCCTTGCATTGAAACATGGTTTTAACTGTGTCATAATGACCCACTGCAACGCGAATCACCGCACTGCAGTTTTTGAAAACGTTAAAAGGATTGCCAAGCAGGTGGGATTTGAACCCATGTATCCAGGGCCTGGGTCTCTGGATTACTAGCCCAGTGACATTACCTCCACCTCCCATTGATACCGGAAGATCTAATTGTTCTGATTCAGGATTCATCCTCCCCATGAAGGCAATTTCCAAACAAAACTCCAACTTGGAGATGTAATCAGCTGTCTCCTCATTGTTGCTGGATCAAAGTCTTGAAACTCCCTGCCCAATTATACAGTGGGAGTGCCTTCCAGATAAGGACTGCAGCAGGTGTAAGCAACAGCTCTCCTTCTCTGGGCATCTGAGTTGATGTTGAACTTGAGCCTTGGCAGAAATGCCCAGATCCCGTAAACATATTTAAAAAAAAACACATCTAAGTTCCCACAGGACAGTAGGAATTATAAGCACCAATTGGACTGTGATATCTGGGCCTCATTGACCAGATTGCCAGGGTTTGAGGATTGGATGTTTCCTGTGTGGTGTAGTTTGGATAATCCTCTGTTACATTCCTGCCTGTGCTATTTTTAATTAATTGTAAGCTCAATGTCTAATTGATTGTTGGATTTCTCCAGACAAATGCATTGATTGGAGAGACACATTATCTAGCAACGAGGGTTGATCTTACAGAAACATATAAGATTATGAAGGGAATGGATAAGATAGAAGCAGTGAGGTTGTTTCCACTGGCAGGTGAAACCAGAACTATGGGGCATAGCCTCAAAATAAGGGGGAGCAGATTTAGGACTGAGTTGAGGGGGAACTTCTTCACCCAAAGGGTTGTGAATCTGTGGAATTCCCTGCCCAGTGAAGCAGTTGAGGCTCCCTCATTGAATGTTTTTAAGGCAAGGAGAGATAAATTTTTGAACAGTAAAGGAATTAAGGGTTATGGTGAGCGGGCGGGTAAGTGGAGCTGAGTCCATGAAAAGATCAGCCATGATCTTATTGAATGGCGGAGCAGGTTCTAAGGGCCAGATGGCCTGCTCCTGCTCCTAGTTCTTATGTTCTTATGAGACCTATCTTAACGGAAAAGGGAAACTGAAAGAGGAAACGGAGAAAGAAAACTGAACCTGTTTGTTAAGGAGACAAAGACTGAAACTGGAAATCAAAGCATCTGGGGAGATTGAAACTAGTTAAAACATATAAAAGAACACAGCATTCTCCAAGTCCAGTGGTTGATGATCCCAATGGTAAGTAAAGGCAGGCTGAAGAAGAAGGAGGCTAGATCCAGAAGCTGTGAACAGGTGAATACACAGTTTCTGTTATAGAAGATATCACTGGTGGATCTATGCCATCTTTGTGAAGACTGTGTCTGTGGAACTGAGATTGGTTGTGCATTGCTGTCGGCTGAAGATTGAATAAAATCCTAGAAGAGAAGCTGAAGTTCTTGATGAGGAAGACAGAGTTTTAAAAGACTTTGTGACTGAGTTTGCTAGCATATATGCTGAGTGGACTGCTGAGCCTAAAATCTGTCTTAGCTGTACCTGTCATTTAATGTGTAATTAATCTTTTATAATCGACCACAATTTACCTGTTAATTCATGTTTAGCTAATGTTGGTTTTGGAATATCAAAGATTACTAAAATGGTATTTAGTATTTGCTTTGTTTGACTCTTGTATAGTAAAAAAAAATTTATTTTAAACTCTGGAATTTAGTGATTATTATCTCAGTAGATAACTGGGATATTGGATTTCTCCTAGTTTTTTTTTAAAGGTTACTGTATTTACTGAGATTGTAACAGTGTTCAAAATCATGAAGGGGCTAGAGAGGGAGAAATTATATCCATTGGTAGAAGGGGCATTTAACAAGTGACACTACTTTAAGGTAATTGGCAAAAGAGCCATTGGTTACATGAGGAAAATATTTTTGATGCACTGAGTGATTAGGACCTGGAATGCATTGCCAGAGAGTTTGATGGAGGCAGATGCAATTGTAGCTTTCAACAGTAAGTCCCTGCAGGGAAAAGATTTGGAGGGCTTCGGAGAAAGGGCAGGGGAGTGGGGCTAACTTAGCTGCTCCTGTAGAGCGTTAGCACGGACAAAACAGGCCATATGGCCTCCTTCTGTGCTGTAATCACTTTATGGTTCTCAGGCCATTCTAAAATGCTTTACAGCCAATCAAATAGATTTGAAATGCTGTAAACACAGCAACCAATTTGAGCGCACAAGGTCCCGCAAGCAGCAAAGTGATAATTGCTAGATCATCTGTTTTAGGAATATGACTTCATCACTCTCTTCTGATTCCTGCCTCAGGTCTCCTCGGTCTCATCCACCTTTCAGAATGCCACTGACCTCCTCAGTCCGGTGGCGCTGTTTCGATTCTCTGCTGTCCGACGTGGAGTGGATTCTCCCTCCCCAGAAGGTGCGTGAATATCTAGCAATTGCCCTAGAAACCCTGTTCCCTTTTGGAATGTGGAAGGATGATCATAGAATCCATAGAGTCCCTACAGTGCAGAAGGAGGCCATTCGGCCCATCGAGTCTGCACCAGCCGCAATCCCATCCACCTTCACCACCAAAAATCCGCTTTGTGTAACCTGCCTGTCCCCAAATTGGTGGCTGTGTTTCCTACATTACAACAGTGACTTACACTGCAAAAAAAATACTCTGGTGGCTTTGGGTCATTCCTGTGAAAGTATTCCTCCTTCAATTTGCTTTTGTTGTAATATTACGCTATCAGGATAATTCAGAAATTTGAAACTCTTGCTGAGGAAGCCAAGGTTGGAGGTTGCAGACAGAGATAATGCACCATGGCCCCAATTCTCCAGCCTGTCCTCCTGGTCAAATGATGCTCACCATTGGTAACATGGAATTTTGATTGACCTCAAAAGGTTCCTCCCGTTTTAGCCTGTGCCCGCAGCTGCCCACCTTAATCTGATACAACTGAGTTCAGAGGAACACACACCTGACCCAAGAGGTAAATGCCCATTTCTTTTATGGCAGTTCCTACTGTGATTAAGATCGAGGCCAAATACTTATCACATTTTTTTTCACATTTTCACTATTCTGAAAGCCAAATTGTCTTTGCATTGTTGCAAGGCAATTGGGGCCATTCAGCTCCTTGAGCCTGTTCCTCTATTCAGTTAGATCATTGCCTACCTGTAGGAGTTATGAGTCATAAAGGTTTACAGCATGGAAACAGGCCCTTCGGCCCAACTTGTCCATGCCGCCCTTTTTTTAAAAAAAACACCTAAACTAATCCCAATTGCCCACATTTGGCCCATATTCCTCTAGACCCATCGTACCCATGTAACTATCTAAATGCTTTTTAAAAGATAAAATTGTACCCGCCTCTACTACTACCTCTGGCAGCTTGTTCCAGACACTCACCACCCTCTGTGTGAAAAAATTGCCCCTCTGGACACTTTTGTATCTCTCCCCTCTCACCGTAAACCTATGCCCTCTAGTTTTAGACTCCCCTACCTTTGGGAAAAGATATTGACTATCTACCTTGTCTATGCCCCTCATTATTTTATAAACCTCTATAAGATCACCCCTCAGCCTCCAACGCTCCAGAGAAAAAAGTCCCAGTCTATTCAGCCTCTCCTTATAACTCAATCCATCAAGTCCCAGTAGCATCCTAGTAAATCTTTTCTGCACTCTTTCTAGTTTAATAATATCCTTTCTATAATAGGGTGACCAGAATTGCACACAGTATTCCAAGTGTGGCCTTATCAATGTCTTATACAACTTCAACAAGACGTCCCAAGTCCTGTATTCAATGTTCTGACCGATGAAACCAAGCATGCCGAATGCCTTCTTCACCACTCTGTCCACCTGTGACTCCACTTTCAAGGAGCTATGAACATGTACCCCTTGATCTCTTTGTTCTGTAACTCTCCCCAACGCCCTACCATTAACTGAGTAAGTCCTGCCCTGATTCAATCTACCAAAATGCATCACCTCGCATTTGTCTAAATTAAACTCCATCTGCCATTCGTCAGCCCACTGGCCCAATTGATCAAGATCCCGTTGCAATTGGAGATAACCTTCCTCACTGTCCACCATGCCACCAATCTTGGTGTCATCTGCAAACTTACTAACAATGCCCCCTATATTCTCATCCAAATCATTAATGTAAATGACAAATAACAGTGGGCCCAGCACTGATCCCTGAGGCACACTGCTGGTCATAGTACTTCAACATAATTTACCCAATCTAGCTCAATATCCCTGAATACTCTGGCAACAATAAAAGCAGAACATGCTGGAAAGACTCTGAAGAGTCACATGGAATCAAAACATTTAACTTTGTTTCTCTCTCCACAGATGCTTCCAGAACAGCATTTTCTGTTTTTATTTTAGATTTCCAGCATCCGCAGTATTTTGCTTTTATTACCCTGGCACCAATGTTCTGTTTTATGGAGTGAAGCCGCACTGATACAATTGTTAAATAATATTTAAAGCACATTAACTGGTCATTCATCCCTCTGTCTATGCTGGTGTTTATGCTCAATAGAAGCCTCCTTCCATCCTACTGTGCATGATGAACAAGTGTGGTAAGACTGCTGTATAATCTCCGGCGAATAAATTAATGTGCTTGCAATGATTTTTCTTTTTTTTAATAATTATCCAGGTATGCAGAACCTTGAAGTTCTAGGACTGGTGTATTTCCTCTACCTTTTTCTGTTCTCTGGCCTGGAATACACACTCAGTTTTCTCACTCACCAACGCTTCCATTTTAACAGGTATGAGACTAATCTCTTAGTCAGTATTGTGTTTTCATTTTTAAAAAAAAGGGGAATGTTTGTGAATCGTTAATAGAACATAGAACATAGAAAGCCACAGCACAAACAGGCCCTTCGGCCCACAGGTTGCGCCGATCACATCCCCACCTCTAGGCCTATCTATAGCCCTCAATCCCATTAAATCCCATGTACTCATCCAGAAGTCTCTTAAAAGACCCCAACGAGTTTGCCTCCACCACCACCGACGTCAGCCGATTCCACTCACCCACCACCCTCTGAGTGAAAAACTTACCCCTGACATCTCCTCTGTACCTACCCCCCAGCACCTTAAACCTGTGTCCTCTCGTAGCAACCATTTCAGCCCTTGGAAATAGCCTCTGAGAGTCTACCCTATCCAGACCTCTCAACATCTTGTAAACCTCTATCAGGTCACCTCTCATCCTTCGTCTCTCCAGGGAGAAGAGACCAAGCTCCCTCAACCTATCCTCATAAGGCATGCCCCCCAATCCAGGCAACATCCTTGTAAATCTCCTCTGCACCCTTTCAATGGCTTCAACATCTTTCCTGTAATGAGGTGACCAGAACTGCGCGCAGTACTCCAAGTGGGGTCTAACCAGGGTCCTATAAAGCTGCAGCATTATCTCCCGACTCCTAAACTCAATCCCTCGATTAATGAAGGCCAGTACGCCGTACGCCTTCTTGACCGCATCCTCCACCTGCGAGGCCGATTTAAGAGTCCTATGGACCCGGACCCCAAGGTCCTTCTGATCCTCTACACTGCTAAGAATGGTTCCCTTCATATTATACTGCTGCTTCATCCCATTGGATCTGCCAAAATGGATCACCACACACTTATCCGGGTTGAAGTCCATCTGCCACTTCTCCGCCCAGTCTTGCATTCTATCTATGTCTCGCTGCAACTTCTGACATCCCTCCAAACTATCCACAACACCACCTACCTTGGTGTCGTCAGCAAACTTACCAACCCATCCCTCCACTTCCTCATCCAGGTCATTTATGAAAATGACAAACAGCAAGGGTCCCAGAACAGATCCCTGGGGCACTCCACTGGTCACTGACCTCCATGCAGAGAAAGACCCCTCCACAGCCACTCTCTGCCTTCTGCAGGCAAGCCAGTTCTGGATCCACAAGGCAACAGCCCCTTGGATCCCATGCCCTCTCACTTTCTCAAGACGTCTTGCATGGGGGACCTTATCGAACGCCTTGCTGAAGTCCATATAGACCACATCCACCGCTCTTCCTTCGTCAATGTGTTTGGTCACATTTTCAAAGAACTCAACCAGGCTTGTAAGGCACGACCTGCCCTTGACAAAGCCGTGCTGACTACTTTTGATCATACTAAACTTCTCTAGATGATCATAAATCCTGTCTCTCAGGATCCTCTCCATCAACTTACCAACCACTGAGGTTAGACTCACCGGTCGGTAATTTCCCGGGCTGTCCCTGTTCCCTTTCTTGAATATAGGGACCACATCTGCAATCCTCCAATCCTCCGGAACCTCTCCCGTCTCCATCGACGATGCAAAGATCATCGCCAAAGGCTCCGCAATCTCCTCCCTCGCCTCCCACAGTAACCTGGGGTACATCCCATCCGGTCCCGGCGACTTACCAACCTTGATGCCATTCAATAGTTCCAACACATCCTCTTTCGTTATGTCCACATGCTCGATCCTTTCTGTCCACCGCAAACCAGCAGTACAACCACCCAGATCCCTTTCCACCGTGAATACCGAGGTAAAGTATTCATTAAGCAGCTCCGCCATTTCTAACGGTTCCGCACAAACTTTTCCCCCTTCACCTTTTAAGGGTCCTATGCCTTCACATCTCATCCTTTTACTCTTGACATATTTGTAGAAAGCCTTGGGGTTCTCCTTAATCTTACCCGCCAAGGCCTTCTCATGACCCCTTCTCGCTCTCCTAATTTCCTTCTTAAGCTCCTTCCTACATCCCGTATACTCCTCTAAATCCTTAACACCTCCTAGCTCTCTGAACCTTCTGTACGCCTCTCTTTTCTTATTCACCAGGTTCATCACAACCTTCGTGCACCACGGTTCCCGTACCCTACCAACACCCCCCTGTCTCATCGGAACGTTGTCATGCAGAGCTCCAGACAAACATTCCTTGAAAATCCTCCACTTTCCTCCGGTACTTTTCCCCAAGAATGCCTCCTTCCAATTTACCCGTCTAATTTCCTCCCTGATGACACTGTATTTCCCTTTACTCCAGAGAAACACTTTCCTAGCCTGCCTGATCCTATCTCTTTCCAATGCTATCATGAAGGAGATAGAATTATGATCGCTATCCCCAAGATGCTCACCCACCGAGAGATCCTCCACCTGTCCAGGTTCATTAGCCAGCACCAGATCAAGTACAGCCTCTCCTCTAGTAGGCTTATCCACATACTGTGTCAGGAAACTCTCCTGGACACACCTAACAAACTCCTCTCCATCCAAACCCCTAGCCCTAGGGATATTCCAATCTATGTTTGGGAAATTAAAATCTCCCATCACGACAACTCTGTTATTCCTACATCTCTCCAGGATCTGTTTCCCCATCTGCTCCTCAACATCTCTGTTACTATTGGGCGGCCTATAGAAAACACCCAGCAACGTTACCGACCCCTTCCTGTTCCTAACCTCCACCCACAGAGACTCCGTCGTCAATCCCTCCACGGCGTCCACCTTCTCTACAGCCGTGACACTATCCCTGATCAACAGTGCCACTCCCCCCCCCTCTCTTGCCTCCCTCCCTGTCCTTCCTGAAACATCATAAACCCGGCACCTGAAGCACACAGTCCTGTCCCTGAGACATCCAAGTCTCCGTAATGGCCACCACATCACAATTCGAAGCAGCAATCCACGCTCTAAGCTCATCCACTTTATTCACTACACTCCTGGCATTAAAATAGACACATCTCAGACCTTCAGCCTGAGCACTTCCCTTCTCCATCACTCGTCTAACCTCCCTCTTACCCTGTTTACATTCCTTATCTATTTGCGAGCTAACCTCCTCGCTCTCAGTCCCCTCATTTCGATTCCCTAATCTTTAAAATTCATTCTAAGAATATCAGCATCACTGGCAAAAGTAGCATTGATTGTCTATCCCTGTTTGTTTAAGTTTAAAGTTTATTGATTGTCAAAAGTAGGCTTACATTAACACCGCAATGAAATTACTGTGAAAATCCCCTAGTCGGCACACTCAGGCGCCTGTTCGGATACACTGAGGGACAATTTAGCACGGCCAATGCACCTAACCTGCACGTCTTTCAGACTGTGGGAGGAAACCGAAGTACCCGGAGCAAACCCACTCAGACATGGGGAGAACGTGCAGACTCCACATAGACAGTTACCGAAGCTGGGAATCAAACTCGGATCCCTGTGAGGCAGCAGTGCTAACCCACTGTGCCACCCGTTGCCCTCATAAGGTAGTAGTTTGATAGAAGTGGTTTGCTAGGCCCCCTTGGAATGCAGTTAAGATTCAGTCACATCGCTGTGGATCTGGAATCACATGTTGGTCAGACCAGGTAAGGATGGCAGATTTCCTTCCCTAAAAGACATCATGGAAGCCATAGAGTTTTTCCCCTGAAAGTCAAATAACTTTAAGATCACTTTTAATGATTCCAGTTCTTTTTTATTTCCAGCCTTTTTTTCAAACTGAAATCAAATTCTTAAACAGCCAGTGCAAGATTAATGACTTTTAGGCAAGGAAACCTTGCCATTTTGCCTGGGCTAGGCTTAGAGGTGACTCCAGTCCCACATCAACATAGTTACTTCTTAACTACCCTCACAGGGTAGTTGTCATGGGGGACTTTAACTTTCCAAATATTGATTGGAACCTTTGTAGGTCAAATAGTTTGGATGGGGCACTTTTTGTGCAGTGTGTGCAGGAGGGTTTCCTGACACAATATGTGGATAGGCCGACAAGGGGTGAGGCCACATTGGATTTGGTACTGGGAAATGAACCGGGCCAAGTGTTAGATTTGGTTGTGGGAGAGAACTTTGGAGATAGTGACCACAATTCGGTGTCTTTTGTTATTGCAATGGAGAGGGATAGGGCCGGACGGCAGGGCAAGGCTTACAATTGGGGGAGAGGTAATTATGATGCGATTAGGCAAGAATTAGGGGGCATAAGATGGGAACAGAAACTGTCAGGGAAAGGCACTGATGAAAAGTGGAACTTTTTCAAGGAACAAATACTGGGTGTCCTTGATAGGTATGTCCCTGTCAGGCAGGGAGGAAATGGCCGAGTGAGGGAACCGTGGTTCACAAAAGAGGTGGAATGTCTTGTGAAAAGGAAGAGGGAAGCTTATGTAGGGATGAGGAAACAAGGTTCAGATGGCTCGATTGAGGGTTACAAGTTAGCAAGGAATGAGCTGAAAAAGGGGCTGAGGAGAGCTAGGAGGGGACATGAGAAGTCCTTGGCGGGTCGGATCAAGGAAAACCCCAAGGCTTTTTACTCTTATGTGAGGAATAAAAGAATGACCAGGGTGAGGTTAGGGCCGGTCAAGGACAGTGGTGGGAACTTGTGTATGGAATCAGTAGAGATAGGCGAGGTGATGAATGAATACTTTTCTTCAGTGTTCACCAAGGAGAGGGGCCATGTTTTTCAGGAAGAGAAGGTGTTACAGGCTAATAGGCTGGAGGAAATAGATGTTCGGAGGGAGGATGTATTGGCAGTTTTGAATAAACTGAAGGTCGATAAGTCCCCTGGGCCTGATGAAATGTATCCTAGGATTCTTTGGGAGGCGAGGGATGAGATTGCAGAGCCTTTGGCTTTGATCTTTGGGTCCTCGCTGTCCACGGGGATGGTGCCAGAGGACTGGAGAGTGGCGAATGTTGTTCCTCTGTTTAAGAAAGGGAATAGAAATGACCCTGGTAATTATAGACCGGTTAGTCTGACTTCGGTGGTTGGTAAATTGATGGAAAAGGTCCTTAGGGATGGGATTTACGACCATTTAGAAAGATGCGGATTAATCCGGGATAGTCAGCACGGATTTGTGAAGGGCAAATCGTGCCTCACAAATTTGATAGAATTTTTTGAGGAGGTAACTAGGTGTGTTGATGAAGGTAGGGCGGTTGATGTCATATACATGGATTTTAGTAAGGCGTTTGATAAGGTCCCCCATGGTCGGCTTATGATGAAAGTAAGGAGGTGTGGGATAGAGGGAAAGTTGGCCGATTGGATAGGTAACTGGCTATCTGATCGAAGACAGAGGGTGGTGGTGGATGGAAAATTTTCGGACTGGAGGCAGGTTGCTAGCGGAGTGCCGCAGGGATCGGTGCTTGGTCCTCTGCTCTTTGTGATTTTTATTAATGACTTAGAGGAGGGGGCTGAAGGGTGGATCAGTAAATTTGCTGATGACACCAAGATTGGTGGAGTAGTGGATGAGGTGGAGGGCTGTTGTAGGCTGCAAAGAGACATAGATAGGATGCAAAGCTGGGCTGAAAAATGGCAAATGGAGTTTAACCCTGATAAATGTGAGGTGATTCATTTTGGTAGGACTAATTTAAATGTGGATTACAGGGTCAAAGGTAGGGTTCTGAAGACTGTGGAGGAACAGAGAGATCTTGGGGTCCATATCCACAGATCTCTAAAGGTTGCCACTCAAGTGGATAGAGCTGTGAAGAAGGCATATAGTGTGTTAGCTTTTATTAACAGGGGGTTGGAGTTTAAGAGCCGTGGGGTTATGCTGCAACTGTACAGGACCTTGGTGAGACCGCATTTGGAATATTGCGTGCAGTTCTGGTCACCTCACTATAAGAAGGATGTGGAAGCGCTGGAAAGAGTGCAGAGGAGATTTACCAGGATGCTGCCTGGTTTGGAGTGTCGGTCTTATGAGGAAAGATTGAGGGAGCTGGGGCTGTTCTCTCTGGAGCGGAGGAGATTGAGGGGAGACTTAATAGAGGTTTATAAAATGATGAAGGGGATAGATCGAGTGAACGTTCAAAGACTATTTCCTCGGGTGGATGGAGCTATTACAAGGGGGCATAACTATAGGGTTCATGGTGGGAGATATAGGAAGGATATCAGAGGTAGGTTCTTCACGCAGAGAGTGGTTGGGGTGTGGAATGGACTGCCTGCAGTGATAGTGGAGTCAGACACTTTAGGAACATTTAAGCGGTTATTGGATAGGCACATGGAGCACACCAGGATGGTAGGGAGTGGGATAGCTTGATCTTGGTTTCAGATGAAGGTCGGCACAACATCGTGGGCCGAAGGGCCTGTTCTGTGCTGTTATGTTCTATGTTCTAAGAGTAAACCTACTCCGTTTTAGCTTAGAGAACCTTTCAGAGCTACGGGGTGGGTAATAAATGTCAGCTTTGTAAGTGATACCCTGTAATAATCATGCAGCATAGGAGGCCATTTGGCCCCTAATCCTTTGCTGGTGAATATTTTCTGTGCCTATGTGTGATTTCTATTATTTCCTTGCCACCTTTGTCTTTTTTTCTCTCAGTATGCAACAAGGGAAAATGTTTTTCTTTGTGGGGATTACGATGGCACTGGTCCAGGGTGGATATGCTCGAAGGATCAAACCTGGAGATGAAATTAAAGCTGTAAAGAGGGTAAGCGATGCAGAGCTGGGGTTAGACTAGTGACTGAGGAGGATTTGTTTATGATGCAATGGGCTGTATCGTTCTAAGATTCCATGTTTTTGCTTCAGCATCCTTCAAAACAAATGGTCACCGAAAAGTGTTTACAATTCAGGCAGGAGAAGGGGGTGGGGGGAGGAAGGAAATGGGAGAGAGGGGAGATGGGAGGAGAGGGAAGTAGGGGGATGGAGATGATGAGTTAAGGAGATGGAAATGGAAGTGGGATGGAGTGAGCTGGGAGGATGTGGAGAGAATATAGAAAAGTAGGGAAGGAAAAAAAATCCTAGTAAAGCTGTAAAGGGCCTGGGTGAGATTGTGGTCTCATAGAATTCTATGATTCTATTGATCTCCGGAGAGAGATAAAGATAGTAATGTATTGGATGTAGATGACCAAGAGATGATTGTCAATTGTCGGAAAAACCGATCTGGTTCACTAATGTCCTTTAGAGAAGGGAATCTGCCGTCCTTACCTGGTCTGGCCTACCTGTGACTCCATATCCACAGCAATGTGGTTGACTATTAAATGGCCCAGCAAGCCACCCAGTTCAAGGGCAATTAGGGATGGGCAACAAATGCTGGCCCAGCCAATGACAGCCACATCTTAGGAATAATTAAAAATCGATGCTTCATCAGATTGCAGTCGGCTTGCCTTAGAATGGTCGCTGACCTTTCCTGCTCTCAGGAGGTGTCTGCTGCCCTCCTTCCTTTATTTTAGATTCAGTTTTCCAAGATCTCCCTGGAGATCACATGGTCTGGAATGGGGGGGTGGGGGTGAGTTAATAGGTTGTGATGAACAAAGCATCGTAGCTGTGAGGGACAGCTCGGTGGATAGGATATTAGGATGTAGATAGGCTGGAAAATTGGGCGGGGATCCTGGATTCAGGATTCAATCCTGGACCGGGGAGCGGCGCGGGCTTGGAGGGCCGAAGGGCCTGTTCCTGTGCTGTATTGTTCTTTGTTCTGTTTTTCTCTATCCTTGCTGCTACTCTTTTCTCAAAGGGAACTAAGAGAGCGCTTGATGGCTTGCCTGCAGAGCCCCGTCGAGATGGCCTGCCCCCGATCAGCCCCCTGACTCAGCCCGCTGCTGGGTGGCCTGCCTCCGAGCAGCCTGTTTCCTGACGTTTGTCATGATGGTCCAACTCTAAGCCTGTCATTGATTTCCTGCTGTAATGGTCTGACTCCAGACACCCACACCTTCAATAGCAGACACAAAGACTGACCTGTGAACTCTATCAGGGTGGTCTTTGATTGGAATCCCGCTGCACCCATCTGTAGCGACTTTGTTTCATGCAGAGTTAACCCTTTCAGTGTGCGTTTTTGTGTGGTTTCCCCCTTTATGCCCTTTTCCCAACAATTTGCCATCACCTCTGAGATTGTTGACTCTTTGTTGTCAACAATCGCCCCTCCATTTGATTTATCAGTTGGTGAATGTTTGAAGGCCTTTGACTGTGGGAGGCATTATTCCCGAGTCTGATCTTGCCCTCGCACCCAAATCCACACATTGTGGTTCCAGCAAGGGGAGCTGCATCAAGGTCAGGAGTGAGATCAAGGGCTGATATGTTTTTTAAAAAAAATCTCCCCCCACCCCACCAATTTCTTCAGTCTTCCTAACCCAGAGGCAAAAATCTAAATACAAGCACTGCTGTGTCAAAGAACTGCTGAACTAGATCACGCTGCATATTGGAATACAGAGCAAAATTTCAACATTTGCTGATGATACACCAAGCTTAGAGGCCTGGAAAACAGTGATGATAGCAGGGCATAGATATCTAGCAGAATGGGCAGACACATGGCGGAGAGAATTTAGTACAGAGAGATGCAAGTTGATTTTTATTTTGACAAAGGATGGGGTTAGGCAATTACAGTTACAGTTCTAATGAATTGGCAGAGGCACAAGGACCTGGGATTGCTCAGAGAGCTGACATGGACTTGATGGGTTGAATAGCCGCCTTCTGCACCAGGACAACTATGGTATGAATCAAGCATGCTCTTTGTAACTCGGATTCAAATCCATAAACACTTGAGGGGGGGGGGGGGGGGGGGGGGAGGCACAGAGCTGGGGGTGCTCTGACGTACAAGACTGGATTTCATGGAGTGCCTGACTCCCCAGCCACACTCATCCACACCCCGCTCCTGCAACAAAGGAAGGAGTGAGCTCTCTCATACTTTGGTAGCTTGCTCCAGAGGCATTAAATGCTCAGAGGGGTGTTAATTGGTTTAGGACAGGACTTCTGCCCCCACCTGGGCAGGAAGTCCTGCCTCAGAGAGCTGTTGGCCAATTAAAGGTAACTCTCTAGTTGCAGCAGCACCACTGGGAGTGCTGGCCACTGCTGAGATTACAACAATACCCAATGCTGAGGAGTGATAACTGTAAAATCCAGCTCCTGACTCGGTAAGTGTGTGACTAGCAGGGAAAAGGACTCACTTTCTCATGACATATTTCTCTTTCAGGCAATTGCCCTACTAATCCCAGCTTTTCTTATCATTGGCTGGGCTAGCACCGTGCCTGTCCTGTACATCGGACTCCTCTTCTACTCATTTGGTAAGTGAATAAAATAAACAGTAATGTTGCTTTGTATGGCATCTTTAACACAGTAAAGCAATCCAAAGGGGTGTTATCAAACAGAATTTGAAACTGAGCCAAAGATTGACATATCAGGGCAGGTCCAAATGCTTGTTCAAAGAAGTAAAGTTTATTTATTAGTCACAAGTAAGGCTTACATTAACACTGCAATGAAGTTACTGTGAAATCCCCCTAGTTGCCACAGTCCAGCGCCTGTTCGGGTCAATGCACCTAACCAGCACATCTTTCAGAATGTGGGAGGAAATCGGAGCACCCGGAGGAAACTCACGCAGACATGGGGAGAATGTGCAAACTCCACAGACAGTAACCCAAGCCGGGAATCGAACCTGGGTCCCTGGCGCTATGAGGCCGCAGTGCTAACTACTGTGCCACCGTGCTGCCCAGAACTAGGTTTTAGGCAGGATTTTAAAGGAGGAAAGAGGGAATTCTAGAGTTTAGCTAAAGGCATGGCTGCCAATACTGTGCTACAGGAATCAGGGATGCACGAGAGGCCAGAATTGGAGAATCTCAGATGTAGGAGATGAGAGATAGGGATTGGGCAGGCCGCAGGGGTAGGGGGAATGTGGAGTTGAGGCTACAATCAGGTTTTATTGAATGGCAGAGCAGGCTTGATATGCTGAGTGACCTACCCTGTATTCGTATGTCTATGATTTGAACACAAGGATTAGAACTCAAAAATCGAGTCATTGTAGGACTGAGAGTCAGTATAGATTAGTGGGCATTAGCAGGTGATGGAGACTTGGTGAGAGTTAGCATTGGAAAGTAGTTTTTGATAGATTGAAGTTTGTTGAGCAATAAAACTTTAATTTAAAAAGCAGGGATTATTTGATTAGCTTCATTGTAAACCTATACAAACAATGTTACCCTTCCAAAGTCCAAAGATGTGCGGGTTAGGTTGATTGGCCAGGTTAAAAAAAAAAAAATTGCCCCTTAGAGTCCTGGGATGCGTAGGTTAGAGGAATTAGCAGGTAAAATATGTGGGGGTAGGGCCTGGGTGGGATTGTGGTCGGTGCAGACTCGATGGGCCGAATGGCCTCCTTCTGCACTGTAGGGTTTCTATGGACTCTTCAGGAAATATTTTAAAATACAAATAAATTAGAGAATACTGGGAAACAGACAGGACAATTTTGGGTGTAGGCCATCAGAACTGTTGTGATCTGAAGAATTAATCTGTCCTTTCACCAAGACATGAGTGGTGATGGAGGTCTTTAAAAGTATGAAAGAGTCTTGATAGGGGGCGTAGATAAGTTATTCCTACTGCCGTGGTTAAGACCAGAAAGGTCATCAACCTAAAATGTTAGCAGTTTCTCTCTCCACCAATGCTGCCTGACCTGCTGAGTATTTCCAATACTTTCTTTTTGTTTTGGTAGAATGTGGAACTTGGTACCACAGAGTCATACAGTGCAGAAGAGACCATTTGGCCCATCAAATCCGCACCGATACATTAGAAACACCTGAACTCCCACTTAATCACATCTGTTAATATTCAGGGCTATGGCCCAAGTGCTATGATGTGCCAAGTACTCATCCAGATTATTTTAAAGGATGTGAGGCAACCCGTCTCCACCACCCTCCCAGGCAGTAAACTGTGACCTGAATGCAGAAGGCTAGAGTTCTGAATGTTGCCCAGCTAGTTAATACAACGTGAGCAGCCTGAACATGTCTTTATTGGTGTGGAGTAGAAACATAGAAGATAGGAGCAGGAGGCCGCCATTTGGCCCTTTGAGCCTGCTCCGGCATTCACTACGGTCATGGCTGATCATCCAACTCAATAGCCTAATCCTGCTTTCTCCCCATAACCTTTGATCCCATTTGCCCCAAGTGCCTAGCTAGTTGCCTCTTGAATACATTCAATGTTTTGGCATCAACTATTCCCTGTGGTGATGAATTCCACAGGCTCACCACTCTTTGGGTGAAGAAATGTCTCCTCATCTCTGTCCAAAATGGTCTCCCCTGAATCCTCAGACTGTGACCCCTAGGTAAAAAAAAATGGCTAAATTATTAAACCTAGATAGAAGGCTGGACTAGGGATTCCAGTGGTGGGGAAAGACTGGAGAAACAGGGATTGTTCCCCTCAGAGCAGAAAAGGTCTATGGAGAGATTCCAGACCGTCACCACCCTCTGGGTAAAAACGTTTTCCTCAGGGCAGTTGCTGAGGCGAGTAATATAGATGCATTTGAGGGGAAGCTAGATAAGTGTATCCTTCTATTTCTTTCTCTCTCTAATGTAATGGAAGTACATAGGATTAGATAAAGGGTGGGATGAGACTCATGTGGAGCATGAACACCAACATGGACCTGCTGGGCCAAAGGCCTGTTTTTGAACTGCAAATTCCATGTAATACAGTGTGATTATGTTCAATATTTCCTCTTATCCTGATTATCCTTCAATATGGAATTAGTAGGGCCAAATGCACTCTGGAAGGTTCTAATTCTAAACCCATTTAATTTTGAACACCTCCATCAAATCTCTCCATAGACCTTTTCTGTTCTGAGGACAACAAACCTCTGTTTCTCCAGTCTCAATCTCATTAGTGACAGACAGCATGGTTTTGTAAGAGGGAGGTCGTGCCTTACAAATTTGGTGGAGTTTTTTGAGGAAGTGACAAAAACGGTTGATGAAGGAAGGGCCGTGGATGTCGTCTATATGGATTTCAGTAAGGCATTTGACAAAGTCCCACATGGCAGGTTGGTTAAGAAGGTTAAGGCTCATGGGATACAAGGAGAAGTGGCTAGATGGGTGGAGAACTGGCTTGGCCATAGGAGACAGAGGGTAGTGGTCGAAGGGTCTTTTTCCGGCTGGAGGTCTGTGACCAGTGGTGTTCCGCAGGGCTCTGTACTGGGACCTCTGCTATTTGTGATATATATAAATGATTTGGAAGAAGGTGTAACTGGTGTAATCAGCAAGTTTGCGGATGACACGAAGATGGCTGGAATTGCGGATAGCGAAGAGCATTGTCGGGCAATACAGCAGGATATAGATAGGCTGGAAAATTGGGCGGAGAGGTGGCAGATGGAGTTTAATCCGGATAAATGCGAAGTGATGCATTTTGGAAGAAATAATGTAGGGAGGAGTTATACAATAAATGGCAGAGTCATCAGGAGTATAGAAACACAGAGGGACCTAGGTGTGCAAGTCCACAAATCCTTGAAGGTGGCAACACAGGTGGAGAAGGTGGTGAAGAAGGCATATGGTATGCTTGCCTTTATAGGACAGGGTATAGAGTATAAAAGCTGGAGTCTGATGATGCAGCTGTACAGAACGCTGGTTAGGCCACATTTGGAATACTGCATCCAGTTCTGGTCGCCGCACTACCAGAAGGACGTGGAGGCGTTGGAGAGAGTGCAGAGAAGGTTTACCAGGATGTTGCCTGGTATGGAGGGTCTTAGCTATGAGGAGAGATTGGGTAGACTGGGGTTGTTCTCCTTGGAAAGACGGAGAATGAGGGGAGATCTAATAGAGGTATACAAGATTATGAAGGGTATAGATAGGGTGAACAGTGGGAAGCTTTTTCCCAGGTCGGAGGTGACGATCACGAGGGGTCACGGGCTCAAGCTGAGAGGGGCGAAGTATAACTCAGACATCAGAGGGACGTTTTTTACACAGAGGGTGGTGGGGGCCTGGAATGCGCTGCCAAGTAGGGTGGTGGAGGCAGGCACGCTGACATCGTTTAAGACTTACCTGGATAGTCACATGAGCAGCCTGGGAATGGAGGGATACAAACGATTGGTCTAGTTGGACCAAGGAGCGGCACAGGCTTGGAGGGCCGAAGGGCCTGTTTCCTGTGCTGTACTGTTCTTTGTTCTTTCCCCACCACTGGAATCCATCATCCCTGGTCCAGCCTGCCCTCCTACCAAGGTTTTAGAATTTAGCCATTTTCTTTACTCCACACCAATAAAGACATGGTCAGGCTGCTCCCATCGTATTAATGAGCTGGGAAACATTCAGAACTCTAGCCTTCTGCATTCAGGTCACAAAGTTTACTTTTACAAATCTCCGGTTGGGTCTTAGCTGGAATATTATGTACAGTTTTAGATGTCTAGACCTTGGAGATGGTGCAGAGGAGATTTACCAGGACTATACTATTGGAGAGACCATGTAAACTGGTATTATTCTCCTTCGAGCAGAGGTGGTCAAGTAGAGGTTCATCTCCTATGCTGTAGGATTGTTTGACATTTCTGCTGGGAAATTCCAAGAGCTCTTGACCCAAAGCTTATTAAACGCTGCTCCCCACTGGCCGTCCCTAGCATATTCACAAAAGGAAACCTTTCCATGCGAGGAGATGGCAGGTTATCGAACTGGAAGAGGTCACAGAATTAAGTCTGACATCTCGCGACCAATTCGTGTGAGTTTCTGTGCTTGCTACCTGAGTATCCCAAAATATTTCTATGCAGAAGCTGACCATTTGGCCCATAAACCCTATGCTGGTCGTGTGGAAGAGCTATCCAATTTGTCCCACTCCTCTAGCTCTTTCTTCATAGTCCTACAAATTTTTCTGTTTCAATTATATATTCAATTCCCTTTTGAAAGTTGTCACTGAATTTTTTTCCATCACCCTTTTAGACAGCACAATCCAGATCATTGTAAATTGACTGCATTAAGAACATTTCTCCTCGTCTTCCCTCTGGCTGGTATTGATGCGTTAAATCAATGGGGCGTTGCTGTTTTTATATCTTCACTTTCTTTCTTTGAAGAAAAGTGGTAAGATTCTCAGGCTGATTAACAGTTGGAGAGGTCATGATATTCTGTACCTGGAACACTACCGACTGCTTAGGTCCATATGGCAGAGGGCTTTAATGGTCCCACAGCCCCAAATTTCAAGGTGTGAAAGGAACAGTCAGTACAGTGCAATAGAGCAGTGCAACCTTCATTCAGAATGATACTGATGTTGTGACTTTTCTTGTTTTCTTCTAGCCGCTGCTGTAGTCATTCCCTGCTTGTCTGCCCTGGTGTCAGGATATGGTAAGTCGGCATTACAATTGAACGCTAGATGCAGCCAAAACATCCAGCACATTTTGGTTCTTTGAACATAGGAACGGAGAGGATCAGAGAGTAATTTGCATCTACCGAGATTGTCCCAAAATTTAGAAAAGAATTCTAAAACCCCACTCTATCCCTCATAATTTGATTTTCCTGTTAAGTATCTATTTCTTCCTTAAATTTGTTCACACTACCCACTCTCTTTCATCGCCCCTTGGGCTCTTGATTCTAATACCTGGTGTGTGACCCAGTTAAATCCAAAACGTTTGTTCTGAGCTCATGTCTCCTAGAACTCCCTCTCTAACAGCACTGTGGCTGCAGCGGTGGCAAGAAGGCAGCTCACAACCAAAGGGCAATTAGGGATGGGCAACAAAGGCTGGCCTAGCCAACGAGGCCCACATCACAATGAATAAAGCAAAGCTATAGATGTTTAAATTCTGTTACATGTGCTCTTAAAGTTTTTTGTCTGTATTGCATGGAATCTTAATTATTATAGGAATGGAAGAACATATTTAACCTTTTTTGTAAAAATTCAATTATAATTTGCACTGGAAGGTGGTTTTCTTTCTTTCTGAAATGACACAGTCCATGTAGTGAACACACTCCAACACTGTTAGTGGTTTTGAGTGGCTTGCCATGCCATTTCAGGGCAAGTTTCCTTCCCCAAGGGTTTATTATCAGATCAGATACAATTTCTACAACTATCATTAGTTTCCTTGGCGGGGATTTCCGTTGTGGGAATCAAAGGATACGAGGATTGGGGGTGGGTGGGAGGAAAGAGTAGAGTTGATGTAGAAGATCAACCATGATCTTACTGAATGGCAGAACAGGCTTCAGAAACCATGTAGACGACTCCTGTTCTTTTTAAAAATTCTTTCATGGTTATGGACTTCGCTGAATGGGCCAGCATTTATTGCCCATCCTTAATTGCCCTTGAGGGGGCATTGAAGAGTCTATCCCATTGCTGTGACTCTGGAGTCACATGTAGGCCAGACAGGTATGGGTGGTAGATTTCCTTCCCTAAAGGACATTAGTGAACCAGATGGGTGTTTACAATAATTGAAATGGTTTCGTCATCGTTAAAATTTTTAATTTCAGATTTTTATTCAATTCACATTTCACCATCTGCCGTGGTGGGATTTGAACCCAGGTCCCCAGAGCATCACCCTGGGTCCCTGGATTACTTGTCCAGCAATAATACCGCTAGGCGATTGCCTCCCTCCTACTCGTGACCACCTTGTCAAGAGACAATTGTGCTATCAATCAGTTAAGTCTGACATTTGTCAAGGGATAGCTTGAGCAGTGGAGGTCCTTGAGAAAATTAATTGGGGACTAAAAAATTGCAATAAAATGAGGCTTTTGTTTTTAAATTAGGTGCAGCTAATCAGAAAGGAACCGTGATGGGAATTCTTCGCAGTCTGGGGGCTTTGGCTCGAGCTTTGGGACCAATTGTTGCAGCTATCGGTGAGAAAAGAGATTAATTTCTAAAGTTTAATCAGTTTTACCATTAAAGGTAAATACTGGGGTGAAATTACTTTTAATGTTTCATTAATCATTACCTGTTGGGAGTTTTAGCTCCCGATTTCTTTGAACACGAACAATTTTTAGTCATAGAGCACTTTTAGTGTAGTAAAATGTCCCAAGGAGCTTCATATCGAGCCCATAACGAGATACTAGGAAACATGGTAGGTTTTATATATCGACTAAGTGGAGGAAGGAGAGATAGGGAATTCCAGAGCTTAGGGCCTAGACAGCTGAAAGCACAATGGGGGAAGCAGATAAAATCGTGAATGCTCAAGAGACCAGAATTATTTCCATATACTGTTTATAATTAACACATTTGACCTCTTACAATATGTCAGTGGTTATTAAAGTTTAGGGATAATTTACAAGCACCATGTGTTTTGTTATTTATTTGAATTATTGTTTTGCTTGAAGTTAAAATAAGACCACTTAGGCCCAAAGATGATCTTATTGTGTGGTCTTACTGACCAGGGAAAGGGGCTTTTAGTTTCAATTTTCAGTACAGTCCTCAATATTATAAAAACTGCACAAATGTTAGTCAAGTCAAAAACTGAGCACACACTGGAGTTCCTTAATCTCCCCAACCCCAGTAAATCCCAAGGGAAGTCAGAAAGTTTGCCACAGCAATAACAACTTGCATTTATATAGCATCTTTAACATGGTAAATGCCCCCAGACACTTCACAGGAACCTTAGCAAACGAAATATGACACAGTCTGATCAAAGAGTTAGGTTTTAAGGAGCACCTTAATGGAGGAGGGCAGAGGATAGATGACTAGCTTGGGGTTCGATCCCCATTCTGGCTGAGATGAACTCGGGGCCTTCCTCCTGCCCCTGCCCTTTAATAAAGTCATGGCATAAGTCATGGTTTGGAGGCCCTTAAATAATGCGACATGGAGAAGAAAAATAGGAGGAGGAAGATATAGAGGTTTAGAGAGGAAATTCCAGAGCCCAGGGTAGCTGAAGAAGAATCAGCCAATGGTGTAACAAGTTAAATTGGGGTATGGGAGAGGTTAGAGAGAGGGTGGTGCAAGGCCATGGAGGAATTTGACAACAAGGAATAGCATAAGATTATTTAAAATAAACATCGAGTGCTGCTCATAAATCAAAAGGGGGATTGTAACTGACTGTTCAGACTGCAATCTTTCTGATCAAAGAGAGTCTGTGGGGAGGGGGGGGATGTGGTATTTATGTGCTGCAGCTAATCAGAGGCAAAGGTAGTGAAGAAACTGAATGTTCTTGTGTTTTGCCTACAGTTTACTGGCTGGTAGGGGCAGAAGTGTGTTTCACTGCGACCAGCTTCACCTTCCTACTCCCACTTGCACTTCTCATGGTTCCCAAAGTGAAGAAAACAGAGTGAAGACCCAAAAGAAACAAAGTGGCCATGTAAAACTTAAAAGTGAGGGCCACACTGGATTCACACTTGGAGCAACAGGAAGCAGTCTTTTAAAAAAAACTTGTAGCAGCTGGTCATATTTACTTAACCTCAGTTGGGAATATCAAGGAATTGAACATTGGGAAAAATATATTTTTTGAAAAAGAAATGTGATACTAACATGCAACTTAATATTGGGAGCACGGGGAACGGTTCCATACAGTAAGCGACTTGACAAAGTTGAATCACAATGTTGTCAAAGGTTTTTAACGTTCCTCCTCCTGCCCCTCATTGCTGTTGTGGATTATTTATACCACCTCCTTGGATGGGACTCTGCTACTCTGTTTACAGGACTTTATTAGAGCTTCAGCTTTATTAAGGATAAAGGGTGTGAAATTTGAAAGTTTAGGTGGTGCACTGGGTCATACACCAAACCTGAGTTCTGATGAAAGGTCATCATGCTGAAACGTTAACACTATTTCTGTCTCCACCGATGCTGCCTGACCTGCTGAATATTCCCAACATTATCTGCTTTGATTTCAGATTTGCAGCATCTACAGTATTTTGCTTTAGTTCTAGGTTGTGTGTTCACTTATCTTACTAAAGACGATTTTGGAACAGTTTCAGCCTAGTTGCAGCTGGCTATGGGCACACAGCATAACATTTTCCCCTTCATAGATCTTCCGGTAATGGCTGAGGCACAGTTAATAGAGCAGAGGGAGCTTTACTCCATATAATTGTTATACCTAACCTAAAGGTTATATAAAAAAAATTGGGGAAAAAATATTTTTAAAAAAAATCTTAACTCTTTTCCAGACGTCTCTCTTCATTGTTCCTCTCTCTGGCAATTGCCTCTGGCGCCATATGTGAGATGGGAACTAAAATTGCTTCCATCTATGCACCTTATACTCAGGAGCTTTTCTACTCACTGGCTCTACAGCTTACTGATGCTGATCAATACTTGTGTCCACTGAAAAATAATGCAGGATATTAGACTATAAATAACTGAACAAGCAAATAGTGAAGAATGTAGGAGTGAATTTACCAGAGATAGGACTTATTAAATCAAATTCAAAGGAATCAAAGAATCTGTTAGTATGAACTTGACTCTTTTGAATGAGCAGTGATTTGGAGTATCTCATCTTGCCAAATTTCTTCTGTCGTATCGTGAAAACATTTTCAAGCTGGGGCAATAGTTCAGTGTAATGGAAACAGAAAATAATGGAAAAACTTAGCAGGTCTGGCAGCATCTGTGGCAACAGAAACAGTTTGTGTTGAATCATAAAATCCCTACAATCCGGAGGAGGTTATTCGACCCATTGAGCCTGTATTGACACTTGGACAACAATACCTTACCCAGGTCCTTTCCCCCACCCTATCACTGTAACCCCACACATTTACCATGGCTCATCCATCGAACCTACACATCTTTGGACAGAGAGGAAACCCAGATAGACACGGGGCAAACATGCAAACTTCACATAGTCACTCACGGCTGGAATTGAACCCGGATTCCTGGTGTTGAGGCAGCAGTGCTTATCACTGTGCAACTCTTCTTCAAGTCTGTCTCCACAGATGCTGCCAGTTCTGTTAAGTTTTTCCAGAATTTTGTTTTCATTTTGGATTTCCAGCATCCGCAAAGTTTTTTGCTTTTATTTCATAGCTGTGCATTGTTGCCATAATTGTGCGGGGAATAGACCTGGAATCATTCTGGTCTGTAGGGATTCAACTATTTGTATCTTGACCACCTGAGCAATTGTAAATGTGTCTCTTTAGTCCTCAGTCGTGGCTCAGTGGTAGCACTCCTATCCCCAAGACAGACTTGTGAGTCAAGCCTCATTTGAAAATATTACTGAGGGAGTGCCAAATCATCATTTCTTTCCTCTCCATTGGGATGCCTTCAGCTGCTTAGACCTTAAGTTCTGGAATTCCACCTCAACTTCTGCAACTTCTCTCTTTTAATGCACTCCTTTACCAAGCTTTCAGTCACTCCTCTTAACACTCCTTCCTTAGCCTGGTGTTGTGCATCTCTCCATAGATGTTGTCCAATTGGTCAAATATTTCGAGCATTTGATATTTTGCTTTTGTTACTTAAATCTGTTAGTTGATGTAATTATACCAAAGAAAGACTCAGATTTGATACAACACAACCTCACGAAACAAAACTGGTGAATTAAAGATTATCGCAATTTCATCAGAAAGCTTTAGCAGCACTGGAAATTCTGGTTTCCAGGTAAAATATAAATCACTTGGCCTTGTTAGAATTAATCCTAAAACCAACTGCCCATAGAAAATCTGTTATTGCAGATTTCAAAATAATTGAACTTTTGGTTTAAAAATAAATGTAGATGTATTATGTAGCTAAGTTTGTTTCTGTATTTTGATACCATTAACTGAAATGGCATAATTGTATTGTTTTGTACAGTTTTAAAAATTTCATTCTTTATATACAAGACAGATGTCTTCATAGAGGGCTAGAGGAGGGAGGCCATCTGATCACAACCAAACAGGAAGAACTTAACTGTCTCTCCATTCTTAATGAATCCAGGGTAATTTTTTCCACTTCCCTACCAAGGCCTTCTAATCAGTCCTAAATGTGTCTTTTGTTTCATCCCTTGTCCTATGTCACCTTGTATTCTGTTGTGGTTTTAACTTGTCCTAGTTGTGTGTCCTCATTTTAATCAATGTTACATGCTCTGTGATGTTCTGTGTCCACTGATCACCCCACCCCCCAATCCCCTTGTTTTAAACGTCTGGTTTAACCAGTGTGCTGCTCCTTATATATCCAGCCTATTTGTGCATTCCTGCTGTCCTTCCCCTTTAGATCACTGTATTTCCAGCTTGTATTTTTAATTTCAGGTTTCTACTTTATCCTTTTTTATCTCCGACAGAGCAGAAGGTTAAATCTGGAATGGTTTTCTGCTCAACTGTTATTTGCTTCAGAGCAGGGTGCCTGGGACCCTGTCCACAAAGAGAAATAAAGAGGACTGCCAGTGATCAGTAACATTCCTGCCTCGACTAAAGGAAACATTATTCCAGCATAAGGTTTAAAGAAAGGATTTTATTCATAGGCGAAACTCAAGATGTTACAATGAAACTTTAAAAAAACAAAATTAATGATTTTCTTCATAAAAGTAATAAATTCTTCATGTAGTGATACAAGAATTGGAAAGGTAGAATAAAAATCAAAGAGTTTACAAATCTTTTGAATAAGTGGAGATGATAATTAAGAACTGAAACAAGAATCAAAACTGGAATAATTAGCAGATGGTATGTGGTTAATATTCAAGTCTGACAATTATAACTGATTTAACAAAAAAGAGCTTAAAATTACTTAGTGTACAGAAGTCATACAAGGGTAAAATACAAGCGGAAAGCCAGCGATGCCATGCAGTCCTCATTACACATCTTATTTGCAAATTATACTCTTTGCTTTTTTTTTGCTGCCACTTCCACTATGGCCCTGCCTCAACCCACCAGCAGACCTACTTCGAAAGGGGAAGGCAGCAGCTGGATCTCAACACATGGACAGTGTTGTCACATTTCCAGCATAAAAGTTACACAGATACCCAAACCAAGGCTTCCCACTGGGAATGGAGGAATTTCAGCCGGAAGCTGCAGGTAGTACTACCTGAAATTTCTTGTGCAGAGGGTTAGCTCCAAATGATGACATTTATATATACCAATACTTCCCCACTGCATTTTGCAGGATTCAATCAATCCTATTTTTCTTTTGCATGATTTTCTTTAAATATAATTTTCTCATGGTGCAGACTTTTTCATATTTATCAGAGCAATTTAGTTGGTCAAAATATGAGTTTTAAGAAAAGGATCACGGGTTTTAATTATCATGGAGCAGTGAAACTTCCATATCCAGCAGCATGGGGAAGAGTTAAGAATGTTCAGCAGAGGCTTGTTCTATTCCCTGTTTAGCAAAAGGCAGGTCACGCAGCATGTCACATTCCAAGTAGCGTTGACTACTGCCTAATTAATAACAGGCTTTAAGTGGCCATTTTTCTTGTTGCATTGTTCACATTGTAGGATTTATGAAAATTTTTTTTCCTCCATTAGTAATGGTGAATTGCCCTGGCACAGGGTAAAAATGGACCCCCTCCTTTCTATTCAATTCCTCTGATGTCAAACGATTCTCAGCAATACAGTAACGCTTTTGTTGCTGAATCGGTTATATTTCAAATCAACATATAAAAAAACAGGACACAACGTGTTAGCCATTTCATAGAATTTCTGGTTTAACAAGACATCCTTTAAATGCCACATTTGCCTACATTAACAATCACTGCACTTCAAAATAATTGGAGAGGTTTCTCTACAGTTGCGATAGAGCACTATATAAATGCAAGTTTTTTTTAATACAAGATTTCAGCATTAAAACATAACGTTGCCATCATATTTATCTAAACTGTATTCCACTAACAGAAGAGTATGTTGTGTACCTATTTTTTCCCCCCCCCTTTCAGAACAACCACACAATGTTCTTGGACTGGTACTGCGAGCAAAAATGGGTAAATGAGTCACCAGGTCCAATCAACCAATTAGTGTTAAGTTGCTGTATTAGTTGCTGGGAGATGCACAAAGGCATCACTGGGCACGCCCATGGTCTTGTTTAGAGAAAATACCCAAAGCCTGGAAATTCGCTGTGCAGTGATTCCCAGGATAGAACCTAGGTGCTCTCGATAGTTAATCACACCAAATTTTCCAATGGGCTGCACTATTCAATTGCTTTAAAAAAGGTTTGTATGTGCAGATGAACAAAAGGGAAATCTGCCTTAAACGGAAAAGACCTTAATATTCACGATTCAGCAATTCACCTAGAGCGTTCCTTTTCATTTTAAAAAGTAAGCAACTCATGATGTCATTTTACAAACCACATGTAATAACCTTTAAACACATCCCCACACCATTTAGGCAGCATTGCAGATGGCTGGCATTTAACAGTCATGCGCAGGATATCTTACACACCTGTGATAAAATGTAGGTCATTACTACAATATCTGCATATTACATCAACAACGCAATTAATTCATCATTACAATATAATCTTATTAAAAAAGGCTCTCTGGTTTCATTATTCTAGCTCAACCCCAAAGTGGCAAACCATGCTGCAAATTAAACACTTCGTGGGTTGCACCTACTGCACTGAAAGGATTAGCACCTCTTTTTGTTTTGTGTCAAAAAAAATGTCCTGTTACTTTCCATACCAATCGAGCTATACTAGACATTTCTTTGCATTCAGTTACATGTTTTTTTTAATAAGACATAACACTAAACGATACAACCTTGCACATTCTAGAAATTAATTAGAATCGATCTGTGAAACGGGGGCATCCTGCCTTCCCCAAGTAAAGACCAGACTTTTTTTTAGGAGTCGCTTTTTTTCTTGTTCTTCTTCAGGAAGGAAGGAGTGCGGAACTTTTTCTTCTTCTTCGAAGGTGACTTGCTGGGAGATTCGTCACTGGCTGCATCTGCCACTTCCTCAGCTGGTGGCGTTGGCACCTGCTCAGGTGGTGGTGGGGAGGGCACTTCTTGGAGCTCGGCCGTGGTCAGCTCGTCAAGCTTCCTACTCAGATCTTTGCTTGGGCTATCCGACTCCTCGTTTCCCGAAGTCGGGAAGGTCAGCACTTCCGAGGGCTCATCAGGGGTGAGTTCTGGCAGGGACTGTTGGAAAGTTGCAGCACTGTCATCCTTGCATGTCTGTTCCACTTGCAATTCTGAATAATTTATAAAAGAGAGGACAACGTAAGGGAGAGAGAGCGAGCACAAGTTTTGACTTGGGCACACAACCCTAAGACAACCTCTGCACTGCTGTAAAGCACAAAAGTCTATCGTAATCCATGTAAGCATACTAAAAGTTACAGATGGTCAATTAATAAAAATCATAGTTTTACTTCAGCTATTCTCTAGTTTTCCAACTGGATCTGAGCTGTTCTATAATTATACCAACACTTGCCTGGCCAGCATCCTCTCTCTTACCCTCCGCAAACCCTCATTCAGTCAAAGTTCTGCTGCCCAAATGCTGACTCACATCAAGTTTCATTCACCCATGACCACTGTGCTCATTTGACATACATGGGCTCAGTCCAACAGTAACATAAATTTAAAATCTCACCCACTTGTTCAAATTACTCCACAACATCACCGCTCCCTAGTACCCTTTGAGATGAACTCTCTGTCCCTTCAATCTCAAACCTTTCAGACCAGAGGACTAAAAGTTTTGGAATTTCCACTCTAAAATCTCCTCAGACATCAGGTGAAAGATTGCACTTTATATGGTAAGGTGCATTGACAAAAATCATTTTTCCTTTCCTGTGTGGAAACACCCAGTTTCCAATGTGATCATCTTAAACTGTGACAAAAATATAATATCTCCTGCTCAGGGAAGTGCAAGCTCAAACGCGAGAGGAGGGGGAAGAAACTGCAGAGGCTTTGGCCAAAATCTTTGTATCCTCTTTAGTCATGGGCAAAGGATTGGAGAGTAGCTAACATTGTTCCTCTGTTTAAGAAGCGCAGAAGAGACAATCTGGGAAATTACAGGCCTGTGAGCCTTACAGTAGTGGTGGGGAAATTATTGGAGAATATTCTTAGGGACAGGATGTACTCACATCTGGAAGAGAATAGGCTTAGTAGTGATAGGCAGCATGGTTTTGTGAAGGGGAGGTCATGTCTCACAAACCTGATTGAATTCTTTGAGGAAGTGAAAGAAAAATTGACCAGGGCAGGGCAGTGGATGTTATATACATGGACTTTAGTCAAGCCTTCAATAAGGTTCCTCATGACAGGCTGATACAGAAGGTGAAGGGCGGCACGGTAGCACAGTGGTTAGCACTGCTGCTTCACAGTTCCAGGGACCTGGGTTTGATTCCCGGCTTGGGTCACTGTCTGTGTGGAGTTTGCACATTCTCCTCATGTCTGCGTGGGTTTCCTCCGGGTGCTCCGGTTTCCTCCCACAGTCCAAAGATGTGCGGGTTAGGTTGATCGGCCATGCTAAAATTGCCCCTTAGTGTCCTGAGATGTGTAGATTAGAGGGATTAGCGGGTAAATATGGAGGGATATGGGGGTAGGGCCTGGGTGGGATTGTGGTCGGTGCTGACTTGATGGGCCAAGTGGCCTCTTTCTGCATTGTACGGTTTCTGTGATTATATGGGATCAAAGGTAAGCTGTAAGATCGATACAAAACTGACTTGGGCATAGAAAGCAGAGAGTAGCAGTGGAAGGGTACTTTGGCAAATGGAATTTAACCTGGACAAATGTGAGGTGATGCGATTTGGAAGGTCTACTGCAGAAGTATACAGTAAATAAAATATTTATAAGTGTCTCAGGTAGGCTTACATTAATACTACAATGAGGTTACTGTGAAAATCCCCGAGTCACCACACTCCGACACCTGTTTGGGTACACGGAGGGAGAATTTAGCATGGCCAATGCACCCAACACGTCTTTCAGACTGTGGGAGGAAACCCATGCAGACACAGGGAGAATGTGCAGACTCCACACAGACAGTGACCCAAGCCCAGGTCCCTGGCGCTGTGACACAGCAGTGCTAACCACTATGTTGCCTCCAATGGTAGAGCCTTTAGAAATATTAGCATATAGAGGGATCCAGGAGTGCAGATCCACAGTTCCCTGAAGGTGGCAACTCATGTGGACAAGGTGGTCAAAAAGGCATGCTGCCTTCATCAATCGGGGCATGGAGTACAGGAATTGGAAAATCATGCTGCAGCTGTATAAGACTTTGGTTAGGCCGCATTTGGAGTATTGGATACAATTCTGGTCACCACACTACCAGAAGTATGTTGATGCATTGGAAAGGTTGCAGAAGAGATTTACAGGATGTTACCTGGTTTGATGGTATCACAATAAGGAGTCTAACAACACCAGGTTAAAGTCCAACAAATATATTTGGTAGCAAACGCCACTAGCTTTCGGAGCACTGCTCCTTCGTCAGATGGAGTGGAAATCTGCAGATTTCTACTCCATCTGATGAAGGAGCAGCGCTCCGAAAGCTAGTAGCGTTTGCTACCAAATAAACCTGTTGGACTTTAACCTGCTGTTGTTAGACTCCTTACTGTGTTTACCCCAGTCCAACACCGGCATTTCCACATTTGATGGTATCAGGCAGGAACTTTCAAAAATTAATTGGGGGAGTCTATGGGAAGGTAAAGGGATATCTGGTAAGTGGGAGACTTTCAAAAGTGTGTTAACCAGGATTCAGGGTAAACACATTCCCCTTTGAGTGAAGGACAAGGCTAGCAGAAGTAGGGAACCTTGGATGACTTGGGATATTGAGGCCCTGGTCAAGAAGGTGGCGGCGGCACATACGTGCATTAGCAGCTGGGATCAAGTGAATCCCTTGAAGAGTACAGGGGGTGTAGGAGTAGAGTTAAGGGAGAAATAAGGAGGGCAAAAAGGGGACACGAGATTGTTTTGGCAGATAAGGCAAAGGAGAATCCAAAGATCTTCTACAAATCCATAAAGGGCAAAAGAGTAACTAGGGAGAGAGTAGGGCCTCTTAAGGATCAACAAGGTCATCTATGTGCGGATCCACAAGAGATAGGTGAGATCCTAAATGAATATTTTTCATCAGTATTTACTGTTGAGAAAAGCATGGATGTTAGGGAACTTGGGGAAATAAATAGTGATGTCTTGAGGTGTGTACATATTAGAGAAGGAAGTGCTGGAAGTCTTAAAGCGCATCAAGGTCGATAGAGTCAGGTTTACAGCATGGAAACAGGCCCCTCGGCCCAACTTGTCCATGCGCCCTTTTTTTTTTAAAAACCCCTAAGCTAGTCTCAATTGCCTGTATTTGGCCCATATCCCTCTATACCCATGTAACTGTCTAAGCGCTTTTTAAAATACAAAATTGTACCTGCCTCTGGCAGCTTGTTCCAGACACACTACCCTCTGTGTCAAAACATTGCCCCTCTGGACACTTTTCTATCTCTCCCCTCTCACCTGAAACCTATGCCCTCTAGTTTTAGACTCCCCTACCTTTGGGAAAAGATATTGACTATCCAGCTGATCTGTGCTCCTCATTATTTTATAGACCTCTATAAGATCATCCCTCAGCCTTCTATGCTCCAGAGAAAAAAGTCCCAGTCTATCCAGCCTCTCCTTATAACTCAAACCATCAAGTCCTGGTAGCATCCTAGTAAATCTTTTCTAGTTTAATAATATCCTTTCTATGATGGGGTGACCAGAACTGTACACAGTATTCCAAGTGTGGCCGCACCAATGTCTTGTACAACTTCAACAAGACGTCCCAACTCCTGTATTCAATGTTCTGACCAATGTCCACCTGTGACTCCACTTTCAAGGAGCTATGAACATGTACCCCTAGATCTCTTTAGTCTGTAACTCTCCCCAATGCCCTATTAACTAAGTCCTGCTCTGGTTCAATCTATCAAAATGCATCACCTCGCATTTATCTAAATTAAACTCCATCTGCCATTCGTCAGCCCACTGGCCCAATTGATCAAGATCCTGTTGCAATCCGAGATAACCTTCTTCACTGTCCACTATGCCACCAATCTTGGTGTCATCTGCAAACTTACTAACCATGCCTCTTATATTCTCTCCAAATCATTAATATAAATGACAAATAACAGTGGACCCAGCACCGATCCCGGAGGCACATTGCTGGTCGCAGGTCTCCAGTTTGAAAAACAACCCTCTACAACCACCCTCTCTGGCTTCTGTCATCAAGCCAATTTTGTATCCATTTAGCTACCTCACCCTGGATCCCTTATGCAACAACCTACCATGCGGTACCTTGTTAAAGGCCTTGCTAAAGTCCATGTAGACAGCATCAACTGTACTGCCCTCATCTACCTTCTTCGTTACCCCTTCAAAAAACTCAAATTTGAGACACATGATTTTCCACTCACAAAGCCATGTTGACTGTCCCTAATCAGTCTCTAAATGCCTGTAAATCCTGTCTCTCAAAATACCTTCCAACAACTTACCCACCACAGCATGTAGTTCTCAGGTTTTTCCCTGCAGCCCTTTTTAAACAAAGGCACAACTTTTGCCACCCTCGAATCTTCAGGTACCTTACCTGTGACTAACGATGATTCAGATAAATAACTAAATTTCAGATAAATCCCCAAGACCTGATGAAGTGTATCCCAGGACATTGTGGGAGGCTAGGGAGGAAATTGCAGGTCCTCTAGCAGAGATATTTGAATCATCGATAGTAAGTGAGGTGCCTGAAGATTGGAGGGTGGCAAATGTTGTGCCTTTGTTTAAAAAGGGCTGCAGGGAAAAGTCTGGGAACTACAAGCCACTGAGCCTCACATCTGTGGTGGGTAAGTTGTTGGAAGGTATTTTGAGAGACAGGATCTACAGGCATTTAGAAACGCAAGGACTGATTAGGGACAGTCAGCATGGCTTTGTGAGTGGAAAATCATGTCTCACAAATTTGAGTTTTTTGAAGGGGTAACAAAGAAGGTAGATGAGGGCAGTGCAGTTGATGTCCACATGGATTTTAGCAAGGCCTTTGACAAGGTACCGCATAGTAGGTTGTTGCATAAGGTTAAATCTCACAGGATCCAAGGTGCAGTAGCTAAATGGATACAAAATTGGCTTGATGACAGAAGCCAGAAAGTGGTTGTAGAGGGTTGTTTTTCAAACTGGAGACCTGTGACCAGTGTGCCTCAGAGATTGGTGCTGGTACCACTGTTATTTGTCATTTATATTAATGATTTGGATGAGAATATAGGGGGCATGTTAGTAAGTTTGCAGATGACACCAAGATTGGTGGCATAGTGGACAGTGAAGGAGGATATCTCAGATTGCAACGGAATCTTGATCAATTGGGCCAGAGGGCTGACGAATGGCAGATGGAGTTTAATTTAGATAAATGCGAGGTGATGCATTTTGGTAGATTGAACCAGGGCAGGATTTGCTCAGTTAACAGGATCTGTTTTCATGCTGTAAACCTCTATGACTCTGGAGGATATGGATTATGAGGAAAGGTTGAACAAACTTGGATTGTTTTCATTGGAGCGTTGGGAGGATGAGGGGGGTACCTGATAGAGGTTTACAAGATTATGACAGACTTGGATAGAGTGGATAGTCAGAGTCTTTTTCCTAGGGTCAATTACTCGAGGGCATAGGTTAAAAGAGGTGTAAGGGGCAATTTTTTCTCTGTGGGTGGTGAATGCCTGGAACGTGCTGCCAGAGGTGGTGGTGGAGCAGATATATAACAACATTCAAGAGGCATCTGAATAAATACATGAATAGGCAGGGAATGGAGAGATACGGACATTGGGGAGAGTGACAGAACAAAGAGATCTAAGGGTACATGTTCATAGCTCCGTGAAAGTGGAGTCACAGGTGGACGGAGTGGTGAAGACGACATTCAGCATGCTTGGTTTCATTGGTCAGAACATTGAATACAGGAGTTGGGACATCTTGTTGAAGTTGTACAAGACATTGGGACGGCCATACTTGGAATACTGTGATCAGTTCTGGTCACCCTATTATAGAAAGGATATTATTAAACTAGGAGTGCAGAAAAGATTTACTCGGATGCTACTCGGACTTGATGGTTTGAGTTACAAGGAGAGGCTGGATAGACTGGGACTTTTTTCTCTGGAGCGTAGGAGGCTGAGGGGTGATCTTATAGAGGTCTATGAAATAATGAGGGGCATAGATCAGCTAGATAGTCAATATCTTTTCCCAAAGGTAGGGGAGTCTAAAACTAGAGGGCAGAGGTTTAAAGTGAGAGGGGAGAGATACAAAAGTGTCCAGAGGGGCAATGTTTCTCACAGAGCGTGGTGAGTGTCTGGAACAAGCTGCCAGAGGTAGTAGTAGAGGCGGGTACAATTTTGTCTTTTAGAAAGCATTTAGACAGTTACATGGGTAAGATGGGTATAGAGGGATATGGGCCAAATGCAGGCAATTGGGACTAGCCCGGGGTTTAAAAAAAGGGACAGCATGGACAAGTTGGGCCGAAGGGTCTGTTTCCATGCTGTAAACCTCTATGACTCTGGAGGATATGGATTATGAGGAAAGGTTGAACAAACTTGGATTGTTTTCATTGGAGCGTTGGGAGGATGAGGGGGGTACCTGATAGAGGTTTACAAGATTATGACAGACTTGGATAGAGTGGATAGTCAGAGTCTTTTTCCTAGGGTCAATTACTCGAGGGCATAGGTTGAAAGTGAGGGGAGGGCAAGGTTAAAAGAGGTGTAAGGGGCAATTTTTTCTCTGTGGGTGGTGAATGCCTGGAACGTGCTGCCAGAGGTGGTGGTGGAGCAGATATATAACAACATTCAAGAGGCATCAGAATAAATACATGAATAGGCAGGGAATGGAGAGATACGGACCACGTAGAGGCAAGAAAATATTAGAACCATAGCACCATAGAACATTACAGCACAGAAACAGGCCTTTTGAACCATTTTTCTGCCTAGTCCCACTGACCTGCACCATATCCCTCCACACCCCTCTCATCCATGTACCTGTCCAAGTTTTTCTTAAATGTTAAAAGTTCACCACTTCATCTGGCAGCTCATTCCACACTCCGACCACTCTCTGCGTGAAGAAGCCCCCCCTAATATTCCCTTTAAACTTTTTTCCTTTCAGCCTTAACCCATATCCTCTAGTTTTTTTCTCTCCGCGCCTCAGTGCTTGCATTCGCTCTATCTATACCCATCATAATTTTATACACCTCTATCAAATCTCCCCTCATTCTTCTACGCTCCAGGGAATAAAGTCCTAACCTATTCAACCTTTCTCTGTAACTCAGTTTCTCAAGTCCCAGCAACATCCTTGTAAACCTTCTCTGCACTCTTTCAACCTTATTAATATCCTCCCTGTAATTAGGTGACCAAAACTGCACACAATACTCTAAATTCGGCCTCACCAATGTCTTATACAACCTCACCATAACATTCCAACTCTTATACTCAATACTTTGATTTATAAAGGCCAATGTACCAAAAGCACTCTTTACAACCCTATCTACCTGTGACGCCACTTTTAGGGAATTATGTATCTGTATTCCCAGATCCCTCTGTTCCACTGCACTCTTCAGTGTCCTACCATTTACCTTGTATGTTCTACCTTGGTTTGTCCTTCCAAAGTGCAATACCTCACACTTGTCTGCATTAAATTCCATCTGCCATTTTTCAGCCCATTTTTCTAGCTGGTCCAAATCCCTCTGCAAGCTTTGAAAACCTTCCTCACTGTCCACTACACCTCCAATCTTTGTATCATCAGCAAATTTGCTGATCCAATTTACCACATTATCATCCAGATCATTGATATAGATGACAAACAACAATGGACCCAGCACTGATCCCTGTGGCACACCACTAGTCACAGGCCTCCACTCAGAGAAGCAATCCTCCACTGCCACTCTCTGGCTTCTTCCATTGAGCCAATGTCTAATCCAATTTACTACCTCTCCATGTATACCTAGCGACTGAACCTTCCTAACTAACCTCCCATGCGGGACCTTGTCAAAGGCCTTACTGAAGTCCATGTAGACAACATCCACTGCCTTCCCTTCATCCACTTTCCTGGTAACCTCCTCGAAAAACTCTAATAGATTGCTTAAACATGACCTACCACGCACAAAGCCATGTCGACTCTCCCTAATAAGTCCCTGTCTATCCAAATATTTGTAGATCCTATCTCTTAGTACTCCTTCCAATAATTTACCTACTACTGACATCAAACTTACCGGCCTATAATTTCCCGCATTACTTTTTGAGCCTTTTTTAAACAATAGAACAGCATGAGCTATCCTCCAATCATCCGGCACCTCACCTGTGGATACCGACATTTTAAATATATCTGCCAGGGCCCCTGCAATTTCAACACTAGTCTCCTTCAAGGTCCGAGGGAATACCCCGACCGGTCCTGGGGATTTATCTACTCTGATTTGCCTCAGACAGCAAGCACCTCCTCCCCTTTAATCTGTATAGGTTCCATGACCTCCCTACTTGTTTGCCTTATTTCCATAGACTCCATGCCAGCTTCCTTAGTAAATACGGATGCAAAAAACCCATTTAATATCTCCCCCATTTCTTTTGGTTCCATACAGAGCCGACCACTCTGATCTTCAAGAGGACCAATTTTATCCTTTACTATCCTTTTGCTCTTAATATACCTGTAGGAGCTCTTAGGATTATCCTTCACCTTGTCTGCCAAAGCAACTGTCTTCTTTTAGCCCTCCTGATTTCTTTCTTAAGTAGTTTCTTGCACTTTTTATACTCAAGCATCTTATTTGCTCCCTGTTGCCTATACATGTCATACATCTCTCTCTTCTTCTTTATCAGAGTTCCAATATCCCTCGAGAACCAAGGTTCCTTATTCTTAGTCACTTTGCCTTTAATCCTGACGGAACATACAAACTCTGCACTCTCAAAATTTCTCCTTTGAAGGCCTCCCACTTACCAATCACATCCTTGCCAGAGAACAGCCTGTCCCAATCCACGCTTTTTAGATCCTTTCTCATTTCTTCAAATTTGGCCTTTTTCCAGTTTAGAACCTCAACCCGAGGACCAGATCTATCTTTATCCATGATCAAGTTGAAACTATTGGTGTTATGACCACTGGAATCAAAGTGTTTCCCTACACACACTTCCGTCATTCGTCCTAACTCATTTCCTAATAGGAGATTTAATATTGCATCCTCTCTAGTTGGTACCTCTATATATTGATTTAGAAAATTTTCCTGAACACATTTTACAAACTCTAACCCGTCTGGACCTTTAACAGTATGGGAGT
Source organism: Mustelus asterias (assembly GCF_964213995.1). NCBI lineage: Eukaryota > Metazoa > Chordata > Chondrichthyes > Carcharhiniformes > Triakidae > Mustelus > Mustelus asterias. Next base: position 137,304,035 of record NC_135806.1, read on the forward strand.
CCCAATCTATATGTGGAAAATTAAAATCCCCTACTATCACAACTTTATGTTTCCTGCAGTTGTCTGCTATCTCTCTGCAGATTTGCTCCTCCAATTCTCGCTGACTATTGGGTGGTCTATAATACAACCCCATTAATGTGGTCATACCTTTCCTGTTTCTCAGCTGCACCCATATGGCCTCGGTAGACAAGCCCTCTAATCTGTCCTGCCGGAGCACTGCTGTAACATTTTCCCTGACTAGCAATGCCACCCCCCCACCCTTAGTGTATTAGTGTTGGCACAGACTTGGTAGGCCGAAGGGCCTGTTCCTGTGCTGTTGTTTGTTCATATAGCCATGGCATCAAGTAGCATGTTAATGCACTTGCTCAGCAGCATAATTACACAAAATCAGTGCTGTGCTTCTGAAAAGAAACAATTCCACTCTTGGGCAAGGGATATACAATTATTTTAACATCTAAAGGATATGGAATAGTTCAGGATTTAGTCAGTGTCAGTGATGTGGAACTCATTATTATGAGATGAGTGGTTAAGGCAAAAAGTATAAAAGGAAATAATTTCTTTAATCAACTTTCAGATACTCGTGATGAATACAATGAACTAGTGAGAGAGTACTGTACTGTCCGAAGTGCCAGCCTTTCAAATTAGATTTTATACTTACACTGTCTGCCATTTTAGGTAAAAGTAAAACACCTTTGAGCACTATTTTGAAGAACAAGGAAATTGTTCCTGATGTCCTAATCAATATTTATTCCTCAACCAACAGCATTCATAAAAGATTGTAATTGGCAGCCTCATTTCCTACTTTACAACAGCAATTAAACTGCAAAGAAACACTTCATTTGTTGTAAGGTCTTGGTTGAGGTTGTATAAATGCAAGTCTTTCATTATCACATCCTGTCCCGCAGCATACCAAATCACAACAAGGCTCAGTTCAAGTCCAGTCCAGGAATACTGGACTTGTTCATAAAATAAAAAAATAAAATTTTCTTCACTAATATACCCTGCAAAGAACTTTAAGTCAAATGTGCTATATTATAAATGGAAGGAATCAATCTCCCAGTTACCAAAAGCAATATAGAATCCCTACAGTACAGAAGGAGGCCATTCGGCCTATTGAGTCTGTACCTACCACATTCCACCAGGCCCTATTCCTGTAACCCCACACATTTACCCTGCTAATCCCCCTAATATTTGAGGATCTTTCCAGTAGTGTCAACCCATTGTATGGCACTGTGCAAGATTTCATAAAAGCTGATCGCTTTAATTCTATTTAGAAGATGAATGCAGACGTGAAAGCTAAGTTGGTCCATGATAAATTGTTCCATGATAGCTCCCACAGGTCAGTGATCCAAAGCAACTAGTGGCCATTTCTTAGATACATTAAATAGTTTTGCCACCTTATGTAATGTTATTCTTTTGTGTAAACTCCTAACATCAGTTCTGAATTTGCCTTTGATTATAGAATATATAGCACCTCTAATTACATACCATTGGTTTTTTTGCCCATCTGCCTGTCCAACCTGTCACAATGCAATGCCACAGTTACAAAACATTTGAACCTTAGGGCTTGTTCAAGAGGCGGTCTGCACAATTCTGGTCATAAATTAAATCTCTCCATTTTCTCAAGTTAAGGATCATATCAAGCTTCGCTCTGGCCCAAGGTAAAGACAAAGGAAAACAAAATATAGGGGAGCAGCAGCTTTGGGACAGAGCAGCAGCAAGCTCACAGAGCACCATGGTTAACAGAAATTCTTGGTTTAGTTACTTTTTTTTCCCCCCACAGAAAGGAGTGAACTTCAATTATTGTACTTTTAACTCAAACAAGTGTCATGGATAGACGTTTATGACCCTCCTCGATCCACTATTGTAATTGAGCTAATAAATTTAATTTTAAATGAGTTTATTCCTGGTAAAATAATGGACAAAGAAACATCATTTGAATAATTAGACATTTGACTGCAAATATTGTCATGTAATTTCTAGCCTGTCTGTCAAGAAGTAATTGCTTGAATTGTCAACGGGTTAGGCAGGTTTGCAGACATTTCCTGAAACCTGATTTAGTCAGTTAGTTATGGTACTTACACACTTTAAAAGTCAGAAAATTTGAGCAGTATTTTGTTCATATTCCTGAAATTTTGTACAGTATACTTTAGAATCAGACATATTATGCAATATTTAAAAAATGAACTATCAATGCAGGAACATTATAACATTCAGCAATTAAGTGTTTACCAAACAGACGTACAATTGAAAATCAGGTACAGGATTTACCATATATCGTTCAGTGCACACACAATCCAAAAATCCATCAGGGAATTAAAATTAAACAACATTAATAAATTCATTTGTTCTTCTCAGAATACAATATGTCTAAATAAAATTATACTGGAAACTTATCTGATAGCCAAGAGAGTTGTGCACTCTCTTATCAAAAATTAATATACGCTGGTCCTTGTGAGAAAACAAAGAGATAAAGTAAAACAAATGTCTAAAATTTCAGGAAGGTGTTTCAGCTGAAGGTAGGCAATTAACCAGTAGGAAATGGAAGTGAAAACAGGAATGCGAAAGCTGAAAGCCATGCACGCAAGTTTCGCAAGGTTAAGAGAAGCAGCTCTATACATGAATGCACAATACTTACTATGGTAACAGGTACTCTTTAGCACATCCAGCTCCTGTTTGTAATGCAGCCACAGGAAGGTGGGTGGAGGAAAAAAAAGCACAAGAAGAAAAATCTATGCATTCATAACAGCCGTTTGTGTTAAACAAAAAAAACAGAATATACAATTATTACAGAACAGAGAAATCAGATGAGATCAGTGAATGAAAAAACTACAAGAGGACAGTGATTCTAACATGGCAGAAGGTGCACAGATACATGAATCAGATTACACCATTTTATGTAACCAACACTGGCATTAACTGCTGAAAATACTACATGATTCTGTGCCATTGTTAGAATTTATTCAAAGAACTTTTAATCTGGTCCAAAATCCAAATTGGACTTCAAATAAATTAAAATGTTTGTATATTTTTGGGTGATACAAAACACTCTGCAGGTCAAATTGGGGATAGATGTTTTCTTTTACCACTTTCCCTAAATCTTTAGATTTTCCCTCCAAGAACCTGTACTCATCACCTTTTCTAAGTAATGCATAGAATGAGGGGGCCTTTGAGGTCAATTTCCCCAATAACCCAAATACAATCCACTTTATAGTGGACTCAATTCCACCTAATCTCCTGAGGGACAGTTTGACACAAATGCTTCCCAATCAATGAGAAGGAAATTGAGAGTCAGAGATATTAATAGCAGTTTGCCTCCAGTACAGCTTGCTCCCCCACCTATGGACATAAGGAAAGATGGCATGCATGTTCCTTAAAGAATAAACAGGTGCTATCGTGAATCCATGGTGGAATAATCATCCACAGACTTGGATGGAAATAGCCCAATGTACTATGGTGGTCTTTGCTCTCACTTAATTGCTGTGTCATCCAGTTTAGCTGAATTGATTGCATTCCTGTTTCTAAGTTGTTACATTATGGTTTGAATCCCATGCCAGAACTTGAATGATTTTTAATTCTAGGTAGGTACTGGAGTGGAGTGAGGGAATGCTACACTTTAGAGGTGTATCCTGTACAGGAAAAATTTCCAGTTTCAGTGGATCAGGTGAATATGAAATACCCTGATGGAATTAAATGGGGCAATGAGTTCTTATGATGTGCTCACATTTCTCTCTCAAGAAATGTTTTCATTCTTATTTGTAGAGAGCTATTTATGGAGAATGGCTCCTCTATTTGTCTACATAACAGGGATTTTTGGATGGAATAAGAGCAATATCCATTTAGTTCATCTTCTACCATCCTGGTAGTTGTATGATACAACTATAACGGAGTTATTGATTAATCATTAGCAACCAATATCAGTTAGTCTAGAAAATATTCAGACACATTGTCGAGGAAAAGCCCCAGTGATCAGCATTTGGAAATATAGGTTCAAAAGCACCTATTTCTCCCAAGCACATCATGTCAAAAATAACAAAATCACTAAATTTGAAAGAAGTTCTGTAATTAAATGTGCAAAACACATGCACAATGTATTGGTCTTATTGTAAGGTTTTTGACAAAAAAAACTGCAGACTATTCATCCATCACATTTACAATGTTTTACCTTGTGTTGCCTTTTTTCCCCAGTCATCTCAGCAGCACAGAACCAAAATACTATTCCTAACCACATATTTATCCAGCTGTTTTTTCCCTGCCCCCACCCACCTCTGCAAAGAGTCAATTTCAGCCTCAACTGCTTTTGCTGGAGATTCTGACAGAGGTGTAATCCAACAGCAGCAATGAACAAGAGGTGTGCAACATACTCTTTATATGCTTCAGATTGCTTATATTTTGGGACTGTGCTTTGATTATTTCACTCAACAATATTGAAATAAAAACCTCTCAACTGATTTAAGTCAAAGCACATCACTGATTATGAAGCTACCTTTGCAAGTATGCAGGCAAGATTTCTATTGGAATTTAGTTTATTTCCAGTTTTACAGTTGCAGTTATCAAATTCCTGCTGTTCCCCAAATAAATATAGTAAGGTCATGCACACTTTCTTGTACATTATTGCCCAATTAAAAGACAAAGCAGTTTTTTGAAAGTTACACACACGCTCACACACACAAATAACTTCATCAAAATTCAAACAAAATTACAAATCACCATGCTTGAAATTAAAGAACCTTAACTGCTCAGTGGATCTTACCATCATCTAATTTTGTGGGAGTGCTGGGAGGAGTGCGGGTAGGTGTGTGGTCTGCAGGACTCTGTTGGTCGTTGACTTTTACTTCCACTGACTGGGATTCTAAAAGCTCTGAGATCAAGATGAGAGAAAATGAGAGAAAAATGGTTTAAATTCAGCACAATGTTAGCCCCTTGATCTTTTTTCTCCACAGTGGCTACATTCAAAAATATGATATAATTTATTTTTCTGTTGGTGTCCTGTACAAACAGGTGAATGATCCTGTTCATTAATCCTGATTTAGATCCAAGCTGGCAGCAGAGTCTCAGTTGCCCTCCATGAAGGGCAGCAGCCCATTGGATAACCGAGATTTCCTATTATCATTCCCCTCTGGTAAATGTAAAGTCACCATAGTCCAAGGTGACCATAGGCTGCTCTCCCCTTTGAGAGGGAGAGCTGACAGGTGGTGATTTAACCTGAGGATCGTTACATCTCAGGCGAAGGGCAAGGTTGAGAAGGCGGGGGCGTCATGAATATCCTCAGCCAGAATGGGAATTGATCCCGTGTCGTTGGCATCACTGCATCACAAACCAGCTGACCAGCCAACTGAGCTAACTGTCCCCTCTAGTACTCCTGGTAGGGTTAGCTGGCATAGAAATAAATTATCTGATGGCAAAGTTTACTGAAATGTCTACTACAACTTGTTTGACCAGAGAAATATTTTTTAAAAACTTTGCTTTCCTCCCCAAATCAGAGAGGTGAGTGGTAAAGGTAGCATGTGTACTCATCTGCAGCAATCCCTGTAACAGTCTGTACAATACTAACTTTTGTAGAGTTTCAAATCAATGTGAAGTTAAATTCGACATGCTCATCCACACGATTTAACAAATATGCTCTATTGGTTTTGAAGTTTTCAGCTGTGTAGCTGAATATTTAATTAGCAAATTGATATGTTAGAACAACACTACTTCATCAAGTCACAGGAATATTCTTGATCCTACTTTTATAAACATTTATAGCATGTAAATTAGACAAAACACTGACCAAGAAAACGTACAACTTCCTTCAGCCTTGCTGAAAAATACATGCAAATCATAATGCTGTTTTGAAGATTAATGACACCATGGCCGGGATTTTCTCCCTCTCCATCCCCCATGGCAGGTTTCCGATGTGGTGGTGGGTTGCCATTGACGACAACGTGGCCAGTGAGTAATGTAAATAGCCACTGACTTCGTTGGGTACAGAACATCCCACCGCAGGTCAATGGCGAGCCGCTTCCACTGCTGGAAAACCTGCCACGGGGATGGAAATTCCCAGCCCATCATTTTGCTAAACTCTACAGCATGCAAAGGAAGGCAGAAGGCAAGAATCATTAAGAGTGCAAGGAAACCAGGATCACTTAGGGTTGGTTATAATCTTAAATTGAGATAAGAATTCAGTTGGAGAGCTGCATAGACCAAGAGGAAACACAGACCCATAAAGAAAAAATTCAAATCACCACTAGCAACTAGATGTTACAGCAACTGATCAAAAAATGGACAGACAGTTGTCAGTGATAGTGAAGATTCAGCATGTTGAGGGACAAAGGTAAATTAAGTACAGGAACCCAATATTTTTGATTAGAGGGTATTGTGTTTCTTCATTCAAAAAGATTGGATCTTACCCTGCTGGCCAGTAGCTGAAGGGTCAGATGAAGAAATACGGTCACCAGAACTGGCTAGTGCCTTGACAACAGCACTGTGTAGCTGGCTGTGTAGAGATTCTTTGCTATCCATATGTTCTGGGTCGAATTGACTGAAGACCTGGCCTACACTGTAGTGAGTATCCTGACCAGACATCTGCTCGTGACTGTAATGAGACTCTGCCTTCGTACAGTATTCTTGTTTGGTTTGAGATTTTGTTTCAGTTGTATTATCTTGGTTATATATAGGTTCATGCATGGTGGGCAGACTTTGGCTTTGAACAACTTCAGTAACAGTCATTTGCTCCCGGACAGTGTGCATTTGCGATATATCTGCCATACCATCTGGCTTGCCATCAGGGTGTGCTCGATTGAGCTGAACTTTCACCAAGACCTCACCAATTTGGGCTGTAGTATTCTCAGCTAGATAAGATAATAGGTTCATGCAAATAAAGCTTTGCCAAATATTAAGTGCAAAACAACTAACGTTACAGATAAACATAGTCAATAAATTTTCAATGGATTCCACTTAAAATCTATTTTTTATTAAAATGTGTGGTTAACAAATTTCTTGATTTTTTTCACCGACAACCCAAAGGTTAGTTCTGCTTCATCACCACGTTCTTTCAATTGGTTCAAGGAACATCATACATCTCCTCCCGAGGCCCTGCAGTTCAAAATTAACAAACCCCAGGGTAGATAGCTAAATATTAGAAGCTGTTTTTTGTTATGGAATGAAATCAGCAACCATGGTTGCTAATGTCAACACGTTGGGGGCGATTCTCCCAAAAAGATTAAATGTCGAATGTGTGTAAAAACGGCAATAAATCCCGCTGTTTTTTCAGTGGGAGTTTCACAATGAATCTCCCATACTCTGGGCACTGCAGAGTGCACTAGTGTAGATCATTCTAAAAATCAGGGGGCAGGGTCTATTTCTGCTGAAGAGGCGGGCAGCATAGTACTGAGTGGGCCACTGCGCATGCGCTGATCTGTCATAGCAGCGATCGGTGCATGCGCAGTAGCCCTGCACTGCCAGCCTCCCGATCGCTGGCCAGCTCCGCGACCCCAGCATTGCCGGCCATGCAACTCCCTGAACATGTCCAGGCCAGTTCCCCCCTCCCCCAACAAATCTTCCTTCCCACGCCCAGAGACTTCAGTCCTGGACCCGCTAACGATATTTAAATAGTAAAATGTGGATTTAAATAATTTATGTAGCTCCATGCCGATGACGCCAGAGAGACGCACAGAGGCTGTGGCGCCCAGCAGGGAGCCCGCGAAATGGCTTCTGCACTACAGATGCAGCACAGCGGGCTCAGAGAATCGCCCCCGTTAACTTTTCAAATTTGGTGTGGAACTGTAATGGCTGGCAACACTTTGTGATAAAGCACAGGTCAACCTGAAAGCAATAAGAACACTATGTTGATACATACATGAAAATTATTAGTCTGGACAGACAGATTACTTGAAACTACTGAATTGTTTAATTCAACCATTAACTGAGATTCTTCCCAACAGATACACTACAATTAGAATCCATAGAATCCTTACAGTGCAGAAAGAGGCCATTCAGCCCACTGAATCTGCACCGACTATCCGAAAGGGCATCTTACCCAGGACCCCTCCCCAACCCCATGTTATCCCTGTAACCCTTCACATTTATCATGGCTAATCTACCCAACACATCTTTGGACACTAAGGGGCAATTTAGCACGGCCAATCCACCTACCCAACACATCTTTGGACTGTGGGAGAAAATCAGAGCACCAAGATGGAAACCCACACAGACACTGGGAGAACATGCAAACTCCACACAGTCACCCAAGGCTGGAATCAAACCCAGGCCCAATTGAATTTACTCGACATCAGAGATCCCAAATGCAGATTGGGTGACCGCTTTGCAGAACAACTTTGGTCCATCTGCAAACATGACCCAGACCTATTTTAACATACCATCCTGCTCACATGCCAACATGTCCGTCCTTGGCCTCCTGCAATGCTTCAGTGAATCCCAACGCAAACTGGAGGAATAGCACCTCATCTTCTGATTCGTCACTTTGCAGCCTTCTGGACTTAACATTGAGTTCAATAACTTCAGACCATGAAATCTCCTCCACCTCACCCCATTTCCACCCATTAATTTATATATTTTCATTTCTTCATTTTATTTATTTTCATTATTCAATTTTTAAAAATCATCTCACTTTCCATCTTTTGCCTTTACCACTTTCTCCTCTCCCCACTAGGGCCAGCTGTTACTTGTTTCAGGTCGTCCTTTGGCACACCGCTCACCTTTGTTCTGCCATTTACACATTCTGATGTACCACTATCAGCACCATTCTTAGTCCATGATCACCACCATTTACATTCCCTTTGTCTTTTTGTCCATGATATCTTTGTCAATTTCTCCTGTCTCCACAAAACACTGGCTCTATCTAGCCTCCACAGCTTTCCTACCTCCTCACCACAACAGTATAAATCTCATCCTATTTTCTATTGTCTTCAGCTCTGACGAAAGATCATCCAGACCTGAAACGTTAACTCTGTTCTCTCTCCACAGATGCTGTCAGACATGCTGAGATTTTCCAGCATTGTCCCAAACTTTCTATGGTGAGCAAAAGATCAAGGACTTGGCCGCCACTAGCATGACAGCTGCCAGCCAGCTCACCACTGAATGGCAGATCATAGCCTAGTAAATTGAAAGTCAAGTTACTGTGCTGGTTAGTTGACCAATCCACTTACTGGCATCGTATATTCCTTTCAAACCAAGGAGAATACTGGGCTTGACTGAAGAGATCAACTCACTGACCCAATCACACTTTATCAAACAAGTTATTTTCACTACAATGTCAATATGAGGCTAATTTTTTCAAGATCTATTATCGGAGAGTTAAAAATGGAATTTGGATCTGACCTATCCGATATTGAACCTTGCTTCACAAGTTTCTCATCCCAGAAATGAGTCGAGAGAACCTTCTGTTCTGATGAAGGCACAAGTAGCTCCAGTGCAGACAGAGCCAATCCTCCGGCATCACAATATATTAATGGTAAAAGGCTAGTTAAGGAAAAAGTGGGACCTATCAGATGTGAAGAAAGGAACTTGTGTGTAGATGCTGAGGCTGTGGGAAGGATTTTAAATGAATATTTTGTCTCCGTGTTTCCAAAGGAATGATGCAGATTTAGTAGTCCAGGAGGAACATTGGGATATTGGATAGGAGAGGAAATACTCAGAGTTAGAATCCTTGAAAGTTGATAAGTCGCTAGGGCAAGATGGATTGTTTCTGAGGCTGCTGAAGGAGGTCAGGGAGGAGAGGTAGATGCTCTGGTGGTGATTTTCCAATCCTCACTGGATACAGCGACAGCATGGTGGCAGTGGTTAGCAGTGCAGCCTCAGTGCCAGGGACCCAGGTTCTATTACAGCCTTGGGTGACTGTGTGGAGTTTGCATGTTCTCCCCGTGTCTGTATGGGTTTTCTCCCACAGTCCAAAGATGTGTACGTTACGTTGATTGACCATGCTAAATTGCCCCTTAGTATCAGGGACATTAGCAGAGTAAATACGTGGGGTTATGGGGATAGGGCCTGGGTGGGATTATCGTCAGTGCAGGCTCAATGACCTCTTTCTGCACTGTAGGGATTCTATGATTTTATGATGCAGAGCAGATGCCAGAGTAGTGTAAACATAGTTCCATTGTTTAAAGAGAGATTGAATGTAATGCCAAACAATTTTAGGCCAGTTAGCCTTACATCGGTATTGGGTAAATTAGTGGAATCGATCCTCAAAGACAGGATTAACTTGTCATCTGGAAAGGCATTGAGTAATCAGGGATGGTCAGCATGGATTTGTTAAAGGAAGGTCTTACCTCAAATTTGATTGAATTCTCTGTGACAAGAGTTGATGAAGATAGGTGTAGTGGATGTTGTGTACATGGATTTTAGCATGGAATTTCACAAGGTTCACAAGGCAGATTGGTCAAAAAAGTAAAAGCCCATGGAATTACAGGGTAATGTGGCAAACTGGATAAAATGTTTGCTTAGTAACAAGAAAGAAAGGGTAATGGTCGATGGATGCCCTTGTGAATGGAAAATTGCTTCAAGGGCTCGGTGTTGGCCCCCTTTCTGAATGTGTTATTAACAATTTGGACGTAAATGTGGGGGGCATGACGGAGAAATTTGCAGACGACACAAATATAGGCAGAGTAGCGGATAGTTTAGAAGGTAGCTAAAAGCTTCAAAATGATAGAGATGGTTGGAGTGGGCAGTAAGGTGGCAATGGATTTTAACACCCCTCATTTTGGGAGGTGAAGCAGTTATAGGAAATACACAATAAATGAGAATATATGAAGAGTGATAGATGAAGTGAGCGTAAAAGTAAGTGTAAAAGTACACAGGTCCCCAAAGGCTGCAGTTCAAAGGTTGTAAAGGCGGCATATTGAATGCCCTCCTTCATTGGCAAAGGTACAGAATATAAAAGATATAATGTTGGAATTGTAAAAAACACTGATGAGACTACAACTGGAGTAGTGTGTGCAGTTCTGGTCATCATATTGACAGGAAGTACGTAATTTGCTCTGGAGAGAGTGCCGAGGGGGTTTACAAGAATGTTGCCAGGGCTAGAAGTGTAGCTACAAGAAATAGGTTTAGGTTATTTTCCTTGGAACAAAGGAAGCTGAGGGATGACTCAATTGAGGTGTACAAGTGATTCGGGGCGGCATGGTGGCCCAGTGGTTAGCGCTGTTCAATTCCTCACTTGGGTCACTGTCTGTGTGGAGTTTACACATTCTACCCGTGTCTGCCTGGGTTTCCTCCCACAGTCCAAAGATGTGCGGGTTAGGTGGATTGGCCATGCTAAATTGCCCCTTAGTGCTAAGGGGACTAGTTAAGATAAATACATAGGGTTATGGGGACAGGGCCTGGGATTGCAGTCGGTGCAGACTTGATGGGCTGAGGCCTCCTTCTGCACTTCAGGATTCTATGATTCTATGAAAATTATGAGGGGAAGAGATGGGGTGGACAGGATAAAATTGTTTGCTTTAGGGGAGAATTCTGGAACCAGTGGACATAGATTCAAGATAAGTGGCAGAAGGTATAGAGGGGACATGACGAAGAACTTGTTTTATGCAGTGGGTAGTGGATGTCTGGTATTCACTGTCTGAGTTGGAGGAGACAGACCGTAAACGCTTTTATTAAGTACCTGGATCTGCACCTTCAGTGCTATAAACTAGAGTGCTATGGGTCGGGTGCAGGAAGATGGGATTAAGAAAGGACACCTGTGTGTCCTCGAGCTGGCATGTACAAGATGGGCTGAATGGCCACCTCCTTTTGTAACTTTTCTATGGTTCTAAGGAAAAGAGAGAGACTTTTAGCAGGTACAAGGGTAGCAAGAACAGAAAGTGCAGGGTGGAGCTTCAGAAAGCAATTAGGAGAGCAAAGAGGGGATACGAGAAAGCTCTAGCTGATAGGGTAGGGAAAATCCCAAGATATTCTATAAGTATATCAATGGGAAGAAGATAACCAGGGAGAGAGTAGGGCCCATTTGGGGCAATCTATGGGTGGAGCCAGAGGACATTGGAAGGGTATTGAATGAGTCTTCACCTAAGAGAATGATGAAGGTATGGAACTCACGGAGAGAGACTGCAAGGGTCTTGAGCAAAGTGACATAGGAAGTGACAAGGTATTGGAAGTTTAGGCAGGCTTAAAGGTGGACAAATCACCAGGTTTGGATGAATTGTGTTCCAGGGTGCTTGGGAGGCAAGCGAGGAGATTGCAAGGTCTCCTAAAATTTTTAACGCCTCTCTGGCCAGGGGACTGGACAACAGCTAATGTGGTTCCGCTATGTAAGGTGGCTTGTAGAAATAAGCCAGGGAACTACAGACCGGTGAGTCTGACATCAGTGGTAGGGTAATTAGTGGAGAAAATTCTGAAGGAGAGCACCTATCTCCACTCGGAGAGGGAAGGCTTCATCAGGGATAGTCAGCATGGCTTTGTCCGAGGGAGGTTTTTCCTAACAAATTTGATTGAATTTTTTGAGAAGGTTACCATGTGTGTAGGTGAGTGTAGTGTGGTTAATGTAGTCTATATGGATTTCAGCAAAGCTTTTGACAAGGTCCCACATGGGAGACTTATAAAAGTGGTAAACGCACATGGGATACAGGATAATTTGATCAAGTGGCTTCAAAATTGGCTCAGTTGTAAGAGACAGAGGGTGATGACAGAGGCTGCTTTAGTGACCTGAAGCCAGTGTCATACCGCAGGGATTTGTGCCTATTATGCTTCATTTATATAAACGACATAGATGACTACATGAGAGGGGGGGGGGGGGGGGGGGGTAGCATTAGTACGTTTGTGGATGACACAAAGATTGGCTGGGTGGTTAACAGTGAAGCTGAGAGAAAACCATCCACATGACTCACTGCTTTCTAGTGAGGCTACAAGAAAATATAGATGGGATGGTCAAATGGGCAGGTAAGTGGCAGATGGAATTTAATCCTGAAAAGAAAGAGGTGATACACTTTGGAAAGAGTAATTTTATAAGGAAGTATTCAATGAACGGCATGACACTAGCAAGTTCTGTGGAACAAAGGGACCTTGGCATGTTTGTCCATATATCTCTGAAGGCTGAAGGGCATGAGAGGGTGGCGAAAAAGGCATATGGGACACTTGCCTTTATCAACTGAGGCATAAATTACAAAAACAGGGAATTCATGTTGGAGTTGTATTGAACTTTGGTGAGGCCATAGCTAGAGTACTGTGGGTAGTTCTAGTCACCATCTTATAGGAAGGATGTGATTGCACTGGAGGGGGTGCAGAGGAGATTCACTGGGATGCTGCCTGGGTTGGAACATTTAAGTTAAGAGGAGAGGTTGGATAGGCTTGGGTTGTTTTTGTTGGAGGAGAGAAGGCTGAGGGGGTGACCTGATTGAGGTGTACAGGATTATATGCTGGGGCATGGACAGAGTCATTAAGGAACAGCTGTTCCCCTTAGCTGAAGGGTCAGTCACCAGGGAACATAGTGTCAAGGTGAGGGGCAGGAGGTTTAGGGAGGCTGCAAGGAAAACCTTTTTTACCCAGAGTATGGTGACGGTCTGGAATGTGTTGCCTGGGAGAGTGGTAGAGGGAGGATGCCTCACATCCTTTAAAAAGTGCCTGGATGAGCACTTGGCAAGTCATAATATTCAAGGCTATGGGCGAAGTGCTGGGAAATGGGATTAGGTAAGAGATCAGGTGTTTCTCGTGCGTTGGTGCAGACGCGATGGGCCAAAGGGTCTCTTCTGCACTGTATGATTCTATAATTCTAGAGAAAGAAAGCAGGGAGTCTTGTGGATGGTTGTTTTTCTGACTGGTACCAAAAAACAGACAATTTTAAGTAATTTATATTTGTATTTGTGGGTATTAGATATAGAGTACAGCTTTAAGTTTAATTTTGTGTTTCATAATTTGAAAGGGTTAAGGATTTCAGATGCCCATACGGTAATGAGTGTATACAACATGAAAACAAACAGGCTTAAAGGAAAACTAGGTTGCAGCTTGGCAACCAGGGGTCACACTAGAAGAACTTAGAGTTAGTTTTAAGCTGGATCTGGGAAAAGCTGGACAGGACCATGGAGCTGCAGAAAACAGACTTCCCAAAGGAACAAAAGAAAGTCTAAGAAACCAGGGATTTGGGGGACAAAAATATTTCTCAGGAAGACAGCTAACTTAAAGGGACAAAGAACAAGAAGTGAAACATGGTCCTATTCAGGTGAAACCAGACATTAGAAAAATCAAAAATTTGATGACAGCTTAATACAGGCTGTGAAGCAGTAGTGTTTTGTTGGCATGGCTGACTACCTGAGAGATTGTATGGAATCTTGAATGCACGTGGCAATCCAAGGCAGAGGAATACTGAAAGGAAAGACTGACATTTTAGAAGTGGAGCTTTGGTGAAGGTATCAGAGAAAAAGCATTGTTTGAGAGAAGATTCCAAGACATGTTTTTAGAGAGTGGAGTGTGGAAACATCATGTAGAAGTTCTAGTGTGACCAGTTGGCTCGCTGTAATAAGCATCTGGGAGGTATTTGATGAGAAATCCACAGAAATTGTTTTGGGTGACATCTGTACTTTGATTCAGAGAGTGGTGCGTCTGACTGTATTTTGCCTGTTGGTTTACCAGGACTGTGTACCTATTGAGATGATACCTTTTGTAACTTGTGGTGTTATCCTTAGAAATATGTGTACATCTGTAAAGATGTAGGTAGGGGGAAGGAGTGGATGTATTATAGTCAATCTTTTCATGTTTAATAAATGCTTTATTCTTTGGTTAAAAGTTAACTGGTAGTCCTACAACTCTGTTCATCTACTTCCCTAAATGAAAAAATATGTTACAATCTATCGAGCCAGGGTTCCTCTAGAACGTCTATGCAGTAGTAAAATCAGCTAGGATCGTAACACTGGGGGCTGGTAGACAGTGAGATTCCCCAAGAGTCAGTGCTAGGATCATTGCTTTTTTTTGCTGTGTATAAGTGTTTTGGATCTTTGCAAATGAAGTAAAATTTTAAAGTTTGCCAATAATACCAAACTTGGAGGTGTGGCAAACAGTGAGGATAATATGAATTACCGGCAACAGGACACAGATAGGCTAGCAGAAAGGGCAGACATGAAAGGGATTCATGCGCAGTGATCTATCAAGAGTGATTGGCAAAGCATATGGGACTTTTGGGCTTCATAAATAGAGGTATTGAGGACAAAAGCAGGGAAGTTACACAGCCTTTATAAAGCTCTGGTTCAACATCAGCTAGAGTATTGCGTCTAGTTTTGGTCACTACGCTTCAGATCCTTGAGAGGGTGAAAAGGAGATGTATAAAGATTATGACAGGCATGAGGTAGACAAGGAAAAACTCTTCCCATTTGCTGCTGGTACAACAGGACACATTTATAATTTTGGGAAGAGGTGCAAAGAAAATGTGAGGAACAACTTTGTTTCTTGATACAGCAGGTGAAAATGACCTGGAATTCGTTGGCCCCGGGGGTGGTGGAAGTGGAAACAATGATTGCAAAAGGATATGGGATGGGCACTTGAAGGAAATAAACTTGCAGAGCTATGGGAATCAAACAGAGGCGCGAGACTGACTGGAATGTTCTGCCAAGAGTAGGCATGGACGCAATGGGCCAAATGGCACCTGTGTGTCATTATGTGGCTCGGACATTTCTTTATTTTATTTCTCCTTTATTAGCCCATTTTAATAAAAAAAAGGAACTGAACAGGATCAAATGTAGTGATTCTTCCTTCGGTTCAATGAAGAATAGTGCCAGCAAATGTTTCCCGTTCATTCTAAGATCTGATGTACTTTGTAAAACCGCAAACGTTGTTCCAGTTGTTGGCAAGTCCATTGGCAGCACCTGTCTTCGAAAATCCACTCCCAAATGATCTTTACTCAGAGTTGCAAGGTCAGATATATCTGATGTCCTTTTACAAACAGCTACCATTGGGACCAAGAGTCAAGACTGGATCAGGCAAATAAACAGGACTATTTAAAACAGATTTTCAATATTTTTCATGAACAAACATACAAGTCTGCATTTGTTATAACGGTGTTGAATAATACCAAGTGCTACTTAAATCGGATGCAGTTTACATGTGCAGTCTGCAACTTTTTGATTGCACTGTGCATGGTATGACTTAATAATTTGATTTCTGATTAAGGAAGCTATATATATAAGTTTGAAAAGGCTATTTTAATACAATAAAATACATCAGATTTGACGGAATCTATAAAGTAAACCTAAAACAAACTAAAAGGTTTTGAAAACAATTATCAGCAACTTGCCTTCGGGTCCCTTCTGCTTGCGTTCAACTTCTTTGCGGTATTCATCAAGTTCACGGTCTGTCAATTTGTTAAAGGGATTTGGCGCAGTGCTCACAATTACTCGTGGCTGGTATTCCTTCTCAATGATGGCCTTCGATGCAGTCACCAGTTCGCCCTGAGTAAGCAATACAAAACTACCATCAAATGTTTCAATGACCTACAAAATTCAACATTAAACAACTACTCAGATGACATTATTATTAAACATTTGATTATTTGGCAGGTAGTATAGGATCAATTCCATAGCCTAGAGAAAATGTTGGGTCAATAAAATACTTTGTGTACAAAGGGCCAAGGTTCATCCCAAAGTAAAATCAGCTAGTTTTGATAATACAGCCAGGAGATCACTTGAAGCCTGCCTCCACTTTTTAGTTTTAAAGTTTATTTATGACTGTTACAAGTAGGCTTACATTAACACTGCAATGAAGTTACTGTGAAAATCTCCCAGTCACCACTCCGGTACATGGAGGGAGAATTTAGCATGGCCAACACACCTAACCAGCATGTCTTTCGGACTGTGGGAGGAAACCGGAGCACCTGGAGGAAACCCATGCAGACATGGGGAGAATGTGCAGACAGTGACCCAGGTCCCTGGCACTGAGAGGCAGTAGTGCTAACTACTGTGTCACTATGCTGTGGCCTCCTGCAAATTGCTGCTACATGTGCAGTCTTTCAAGTACAACCTGCCTTGCCGTGGGATATGTACCAGCCTCAAACTCAGCAGAATCCTCTTATGTTTTGCTCTATCAGCAAGAAGCTGGTTTTTGGAACATGTTTAGCTCAACTCCCAGATAATGCTACCAAAATTGAGCTAGAGGTTGGGCTAATTTTGTTATTAAGTTCCGGGATTTGGGCATCATTGGCCAGGATTTGTTGTCCATCTCTTATTGTCCTCGAAAAGATGGTGGTGAGCTGCCTTCTTTAACTGCGGCAGTCCCTGTGATATAGGTACATCCACAGTACTGTTAGGGAGTGTGTTCCAGGATTTTGACCCAGTGACAGTAAAGGAACAGTGATGCATTTCCAAGACAGGATGATGAGTGACTTGAAGGAAATTTCCAGGTGGTGCTGGTTTGCCCATGTGTATGCAGCACTTGTCCTTCTAGATGGTAGCAGTTTGGGTTTTGAAGGCACTACCCAAGGAGCCTTGATGATTTTCTGCAGGCATCTTGTAGATTGTTCACACAGCTGCCATTGCTTGCCAGTGGAGGAGGGAGTGAATGAGGAAGAGGTGTCAATTAAGCAGGCCTGACAGTGCTGAGCTTCTTGAGTGTTGCTGGAGCTTTACCTATCCAGGCAAGTGGAGTCTATTCCATCACATTCCTGACTTCTGCCTCGTAGATAGTGGACAGGCTTAGAGGAATCAGTAGGAAAGTTACTCATCGCAGGATTCCTAGCCTCTGGTCTGCTCTTGTAGCCACAGTATCATGTCAGTATTCACGGGGGAGGTGCCGGATGATTGGAGGGTGGCTCATGTTGTTCCGTTGTTTAAAAAAGGTTCCAAAAGAAATCCGGGAAATTATCGGCCTGTAAGTTTGATGTCGGTGGTGGGCAAGTTATTGGAAGGTGTGATAAGGGATAGGATCTACAAATATTTGGATAGACAGGGACTTATTAGGGAGAGTCAACATGGCTTTGTGCGTGATAGGTCATGTTTGACCAATCTATTAGAGTTTTTCGAGGAGGTTACCAGGAAAGTGGATGAAGGGAAGGCGGTGGATGTTGTCTACCTGGATTTCAGCAAGGCCTTTGACAAGGTCCCTCATGGGAGGTTAGTTAGGAAGGTTCAGTCGCTAGGTATACATGGGGAGGTAGTAAATTGGATAAGACACTGGCTCAATGGAAGAAGCCAGAGAGTGGTTGTGGAGAATTGCTTCTCTGAGTGGAGGCCTGTGACTAGTGGTGTGCCGCAGGGATCGGTGTTGGGTCCATTGTTGTTTGTCATCTATATCAATGATCTGGATGATAATGTGGTAAATTGGATCAGCAAGTTTGCTGATGATACAAAGATTGGAGGTGTAGTGGACAGTGAGGAAGGTTTTCAAAGCTTGCAGAGGGATTTGGACCAACTAGAAAAATGGGCTGAAAAACGGCAAATGGAATTTAACGCAGACAAGTGTGAGATATTGCACTTTGGAAGGACAAACCAAAGAAGAACGTACAGGGTAAATGGTAGGACTCTGAAGAGTGCAGTTGAACAGAGGGATCTGGGAATACAGGTACAGAATTCCCTAAAAGTGACGTCACAGGTGGATAGGGTCGTAAAGAGTGCCTTTGGTACATTGGCCTTTATAAATCGGAGTATCGAGTATAAAAGTTGGAGTGTTATGGTAAGGTTATATAAGGCATTGGTGAGGCCGAATTTGGAGTATTGTGTACAGTTTTGGTCACCTAGTTACAGGAAGGATGTAAATAAGATTGAAAGAGTGCAGAGAAGGTTCACAAGGATGTTGCCGGGACTTGAGAAGCTGAGTTACAGAGAGAGATTGAATAGGTTGGGATTTTATTCCCTGGAGCGTAGAAGATTGAGGGGAGATTTGATAGAGGTGTATAAGATTTTGATGGGTATAGATAGAGTGAATGCAAGCAGGCTTTTTCCGCTGAGGCTAGGGGAGAAAAAAAACCAGAGGACATGGGTTAAGGGTGAAAGGAGAAAAGTTTAAAGGGAATATTAGGGGGGGCTTCTTCACGCAGAGAGTGGTGGGAGTGTGGAATGAGCTGCCAGATAAAGTGGTAAATGCGGGGTCACTTTTAACATTTAAGAAAAACTTGGACGGGTTCATGGATGAGAGGGGTGTGGAGGGATATGGTCCAAGTGCAGGTCAGTGGGACTAGGCATAAAATGGTTCGGCACAGACAAGAAGGGCCAAAAGGCCTGTTTCTGAGCTGTAATTTTCTATGGTTCTATGTGGTTAGTCCAGTTCAATTCCAGGTCAATAATAATCCCAGGATGTTGACAGATTGAAATGGACTGGTTTTTTAAGACTTGCCAGCCCATTCCCATATCTTCTGCAGAGAAAGTGGCCTTGCTCTTGGCAATGCTCCCTAGAATAAAATTATTGAATTTAGAGACATGCCAGTTGGGAAATTGCAGGCACCGCTTCATGGCTCACTCTGCATACAAAGAACCAATTTTCATTCTAATAGACTTTTGAGCAAAATATTGGGGCTGTGCCTCTTTACTGAAAATTAATTAGACTTACTTCCAAAGTCATACTTATGTCCAAAATACTTCCTTAACACTAATCTTTCCAACTCCCTAAAGGTACTGATTTTGACCGGAGAGGGGATTCCAAATCTCCAATAACTTCTCGTTCCTTGCTCACGTGATCATCTTCACGTTTAGACATCTTGAAAAGCATAACACCTAAACCCAATTCCACCTTTACTGATGTCCATGCATACATTTTTCATTTGTAGCCACTAGAGTGCTCTGGACCTAGCTTTATTTCCCTTTCCATAGCTATGAGATACCAAGTTAATTGTATCACCCACAGCTGCCCCAATAGCAACAAAAAAAGATGTGTTTATAGCGCATCTTTCATGTCCACGTGTCACAGCTTGGTATGGCTCCTGCTCTGACCAAGACCGCAAGAAACTACAAAAGGTTGTGAACGAAGCCCAGTCCCTCATGCAAAACAGCCTCCCATCTATTGACTCGGTCTACAATTCCCGCTGCCTCGGAAAAGCAACCAGCATAATCAAGGACCCCAGGCACACATTCATCTGCTGGGAAAAAGATACCAAAGTCTGAGATCACCTACCAACCGACTCAAGAACAGCTTCTCTGCTGTTCCCTGCTGCCATCAGACTTTTGAATGGACCTACTTCATATTAAGTTGACCTTTCCCTAGACCCTAGCTATGACTGTAACACTACAATTTGCATCCTCTCCTCCTCTATGAAAGGTATGCTTTGTTTGTTTAGGACGCAAGAAACAATGCTTTTCACTGTTTAATACATGTGACAATAATAAATCAAATCAAATGTCTCAACCAAGCACTTTACAGCTAATGAAATACTTTTACGTTGTAATGTAGGAAATGCAATAGCCGATTTGAACACAGTAAGCTCTTGTAAACAGCAATGTAATAAAGATCAGATCATCTGTTTTGGTGTGTGGTGATACTGTGCCTTTAAGAAATATACATTTATCATGTTTCTTGTAAGAGGCACTGTTTCGTTGCAAGGAGTCGATTTGTCTGAAAAAAGATGCAGTTTTATGCTAAGACCGCAAGATAATAACTCATTTTAGTTAATGGTGTCTTTGTGTAAACAGAGTTAATACATTTGTGTTTAATTGGTTTTTCCTCTGGGGTTTCAGATTGGGGTTTGATTAGGTTGAGTGACAAAGACAATGCCATCTGTTAATGGGAGGAGCCAAGATCGCAGGGAAAAACAGTTTCTCTTTCATTTGAAAACAGTCAGTTCCTGCCTGGTTCTGAAAAAAAAAACAAGATGCACCTTTCTGTCTCTCCCTGCCTGGAGATTCTGAGTTCTAGGAGTAGCAACCCAAGTACAAGCACATAAGCCTGTGTTTTGCTTACTGGCTTTGAAGAGGGTTTCCATTCAATTGGAACTCATAGGACTAAGTAGCAGTTAAGAATTGTATCTTGTCGTGTTTAAATATTGTTCACTTGTTAACTGTTAAGCTAATTGATTTGTTATAGTTAAACCGTGTTGTTAAATCAAGTTTGTTTTGATAAAGGCTTCCCAGTGTGTCAGTAGAATCGCAACTGGAGTGAATCATCATATACTCATAATTCCAAAATAGCAAATTGGGGTATAGTCTGTCTTCCGAATATACCTTCCACCAGAATCGCAGGGAATGTTAAAGTAGTGACATCAAACTAAAGTTCATGTTGATGGCCTATAGTCAAGATTATCTAGAGGATTGGGATAAAATAATTCTATTTGTACATGTTGCAATGAATCAACTAAATTCAGTTCTTTTGGATTTTTAGTCATGAGGTAAGAGGACCACTTAATTAATCAAGGAGAAATTGATGAGTCAGTGTTCTGAGACTACATTGTGTCAAACTTTCGGGAAAGATTAACTAGGGCTTGTGAGTTAACTAGACGGCATTTAAAAGTGGCACAACATGTGATGGAAAAAGCAGATGAGAGATCAAAAATTCATAGCTTAGCTAGTGGGGATAAAGTATTACCAGTGGTAGGTGAACCTTTAAAAGCAAAGTTTAATGGGCCTAATCAATGGAAAGAAAATTAAGTGAGATGAATTATTTGATAAGAATGCCAGATGGAAGGAAAACTCAGAGGCTGTCATGTTAATATGCTCAAATGGTATTTTGTTAGAGAAAGAAAACAGAAGGGAGGTGTTAGTTGTTACAACTCAGTGATGAAACAAATCCAGATGATTCTGAATTTGATATTCCACAAATTAGATTGGACAATGAGGACATATTTAGAAACTGGAATAAATTACAAAGAACAAAGAAATGTACTGCACAGGAACAGGCCCTTCGACCCTCCAAGCCTGCACTGACCATGCTGCCCAACTTAACTAAAACCCCCTACGCTTCCGCGGACCATATCCCTCTATTCCCATTTCATTCATGTACTTGTCAAGACACCCCTTAAAAGTCACTACCGTATCCGCTTCCACTCCCTCCCCCCGGCAACAAGTTCCAGGCACCCACCACACTCGGTGTAAAAAATCTGCCTCGTACATCTCCTTTAAAACTTGCCCCTCGCACCTTAAACCTATGCCCCCTAGTAATTGACTCCTCCACCCTGGGAAAAAGCTTCTGACTATTCACCCTGTCCGTGCCCATCATAATCTTATAGACTTCTATCAGGTCGCCCCTCAACCTTTGTCGTTCCAGTGAGAACAAACCAAGTTTCTCCAGCCTCTCCTCATAGCTAATGCCCTCCATACCAGGCAACATCCTGGTAAATCTTTTCTCTACCCTCTCCAAACCCTCCACATCCTTCTGGTAGTGTGGCGACCAGAATTGTACACTATATTCCAAGTGCGGCCTCACTAAAGGTTCTATAAAGCGTCAACATGACTTGCCAATTTTTAAACTCAATACCCTGGCCGATGAAGGCAAGCATGCCATATGCCTTCTTGACTACCTTCTCCACCTGCATTGCCACTTTGTGACCTGTGCACCTGTACACCCAGATCCCTTTGCCTATCAATACTCCTAAGGGTTCTGCCATTTACTGTATATTTCCTATCTGTATTAGACCTTGCAAAATGCATTACCTCACATTTGTCCGGATTAAACTCCATCTGCCATCTCTCCGCCCAAGTCTCCAACTGGTCTATATCCTGCTGTATCCTCTGATGGTCCTCATCGCTATCTGCAAATCCACCAACCTTTGTGTCGTCCGCAAACTTACTAATCAATCCAGTTACATTTTCCTCCAAATCATTTATATATATTACAAACAGCAAAGGTCCCAGCACTGATCCCTGAGGAACACCACTTGTCACAGCCCTCCATTCAGAAATGCACCCTTCCATTGCTACCCTGTCTTCTTTGACCAAGCCAGTTTTGTATCCACCTTGCTAGTTCACCTCTGATCCCATGCGTCTGCACCAGTCTGCCATGAGGAAAATCAAAATGACCTCAAAGGCTTATTACAATCACATGGAGATATATGTGGGAATAAACTGGGAAGTACCAAAATAATTGTGCATGATGTAGTATAAGGAAATGCTGTTCCAATTAAGCAACATTAACCCTCGAAAGTTGGCACAGGTTCAAAAGGAGATTGAAAGCATACTTAAAAACGTCATTGAAGTGAGTTGCAGTGAGTGGAGTTCACCTATAGTGATGGTACCAAAACCAGATGGTAGCCATCGACTGGGTGTGGACTGTAGAAAAGTTAATGTAGTTATGAAGTCAGATTTGATTCCTTGATTGGAAGACTACCTTGAGAAGGTGAGACAAACAAGTTTTATTTCCATACTTGACTTACCAAAAGGATACTGGCAGGTACCTTAATCTGAAAGAGCAAAGTAGATTTCGGCTTTTGTGACACCAAATAATCGGTACCAGTTTAAAGTCATGCCTGTTGGAATGAAGAATGCACCGGCCAAATTTCAAAGATTAACCAATAAGGCCACTTCTGGACAACCTAATTGTGCTGTGTACATAGAAGATCTGGTGGTTTTCAGTCAGACGTGGAAGGAACATTTGGAGCATCTAATGGAATTGTTCGATCGACTTCAGGAGGCAGCCTTGGTGGTGAACTTGGCTAAGAGTGAAGTCGCGTTCCTAGGCCATACAATTGGACATGGACAGATGGCCCCATGGAATGTGACGCCAAAGGTTACTGGAGAGTTCCCAATACTGTCGGCGAAAAGGCAAGTACTGCGATTCTTACTAGGAAAGTCATGCCAAATTTTAGCAGTGTGATTGCTCCACTCACTGACCTGCTGATAAAGCGCAGGAAATTTCAGTCAGCCTGAAAGCTGTGTTAACCACTGGTCCAGTGTTGGCAACACCGAATTATGCAAAACCATTCAAGGTGGCTATTGATGCAAGTAATGTGGATGTTGGTGCTGCACTATTACAAGAAAGGATTTTTAAAAATTTATTTGATTTTTGATTGATTTGTCACATGTATTAACATAGTGAAAAGTATTGTTTCTTGCACACTATACAGACAAAACATACCGTTCATAGAGAAGGAAACGAGAGAGTGCAGAATGTAGTGTTACCGTCATAGCTAGGGTGTAGAGAAAGATCAACTTGATACAAGGTAAGTCCATTCAAAAGTCTGACAGCAGCAGGGAAGAAGCTGTTCTTGAGTCGGTTGGTATGTGACTTTTGTATCTTTTTCCTGAAGGAAGGTGGTGGTAGAGAGAATGTCCGGGGTCCTTAATTATGCTGGCTGCTTTGCTGAGGCAACGGGAAGTGTAGACAGAGTCAATGGATGGGAGACTGGTGTGCGTGATGGATTGGGCTACATTCACGACCTTTTATATAAAGGCCTATTGGATATTTTTCCAGAAAACTAAATGGTCATTAAAAGAAATATTTGACCATTGAGAAAAAGACTTCTTGGTGTTAGCATTGTGACATTTTAACATTTATGATGCCAACAATTCATCTGAGATGGTTGTTTAAACTGATCACAATCCACTGATGTTTTTGGAGAAATTTAAAGATAAAAATGCAAGTCTGTTTAAATGGAGTTATTATTAGCCATTTAATTTGAAAATTGGCAGGAAGAGAGAACATGATTACCAATGCTTTATCACAACTTTGATGACAAAAGGGGGAATGTTCAATATTGGAAGAGAAGGACTGAATTGGACTATGCTACTGTTATGTTTGCATGCTTTGATGTAATAAAATATCTTAGAGTATTAATAGCTTGAAAACTTGGGGTTTTGAAAAATGAAGCCATCTTTTCGTATTGTTGGTTCATTTTGTTTAAGGGGGAGGTGTGATGAAACTGTGCCTTTAAGAAATATATATTTATCCATATGTTTCTTGTAAGAGGCAGTGTTTTGTTGCAAGGACTCCAATTGTTTGAAAAAAAATACAGCTCCATGCTGAGACTGAAGGATAATAACTCAATTTAGCTAATGGTTTGTTTGCCTAAACAAAGTTAATGTATTTGCGTTTACTTGTTTCTTCTCCTGGGGTTTCAGAGTAGGATTTTGATAAGGTTAAGTGACAGAGACAGTGTCATGTGTTTATGGGAGGAGCTAAACTCGCAGGGAAAAAACAGG
The DNA here is from genome assembly GCF_964213995.1 of Mustelus asterias. NCBI lineage: Eukaryota > Metazoa > Chordata > Chondrichthyes > Carcharhiniformes > Triakidae > Mustelus > Mustelus asterias. Next base: position 137,329,000 of record NC_135806.1, read on the forward strand.
TTTTCTCTTTCATTTGAAAACAGTCAGTTCCTGCCTGGTTCTGAAAGAAGCAAGACGTGTCTCTCTGTCATTACCTCACTGGAGTCTCAGAGCTCTAGGACTGACAACTTGCATACAAGCACATAAGCCTTGTTTTGCTGATTTTGAAAAGGGGTTTAAGACTGCAAGAGGAATATTGTTCAAATTGGAACTCAAAGGGATAGATTAGCAATTAAAAATAGTATCTCGTCATGTTTAAGTATTGTTCAATTGTTAAATGTTAAACTAATTGATTGTTAAACTGTGCTGTTAAATCAAGTTTGTTTTGATAAAAGCTTCCCAGTGTGTCACTAGAATTGTGCCTGGAGAGAAACATCCTATCCTCACAATGCCAAAAATAGTAAATTGTTGGAATCTAGTCTGACTTCATAATATATCTTGAGGTTTCTGATCCATACCCTAACAGGTGATGTTAATTGAGGGATAAATATTGGCCTAAGGGATAAGTCCTCTATTCTTCTTTGAAATTGTATCACAAAATCTTTTACAGAGGGGGCCTTTGTTTAACATCTCACCCGAAGGACATAAAAGTAAATTGCTTTCTGGCAATTAAACATATTGCTTGCCAGCAAGGCAACTTTTAGGAAGGCAAAAAGTTCACAAATGTTCAAGATTACCTTTGAGATAATCTTTCACCACTTCCACTTAAGTCACCATAGTTTGGTTTGTTGTCTCAAACTGCAGTTACTCTACATATTCTGTCAGTAGTTTGAATATTGTCAAATTGACCATCTGCAGTGTATCTGATTCAGAATAAATGGGTATTTTTAAATTCTTCAGTGATACAAATGTACAAAGTCAAACAGCAACTAATGATCAGGTGCCAAATTTAATTCAATGCAACAAATCACTGAAGGTGTCAATTAATTCAGATGGCAACGGGGCTAGCATTTGATTCAGAACACCACCAATAGAGTGGGTTTGATTCCCATTGTGGCTGAAACAGACTTGGGACCTGCTTACTTGCCTTGCTCCTGGGGTATAAAATGGCAAAGTACCCCAGCCAAAAACTGTCTCAGGATGGCTCAGACAATGAACCAAGGACCTGCTTTCAGGCAGAGCACACATGAATGAAGTCACTGAAAATAAAGAAATGCTTCTGAACTTCCGTATGTTTCAAATTCCATGATCGTCAACAAACACAGCAATCTTTAAATAACCTGGCAATTATGAAAGCGTTTCACCTTTAGTGAAAATTGGACATAGCACTTGTCAGCAAGGTAATTTCTACACTGGATTTTATGCTCATTTAATACTGAATAGTTCTGAGAAAATTGAATTTTGATTGCTTTGAACAAATATAGGAAGCACACACATTTAAGTCATTTTCTTAATTAATAAGGGCAATTAATATGTATCATGCTATTTAAAGCAAAATACATAGGTACAATTAGAAAATGACATTTATTTTTACGTCAGAGAACATTTACTAAAACACATACAAAAGTATGCATGCCGTTGCTAAGGTAAACCAAGAACATGAAAGCATGCAAACATCATTGGATTGTTTCAACACAAGGTGAAAATCAACACAGTCAAATTTATTATTGCCATTTGCTCTGAGCACATGATAGCATGTCAATAGCAAAATAAGTGTGTACATTAAAAAAGTGAACATCTAAATTTTTTCCATACCATCAGGCACCCTCCCCCATCACCACCAAAATGTTGACCTTTCCAGGCTGTAAGAATTTAATTAATTCTTGGCAAGTGCACATGGCTGGCAAAATCCAGGTATTGCTCATTCCTACTTTCCCTGGGATGCACTGGAGCAGCTTCAAACTATTTCAGAGAGCAGGTTACCAAGTGGGACTAAGGTCAAAGGTTAGATTGGGTAAGGACAACTGATTTCCCTCCCTAAAGTAAGTTAGTTAAATAATCAGTTGGATTTACACAACATTCTGACTGCTTTTTGATCACATATACTGGTACTGTAGCAGCTTTTTATTTCTAGATTTTATAAATTGAATTCAAATTCTTAAGCTACCAAGTTGGGATTTGAACTCAAACTCTGCATTACTAATCCACATCTTTGCATTACTAGTCCTGAGACAAAACCACTATTTTACCATAATTATGCAGGGTTACTAATCCATCAGCTCTCCAAAAGCGTGGCCTGATGTCTGTACTAAGAGACGGTGTCAACAAGCTTTTTGACTACGAGAGCTAGCACTCACCCTTATTCTTCCTATCCCATTTCCTCTTAGCTCAGGAGCTGTTGGTTGAATTGCAGTCCTACCCTACCACCACCAGCCCAACTGAGTTCAGCAACTTGGCACCAGCCAAAATAAAACAAAATATTTGCACCAATAAAACATAACAGTAATCTGGAGTGCCATTAGAGAGAGAAATTCTGAAGAAGTTTCTTATGTTGCCTTGCAGCCAATTATAGTTTATGATCATAAGAACATAAGAAATAGGAGCAGGAGTAGGCCATCTAGCTCCTCGAGCCTGCCCCACCATTCAATAAGATCATGCCTGATCCGATAGTGGTTTAGTTCCACTTACCCGCCCGCTCCCCATAACCCTTAATCCCCTTATTATCTACCTGTGACTTAAACATATTTAACGGGGTAGCCTCCACTGCTTCAATGGACAGAGAATTCCAGAGATTCACTACCCTCTGAGAGAAGAAGTTCCTCCTCAACTCTTCTAAACTGACTCCCCCTTATTTTGAGGCTGTGTCCTCTAGTTCTTGTTTCCTTTCTAAGTGGAAAGAATCTCTCTGCCTCTACCCTGTCGAGCCCCTTCATTATCTTATATGTCTCTATAAGATCTCCCCTCAGCCTTCTAAACTCCAACAAGTACATGCTCAATCTACTCAATCTCTCCTCATAAGCTCACCCCCTCATCTCCGGTACCAACCTGGTGAACCTTCTCTGTATTCCCTCCAAGGCCAATATATCCTTCCGCAAACAAGGGGACCAAAATTGCACACAGTACTCTAGTTGCAGCCTCACCAGTACCTTGTACAATTGTAGCAAGACCTCCCTGCTTTTATACTCCATCCCTCTTGCGATAAAGGCCGACATTCCATTTGCCTTCTTGATCACCTGCTGCACCTGCAAACTGAGTTTTTGCGATTCATGCACTAGGACCTCCTGGTCCCCCTGCACAGTAGCATGTTGTAATTTTTCACCATTTAAATAATTGTCCATTTTACTATTATTCCTTCCAAAGTGGATAACCTCACACTTGTCAACGTTATACTCCATCTGCCAGATCCTCGCCCACTCACTTAGCCTATCCAAATCTCTCTGCAGACTTTCCACATCCTTCACGCAATTCGCTTTCCCACTCATCTTTGTGTCATCTGCAAACTTTGTTACCCTACACTCGGTCCCCTCCTCCAGATCGTCTATGTATATGGTAAACAGTTGAGGCCCCAGCACCGATCCCTGCAGCACGCCACTAGTCACCAACTGCCAACCAGAAAAGCACCCATTTATTCCAACTCTCTGCTTCCTGTTAGATAGCCAATCCTCAATCCACGCTAACACTTTACCCCCAACTCCGTGTACCCTAATCTTCTGCAGCAACCTTTTGTGAGGCACCTTATCGAACGCCTTCTGGAAATCCAAATACACCACATCCACCGGTTCCCCTCTGTCAACCGCACTCGTTACATCTTCATAAAAATCCAGTAAATTCGTCAAACACTACTTTCCCTTCATGAATCCATGCTGCGTCTGCTTGATCGAACCATTTTTTTTTCCAGGTGTCCTGCTATTTCTTCTTTAATGATAGATTCCAGCAATTTCCCAACTACGGACGTTAAGCTAACCGGCCTGTAGTTACCCGCCTTTAGTCTACCTCCTTTTTTAAACAGTGGCATCACATTAGCTGTTTTCCAATCAGCCGGCACTTCCCCAGAGTCCAGCGAATTTTGATAAATTACAACCAACGCATCTGCTATTACTTCTGCCATTTCTTTCAGTACCCTGGGATGCATTCCATCCGGGCCCAGGGACTTGTCTACCGTTAGTCCCATTAGCCTACCAAGCACTACCTTTTTAGTAATAGTAATCGTTTTAAGGACCTCACCCCCTACAGTCCCACGACCGTCAATTTTCGGTAAGCTATTTGTGTCCTCTACCGTGAAGATCAACACAAAAAACTTGTTTAAGGCCTCGGCCATTTCCTCATTTCCCATTATTAAATCCCCCTTCTCGTCTTCTAAGGGTCCAACATTTACTTTAGCTACTCTTTTCCTTTTTATATATTTGTAAAAACTTTTACTATCAGTTTTTATATTTTGTGCTAGTTTAGTTTCATAATCTATCTTTCCTTTCTTTATCGCTTTCTTAGTAGTTCTTTGTTCTTTTTTAAAGCTTTCCCAATCTTCTAATTCCCCACTAGTTTTGGCCACTCTGTACGCATCGGTTTTTAATTTAATACTCTCCTTTATTTCTTTAGTTATCCACGGCTGGTTATCCCTTTTCTTACATTCCTTCTTTATCACAGGAATATATTTTTGCTGAGTACTGAGAAAAATCTCCTTAAAAATCCGCCACTGTTGCTCAGCTGTCCTACCAACTAGTCTGCACTCCGAGTCTACACTAGCCAATTCTGCCCTCAATTGATCCCACAATTGATATGTAATTTCACTCCTAATGAGTGTAATTCAGGAACTTGACAAAAGTAATGAATTTAAATAATTTACGCTGAAAGTTCATCTAAAGAAATCTATTTTTTCCCCACAGAAGTATTCAGTAATCTATGCAACATATTATCCTTTACATTTCAAGGAAGTAGGAACTTAAAGGACATGCCAGAAAAATCTCTCAGAAAAAAGTCTCAATAAGAAATGACTTGCTTACCATGTTTGTTTCTCATTCTTAAAATGGAAGCCTTTCCGTATATCACGAGGACAAGTTTGGTTACCAATGGGGAGGATTCCATGATCATATATGAAAATCCCAAGATAGTCTATAAGTATATCAATGGGAAGAGGATAACCAGGGAAAGAGTCAGGCCTATTAGGGACAAGGGAGGAAACTGTGGGTGGCACCGAGGGCATTGGTAGAGTGTTGAATGAATACTTCACATCCGTCTTCACCCAAGAGAATGAGGACGATGGTATGGAATTCAGGGAGAGACTGAGGTTCTTGAGCAAATTGACATAGGGAAGGACAAGTTATTGGAGGTATTGGCAGCCTTAAAAGTGGATAAATCACCAGGTCCAGATGAATTGTACCCTAGGCTGTTGTGGGAGGCAAGGGAGAAGATTAGGGACTTTGACCCAAATTTGCAATTTCCCTCTGGCCACAGGGGAGGTGCCAGACAACTGGAGAACAGTTAATGTGATTCCGCTATTTAAGGGCTGTAGAGATAAACCAGGGAACTACAGACCAGTAAGTCTCTTGTCAGTGGTGGGGAAATTATTAGAAAAACTTCTGAAGGAAAGCATCTATCTCTACTTGGACAGGCAAAGCTTGAACAGGGATAGTCAACATGACTTTGTCAGAGGAAGGTCACACCTAACAAATTTGATTGAATTTTTTGAGGAGGTGACTGGTTATGTGGACAAGGATAGTGAGTTGATGTAGTTTACATGGATTTCAGCAAAGCCTTTGACAAGGTCCCACATGGAGACTTGTAAAGATAAATTCAGATGGGTTGGATACAGGGTAATTTGATAAAGTGGATTCAAAATTGGCTCAATTGTAAGAGACAGAGGGTGATGACAGACGGCTGCTTTAGTGACTGGAAGCTAGTGTCCAGTGGTGTACCACAGGGATCTGTGTTAGGCCCCCTATTGTTCATCATTTGTATAAATGACATTGATGACTATATGGAGGATAGGGTTAGTAAGTTTGCAGATGACACAAAGATTGGACAGGTGGTTAACAGTGAGGCAGAATGACTTGGGCTACAAGATATAGATGGAATGGTCAAATGGGCAGGTAAGTGGCAGATGGAATTTAACCCTGAAAAGTGTGAGGTGATACACTTTGGAAGGAGTAGTTTAAAAAGAAAGTACTCATTGAATGGTAGGACTAGGAAGTTCTGTGGAACAAAGGGACCTTGGCGTGTTTATCCACAGATCTCTAAAAGAGAAGGGCATGTTAGTAGGCTAGTGAAAAAGGCATATGGGACACTTGCCTTTATCAATCGAGGCAAAGATTACAAAAGCAGGGAAGTCATGTTGGAGTTGTACAGAACTTGGATGAGGCCACAGCTAGAGTAGGGTGTGCAGTTCTGAATGCCACATTACCAGAAGGATGTGATTACACTAGAGGGGGTGCAGAGGAAATTAACTAGGATGTTGCCTGGGATGGAAAACTTAAATTATGAAGAGAGGTTACGTAAGCTTGGGTTGTTTTCTTTGGAGCAGAGAAGACCGAGGGGGGCGACCTGATCGAGATGTAAAAGATTATGAGGGACATGGCAAAGTGGCTATGAAGCAGCTGTTCTCTTGGGTCGAAGGGTCAGCCACGAGGGGACATAGGTTCAAGGTGAGGGGCAGCTGGTTTTGGTGGGGGTGGGGGGTAGAAATTAGGAAAAGCTTTTTTTAAACTCAGAGGGCGGTGACTGTCTGGAATGCGCTGCCTGGGATGTGGTAGAGACAGGTATCTGGATGAACACTTAGCCCTGAATGTTATGACGTGCCATGAGCCAAGTGCTGGCAAAATGGGATTAAGTGGGAGTTCGGGTGTTTCTAGCGTGTCGGTGTCGACTCGATGGTCGAAGGGCCTCTTCTGTGTTACATGGTTCTATGATTTTATGATCACCACCTCTGTACAAGTTTCTGATGTCATTCAAGTGCATCATTCACATGATCCTTTCCTATGCCAAATATAGGTATTTGGAGTTCTTCACAGAGCGAACAAAGAAGCCCTTGTGAAAAAGATGCAGTACATCCAGTTGGGTGAATTACAGTATGATGTGAAGAATGCTTTCATTAAACAAAAGAAATTAACAAGCAACAAGATTAGGTATCAATCTCCGCTGCATTATCCATTAGATAGAATGGGGAGCACTTTCAGAAAGTGGGACAGGAGGAGATGTTTGGATTCAACGTTAAAATTTCAAAAACATCCCAATTTTCAGTAAAATCCAGACAGTAATGCCTGGCAGAAGTAACTGGACTGTTCCCGATGTTAAGCTTTGCAGATACCTTACAGAAATAACTGATTTAAGATTGGATCAAGATATAAAAGTGGTTAGCCGACGAATTTTGCACCTATATTAGGTTACACTGAAGCTTCATATGTTTCATATGAAGCAATTTTTAAAAGCGGCATCTCGGCCTTTTGGCTAAGATGCAAATGAGCTCAAGTCTTGGAGGAGGAACCTCCCCCTTCTCCAATCAGCTTGGCTCATGTAGATCAGGCCCAGGACAGGGTGGTTTGGTCGCTCGCCCTGTCTTGTCAGCCTGGATCTGAAATGTCTCAACTTGTTGAGACTCTGAATTGGATTTGATTTGATTGAATTGGAAAAGTATAAAAACAAAACTTTGGAGCAAATTCAGCAGAGATTTACAAGATAAATGGCTTCTCTTTCTGCTACTGCAATAAGAGTCCTAGACCTCATTTGAGTAATCACCACCCTGACCTACAGCATAAAACTGTCTCAATTGTCAGCTTCAGTCAAAAGCCATGAATTATGGGAGGGGACGAAAGCATACACTGCTGAATTAGGGAGGTTCACCTACTGAGATTGTGGCCACCCAGATCTGTAGAACATCTGTTTAAATCACTGAATGTTGTTGGGTGAGCCCACTGGCAAAAGTCATTCTTATAAATGGACTTTTATTTGCTGGAGTCTGTTGCCTGGATACTGCTCAACATCCACAAACACATATCCAACCAGTTGCATCAGCCAATACAAAGGACAAAACAGCACAGGAACAGGCCCTTTGGCAATCCAAGCCTGTGCTGATGCATGGTTTCTATCCCTCTGTGCACCTCCCGTTCGTGTGTCCATTAAATACACACTGAACGTTGCTAACATGCCTGCTTCCACCACCTCCACTGGCAATGCGTTCCAGGCACCCACCACCCTCCTGCGTGAAAAAAAACCTTCCCTTCCCGTCCGCCCTAAACTTTCCAACTTTCACCTTGATTCTGTGCCCTCACCAGGGTGGTGATTACTCAAATGAGATCTAGGACTCTTATTGCAGTAGCAGAAAGAGAAGCCATTTATCTTATAAATCTCTGCTGAATTTGGTCCAAAGTTTAATAGGTGCAAAATTCGTCGGCTAACCACTTTTATAACTTCCACACTGGGTTAAAGCCTCTGACTATCCATCCTATCTATGCCTCCATCAGGTTGCCCCTCAGCCTTCGCCTTTCCAGTGAAAACAATACCATTGCCAGTCTTATTTTTTATTATTCTGTTCATGAAATGTGGCATTGCTGGCAAAGCCTACTGATTAAAATGGCCAGAGTTCCCTACAACAGTCTGAATGGGAGGAACATGATGATTCAATTTTCATTGAAATGCTCCAAATTTTACCAACTGATAAAAGAATTGGTTCAAAAAAAAAAGGAAGTAGTGGGTACAAGGTGTCTAGGAAAAATAGGGAAGGGAAGTAAAGAAAGGAAGCAGGTGGCTGACAGAGAATATTACAGATTTGTAAAAAGGATGGATATCTCGGAAAGGTCAGGGGAAGAATGTATTTGGTTACAGTTAAGAAACAATAGAAATATAATTTCACTAGGATCACTAATAGTTGGAAAGATATAGGGGAGCAAATATGAAGGATAATTACAGAGGTGCAAAGACAAAAAAGTGATAATGGGAAACTTCAATCATCCTAATATAGACTGTGATAATTGCATAAAGGTCAAAGGGGGAAAGTGTGTTCAGGAGAATTTTCTACTTCAGTATGTTTCTAGCCCAATGAGGAAGGAGACATTGCTGAATCTAGTTCTTGGACATGAGGTGGGTCAAGTAGATCAACTGTTGGTAGTGGAACATTTAGGAAACAGTTATCACTATCATAAGGTTTGGGTTACTAGGGAAAAGGACAAGAAGCAATCTAGAGTAAAAGGACTTAACTTGATGAGAACCAATTTCAATGGGAGGAGAACAGATCTCTCCCAAATAAAATGAATCAAATATTGGGATATTACATAATCAAAGATTACAAAACTAAAATGGAACAATGGGCTGAATTTAAAGAGGAGTTGGTTCAGGTATAGTTGAAGTACATTCCAACGACACAAGGTAGGGCAACCAAAACCAGAGCTCCCTGGATAACAGAAAAGTTGGAGCGTAAGATGAAGCACACAAAGGATATTGTAATGTCCTACGTTAGGGGTTGAGTTTTACACAAAAAGACGACGACGTGGTTTGCACACGTAGATTCAAATTAATACACAACAGGTTTATTAAAAAAGATAACAGAAAATGCTGGAAAATCTCAGTAGGTCTGACAGCATCTGTGGGCCCAGCTCAAAACGTTAACTGTTCTCTCTCCACAGATGCTGTCAGACATGGAGGTTTTCCATTTACTGTTTACGTTTCAGATTCCAGCATCTGCAGTAATTTGCTTTTATCCTATTGAAAGAGATGTTGTCTGTACAGAGTACAAACTGAAACCAAAAGCAGGAGCCTCTGAAACACCCAAATGGTATCACCATCAAATCATGTGATCAGCTCCTGAAGCAATCATGGAACTACTTAAATATAAAACAGGTATGCAGCTGACAATTTAGAGGGGAAGTAAGAAGCACAGGAAGAGCATGACAAGATCTTGTAACTAATATAAATGGGAAACCTAAAGTTTTCTATAAAGTAGGTGAAGAATACAGTAAGAGGAGGGACACCGCTAATTAGGAACCTAAAAGAGGATTTATGCATAGAAGCAGTGGACATAGTTAAGGCACTAAATGACTATACCCATACGTCTTTACAAAGAAAGAAAACACAGCCAAAGTCATAGTGAGTAAGAGTTTTAACAACACCAGGTTAAAGTCCAACAGGTTTATTTGGTAGCAAATGCCATTAGTCATAGTGAAACAGAAGTTACGAGATACTGGATGGGCAAGAAAAAATGATAAAGTGGAGGTACTAGAAAGGTTAGCTATTAAAGTTGATGGGGCAAAAGGGCAGGTTGAGATATATCCGAGGATGCGGAGGTAAGGATGGAAATTGCAGATGTGTTGGACATCATCCTCCAATCCTCTAAGTATGGAGTGGTGACAGAAGACTGGGGAATTGCAAATATCATACCCTTGTTTAAAAGAGAGTGTAAGAATAAGCCCAGCAACTACAGGCCAGTCAGTTTAACTCTGGTAGTGGGAAAGCTTTCAGAAATGATAATCCAGGCGAATGTTAACAGTCATTTACTTGGAGAAGTGTGGATTGAGAAAAATCAGCATGGATTTATTGGGGGAAAACCATGTTTAACAGGCTTGATTGAGTTTTCTGATGAGTTTGCAAGGAAAGTTGATGAGGGTAATGCAGCTGATGTGGTGTACATGGACTTCCAAAGGCATCTGATAATGTCACAGAATAGGTTTGCCAGAAAAATTGAAACACATAGAAAATGGGCGGAGCCATGACAGCATGGATACAAGTTGGCAGTGTGACAGGGAACAAGACTAGTGGTGAACAGTTGTTTTTCGGACTGGAATAAGATACACAGTGAGTGGTCAGTACTAAGAACTCAACTATTCTTCATATATATCAATGATCTAGACCTCGGGTGCACAGGGCACAATTTCAAAATCTGCAGATGGCACAGAACTTGGAAGTATTGTGAAGGGGATATAGACAGACGGGTAGAATGGGCAGACATGTCAAATAACTTTGATGCAGAGAAGCAGAAAGGTGAGGCAATGTAAAATCAAGAGCAGAAAAAGAGCGACTGTTCCTCACTGGCAGAAAGATTGAGACAGAGGATACTGATTTAAGATGAATAACAAAAGAAGCAATGAGGAAAACTTTGTTTTTACATAGCAAATAGTTAGGATCTGGAATGCACTGCCTGAGAGTATGGTGCAGGCAGATTCAACTGTGGTTTCCAAAAAAAGAATTGGACAAAAACTTAAGCAAAATTCTGCAGGGCTATGGGAAGAGTATGGAGTGTGACTTGCAGAAAGCCAGCATGGAGACGAATGGCCTCCTTCTGTGCTGCAACCTATGAACTTTTGCACTATCAGAACTTGAATGTCTTATCATCTGAAATTGGGTATCACAATTAGAATGTAAATCCCGCATTTTCCAACCTTGGTCCAAAGGTTTGCAATTATTAGTACTTGACTTTTTCTTAGAATAGAAAATTCAACCCTCAAGAATGTTTCATTCGTCTACGTTGTTCTCCTGAGTGTTTGCTATAAGATGTTCAAGCAATGGTTTCTTCAGCTGATGTCTCTAGTAGTTGACATTACAGTGTCCAGATCAGGTTGGTTTCCACAGAAGTCTATATTATCATCTGGCATACTGATCTTCTAAAGAAAATAGGGTGCCCTGAAAATGATAGATCCTTGATTAAGGAAGTTCCAGGAACTAATACCAAACTCTAAAAATCTAACTCCAGCTAAGATGCTGTTCAGGAATATGTTGATTAGTTATAATGATAAGTGGAAAATTAAGAAAAAACACATTTATAAAGCACTTTTCATAACCTCAGGATGTCCAAAACATCACAGCAAATGAATTACTTTTAAAGTTAGTCACTTATGCAATGCAGGAGATATGACATGCTAATAATTTATATTTAAAATCTCAGAAGGTAAAATTGTTAATTCATATCAATACTTCAGATTATTAGTGAATTAACTTTTCAGCCCAACCCACAGAAGGAAATTCTGTTTTTTCACAATGTTCATTAATAATAAATAGCAAAGTTTCAACTAAAGTTAAAATGCAGCATACAAGTCAACAGTTCTCCTTCAGGGATCAAAACTTCAAAACATACAATGGAAAGACCTCCTTTGGTCCACATGAGATTCAGAAGCAAGCTTCAGGGTAGACTTATGACAAAATGAGGAAATGGTCGCAAAAGAGAAGGTTCCAGTCCACACTGGTCCTTCAACTCTCAGAGCAGGAAAGTCACCCTCAAGGCATGTACATCTTTGTCAAAGCTATTTATGTGAAGATGTGAATGAAGGAGCTGATGAATAAGCTTTGTACTTGGCAGTGGACTGATGCTTTTGGGGATTTTCATAGTAACTTCAGTGGATAGTCAGAAGCTTTTTCCCAGGGTGGAACAGTCAATTACTAGAGGGCATAGGTTCAAGGCGCGAGAGTCAAGGTTTAAAGGAAATGTACAAGGCAAGTTTTTTTTTTTTACACAGAGGGTGGTGGGTGCCTGGAACTCGCTGCCAGAGATGGTAGTGGAAGCAGATACAATAGTGACTTTCAAGGGACGTCTTGGCAAATAGATGAATAGGATGGGAATAGAGGGATATGGTCCCCAGAAGAATAGCGGGTTTTAGTTCAGTCGGACAGCACGGTCAGTGCAGACTTGGAGGGCTGATGGGCCTGTTCCTGTGCTGTAATTTTCTTTGTTCATTGCAGTGTTAATGTAAGCCTACTTGTAACACTAATAAATAAACTTTAAACTTTGCATAAAGGCAGTTTATATGTGAGAAAGCTGCATGGATCATTTGAAGCCAAGAACAAATGTATGTTTAAAGAAACAGACCGAGAGGATAGCTGCTTGGAGGTAACTGGAGATGAGAATGCACATTCATCCAAAGTTTCAGCAGATAGCCATGGTTGGTCGTAGAGAAGGCAAGAAGTTTCCCCTCCAAGTTCTACATCTCTAACTAGTGGAATGCCTGTTCAACATTCCTCCATCTTTTCACTGAGGGACTTGTCCATTGTAAAAATAGAATGTTGGTTGAGGCTCAGGTGAGGACTGCATGAGTTTCTGTCAGATTAAAGGACAGGATCTGCCTTTTTCAGACAGCAAACGGAAATTTATGAACATTTTGTCCTCATACTGCATTATTCTTCTGTTTGGCTAATTGCACAGTAATTTAATGACCGACTTGTTTACTAGCTAAGCAGCTGATTTAGCAATTTGAAATGCATGTGGCTAGCATGATTACAATTGCACATTGATAGTATGCACAATTCCTTTAGCATGAACCACAAATGCTCCAGTACAAAACATAAACAACCATATTTTGATAAAAGAGAATTGATAATATAGATCCTAATGCCCCAGAGAGAACAAGATTAAATGCGTACAAAACCTTCAAAACTATTTTCATCTGTTACATAAAACGAAGATTGAGTTCACAAAGTCAAATGTACAAGTGCTCAGATAAATTTTCATCTACATCTCCTTTCCCTCCATGTAGTTCTCCAGCTCTATAACTTCAACACTTCATTCCTCTGACTTTAGCTGTCCACATAAGTCCTTCCCTTTGCCCCACTAAAATGGGGAGGTCATCAGCTGCCTCGGTTTACTTTGCTTTCAACTCTTCACTTTTCATAAATAAAAGCTTCCACAACATGTAAAGCATGAGTAAATCTCACTGTGTGCAGTAAAAACATTCTGATGAATTAATACAGGTGGTCTCAGCAAGTTTTTAACAAGTCACATTTCAAATGATACAGTTGGGGCAAGGTGAATAAGTGTTTTATTACTCAGTCTCTTGATTGAACATAGCTTCTGCTACCATTTGGGGAGATTATCTACTTCCTCCATGGAGACCTGCTGCCACATGCATCCATGATGCAAAAGTGTTGACGTTCCTGAAAGGGGAACACTCCCTCTCCTTTCCACAAATGCTGTTCTGACACTGAGCTGATGGGCCGAATTAATATCAGGAACATAAATTTGTAATGCAGCTACTGCAGCATAGTTTGCAAGAGTCTAAATTTCAAATCCATAAGTCTATAAATTAAGGTGGTCTTTGGTTAAAAATATTCCCTGCTGGTCGAAATTGCAGGAATTGTGAACTTTCTAAATTTATGCTACACAAATGCAAATTTGGCAATTAGCTTTTGAAAATTGAATTTAACGATCACACTCTATGCTTGCTCACTTAACGCACTGAAGTTATCGAAAACATCTAATGTAACATTCCATCTGACCACCAGTGAGCAAAATGCCAAAAATCTCTGCTATGAATATTAGCTCGGTTCTATAGCACCCTGCTTTATTCTCATGGATTTCAGTAAGCCAGAGTTTAATAGTGACAAACATATTTTGGGATTTTTAAAAAAATCAAACATTTTGGAGTAGAGCAGATTTATTGGGTGAGGAAACATGATAATAGGTGCAGAGTTTAACAACAACAGGTCAGTAAGTACCTTTCTAACAGGGTTAGCGGGATTTAAGGCTTGCTTTGAGAGATCGAGACCATCAATAAACTCCGTACAGTCTGAGAGAGGTGCATCCTGCAACAGCAAATTGAGTAAACAGTGCAAACCATACCCTCCCTTAAAGACTGGGTAACTCAAATCCATCATGATATCAAGTCATTTTCATGCAATTTAGTAGCAGGATGACTAGGAGAGGATGGCATGCAGACTATAAACCCAACTCTAATGATGTGCACACAGGGAGCTTTCAACCAGTCAAACTTTCAGGATCTCATACACTATTTGTTATAGAAACTACACCAAAAGCTATAAAGAAATCTATTTAATATGTGCTGTGAAGACAACTACTTTTGTCCTTTGGGGTGCCTGGTATTAATTGTTGCATTTTAAGTCTGTGTTTGGATGCTTGAAAAAAAAATCTAGTTCCATTTATTATTCATCTCAGGTAGACCCAAGGATTTAAGAGACGTACAAGACCAATACACCAAAAGTCCTCTGCATATTTCCAACTTTATTACACCATCAACAAGAATAATTTCAGAGACAACTTGAGTCCCTAGAATCATTTTTACCTTAATTAGTTTTCATTGAGCAGAAGTAGCCAGGAAAATTCTCAATAATTACACAGGTCATAAATTGATCAACTTATGCTGCTAATTTTAAAAAAATGAAATTTAAAAGCACATTTCAATTGTATCAAAATACATAAAGTGCTACATGGATTGATGAAAATAATCAAGACATTATCTGTAAACTTTTCAGATTGTAGATACTATCTGCAAGTTGCAAACAGATTTCCTACACTTGTATACCAGTTTTATGCAAATGTTTTGGGGAAAGCTTTGCAGTTTAGTCTCCTTGTGGCATTTTCAGACACTTTACTATTTTGAATGACAAAACCATTTCTTTACATTATGATCTTGTGCCAGAGGCCCTAAGTTTTCCCAAAATTTAAGCTCTGAAGTATGCTTCATGAGTCCGCATTTAATTAAATGGTACAAGTAAAATGAGGTTTTGAAAGCCTGACTAGTATACTCAGCATGCTAATGACATGTAACAGAGTCATATCTAAAAGTACATAAGAGCATGCACAGAAGACTGCATTCAGCAATGGTTCGCAGGAGCTCTGATCGGCATGCTATTACTCGACTGTCAATATTGTTTTTGTTCTGCCATATTTGCATTCTTGCTCAAATATTTTGCATATTAAACACAGTAGAGTTATCACTAGAACTTACCTCCCACATAGATAAATTCTGCCATTTAAAGAATAGTGTTTGCAAAACATTAGGGAGAGATAGTGACAGATTGACAAACTAGATAATGTTAAAAGAAAGTGGTGCAGAATTTTTTCTTCAATGCAATGTTTAAGTTCTCACCTGAGCAAAGGACCTATCCAGCACAACACCACAGAGTAACTGAGATTGAGGTCCTGCAGTCTTTATATCCTGCAAATTTTGTTCTCGAATCTATAAGGGAAGGAAAATCATTATTTTTCTCTCCATTCAGAGGTAACTCTACTACACAACATGTACTTTTGATTTGCTAAATAAAATGGTACAATTTCATACTTCACTAAGTTACTATAAAAATGTGCTGTGGATAGTTGAAAATTACCACAAACAACTCCTTAAAGTTTATTTTTAAAGTTTATTAATCACAGGTATTCTTACATTAACACTGCAATGAAGTTACTGTTAAAATCCCCTAGTTGCCACACTCAGGCGCCCGTTCGGGTACACTGAGGGAGAATTTGGCACAGCCAATTCACCTAATCTGCGCATCTTTGGAGTGTGGGAGGAAACCAGAGCACCTGGAGGAAACCCACGCAGACATGGGGAGAATGTGCTAACTCCACACAGACAGTTACCCAAGCCGGGAATCAAACGCTGTGAGGGAGCAGTTAGCACTGTGCCACCATGCTGCCCCCAGAAATGGTTCAGAATTAAAAACAGGGTTTGCAATATAAACTCAGATTCTGGATCTGCCACATTCTTATAGCCATAAAAAGGCACAATAACATCTCACTATCATATAAAAGTTATTTTATTTTCCTATTGTGAATCTTGCACATGCTGCCATTCTTAGGTGGAAGGATCTAACATGCCTGCAGACATTCAGTAGAATTAGAAACAAAGGAAGAGGAGGAGTTGGCCATCCAGCCTCTTGAATCAGTTACACCATTCAATTAGATCATGATTTGTACCCGTCATTTATTGCAAAGGGAAGGACGCCAATCACGGTTTCCGTTTTTGGCCTCCTGCTGACATTTCCCGCCGCGCTATGCAAGGGGTAGCAAACTTAAAATATAGTTGAGGAGAAACTACTTCTCCCAAAGGGTTGTGAATCTGTGGAATTCGCTACCCCAAAGTGCGGTGGATGCTGGGACAGTGAGTAAATTTGAGGAGTTAAACAGATTTTTAATTGGTAATGGGCTGAAAGGTTATGGGGAGAAGGCAGGAAAATGGGAATGAGGAGCATATCAGCCATGATCGAATGGGACTCGATGGGCCGAATGGTCTAATTCTGCTCCTATATCTTATGAACTTATGCTACTTTACCAGCGTGGCGAGGCAGGAAAATCGTACCCACATCTATAGTAGTGTTCAGAGAACGTTTCCTCAACTGATTCCTTAGATGAAGGGGTCATTTTATGAGGAAAGGTTAGACAGGTTGGGTCTGTCTAATTGGAATTTAGAAAAATAAGAGGTGATCTTATTGAAACATACAAGATCCTGAGGGGACTTGACAGGATGGTTGCTGAAAGGTTGTTTCCTTTTGTTGGAGAGGCTAGAGCTAGAGGACGCTGTTTAAAAATAAGAGGTAACCCATTTAAGACAGATGAGGAGAAATCATTTCTCTTCAGGGGGTCGTTAGTCTCTGGAATTCACTTCCCAGAGCAATGAAGCATGAACTCCCTGTCAGTCAAGAATCTAACTCAGCTATACAATATTCAAAGGGCATAGGCAGTGGTCAGGAAAGTAGAGACCACAATCAGATTGGTTATGATTTTATCCAATGGGTGAAGCAAACATGAGGGGATGAATAGCATACTCCTGCTCCTGACTCTTCTGTCTGTTATGTGCTCCATTGACTTGACTTTACTCCACATACCTTAACATCCTTGCCGAACAAAAATCTATTTCAGTTTTGAATTTTTCCAACTGACCACCCTCTCTTCTAACCCTAGCCTCAATAAATTTGTGGGGCAATAGAGGTCCAAATTTACACTGCACTGTATTAAAGAGTGCTTCCTGATTTCACTATTAAAAGACCTAGCTTTGATTTTAATTTGTTCTGGATTCATCCAGGCCAATATTTTACTTTCCATTGGATCAAGACATTTACACGATTCCATGCTCAAAAGACTAGAGGGAATTCCACAGCTTATGGCCTAGGTAGCTAAGAAGCATCCACCTATAGTGGGAAAATTAAAATCATGATGCTCATGAGACCAGAATTACTTGAGTGCAGATTATCTCTGGAGTTGTGGGATTATTTACACAAATAGGGAGAGGTTAGGTCATTGACATATCTGAAAACAACAAAAGAATTTATAATGGGTAAACTCGATGTGATACGATTAGGGGCACAGGCAGAATTCTTGGGGGGGGGGGGGGGCTCAAATTTATTAAGGGTAGAAGGAGGAAGGTTGGCCATGAGTATATTCTCAAGTATTCAAGTAACAAGGCATTGATTAGGGTTTTAGTAGACGAGTTGAGACAGGGACAGAGTAGGCTATGTTATGGAGGTGGAAACAGGCGCCCTTAGCAATGGCACGGTCGTGTGGTTGGACACTCATCTCAAGCTAAAACAGAGCACCAAGATTAGCAGGGATTGAATTCCCAAAGGCTATGTCCTTCCACTATTTTCTTGAGGGAATTTCTGCTCATTCATTGCTAGATGTCAGACAAGCAGTCTGATACTAGCGATGAATACTAGGTACATTAAGAACTGGGATAAGATTTTCATTGCTCCAATGAATGTTATAAAGGTAAAATCATGTAGCCACTGCTCTTTGAAAGGAATGGAAAATGTGCAATGAGAAGTGAGTTCACGAATATCAAATGAAGTAATCAAGAGACTTAGATGATGAGCAAAAGTTGTCACTAATGTGATGGGCAAGTGAAAGGAGATACAACTGAGGAACTGCTGAAGTAATTCTGGAAGAAAAAAATGAAAGGATGAACCAATTACAACACAAGCACAATAACTGGAAGACACTAACCATTAAAGCAGCTTTGATGGAACTGCATATGATGGTAACTGGTTTAGAAGTACATAATGACAAGACAGTTGAGACTTTGGAATTATTATAGGTAAAGTCAGATTCAAGTGCTCAAAGTTTAAATTGTACGCCATGGGCAACAGAGCAAGAAATATTACAACTCAAATTATGCACAAAAATTAAACTTTAAAGGTGCAGGAAAATCTCAGTACCAACAGCAATTTCCATACCTTTGTACGGCATTCAAAACTTTAAGGGTAAAAAAGCAAGATTGATCAAAGCAACTTAAGACATTTGATAGAGGACTTGGGGGGAGGGAATGCAGAGAGATGAGAATTTATTTCTAAAATGCAGAAAACCATTATCTGGAATTCCCTGCAGATGGAGACAGATTCAATAGTGACTCTCAAAAAGGAACTGGATAAAAACTTGAAAAGGAAAATGCAGGGCTACGGACAAAGAGTGAGGTTGTGTGACTAATTGGATAGCTCTTTCAAAGGGCTGGCACAGGAATGATAGGTTGAATGGCTTCCCACTGAGCTGTAAGATTCTATGATTCCAATCAACCTATGACTCCATAGCACAAGATGTCAGCATGTAAGATGCTATAAAACTCCTCACCTTACTTTGCTTTGTCACTGTATAACACCAAAATAATTGCATGCAAAGAACAAAGAACAAAGAACAGTACAGCACAGGAAACAGGCCCTTCGGCCCTCCAAGCCTGTGCCGCTCCTTGGTCCAACTAGACCAATCGTTTGTATCCCTCCATTCCCAGGCTGCTCATGTGACTATCCAGGTAAGTCTTAAACGATGTCAGCGTGCCTGCCTCCACCACCCTACTTGGCAGCGCATTCCAGGCCCCCACCACCCTCTGTGTAAAAAACGTCCCTCTGATATCTGAGTTATACTTCGCCCCTCTCACCTTGAGCCCGTGACCCCTCGTGAACGTCACTTCTGATCTGGGAGAAAGCTTCCCACCGTTCACCCTATCTATCCCCTTCATAATCTTGTACACCTCTATTAGATCTCCCCTCATTCTCCGTCTTTCCAGGGAGAACAACCCCAGTCTACCCAATCTCTCCTCATAGCTAAGACCCTCCATACCAGGCAACATCCTGGTAAACCTTCTCTGCACTCTCTCTAACGCCTCCACGTCCTTCTGGTAGTGCAGCAACCAGAACTGGACGCAGTACTCCAAATGTGGCCTAACCAGCGTTCTATACAGCTGCATCATCAGACTCCAGCTTTTATACTCTATACCCCGTCCTATAAAGGCAAGCATACCATATGCCTTCTTCACCACCTTCTCCACTTGTGTTGCCACCTTCAAGGATTTGTGGACTTGCACACCTAGGTCCCTCTGTGTTTCTATACACCTGATGGCTCTGCCATTTATTGTATAACTCCTCCCTACATTATTTCTTCCAAAATGCATCACTTCGCATTTATCCGGATTAAACGCCATCTGCCACCTCTCCGCCCAATTTTCCAGCCTATCTATATCCTGCTGTATTGCCCGACAATGCTCTTCGCTATCCGCAAGTCCAGCCATCTTCGTGTCATCCGCAAACTTGCTGATTACACCAGTTACACCTTCTTCCAAATCATTTATATATATCACAAATAGCAGAGGTCCCAGTACAGAGCCCTGCGGAACACCACTGATCACAGACCTCCAGCCGGAAAAAGACCCTTCGACCACTACCCTCTGTCTCCTATGGCCAAGCCAGTTCTCCACCCATCTAGCCACTTCCCCTTGTATCCCATGAGCCTTAACCTTCTTAACCAACCTGCCATGTGGGACTTTGTCAAATGCCTTACTGAAATCCATAAAGACGACATCCACGGCCCATCCTTCATCAACCATTTTTGTCACTTCCTCAAAAAACTCCACCAAATTTGTAAGGCACGACCTCCCTCTTACAAAACCATGCTGTCACTAATGAGATTGTTCCGTTCTAAATGCACATACATCCTGTCTCTAAGAATCCTCTCCAACAACTTCCCTACCACGGACATCAAGCTCACCGGCCTATAATTTCCTGGGTCATCCCTGCTACCCTTCTTAAACAACGGGACCACATTCGCTATCCTCCAATCCTCAGGGACCTCACCCGTGTCCAAAGAAGCGACAAAGATTTCCGTCAGAGGCCCAGCAATTTCATCTCTCGTCTCCCTGAGCAGTCGAGGATAGATGCCATCAGGCCCTGGGGCTTTGTCAGTTTTAATGTTCCCTAAAAAACCTAACACTTCCTCTCTTGTAATGGAGATTTTCTCTAACGGGTCAACACCTCCCTCCGAGACACTCCCGGTTAACACGCCCCTCTCCTTCGTGAATACCGATGCAAAGTATTCATTTAGGATCTCCCCTATTCCCTTGGGTTCTAAGCATAATTCCCCTCCTTTGTCCCCGAGAGGTCCGATTTTCTCCCTGACAACTCTTTTGTTCCTAACGTATGAATAGAATGCCTTAGGATTCTCCTTAATCCTGCCTGCCAAGAACATCTCGTGACCTCTTTTTGCCCTTCTAACTCCCCGTTTGAGTTCTTTCCTACTTTCTTTGTATTCCTCCAGAGCTCCATCGGTTTTCTGTTGTCTGGACTTAACGTACGCCTCCCTTTTCATTTTAATCAGATCCTCAATTTCCCTGGTTATCCACGGCTCTCGAATCCTACCTTTCCTATCTTTCCTTTTTACAGGCACATGCCTATCCTGCAGCCTTATCAATAATTCCTTAAAAGACTCCCACATGCCAGATGCGGACTTACCCTCGAACATCCTCTCCCAATCAACATCCACCAATTCCTGCCTAATCCGGCTATAGTTAGCCTTCCCCCAATTTAGCACCCTGCCCGTAGGACAGCACTCATCCTTGTCCATTACTATCCTAAAGTTAACAGAGTTGTGGTCACTATTTGCCACATGTTCCCCTACCGAAACTTTGACGACCTGACCGGGCTCATTTCCCAGAACTAGGTCCAGTATAGCCCCCTCTCTAGTCGGACTATCTACATACTGTTCCAAAGAACCTTCCAGTACGCATTTTACAAATTCCTTCCCGTCCAGACCCCCAGCTCTAAGCACTTTCCAGTCTGTGCCAGGGAAGTTAAAGTCCCCCACTACAACAACCCTATTTTTTCTGCACCTATCCAGAATCTCCTGACATATCCTTTCCTCCACTTCCCGTGGGCTGTTGGGTGGTCTGTAGTACACCCCCAGCATAGTGACTGCACCCTTCCTGTTTCTGAGTTCCACCCACAGCGACTCAGTACATGACCCCTCTAAGTTGTCTACCCTCTGCACCGCGGTAATATGCTCCTTAACTAATATCGCTACTCCCCCACCTTTTTTAGCCCCTCCTCTGTCTCGCCTAAAACACTTATACCCCGGAATATTCAGCTTAGTATTTATGTAATTTACTTAGCTATCTGGATTGCACAATTGTAAAAACATTTTGTTTTCAGGCATTTCATTTTGAAATACAAGAATGCAAATATTGAAAATCAAAAACTTCTTAAAAACTAGGTTGTATTCCATCTTTAGTTAAGTTTACAAAACAGATACCAAAAGAATTTAGCTTTCAATTTGCCCCAAAGATGGCATTTTAAAAAGTTAGGAAGTTAACAAATGCTTTCCATCCAAGCTGAAACATAATGCTGACCCTGACCTATGGAACACATGCCTTCTAAAATAGAAGACGTCACATGATCCAATAAAATACATCAGAGAGAGGAAGAAAGGAATACAGCTTATAATGAGGGGGAATCATTGCCAATCTAGCTGTACAAGACTGCTTGGCGGTGAGCGACCATAACATGATAGAATTTTTAAAATCAAGATGGAGAGTGAAATAGTTGATTCCGAATCTTAATAAAGGAAACTATGAGGATATGAGGCGTGAGTTGGCCTTGATAGATTGGGGAGAGTTCTTAAAGGGATGACAGTGGATAGACAATGGCAAACATTCAAGGAACGCATGGGGGGAACTGCAGCAACTGTTTATTCCTGTCTGGCACAAAAGCAAAATGGGTAAGAGGGCCAATCCATGGCTTACAAAGGGAAATAGAGACAGTATCCAATCTAAGGAAGAAGCATACAGATTGGCCAAGAAAAATAATAGGTCTGAGGATTGGGAGCAGTTTAGAATTCAGCAAAGAAGGACCAAGGGATTGTTTAAGAGGAGGAAAATACAGTACAAAGCTTGCAGGGAACATAATGACTGACACCAAGAGTTTCTGTAGATACGTGGAGAGAAAGAGGTTGGTGAAGACAAATGTAGGCCCCCTACAAACAGAAACGGGGGAATGTAAAATAGGGGACAATGAAATTGCCGAGTAACTGAATACATACTTTGGTTCTGTCTTCACAAAAAAGGACACAAATCAGATACCAGAAATGTTGGAGAATGCAAGATTTTAGTGAGGAGGGAAGAACTGAGGGAGATCAATATTGGCAGAGAAATGGTACTGGGAAAGTTGATGGGATTAAAGGCAGATAAATCCCCAGGGCCTGGTAATATACACCCCAGAGTGCTTAAGGAAGTGGCTCTAGAAATAGTGGATGCATTGGTGGTCATTGTCCAAGATTCTATAGACTCTGGAACAGTCCCTGCAGGTTGGATAGAAAACTGGTTGGCAGAGAGGAAACAAAGAGTAGGAATTAATGGGTGTTTTTCAAATTGGCAGGCAGTAACTAGTGGGGTGCCACAGGGATCGGTGCTGGGACCCCAGCTATTCATAATAGATATTAATGATTTGGATGAGGGAACAAAATGTAACATTTTAAAGTTTGCAGATGATACCAAGTTGGGTGGGAGGGTGAACTGTGACGAGGATGCAGAGATCCTTCAGAATGATCAGGACAGATTGGGTGAGTGAGCTAATCAATGGCAGATGCAGTACAATTTGGATAAGTGTGAGGTTATTCACTTTGGAAACAAAAACAAATAGGCAGATTACTACCTGAATGGCTGTAAATTGGGAGAGGGGAGTGTGCAGTGGGACCTGGGTGTCCTTGTGGACCAGTCACTGAAGGTAAGCATGCGGGTGCAGCAGGCGGTAAAGAAGGCAAATGGCATGTTGGCCTTCATTGTGAGAGGTTTCGAGTACAGGAGCAGGGATGTGTTGTTGCAATTATACAGGGCCTTGGTGAGGCCACACCTAGAGTATTGTGTGCAGTTTTGGTCTCCTTTTCTGAGGAAGGATGTTCTTGCTCTCGAGGGAGGGCAGCGAAAAATGGCGGGACTGATGTACGAGGAGAGATTGACTAGGTTAGGATTGTTTTTGCTGGAGTTCAGATGAATGAGGGGGATCTCAGAGACTTATAAAATTCTAACAGGTCTAGACAGGACAGATGCAGGAAGGATGTTCAAAATGGTGGGGGAGTTGCAGCCGTTAACTTCCTCTACCCCATTCCTCTCCTTCACCCCAACCTTTAGCTCATCCCCCTTCATCTTCCCCAACCCACACCCTCACTTTCCCCTTTCTCACTGCCCTTACCCTACCCCATCCCCACCCCACCCATCATTTTCTCCCTCACCCCCATCCTTTCCCATCCTCTCACCCCATCCCCCACCCTCACATATTATCGCCCAACTTCACCCCCTCCCACTCCCTACCTATATCCACCCCCACATCCCCAGTAGGAAAACACTGATTGAGAGAGATTGAGAGAATGTGTATCTAAGTGTGTGTGTAAGACCCATCTGTATCCAGGTGCCTTCAGGCGTGAAGTGATCCTGACAGCGGCCTTCACCCATCCTTGTGATGCAGTTGGCAACCGTAAGAACATAGAACAGTACAGCACAGAACAGGCCCTTCGGCCCACGATGTTGTGCCGAGCTTTATCTGAAACCAAGACCAAGCTATCCCACTCCCTATCATCCTGGTGTGCTCCACGTGCCTATCCAATAACCGCTTAAATGTTCCTAAAGTGTCTGACTCCACTATCACTGCAGGCAGTCCATTCCACATCCCAACCACTCTCTGCGTAAAGAACCTACCTCTGATATCCGTCCTGTATCTCCCACCACGAACCCTACAGTTATGCCCCCTTGTAATAGCTCCATCCACCCGAGGAAATAGTCTTTGAATGTTCACTCTATCTATCCCCTTCATCATTTTATAAACCTCTATTAAGTCTCCCCTCAGCCTCCTCCGCTCCAGAGAGAACAGCTCTAGCTCCCTCAACCTTTCCTCATAAGACCTACCCTCCAAACCAGGCAGCATCCTGGTAAATCTCCTCTGCACTCTTTCCAGCGCTTCCACATCCTTCTTATAGTGAGGTGACCAGAACTGCACACAATATTCCAAATGTGGTCTCACCAAGGTCCTGTACAGTTGCAGCATAACCCCACGGCTCTTAAACTCCAACCCCCTGTTAATAAAAGCTAACACACTATAGGCCTTCTTCACAGCTCTCTCCACTTGAGTGGCAACCTTTAGAGATCTGTGGATATGGACCCCAAGATCTCTCTGTTCCTCCACAGTCTTCAGAACCCTACCTTTGACCCTGTAATCCACATTTAAATTTGTCCTACCAAAATGAATCACCTCACATTTATCAGGGTTAAACTCCATTTGCCATTTTTCAGCCCAGCTTTGCATCCTATCTATGTCTCTTTGCAGCCTACAACAGCCCTCCACCTCATCCACTACTCCACCAATCTTGGTGTCATCAGCAAATTTACTGATCCACCCTTCAGCCCCCTCCTCTAAGTCATTAATAAGTAAGTTTGATTTATTATTGTCACATTAGTATAGAGTGAAAATCATTATTTTTTGCGTGCTGTACTGAAAGTATACTGCTCACAGAGAAGGAAAGGAGAGAGTGCAGAATATAGTGTTACAGTCATAGCTAGGGTGTAGAGAAAGACCAGCTTAATATGAGGTAGGTCCATTCAAAAGTCTGATGGCAGCAGGGAAGAAGCTGTTCTCGAGTCAGTTGGTACGTGACCTCAGATTTTTGTATCTTTTTCCCAACGGAAGAAGGTGAAAGAGTATGTCTGGGGTGCATGGGGTCCTTGATTATGCAGGCTGCTTTTCTGAGGCAGCGGGAAGCGTAGATAGAGTCAATAGATGGGTTCAAGTGTTCAAAAGGTAGCTGTCACAGCAGAAGGATATGGTACAGGAATGCACCAGGAGAGGGAAGCACATTCTGCAGGTGTGACACTGCTGCCTCACAGCACCAAGCACCTGTGTTCAATTCCAGTCTTGGGTGACTGACTGTGAGGAGTCTGCACATTCTCCCCGTGTCTTTGTGGGTTTCCTCCGGGTGCTCCGGATTACTCCCACATGAGATGAGCAGGTTAGGTGGACTGGCCATGCTAAATTGCTGCTTAGTGTCCAAAGATGTGAATGTTAGATTGATTAGCCATGCTAAATATGTGTGGGAAAGAGCTTGGGTAAGGTGCTCTGTCAGAGAACCAGTGCAAAATTGATGGGCCGAATGGTCTTCTTCTGCACTCTAGTGATTCTATGAATCCCTCACTCTCGTACTGTGGCAAGGCCAAGTTAGTGCACTTTAAACCTGCATTCCCTCAGAAAGAACAATGTATTCTGCTTTTTGATTAATGTCCTTTCTTCCTTTATGTTATTGTAAGCAGGAACGAATGAAGGCAGCACCAGAACTGTGAACTTACCAACCTAATATTTTATAAGCATCAAGACTTTGGTCGTATAGCGTCAAATTCTCTAAGCATATACAGGTTTCTTTAGACCCTAGAGGTTCAATCAATAATGTATCTTATTTGAAGCACAACCACAAAGCCTAATATTAACTATGTATATTATGAAACAATGATAATTGGTCAGATTTTGGGGTGTGTTACTTTATTCAATAGATAATATGGCATGGAAAAGATAGTTGATGATGCAGGCAAGAAT
This sequence comes from Mustelus asterias, assembly GCF_964213995.1. Taxonomy (NCBI): domain Eukaryota; kingdom Metazoa; phylum Chordata; class Chondrichthyes; order Carcharhiniformes; family Triakidae; genus Mustelus; species Mustelus asterias. Next base: position 137,355,388 of record NC_135806.1, read on the forward strand.
TTCCTTCCTTACTCAACATATTGGGAAGTAATGGATTTCATCAGTAGCCGAACTCCTGAAATGATATTCGATTTCCATGTGGGAACCGTAGAATTGCACAGCACAGATGGAAGTTATTTGAGCCATTATTGTCACAGCACAACTCTCAGAAAGAGCTATCCACATTGTCCTATTTGGTGCAGTAGTGGTATGGTCACTAGTAATCCGGCAATGATCCGGGTTCAAATCCCACCACAGCAGATGGTGAAATTTGAATTCAAGAAAAATATAAATCAAAGGTTCACTAATGTCCTTTAGGGAAGCAAATCTATCATCCTTACTCGGTCCAGCTCACGTGACTCCCGACCCCCAGCAGTGCAATTGACGCTTAAATGCCCACTCGGTTCAAGGGCAATTAGAGATGGGTAATGTTGGCTCAGCCAGTGATGCTCACACCCCCTGAACAACTAAACAAAAACTTTCCTTTTTAACAACTAGATTCAAAATGTGGGGTGGAGTGCCAATGTTTCTTGTGGAACAATTCCAAGTCCTAACAATCTCTCAATTCATATCAATATTCATTGTATCATATTTTATTTGGTTGAGAAAATTATTGCTGCAGACAACCTGATACCTGCTGTAAGAATGGGTTCAATTTTCAGGTACAAAGAAAGGTTTCAAAAATTGAGATTGGAGTGCACTGGTTGATGGAAATAAGTCGCAGAGAAGGAAAATAAAGTTATTTACATAGTCAGAAAGCAGCCTCAAAAATAAATATTTCACTGAAGTATAAAACATTGGCAAGATTGTTTGCATAGGTATCAGATACAGCTAAGTTAACTAATGCCACAATTGAATGCCAAAAATACATTAAACAACTGGCCAGGTAGCATTCCCATGGTAAAGCTTTTTAAGTTCAGTCAGTGGCCAGAAAAGCCAGAGAACCTTTGAAAGATTTAGTATGTTGGTTAGGATGGAGTAGGAGGATATGGATATATATATATATATATATATATATATCTGTTCTGTATCTATTTTCACTATTGAAGATGATATAATGGTAAGTATAAATGCTTTAAACATTGATTCCTTGAATGTAAATGCATAAATGGCCTTAGCTTGGTTTGAGGCACTGAAGATTGATCAGATTGCTGGACCTGATAACATTTAACCTCGAATGCTGAAGAAAATCAGACAGGTACTATGCGAGTCATTAATTCAGCTGACTAATAGTTCTTTTGTGCTCTAGACTAACTTGAATTGACTGAAGAGCGAGCTTGATGCATGAATATTTGCTCACATGTGCCAAGGCCCATTACTTAACATCCAGATAGGAACAAGAATGGCTAACACATTTTCTTAGAGCTCCTACACCTCAAAACCTTCCACTACAATCTTGGTTGTGTGGCCCATCATTGTGCACAAGGGTTGGGGCAAAGCGAAAGTGTAGGGTACAGAGAGTGTATCTGAGGCATGAAGAAGTAGCGAGAGTGTGTGCGTGAAGGGTGAGGAAGGAAGTGTGTGAGCAAGAGGTGAGAAAGAAGAGAATATGTGCGAAAAGTGGAGAGGAAGAGGGTGTGCGCACGAGGGCTGGGCTTCAACATTCAGATCCTAGAATTGGGGGACCCCAAAAATGAAGCCAATCACAGGGCCCCATGGACTGAAATTTGCCTCTGTTGGTAGCTAAAAATCCAAAAACACATTACATCTTGATGCAATACCGGCATGAAATCAAGGAACTAAAACTGATACTCATCCAATCAAGAATGCATCACTTGAGTAACAGCAGGTGATGCAGAATGTTCAAACAAAAGTTCATTTACTGAACGGCTTGGAGAATTGCCTAACTACCTAGTCTACCATAATACAATAAACAAATATTTATTAATGATCTGGATGAGGGTATAGTTGGGTGGATTAGCAAATTTGCTGATGACACCAAAGTCGGTGGTGTGGTAGACAGTGAGGAAGGGTGTCGTAGTTTGCAGGAAGACTTAGACAGGTTGCAAAGTTGGGCCGAGAGGTGGCGGATGGAGTTTAATGCGGAGAAGTGTGAGGTAATTCACTTTGGTAGGAATAACAGATGTGTTGAGTATAGGGCTAACGGGAGGACTTTGAATAGTGTGGAGGAGCAGAGGGATCTAGGTGTATGTGTGCATAGATCCCTGAAAGTTGGGAATCAAGTAGATAAGGTTGTTAAGAAGGCATATGGTGTCTTGGCGTTTATTGGTAGGGGGATTGAATTTAGGAGTCGTAGCGTTATGTTGCAACTGTACACAACTCTGGTGCGGCCGCACTTGGAGTACTGTGTGCAGTTCTGGTCCCCACATTACAGGAAGGATGTGGAGGCTTTGGAGAGGGTGCAGAGGAGGTTTACCAGGATGTTGCCTGGTATGGAGGGGAGATCCTATGAGGAGAGGCTGAGGGATTTGGGATTGTTTTCGCTGGAAAGGCGGCGGCTAAGAGGGGATCTTATTGAAACATATAAGATGATTAGAGGTTTAGATAGGGTGGATAGTGATAGCCTTTTTCCTCTGATGGAGAAATCCAGCACGAGGGGGCATGGCTTTAAATTGAGGGGGGGTAGTTATAGAACCGATGTCAGGGGTAGGTTCTTTACCCAGAGGGTGGTGAGGGATTGGAATGCCCTGCCAGCATCAGTAGTAAATGCGCCTAGTTTGGGGGCGTTTAAGAGATCCGTAGATAGGTTCATGGACGAAAAGAAATTGGTTTAGGTTGGAGGGTCACAGTTTTTTTTTAACTGGTCGGTGCAACATCGTGGGCCGAAGGGCCTGTTCTGCGCTGTAATGTTCTATGTTCTATGTTCTAAATCAAGTAATTGCACGATATTTTGAACTATTGATTTTAAATTATTTGGACCTTTCAGCTTCAATACAGAACCAAGCGCTTAAGACTACAGAAGGACAAGACGTATAATGTGCAAAATGGTAATAGAAAAAGGTGGAATACTTATTTTGGGGAAAGGAGCAATGATAAGAATAGAAAAAAGAGAAAGAGCCACAGGTACAAAAAGGAGGATGTGGAAGCTTTGGAGGGAGTACAGAAAAGGTTTACCAGGATGTTGCCTGGTATGGAGGGTATTAGCTAAGGAAGGATTGAATAAACTGAGATTGTTCTCCCTGGAAAGACAGAGGCTAAGGGGGTGACCTGATAGAAGTTTATAAAATTATGAGGGGTATGGATAGGGTGAACAGTTGGAAGTTTTTTCCCCAGGGCAGAAATGATAATTACAAGGGGGCACAAGTTCAAGGTAAGGGGGGGGGGGGGTTCAGTAGAGATGTGTGGGGGAAGCTTTTTACACAGAGGATGGTGGGGGCCTGGAATGCACTGCCAATTGAGGTGGTTGAGGCAGACACGTTAGCGACATTTAAGACTTATCTGGATAGACACATGAACAGGCAGAGACTAGAGGGTTACAGGGGGTTGGTCTAGATAGGACAATGCGATCGGCACAGGTTTGGTGAGCCAAATGGCCTGTTTCTGTTCTTTGTTCATTAATGGTGGAAGTGCATGGAGAAAATCCCCCCAAAAGGCATAACGTGAATCTGGACATTTTATATTATGAAAACAATTAATTTGTACAAAAATATTGATTCGGTGACAAATTGAGTATTGTATATAGGAAAAAAAATGTGCATTCATACAGTGCCTTTCATGACCACAGAACATCTCAAAGCACTTTGCAGGTAATGAAGTTCTTTGAAAGTGCTTTCGCTGTTGGGAATGGAATTAAGAGTATATGTTATCAGCATAGAGTTGAGAGGCCAAATGGCCTATTCCCATGCTTAAGGCATATGATTTCCCTTACACGAGGAGTCTTGAGAAATTGACTGGTATTGGTTAAATCAGATTGTTTTCTGACCTGTACATTAGAGAATTTCCACCCTTTTTAATGCCACACCCCAGAGCATGTTGAGGTTCTTAGAAGAAATTTGAATCCATTTGATTATTTCCTGGCAAAATTTGAATTTTGAAAAAATAGTGAGCGCCACGGCCATTTCATCATTATCCAGGCATTCTAACTGCATAGCAGAGAAAAACATGTGTGAAAGCGCTAAGCCAATGTCCCATACTTCCCTTTCTAGGGAGATGGACGCACATGACATGGGGAATTTCTCAATTCCCTATTTGATGCAAAACCACAGACAGCATTTCCTTGCAGATACCAAAGAGGACAGCCCTTATACATGCTTCAGTCATTACAAGGTTCCTAGCAGATGTTTGTTAGGCAAGGGTGTAAAAATAGTCTGCCAAGTAGATGTTCTTTCACCTTTTCCTTTTCTATGTTATCCTGTCACTTTAAGAAAAGCTCTTTGAACCTTTCAATTTACAAAAACTTGAAACAACTGATTAACAGGGCCCACACAGAGCAAACTGAAACATCGTGGATAGGCCAGTTGCTATGCTACCTTTCTAGTGCTAAAGAGAACTTCCTAAATTAAAACTTCCTTTTGATTATGTGGCAATGCTCAAATTCAATAAATATTTCCTTCAGTAACATTTTTTTAAAAATGCAGCAACATAGCACTTAGTTTCAGAAAAACACGAGCCATTCTTGTCCTACCTTATTCCTCATCTCTTTGAACTCACGTGGGTCAGTGTTTAGTGGCACAAACTGGTTGGGAATTGGACCAGCAGATTCTTTTGTCCACTATAAACATCAAGAATACCAAATGGTTAGTATCCAGGTCAGTTTTTATAATAATAAAACAAAGTGAAACTGTAGGTTGAAATAAATCATGCATTTACTAAAAACATTCAGTGCATAAACATGGATTGCAGCAAGAGCATTGAACCAATGCCGATAAACAATTATTTTGATATGCGGGAAACAGAGAGACTGTTCACAAGTCTTGCCAATTATACTTGTCCATTAATATAGTTGCCTCTCACTAAAAGACTCAAATCTCTGGCACTGACTAGAAATTATGTCTTAAAAAAGTTTTATCCAATTGAGGAAACATTTGCCCAGTATGATTGTCAAATTAATCCAGACAAATAATTGCCAAAATCATCCAGACATTAGGATTCAATTCAGTGGAATACATAATTATATAAAGCATGGTTCATATAATTGCAATTAAGAATTCTTCCCATCTCTTATTGAGATTAATGCCACAAACCAAAGATTTTGTGTAGTGCACTTTGCTATGCTGTTAGCAAGGGGTTACGTTTCAACATGCTTAAAAGAAGTGGTTAGCCATTAAGGATGTGCCAACAATTTATTGCAGGCATCGTTGACCTGGCTAGCATTTATTGCCTTTGAGAAGATGGTGGTGAGCCAATTTTTCAAACTGCTGCAGTCTGTGTGGTGTAGGTACACCTACAGTGCTGTTAGGGAGAGTTCAAGGATTTTGACCCGGGGCAGGGAAGGAACTTTTAGTAATAACCACTAGGAATAATGTAAAAGAAATTTTGTGTTCCAATTGTTGAAAAATGTCAATGTTGGGAAACGGGTTATGTACATCCAGAATAGTGTAATTAAATGAGTAATACATTTCTTTCTACTCTAGTCATTTAATCTTAGAGCTATAACACCTTATGTATATTGATATCACAACTGCTCATACTAGCTATCCTTGTAGCCTCTTTGCTGAAGAATCATATGTGGTTTTGAGTAGTGGATTTGTGTGCAGCAGAACCAAGAGTGACAAAACTCATTCTGCTTAAGGCAACTTTAACTTGGAGAACCAAGAGAAACCTAATGGACTAAAACCAAGCGTTACTAAGAAAGGGTTGAATGTGCTTATACATCATTGATTCACTGCTCTGCAACATTTACACAAAAGCAAAATTAAAGCATAAAATGACCAGTAGAAGGGAAGGAGGGGGTGGTGGTGTGATATCGGTAGTCCAGAAGCTTGGTGAAGGAGTTTTCTTATGTGCAATATGAGTGGGCATCACCAAAGTTCTGTACTGGAAACAATAATACTAATTTATCTTTAGAACCTTTTATGAACATGAACACTAGAATTAACAACCCAGATTTTACAATATTCCCATGGTTAATTAAGTGATTACTAGCATCGCTAATCACTTCTAAAAGTACGTTTTCAAACCACCCCACAACAAAACCACCACAAGCAAATTTTAAGCACTTAATGATCTATTTTTTTTGAAAAAAAGGCTGAATCCTATCCTCCATGCATACTTTTTTTCTGTAGATGAGTGGGTCTGACTAGTTGATCATAACTTGCAGCCGACACGAGTAACAATTAATTTTTTATGTTTCAGTGTACTCATACTGAAGCTTTGACCAGTTGATCAGAACCCACCAAGCATATAAACAATGTGCAGAGAGAATAAGCATGAGCCGCTTCAAGTCCGTGAATGCCATGGACTTTTTTTATTTCTCTCAGAAATAATGCATTTAGAATTTATGTAGAAAATAACAGAAAATAAAGCTTCGGATGTTCGTCATTCCTAAAAAAAAAGGAAGGGTATTGGGATGGATATGGAAGAATGAATACTCACTCATAACCATTCTTCTGACAAAAAAATTACAGCACCTTTTCACCAGAAATAATTTTAACACAGTCAAAACAAAAATACCACAACTACCATATTGAGAGAGACCACCACATTAGAACAGTCAAAAATGAAAAAAAAACCTTTCTTTTGTTTTTTTTTAAAAAATGACATGACATTAAAAATGATTAATTTTAAAAGATTACTTAGTCTTGAGAAATCTTACGTACAAAATGATAGCAAACCAATCAGGGCTATGATACAGCCATCACTGTTGTGACCACGCCAAACTTCTGGTTATAGATGGACAAGACAGACCAAACAGAATGTTCATACATGTGAACTCACCAATAGCTCTTTTGAAAAAAAGCACACGAGCATTTGAAAAACTGTAATCGCATAATTTGCTGTAATTTTAAAATTCTAGCTGGAAATCTTACTCAATGCATCACGGAATGAATAAAGTGAGCTACAACATCACTGATAAATGTAGTACTCTTAGCTAACCAACACCTCTGGGTTTGGAATTAAAAGACGTTTTCTTGTTAGATTTGAGTGGAGATCAATTTTGGTCAGAATGAATTTTTAGAAAAGAAAGATCACTAAGTGACTAATTACCTAGGATGACATTAATTTGCCTTTAAAGATATGTACAAGTCACGTACAATTTAAGATCAGAGGCCAAAATCAATTGATTAAAACTTGTTTAGGGTGAAGTTTAGTTGAAATATTGCTTAAGAATGGCCCGGAGATGTGCCACATCTGATTTGCAAAAGAAGAAGTTTAGTAACAAAAGATATATGCCCGTTTCTTTATGCAGCTGTTTTATTCTTCAGCACTTTAAATTCTACACTCACCTTCTTCAATTGACTGCTCAGAAAAAATAATCTGAAACCCCAAATAATTTTAACTTTTAAATTGCTTTCAAGGATTGGTTTAGAAAATGAGCTATAGCTAGTTACAGTGAAATGCACAAAGAAAATAGACACACTAATGAAGGGCACAATTTTCAACATTAAGTTCTTCACCTGTAGGTTTTAAACTTGTGGTTATATTTTTAACTGATTTTTGAATGCATACAGCTGATGTGAAACAATGATAGGTATAAAGATCAAAAGTTGGTTTTAATTGAAGCAGTCACCAGAATAAATTATTCGCATCAGTGCCATTTTATCAGAAGTCATTCTTACCCTCTAAAGATTATTGATCTCAAGTCATCAGTCCTTAAAATATATTTTTTTTAAAATCCCAGTTTGTGAATGTTCCCTGATTTAATCAAAATTTCAACTCCTAAATCCAGATATCCATAAGTGACCCACTGTTGTTTCATCAGAATTCATTTTCACAATTCTCTTTTAATAATGCGTGTGAAATTCCAGGTTTTGTGCAATAAACTGCCACTTTAGCAGAAAGCTGTAAGTTTATTTTCTCATGGTTCTATGGAATTTTAGCATTCTTACATGGTACAGGCAATAAGCCAACCTTTATGGAAAGTCTACTGCAAACAGATGCTAATGAGTGTACGGAAGCGTTCTTAAATTTATCAAGGTTTAGTACAATATTCTCCAATATAAGTATATAATTTATTTGATCAAATAATTGTAAAATGAAGCATTTTAAAGGTAAATATTGAAATGGGTGATTACTCCAACCTTTGTTAGTAATCTTTAGCCTCTCTTCAAAAGCTTTCAAACAGCTGTCTTTAGGAGAAAAACAGCATGCCAGTAAGTTAGAATGAAAGTAGAGTCTCTTAAAATTATTCCAAACAAAGGTCTTACAGTTTGCTATTAGATTCAAGCCCTGCTCTACTTCAGTCATGCCACACCCTACTGGTATAGGAGGGAAGGATATACATTATAGCCAACTACTTGCATGCAATATTCCATGCAGGAGGCAGCTAAAGTCCAGCAACTAGAGGCTTTAGGGCAATTAAGGAGGAACAAAATAAGCAAGACAGAAACAATTTCACGAATAGGTTAAATTTGATAAGAACCATTAGTATCCGCTATAGCAGGAGAAAACTGCTTAAGGGTTTCTAAAAGCATCTGTTATTTGAAAAATCTGAGCTCAGATATGAAGCATGGCTTATTTGTTGTTAAACTTTTGTCAGTGTTTTTCTCAACTACGCTCACATGCTTCTCATCAAAAAAAAGTAAATTTGCAACTATAAATGTAGTTAGTTATCAAAAACGTAAATATTTCTATTTAGCAGAAGTCATCACGATAGTAACATACTGACAATATCAATGTATTCAGCTGAAAACAATGAACCCTTTTAATCTGAATGTTTTTGCAGGCTTGGACACAAAAGCCAGGTTAGCAGGTTGAGCTTTAAAGCCTACTGAAAAAATGTTTCTAAGCAGCTTGCAAGCAATGCTGTGCATTATCTAAGACCCCTTAAAAATGAAAATCTATTATAGAATTAATAAAATTCTTAATCATATGCTATTGTGTTCCATACTTACACTAGGTGTTACTCTAAGCTGAAATCACTTGTTCTTTATAGTGTATGTACACTACAAAACAATTGGAAAATAAACAGCATAGCACACAAACAGCATGTGAACCAGCGTATTATGGCCTGAAATACTCCAATTGCCATAAATAGTCTGTTTCTTAATACTTCAACACTAACCTTAAGCAGTTTTATAGGCTGTATGAAAAGAAAGATTATACACGCTTCATACTATAGAAAACACATCCTACCTAGGACCAGATAGAATCTGGGGGTATGAGATTATTAGTCATATTTCTTTTTCTGAAGCGCAGTCATGCAGTTAGTAATAAACTGTAAGACAGACTTTCCAGAGTGGAACCAAGATCACAACTGCATAAGTTGCATTGTTACATTTCTGCCCTAAAGCTTCTAGTGCCATCTGCCTCAGGTAGCTGTACGTGATCTAACTATGAACAGTAAGGTAGGCACAGACCAAGCAGTTGGAAATACAGCTTGGCACGCAGACACCGGACGATAGAGACTGCAGCAAGGGTTTCACGTGATCGTGTGTAATGTTCGTCCACACCTTAGTCTTCGATTTGGGGCTGTCACCATTCCTAGATTCTTCAGGCACTTCATCAACTCTGCCTGTGCTGCCAGCATTCAGCCATCTTGTCTTCTCTCGCTGTTGTTTCTGAGAACTTTGCTTGAGAGGGGAGCGAGAGCTAGAGTCACTGTCCTCTGGAAAGGTAAAACCTGTAGCAGAGGGTGGGATTTCAACATCACTGCGATTCTTATTTTTTTCTCGCAGAGCTGGACAACGATAAGGATAACCAGTTCTGTAACCCTGCAAAAAAAAAACATGGCAACAGATGTTAAAATAAAGAACACAGACTTTATAGTTTATCATGAAATATTGAACTTCAGTTTCAAAATAGCAGAAAGCATTCAATTGTGTGTGTATCCTCGTCATACTAAACTTCTTGCGCTGGGTTTTCAAATACCAGTGTAGGCAAGGTTGGGTGAAGCATAATCTCCCTACTTTTGTATTCAATTCCCCTCAATAAATCATAACAATTTATTGCTTTCTCTTGCTGTGTCTGCATATTAGGCTTTTGCGATTCAGCCACTAGGACACTTAGATCCTCCTGTATCTCAGAACTCTGCAATCTCTCACCATTTAGATAATACGCTTTTCTATTTTTCCTACAAAAATGGACTATTTCACTTTTGCCTATATTATACTCCATTTGCCAGCTTTCTCCATTCAGTTAACCTATCCTTCTAGCCTTCTTGTGTTTTCTTTGCATCTTACTATCCTTGCATCATCAGCAAATTTAGCAACCACACTTTTAGTCCCTTCATCCAAATCATTTATAGAAATTGTGAAGGGTTGAGGCCCCAGCACTGATCCCTGTGGCACGCCACTGTACATCCACCTGTTTCCCTTTATCCACAGCATATGTTAATTCTTAAAGACCATAAGATATAGGAGCAGAATTAGGCCTTTCGACCTATCAAGTTTGCTCCACTATTCAATCATGGCTGATATGATTTTCATCCCCATTCTCCTGCCTTCTCCCTGCAAGCCTTGATCCCTTTATTGATCAAGAACCTATCTATCTCTGTCTTAAAGGCACTCAATGACCTGGCCTCGCAGCCCTCTGTGGCAATGAGTTCCACAGATTCACCACTGTCTGGCTGAAGAAATTCCTTCTTAACTCAGTTTTAAAGGAGCGTCCCTTCACTCTGAGGTTGTGCCCTCGAGTTCCAGTCTCTCCCGGCCTCTCCGTATTCTGTAAATTTCAATTAGATCCCCACTCATCCTTCTAAACTCCATCGAGTATAGACCCAGACTCCTCAATCGCTCCTCATATAACAAGCCCTTCATTCCTGGGATCCCTTCAAGACCCACAGAAATGTGACTGACTCTTAAATGGACAAAGAAGCCACTCACTTGTATGCATCAAACTGCTACAAAGTGTACAAAAAGCAATGAAACCAGACAGATCGCCTGGCATCGACTTAGATACCGGAAACGACAATGGCAAATCCAGTCCTCTCATTCTGCAAAGTCCCCCTTATGAACATCTGAGGGCTTGTGCCAAAACTGGGAGCACTGTCCAGCAGACTAGTCAAGCAACAGCTATCCTCACCAATCTATCTGTTGAAGTTGCATCTCTCCAAGACAGTACTGGTAGGAATGACCTCTACATTTGTGGACACATTGAAGAAGCCCTCCACCATGTTGTGTGGCATTACCACTGTGTTAAATGGGATAAGTTTTGAACAGATCTAGCAACTCAAAACTGCTGTCGGTGCAGGTCAGAGGCGAGGAATTCTGGAGAGAGCATCTCACCTCATGACTCCCCAAAGCCTGTTCGTCATCTAAAAGGGACAAGCCAGGACTGTGATGGAATATTCGCCACTTGGCAGGATGAGTGCAGCTCGAACACTATAAAGGACAAAGCAGTTCGCATGACTGGCACTCCCAACACCTTCAACATCCAATCTCTCCATCAACACACACTGGCAGTAGTGTTTACTATCTACAAGATGCACTGCAGCAACTTAGCAAGGTTCCTTTGGCAACACCTTCAAAACTCAACCTCCATCATCTAGAAGGACAAGGACAGCAGATGCATGGGAACACAACCATCTGCAAGTTCTCGTCCAAGCACACACCAACTTGACTCGGAACTATATCACCGTTGCTGGGTCAAAATCCTGTAACTCACTTCATAATAGCATTGTGGGTTTACATATCCCACGTGGACTTTAGTGGTTCAAGAAGGCCTTCTCCAGTGCCTTCTCAAAGGCAATTCCGAATGGGAAGCAAAAATATTGGCCTCGCCAGCAATGCCCATGTCCCATGCAAGAATATAAAAGCCAACGCATTATAGAAACATAGAAAATAGAAGCAGGTGCAGGCCATTCAGCCCTTCGAGCCTGCTCCGCCATTCATCTTGATCATGGCTGATAATCAAATTCAATATCTTGAGCCCAACTTCGCCCCATATCCTGGATCCTTTTAGCCCCAAGAGCTATATCTAATTTCTTCTTGAAATCACACAACGTTTAGGCCTCAACTACTTTGTGGTAGTGAATTTCACAGGTTCACTCTCTGGGCGAAAAGATTTCTCCTCACCTCAGACCTAAAAGGTTTACCCTTATCGTCAAACTATAACCACTAGTTCTGAACTCTCCCACCATCTGGAACATTCTTTCTGAATCCACCGTGTCAGAATTTTAAAAGTTTCGACACAATTCCCTCTCACTCTTCTAAACTCCAATAAACATAATCCTAACTGACTTAGTCGCTCCTCATATGACAGACCTGCTATCCCAAGAATCAGCCTGGTAAACCTTCACTGTACTCCCTCAATGGCAAGGGCATCCTTCCTCCGATAAGGAGATCAAAATTGTACACAATACTCCAAGTGTGGCCTCACCAACGCCCTATACAATTGCAGTAAAACATTCCTATTTCTATACTCAAATGCTCTTGTCATGAAGGCCAACATATCATTTACTTTCTTTACTGGCTGCTGTACCTGTGCGCTTACTTTCAGCGACTGATGCAGGAGGACTCCAAGGTCTCATTGAGTATCCACCTTTCTCAATTTACACCAATTCAAGTAATAAGCTGTCTTCCCATTATTGCTATCAAGTGGATAACCTCACATTCATCCACATTATACTGCATCTGTCACGTATATGCCCACTCACTCGGCCTGTCCAAATCACGCTGAAGCATCTCTGCATCCAGCTCAGTCACCCTCCCACCCAACTTTATCTCCAAATTTGCAAATGACACAATGTATTTAGTTCCCTTTTCCAAATCATTAATAAATAACGTGAACAGTTGGGGTTGTGGCACAGATTCCTGTGGTACCTCACTCGTCACTGCCTGCCAATCGGAAAAAGACCCATTTATGCCAACTCTTTTCTTCCTATCCATAGGATGCTTTCTATGGCGCATCTATAAAAATTGGAGAGAATAGTAGAGGATATGCCAAATTTCCTTAGCCTTCTGAGAAAGTAGAGGCGTTGGTGAGCTTTCTTAACTGTAGCATGGATGTGGAGGGTCCAGGACAGAGTGTTGGTGATCTGAACACCTAGGAACATGAAGCTTCCGACTGGGTGCATAACTACTGCATGAATGAGTTAGGTGGGTAGGTTCAAATCCCACCACTGCAGATGGTGGAATTTAAATTCAATTAATAAATTTGGAATTGAAAGCTAAAGCTAGCCTCAGTAATAATTATATAGTCACTATCAGTAGCTGTTGTAAAAACCCATCTGATTCACTAATAACCCTAGGGAAGGAAAGCTGCTGTTCTTATCTGCAACTTCAGATCTATAATAATGTGGCTGACTTTAACTGCCCATTGAAATGGCCTAGCAAACCAGTCAGTTCAAGGTCAGTTAGGGATAGGCTACAAATGCTGGTCTTGCCAGCAATGCCCTCATCCCATGAATGAATATAAACAAAAACCCCATTGTGCTATTTTGAAGTTAAGTAGGGGAGTCTGGTAGGGAAGTAGGGAATGCCTGGTATCCTGGCCAATATTTATCCCTCAATCAACATCATGAAATTATTATCTGGTCATTAGTATACTGCCGGGGAAGTTTGCTGTACATTACACTTCAAATCAGTTCATTGGTTGTAAAGTGCTTTCAGATGTTTGAAAGTGTTATATAATGCAAATCTTCCTCTTTTTCCAAATGTTTCAAGTCAGAGAAAAGTTGGTGTAAAATTTTCCACTACTAATATGCAACAAAATCTCAACCCCATTTGAAAGAGCAGATTTTCAATGTCATTGCATATAAAATATGAATGTACATCCAAATACATTTAATTTAACATTCTACCATTTGTTTATTTGACCTTCACACTAATGTATTGGATGGGAAACCCATGCAAGGGACATGGTCTAATGATGAGTAGATTATTAAACCATGTGACCAGCAACAAAAACCTGCACTTAAAACCTACACATTTAAAAGTAGCAAAGCAAAACAAACAAAATTTGACACTGAGCCAAAGGAGGAGATATTAGAGCAGATAACCAAAAGCTTGGCCAAGGAGTTAGGTTTAAAGGAGCAGAGGTAGAGAAGCAGAAGGGCTTTGGGTGGAATTCTAGGGATTAGAATCAGGATGCTTACAGTACAAAAGGAGGCCACTCCGTCTGTTGTGTCTGAGCTGATTCTCTACATAAGCAATTCACTTAGTGTCATTCCCCTGCCTTTTCCCCATAGCCCTGATCCAATTCTCTTTTGAGAGCCAAATTTCAATCTGCTTCCATCACATTCTCAGGTAGTACACGTAGCATGAACTTTTGGAGCGCTGCCCCTTCATCTGGGGAGTGGGCAACAAAATTCATTGTGAAGCAATATAATTGGGAAAAAATGTAAATTTAAACATACCGTAAATGGTAATATACGGAACAAATTGAAGAAACAAAGATCCTATGGTACATTTTTATAGGGCAGAATTGCATGTAAAAGATGACAAGAACCAGGTTTTCAAATTGAAAGGGTCAATTGAAAAAAATTCATTAAGATTTTATTTTGATGCATTATTCACGGTACTTTTACTTTAAATGTTTAATTCAATTGATTCTCATGCTGTAGATGCTACTGGGAAGGCGTGAATTTATTGCCCATGCTTAGCAGACTCAGCAAGAATGGTAGGTTTTCATCTCCAGTTGGGCTTTCATGAAATCCAACACTTTTTACTGATTTTTTACTTCTTAAATCTCCAGACATTTTAAAATCAATTCAAATTCTTGAGCTTTTATGGCAGAACTTGAATACTCCTTTTCTGAATTATTAGTTCAGCCCTCTGGATTATAAATCCAGTAACATAATGATTCACAATTTATTATACTTCCCCATCTAAGAGGACAGCCACAAGCAAGAAAACATGCTCCAGTGAATGCTTTCAAGAACTAAAACTCAATTAACCAACATAAACAGATTCAAATTACAGCCTACTGGGATACCACAAACTTTGAGAGATTTTCAGAAATTATGGGCAAACAAGGACTGCAATAGAAGTGCAACAACTTGCATTAGTGTCTATATGTAGAAAAGATACATCACAAAAGCACAAGAAATACATCTTTATTTGAAACTGTCTCAGTTAGTTTTAGTCACCAAACCACCATATCATTCTATTGCAAAACAAAAATCAAGTTTTCCCTTGCTGCTCTTACCAGGTTATCCAACATTCTCATTAGAGCTTCAAATTCTTGCTCCCCAATCAGCCACTTTGGATGTAAACTATTTTCATCACCTCCTGAAGATTCAGGACAGCGAGATTTGGCTTTGTATTTCGTAGGATCCAACAGAACCAAATTGTCAGGCCCTCCAGCACTGGCCATTGTACGAACCTAGAAACACAACAATATTTACATTTTAGTAATAGAACATCTGGAACTACTTTAATTCCAATCTATGCCACCTCCTTTGGTCATATGTCATACTGTTGGTCGCACTGGATAGGGAAGACACATTCCCACTCCATAAGAGTTAATGGTGTGTTTTTTGCTTAACGTTTGTAAATTTAGTAAACTATTTAAAAAGTGTCAACATTTTAAATTGTAACTACTGATTAATCAAACAATTTGGCTAATAGTAAATTATCCTGCGTAAAATGGTTTTACAATAAACAAGTCATTAAGCAGCTGAATTGCTCTGGACAGTTTATTTCCTGTGAAGATCCTGGATTTAATCAGATCAAATAGTATTACTTTATGCTACATGCTTTCATAGAATCATAGAACCCCTACAGTGCAGAAAGAGGCCATTCGGCCCATCAAGACTGCACTGACAACAACTCCACCCAGGGCCTATCCCCGTAACCCCGCATATTTACCATAGTTCCCCTTGACACTAAGGGGCAATTTAGCATGACCAATCAACCTAACCCACACATTTTTGGAGTGTGGGAGGAAACTGGAGCACCCAGAGGAAACCCACGCAGACACAAGGAGAACATGCAAACTCCACACAGACACATTCAGCCAAGGCCAGAATTGAACCTGGCACTGTAAGGCAGCAGTGCTAACCACTGTGTCACCTTGCCATCCCAGTTTTCTAGACAACCTTGGAAGACCCCAACTAAAAACACAAAATTCAAACCAGCAAAGACAGAATGTGCAAATGAGGAACAGCCCCCAGTAAACAAATGCTGCCAGTCTGCTAAAGAAAAGAAGTGGAGGCCATCCAAAACCGAAACTCTTAATTTTGGGTGCATTTGCGTTCAAAATGACACTATCACAGTACCCAAAGAGCCTGAGCTGATTGCTCTATTGAGTTAGAATGTGTTTTTTTCTACAATCTCCTGATTCTGGTCCGAATTAGTGCATAGTTCTCACAAATGGCACACAGTGCATACTTCAATAGCATTGAAAGGCTGCTGCTGTTATTGGTTGGATGGAAACAGACAGAATAAGGTCACACAAGAACATAGGATTTAAAAGAATAAACCATTTAATAAGATCATGGCTGATCTGGTTGTGCTGGATGAGGTGCTGATACCCAGGGACCTGGGTTCGAATCCCAGCACAGCAGATGGTGAAATTTGAATTCAGTAAAAATCTGGAATTGAAAGTCCAATGTGATGCACTGCGGTGTCTGCAACTTGGCTTCCAGCTCATTGGCTCAAGGTCCTCAAGCAATTGACGCTTCAGATGTGATTATTGTGGACCCACATATTTCAGCTGCAACACAACAACGGCCCTGCATTGTCCACATTGCCCTGCATAACCCTTGACTCCCTTTTTATCAAAAATCTGTCTAACTCTGCTTTCAATAAATTCAATGACCGAGCCTCCACATAACCTAACAAGGGTGTGCGTTGAGGTCCTCAGCGGCAAGGATCACAGATCATCAACGGGGACCAGACATGATGGCCTCGCCAGTGGGATCGGAAGCCATTGAGGCCCCCTGGGTGGTTGGGGACAGGGCAGTGCCCATGGAACAGTGCCATCCTGGCACTGCCAAGGGAGCCGGGCTTGAGGAGGGGGTGGGGGATGTCCATAGGAGGGGAAGGAAAAAAACTGCTGTGCGTGCGTGCGCGTACATGTGTGTGTGTGTGTGTGGGTGGGTGGGAACAGTGTGGAGAAAAGAATTGATTGGTGGGGACAGGGGAAGTGACAGATCTTCCAGTATACTGTATACCAGTATTGGTAATGCTTATTAATAGTTGGGCTTATTATTTTAAATTTAAAAAATGCATAATAAAGATGGAAGGGCCGTTGTTGTGTTGCAGCTGAAATATGTGGGTCCACAATAATCATATCTGAAGTGTCAATTGCTTGAGGACCTTGAGCCAATGAGCTGGAAGCCAAGTTACAGACACCGCAGTGCATCACATTAGACTTTCAATTCCAGATTTTTATTGAATTCAAATTTCACCATCTGCTGTGCTGGGATTCGATCCCAGGTCCCTGGGTATCAGCACCTCATCCAGAACAATGTTCAGGATTAATGATGAACTGCAGAATAATGTAACCATCCACGGAGCTTGAAAAG
The DNA here is from genome assembly GCF_964213995.1 of Mustelus asterias. Lineage (NCBI taxonomy): Eukaryota > Metazoa > Chordata > Chondrichthyes > Carcharhiniformes > Triakidae > Mustelus > Mustelus asterias. The sequence continues at coordinate 137,372,837 of NC_135806.1, forward strand.
GCCAAAGCCATAACAGGACCTTCGAGCAACATCCAGGATCCATCCAGAGTTTCACTGAAGCCTCTGCACCTCCGTCCGGCATGTCACCATCCCGAAGCCCCAGCAAAGTGAAGCTTAGGCCCTGGCGGTGGCAAGGTGTCCGGCCAACTCTAGCTCTTCTCGATGAGCACCAAGGACAAGACAACACAAGGCCAGTGGTCAGTTTGACTGACTCCAAGCCTCAAAGACAGGATACAAATGTGCTTCACTGAATGCGAGATGCACGGCCCCCAAATCAGGATTATGAAAACAAAGCATCCAATTCTCAAATTAGACCTTGGGAGACTGGGTGCATGTACACTCCTTCTATTAATCTGCAACTTTTTTGAAATATAGTGTCTATTTAATACAAGAAATGCATTCCTTGACTGTTAGGTATCAATCTCCTACCTGAATTTCACAGGCTACAACCAGGTTGTGAATATAATAGAAAGCTTCCTCAATAGTTTCCCCAACAGCAACTAGACCATGATTCCTTAGAATGAGCACCTGCGGTAGAATAATAGAGCAATTTAAACAAAGTAACATTAATCATTAACATGATCTTGTCAGTTAGTAAATAAAGACAGTTTGAAATGCGAGGGCTTTTTGCCAACTTAATGGAGTCCATGACTTCGATATAAACCGAGCAGTACTTAATATGCTGATTAATCATACTTCATTTGACTACTGAAAATAAAAGGCAGTATTCTATACCACTATTGACAGCATTATGTACCTCAAATCTAAGTTGCAGTTGATATTCCATGAAAATTCTTTAGGATAGCATATGGTTCATACTTAAAAGCAAAATCTTATACACTCAATTTCTTGAATGACTACCCTCTTTGGGATCAATGTTTATAAAAGGGTGGAAATAATTAGTATATGTATTAGAATTAGAATACATGTATGGTATGAATTGTATTTCCTATAGGCAAGAAATTTTTTTGGATTACATAATTCAGTTATGGCATACATTGTATGGACAAAATGGTTTCCTTTAGTTCTGCAACTGTTAGCAATGCGTACGTGATATTATAGGTCATTCCTCAAACAAAAGCTATTTTTATACAAAACAAATGTGCGTTGTGTTCTGAAATCACTCAACAGGAGATGAGCAAAGTGGTCTCAGACAACTCTGCCTCCAGTTTTCTGCTCTCGAAAGGCTGAGGGAATGCTGGGAGCGAGAAATAAACGGTGTCTGTTAAACAACTGAAATTTCACATCACAAACAGCTAAATTCTTCCCATTCTATCAAACAATATCCTTGAGCTCCAACCTTGGAAGAGCACCCGCGACAGTACTGGTGTAACATTTTCCATTTCTCAGCTGATATTGCTAATTTTGTGTAATCAGCATTGAATAAGGAGCATCCTTGTATTGTGGGATATGTTCATTAGGCACTGACTGAAGCTGCCCAAATAATGCACAAAGACCCCTCATCAGAGGACTGCCTCAGCTGAATTCAAACTCAGTGAAGGTCCAGTGTCCATCTTAATAATTGAATCATCCAGTTCTCCATTCCAAGAGATTTGTACAATCCAAATTTATCACACTTTTGTTAATACACAAGTTGCATATCATTCACATATTGCTGTCACCATCATTTATTGATGCAAGTAAGTATACAAGGCTAGAGGTTCAACATATAATGTTACAATTCACAAGAGATGGATGTAGAACTCATTGCCTGGAATTTTACTGCCCCACCTGCCACAGGAATCGGAGAGGGCAAGGGTCGGACCATGGAACGGTCCATTGACCTTGGGCGGGATTTTATGGTTTCAGGATGAGGAAGGTCATAAAACCCTGCCCATTATCTTCCATTAAGTCACAGTTTCACCTCACCAACTGCTTACTGTCTACAGATTTTTACCTCGAGTAGTTTAGAGCTGGAAATTTTTTTTCCCTCCAATCTACAAATAAACCTCGAATGCAGAGCTATTTGCATTCAAATTTAGTTGAAATTATACATGCCCTCAAGAAAGTGGTAGTAAAACTCCTTCGTGAATACCTGTAGTCCATGACACCCACAGTGCTGTTAGGTAGAAAGTTCAGGATTTGACCCAAGAACAAAGAGGGATAAATCGTTGTGTAACTTGGAGGGGGAAAGCAAGTTTCAGGTTCTGGTGTTCCCATAGGCCCTTGTCCTAGGCTGTAGGAGCTGCAGGTTTGAAAGATGCTGTTTGAAGAAGCCTTGACAAAGTTGCTGCAGTGAATATTGTAGATGGTGCACACTGCTGCCACTGAGAGTTAATGGTAGAGAGAGAGAATGCTAATGGAGCTGGATGGGCTGTCAATCAAGTTGTTGCTTTGTCTTGGATGGTGTTAAGCTTCGAGTGTTCTTGGAACTGCACTCATAACAGGATGGAGGAGAGTAAAATATGCAGCCTCTGACTTGATCTTATAGCCATAGTATTTATATGGCTGGTCCAGCGCTCTGAAAGTTTGTGGCTTGTGCTATCAAATAAACCTGTTGGACTTTAACCTGGTGTTGAGAGACTTCTTACTGTGCTGACTGCAACTGTACAGGGCCTTGGTGAGACCACATCTGGAGTAGTGTGTTCAGTTTTGGTCTCCTTACCCACGAAAGCATATACATGCCAGAGGGTGTACAGCAAATGTTCACCAAACTGATTACTGGGACGGCAGGATGTTCGTATGAGTAGAGATTGGGTCAAGTAGGCTGGTATTCACTGGAGTTTAGAAAATTGAGAGAAGACCTCATTGAAACATTTAAAGTTCTGAAAGGGCTGGACAGATTGAATGCGGGGTGCTGTTTCTCCAGCTTGAGGGGTCTAAAACAAAGACTTACGGTCTCAAGATATGTGAAAGACCATTTAGGACTGAGATGAGGAGAAATTTCTTTACTCAGAAGGTGGTGAATCCGTGGAATTGTCTACCACACAATGCTGTTGGAGGCCAAGTCAATAAATATATTTCCGGAAGGAACAGATAGATTGCAAAGAGCAAAGAAAATTACAGCACAGGAACAGGCCCATCGGCCCTTCAAGCCTGCACCGACCATGCTGTCCGACTGAACTAAAACTCCCTACCCTTACAGGGACCATATCCCTCTATTCCCATCCTATTCATGTATTTGTCCAGATGCCCCTTAAAAGTCACTATCATATCTGCTTCCACTACCTCCCCCGGCTGCGAGTTCCAGGCACCCACTGGCAAGACCCACTGAGTATTTTCCAAAATTTTCTATATTTTTATTTCATCAACTACCTAATTGGCCAAAAAGTGTTTTGGGATATTAGTGAACCAGATGGGTTTTTCCAACAATCAACGATGGTTTCATGGTCCAGTAGACCTTAATTCCAGATATTTTTTATTGAATTCAAATTTCACCATCTGCCATGGTGGGAGTTGAACCCAGGTCCCCTGAACAATAGCAGCATTCTGGAGTGGCAGCCTAGCGGTAATACCACTAGGCCATCACTTCCCCCAAACTCAAGCTCATGAATTGTTTCATTCAGCTCAGAGCATCTGAGAACCCAGTGCTATTTTCTTCTTCTAGTTGCTTGTGCTTCAGTGCCGGATTTATGTTTCCAAGCTCATTTCAGGCTGTTCTTTCTCTGTCAGCAACAGAACTTTGTCGCTGTCCTTTATTTTGGTTTTGCTGTTGGCCAGGTGTGTCTCCAGAAAAGTTTCAGTTCTGTTATTGTGTTATTCATAGCTTCATTATCCACTCGCCGCTTGGAATGTTCAATGACTTTTGCTTTCAATCCTTGCTCTTTTCCTTTTAACTGTTCCTTCAGCTCTTCAATCTGTTTCTTGTAGCTTTTAGTTTCCACCTAGATTATGGAAAATTGCTGAGTCTTCTTTGTCATGTGGTTTCCACCGGGTGCTCCATTTTCCCACCACAGTCCAATGATGTGTAGGTTAGATGGATTGGACATGCTAAATTGCCTCTTAGTGTCCCAAGATGTGTAGGTTGGGTGGCACGGTGGCAAGCACTGCTGCCTCCCAGCGCCGGGGACTCAGGTTCGATTCCTGGCTTGGGTGACTGTCTTTGTGGATTCTGCAGGTTCTCCCCGTGTCTGCATGGGTTTCCTCCGGGTGCTCCGGTTTCCTCCCACAGTCCAAAAGATGTGCTGGTTAGGTGCACTGGCCATGCTGAATTCTCTCTCAGCGTACCCAAACAAGCACCAGAGTGTAGCAACCAGGGGATTTTCACAGTAACTTCATTGCAGTGTTAATGTAAGCCTACTTGTGATACTAATAAATAAATTATAAACTTAGGTTAGAAATGTGTGGGGTTACAGGATACGGTGGGGGATAGGGCCTGGGTACGGTACTCTGTCGGAGAGTCATAGAGGTTTACAGCACTGAAACCAGCCCTTCGGCCCTACTTCTCCATGCTGCCCTTGTTTTTAACCTGGCTGTACACCTGGTTCAGTTTTCCCAACTCCTACTTTTATTTGCCAACCGTTGAATTGAGGGTTGCTATTTCCTCTTGGTCCTTTGTGTCATCTCTAAAATTTGTTTAATAGATTGTGAACAATTTGGTTCATTGAAGACTTCAGTTTATTGTGTGTTTTCAATGGTATATACTCAGCTTGAATCTTGCACTCCAAATATTCAATTTCAGCTTTGATGCGAACATTTTCCTATGGAATAGCGTCAAAGAACAAAGAAAATTACAGCACAGGAACAGGCCCTTCGGCCCTCCAAATCTGCACCGACCATGCTAAACTACCAACTGAACTAAAACCCCCCATCCTTCCGGAGACCATATCACTCTATTCCCATCCTATTCATGTATTTGTCAAGATGCCCCGGAACAGTCACTATCATATCTGCTTCCACTATATCCCCAGCAGCGAGTTCCAGACACCCACCACCCTCTGTGTAAAAAACTTGCCTCGTACATCTCCTTTAAACCTTGCCCCTCGCACCTTACACTTATGCCCCCGAGTAATTGACTCTCCCACTCTGGGAAAAAACTTCTGACTATCCACTCTGTCCATGCCCCTCATAATCTTGTAGACTTCTATCAGGTCACCCCTCAACCTCCATTGTTCCAGTGAGAACAAACCAAGTGTCTCCAACCTCTCCTCATAGCTAATGCCCTCCATACCCGGCAACATCCTGGCAAATCTTTTCTGTACCCTCTCCAAAGCCTCCACATCCTTCTGGTAGTGTGGCGACCAGAACTGAACACTATATGCCAAGTGTGGCCTAACTAAGGTTCTATAAAGCTGTAACATGACTTGCCAATTTTTAAACTCAATGCCCCGGCCGATGAAGGCAAGCATGCCATATGCCATCTTGACTACCTTCCCCACCTGCGTTGCCACTTTGTGACCCATGTACCTGTACACCCAGATCCCTCTGCCTATCAATACTCTTAAGGGCTCTGCCATTTACTGTATATATCCTATCTTTTTTAGACCTTCCAAAATGCATTACCTCACATTTGGCCAGATTAAACTCCATCTGCCATCTCTCTGCCCAAGTCTTCAATCGATCTATATTCTGCTGTATCCTCTGATGACCCAATCACTATCCACAATTTCACCAACCTTCGTCCGCAAACTTACTAATCCCAGCACTGAACCCTGAGGAACGCCGCTTGTCACAGCTCTCCATTCAGAAACGCACCCTTCCACTGCTACCCTTTGTCTTCTTTGACCGAGCCAGTTCAGTATCCACCCATGCCAACTCACCTCTGATCCCATGCGACTTCACATTCTGTACCAGTCTGCCATGAGGGACCTTGTCAAAGGCCTTACTGAAGTCCATGTAGACAACATCCACTGCCTTACCCTCAATCATCTTTGTCACTTCCTTGAAGTTAGTGAGACACGACCTCCCCTTCACAAAACCACGTTGCCTCTCACTAATATGTCCACTTATTTCCAAGTGGGAATAAATCCTGTCTCAAAGAATCCTCTCCAATAATTTCACTACCACTGACGTAGGGCTCACCAGCCTCTAATTAACCTGGATTATCCTTGCTACCCTTCTTAAACAAAGGAACAACATTGGCTGTTCTCCAATCCTCTGGGACCTCCCCTGTAGTGGAGATGCCGGCGTTGGACTGGGGTAAACACAGTAAGAAGTTTAACAACACCAGGTTAAAGTCCAACAGGTTTATTTGGTAGCAAAAGCCACAAAAGCAGCTCCGAAAGCTTGTGTGGCTTTTGCTACCAAATAAACCTGTTGGACTTTAACCTGGTGTTGTTAAACTTCTTACTGTGACCTCCCCTGTAGCCAGTGAGGATACAAAGATTTCTCTCAATCCAGCAATTTCCTTCTTTGCCTCTCAGTATTCTGGGGTATATCCCATCAGGCCCTGGGGACTTGTCTATCTTAATGTTTCTCAAGACCTCCAATACCTCCTCCTTTTTGATCTCAACATGACTCAAACTATCTACAGACTCATCATCCACCAAGTCCTTCTCTTTGGTGAATGTTGATGCAAAGTACTCATTTAATACCTCACCCATTTCCTCTGGCTCCACGCATAGATTCCCACCCCTGTCTTTGAGTGGGCCAACCCTCTCCCTGGCTACTCCCTTGCTCTTTACGTATAAGCAGCCTTAATCCTGCTGGCCAATGACTTTTCATGACCCCTTTTAGCCCTCCTTACTCCTTGCTTAAGTTTCTTTCTACTTTCCTTGTATTCCACACTTGGTGTGTTCCCAGCCTCCACAAATGCTTCCTTTTTCTCTTTGACTCGACTCACAATATCTCTCGTTATCCAAGCTTCCCAAAACTTGCCATACTTATCCTTCATCCTTACAGGAATGTGCTGGTTTCTAAACACTAATGGAGTCAAAGGGCACGGGGAGAGAGCAGGAGCACGGCATTTAGATAGAGGAGCAGCCATGATCATATTGAATGGGGAGCAGGGTCGAGGAGCCGAATGGCTTACTCCTGCTCCTATTTTCTATGTTTCAATGTTTTATGATACTCTAACAACTTCACTGTATTTTGCTGAAGTCAGTTCACAAATTGTGTTATTAAATTACAACTTTCAAGAGTGTGAACTTCCAATCTCCAAGTTGCTAATCTAATACCATAACCACTATGTTGCCATACCAAATGGCATCGAGATCTGTACAGGGAATGTACTGTAACATACTATTACAATAGCATAAAGCTAAAAATCTAATTTCACCTTTTATCCTCAAAATTAATATAAGGTAGTAAAATTGTTGAATCGTAGTACAAACAGTAATAGTGGCAGCAGCACTGTGTATCATTTACAAGATGCACTGCAGTGACTCACCAAAGATCCTTTGACCGCACCTTTCTTCAAATCCACAACCTCTATCACCTAGAAGGACAAGGGCAGCAGGTGCATGGAAACATCACCATCTGCGCATTCCCCACCAAGCCACACACCACCTTGGAACTAGATTGCCGTTCCTTCACTGTCACTGGGTCAAAATTCTGGAACACGTGTCGCAGCTGCACTGTGGGTGTACCTACATCACATGGACTGCAATGGTTCAAGGCTGCCACCACCTTCCCAAAGGCAATTAGGGAAGGGCAACAAAGAACAAAACAGCACAGGAACAGGCCCTTCGACCCTCCAAGTCCACGCCGCTCCCTGGTCCAAACTAGACCATTCTTTTCTATCCCTCCATTCCCACTCCGTTCATGTGGCTATCTAGATAAGTCTTAAATGTTCCCAGTGTGTCTGCCTCCACCACCTTGCCCGGCAGCGCATTCCAGGCCCCCGCCACCCTCTGTGTAAAAAACGTCCTTCTGATATCCGTGTTAAACCTCCCCCCCCACCCCCCTCCCTCACCTTGAACCTATGACCCCTCGTGAACATCACCACCGACCTGGGAAAAAGCTTCCCACCGTTCACCCTAGCTATGCCTTTCATAATTTTATACACCTCTATTAGGTCACCTCTCATCCTCTGTCTTTCCAGTGAGAACAACCCCAGTTTACCCAATCTCTCCTCATAACTAAGCCCTTCCATACCAGGCAACATCCTGGTAAACCTTGTCTGCACTCTCTCTCTAAAGCCTCCACGTCCTTCTGGTAGTGTGGCGACCAGAACTGGGCGCAGTATTCCAAATGCGGCCGAACTAACGTTCTATACAACTGCAACATCAGACCCCAACTTTTATACTCTATGCCCCGTCCTATAAAGACAAGCATGCCATATGCCTTCTTCAATACCTTCTCCACCTGTGCCGTCACCTTCAAGGATCTGTGGACTTGCACACCCAGGTCCTTCTGCGTATCTACACCCTTTATAGTTCTGCCATTTATCGTATAGCTCCCCCCCTACGTTAGTTCTACCAAAATGCATCACTTCGCATTTATCTGGATTGAACTCCATCTGCCATTTCTTTGCCCAAATTTCCAGCCTATCTATATCCTGCTGTAGCCTCTGACAATGTTCGCCTTGCCAGCAACTCATACATCTTATGAAAGAATATTAAAAATGGGGAATTTCCTATTAAGTTATTCATATTTAGTGGTTAAATGTGTTTCTTTGGATGAATAGGCATGGTGGCACAGTGCCTAGCATTGCTACCACGGTGCCAGGGACCGGGTTCAATGTCTGTGTGGAGTTTGCACATTCTCCCAGTGTCTGCATGGGTTTCTACCTGGTGCTCCAGCTTCCTCCCACAGTCCAAAGATGTGCGGGCTAGGTTGATTGACCATGATAAATTGCCCCTTAGCGTCAGGAGGAATAGCAGGGTAAATACGGGGATAGGGCCTGGGTGGGACTGTGCAGATTCGATGGGCCGAATAGCTTCCTTCTGCACTGTAGGAATTCTATGATGTTATAAAGAGAATTTACTTCCACTTTTCGAAAATTAATACTTAATTAGGTGCACGATTCTTGGAACACATTAAAAATAAATTATAAAGATGATCTAAATGCATCTGCAACATGAACACAAACAGCAATAAATGCCTCCTTGCAGAAATGAATGTTAAGGAGAAACATAAAGGTGCCAAATCAACTCAGCAAGCATTTCCCCACTCAACACAATGATGCTTAACAGCAGTGTTCAAGAGATTATCACGATAAATGTTACAGAGCATTCACTCAGCAGTGGAACCTAGACTAGGTAAGCTTGTTTACCTGAACAGCCATTTTTACCTAAAGTAAAACATATTGGGAATTGCAAGATGGAAAAAAATTAAAGAATGGCGTAAAGGCACACGCATAACTTAAGAGGAAAAATTTGTTTGAGAATCCAATATACATTATGACTTATTTGATGCCACAAAAAGTCATGTGTTATCTGACGCTTAAGAATGATCACAGCGACTACTCAATTTCAAGTTGTTTCAATCTTGTTTTAGGACAGGCAGACATCCCAGGAGTAGGTAAAAAATTGTGGGTTTTTTTGATTACAGGGTTGAATCTTCATAGATTGATAGGTAATAGGTTTATTGAAAAATGATCACGGTGACACATGCTGAATTGTGATGGCGAGACAAATACATACAAACATACGAATTAGGAGTAGGCTATTCAGTCCCTCAAGCCTGCTCCACCATTCAATAAGATCATGACTAATCTGATTGCGGCTTTATCTCTACATTCCTACCTACCTCCAATATCCTTCAACTCTCTTGTTAGACAAGAATCTATCTACTTTTACCTTAAAAATGCTCAATGACCCTGCCTCCACTGCTCTGGGGAAGAGCTCCAAAGAAAAAAAAATTCTCTTCATTTCCATCTCAAATGGGAGATCCTTTTTTAAACTATGTCCTCTAGTTTGAATTTTTCATTGGTCTCACCAATGCCCTGTACGATTGTAGGAAAACATCCCTGCTTTTATACTTCATTCTCCTTGCAAAAAACAGCAACATTCCATTTGCCTTCCTAATCACTTGATGTACCTGCACTTACGTTTTGTGATTCACATTCCAGGACACCCAAATCCCTCTGTCACACAGAGTTCTGTAAACTCTTTCCATTTATACTCCATCTGCCAATTTTTTGCCCTTCACTTAACCTATCTATATCCCTTTGCAGATTCCTTATGTCATCTTGACAACTTACTTTCCTACCTAAATTTGCTGATGAGATATTCAGTCCCTTCATCCAAGACATTGATATAATTGTAATAGTTGAGGTCCTAGCTGATCCATGTGGCATTTGATTAATCACATCTTGCCAACAAATGACCATTTATGCCTACTGTTTCCCGTCAGCTAACAAATCCTTTATCCATGCTAATATGAATAGTTTTGACATAGTTACAGACAATCATTAAGGATTGCACTATTATGATCATTCCGCATTCAAATCATTAAAATACTTTGCAAAATGCGGGTCTCCTTAATTTACAGAATAGAAATGAAAGCTCTACTGCATTGCAATTTTTAATTAAAATCCACAGATTATTTGTCAGGTTGAGTTTACTAAATTTTGAATCATTTATACACTGTTTGAGTTTTATAAAGTAGGGGATTGGGCTTCTCATAGTCTATTTGTTCTATACCTTATTTGTGGAATGTCTTTTCTCCTAATTCCATCGCACATTTACTTTAGTGTGGTTGTGGCAAGAGATATCAATGCTATCCAAATGTTAAATTTTGCCTTCAGCTTCATCGGGGGCGATTCTCCCAAAAAAGTTCTAAGTGCTGAATTCGCGGGAAAACTGGTGTAAATCACGATTGTTTTTTCAGTGGGAGTTCAGACTCGAATCTCCCAGCAATGCAGAGGTCACAATCATGAATATTATTAAAAGCTCGGGACGGGCCTATTCATGCCAGAATCTGACAGTTTTGGGCCTCTGTGCATGCGCAGTGGCCCCAAACTGTCAGCCCCCCCCCCCCCCCCCCCAACCACCACAGCAGCCCGATTGCGGCCCCCACAAGCATTCCCGGTCTGCAGAGTGGCATCGAGATTCCACACCCCCACCGATTGCCCCCTAGGTCCCAGCTGGCCCCGTCCACTAGGCACTGCCTGATGCACAGTGGGCAGGGCCAAGGTGCCCCATGGGCACTTTTCTCATTGAGCAGTGCCAGGGGGCACAGGCTGGCACTGCCAGGGTGCCCATGCCAAGGGGGCACCAGCCCCCGCCACCCAACTCCCCGACGGGCCCCAGTTGTCCCCCCCTTCACTCCAACAGGGTCTCCCTCTTGTTCCCCAAAAGTGGGGAGCTACTCTAAATCCTGCCGGAGTGAAATTGTACTGACGGGATGGGTGATGCTATGGGCCCGGAGAATTCAGTCCCGGGCTTGAAAATTACATTCAAATCACATTAAACATAGATTAAATTACTTACCTGGTGTGTGCCTGCCAGTTTCCTGCATAGTCCTGACCGTGCCGGATATCCAGCAGTGGGAGATGCGCGTGCATCGGGAACGCATGCGTGAATCCGCGCACGCACGAATCTCCCGGCCCGGCAAAAAGTTAGCAGGTCGGAATGGGAGAATCGGCCCCACCATCTTTTTCTTGGAGAATCATAAAGGCATATTTTCTTAAGAAATTAGGTCTATAAAGGCATTTTACGTATCTCAATTAAAGTTAGACAGGATCTTGGATTAATTCATGCAATGACATGAACCAACAGAGAGATTTCCTTTAGCTGCTGCATTGCCCATGTGAATAAGAACGAACAAATCCTCTAAAACGTTGCTCATTTTTCTGTTTCAAACAGAAACAGTTGATTTGTAAGATAGCCTTCTAGGAGAAGAAACATCAATCACTAAATGTTATTACACTGTTCCAAAATAAACACCTTACACATGTGCAACTTTCATTTAAAAATCCACTTTTGGCTCTGGAGCAATGGGTTGCTAATCCCTGACCTATACTGTACAAATTCAGATATGTCTGTCAGTCAGATAGGACTGGATTTTATACTTGGATTACAAGTTTTTCTCGAAATTTTAGACAACTGTTTTGACAAGGACATGGGATATCATACCACAAATGGATCAGTGTTTTGGTTAAGCCAGTAGCATTTATAATACCTCACATTGAAGTACACCATTACTTATGTATTTTTCATTTTCTTAGGACACATTATAACGGCCATCTTTTGAAAAACTGCTGTAAAGTACTTTGATCGTTTCAAAAACCTGCCACACACGTTTTCCATAAGAAGCAAAGAGAATTAAACTGTTACTTCAATTTAACTTGAGCTGACCTTGTTCTTGGGGCCCAGGTTTTTTTGTATTAGAATCTTTTCTCCCTCATCCACAAGGATTCCATGGTAGTCATGGTAGGCTATCTCTCCAAGTGCTAGTGCCTCAGGGGAGATTGGCAGTAGGCCACACTTCATTGCAGACACCTGATACAACAAAATATAGTTGAAAATATTGCTCATCAGATCAGCATTTGAGCAAACCCAAATTGATTTAAACCTTTTAAAATCATCTATAAACACACTGTGGTTTCTAATTTTTAGAACACAATCTTGTATAAAATTCAAGCCTCAACAATTATCTATTAGCCTATTAAAGTTAACAGAATCAGTCAATAATGTATAAAACATCTCAATAAATGTATAGAATATATTTTTATCCTTTATGCCAGTATGTCCATATTAAGCCATTTGTGAAAATATAACTTAGCTAATGATAAGATGTGAAACATACCAAAAAATGATGCATTTGCTTCACAAAAATGATTTATACTGGCAGTAAATAAAAATATTGTCGTGTCATAGGTTAACAAATGCACTAAACACCCTGTTTCGGCTGTGAAGCTAAATTCCATTCCATCTCCATACAAAGGGGAGAGTTTCAGGTCATGGCATCTCCTGATTGAAATTTCTTTGGCTGTATGTTTCATAGATTTTAAATTGATAGATTGAGCACACATATGCATGGCAAAAAGTGTACACATACATACCATTCTTCTGTAATTTGTACGTGCAAGAGATAATTAAGGCGGCAAATGGAATATTGGCCTTTATTGCAGGGGGCACAGAATGTAAAAATAGGGAAATCGTGTTACAGCTATAAATGGCATTGGTTAAATTAAGCCCTGAGAGCAGTGGAGGCTGTATTATTGAATTTATTCATGGTTTTGTCAAAGGAAATCATGTTTAACCAATTGTTGGAATTCTTTGATAAGTATCATAGAATCACTACAGTGCAGGCGGCCTGTTTGGCTTGTCGAGTCTGCACCGATTCTTATCCAGGCCCTATCCCTGAAACCCTACGTATTTACCCCACTAATACCTCTAACCTATATATCTTGGGACATTAAGGGGCAATTTACCATGGCCAATCAACCTAATCTGCACATCTTTGGACCGTGGGAGGAAGCTCCTGCAGGCACAAGGAAAACATGCAAAATCCACAATCACCTGTGGATGGAATTGAATTCGGGTCCCTGACACTGTGAGGCAGCCGTGCTAACTACTGTGCCACCATGCCACGTGTGCTGTGGATAAAGGGGAACCAGTGGATGTATCAAGATTTGATACTTGAAGGCATGTGATAATGTGCCATATCAAAGGTTATTATAGAAAATATTTCGGGGGGGGGGGGGAGACAACATATCGGTATGAATAGAAGATTGGCTGGCTAACAGGAAACAGACAGTAGGCATAAATGGGTCTTTTCTGGTTTGACAAGATGTATCGAGTGGTGCGCCACAGGAATCAGTGCTGGGACCTCAACTGTTTACAATTTATGTAAATGATTTGAATTGATGGATTGATGGGACGGTTGCCAAATTTGCTGAAAACATGATAGATAGGAAAGCAGGTTGTGAAGAGGACACAAGGAGGCTCCACTAAGATACAGATAGGTAAAGTGAGTGAACAAATGGAGTAAATGGAGTATAATGTGGGAAAATGTGAAATTGTCCATTTTGGCAGGAAGTAAATCTGGTTAAATATTTGAAGCAGAAGAAAATGCAAAGGTATGAGAGGAGACAGTGAGATTAATTTTCAATTGTTCTAGGAAAGAGTCTGCACAGAGGAAACTGAATTAGTCTCCTCCTATGCTAAAATTCTCATGGTTCCATTTTTCTACTGCTAAAGCAAAGTAGTGACCCTGCAGATTACAAATTATAATTGTTGTTAACTAAAAATAGGCCAATATTCCAAGATGGAATATGGATTTTCATATGGAATTTTAGATAAGCTAAGCATTGCAAATGCAAATGTTTTTCTGAAAAAATATATGCTAGAATATATGCAAACCAAATGTAAATATCTTATTTGAAGGGCAAGTGGTCTTAATTTTGGGAACAAGATTTTTGCCTCTGACAGACATCATTTTTATTCTAACTGCAACAGGGTAAGGAAGCACATACAACACCTTTCTCACTTGAAAGTCAGCATGTGTGGCTTAGCATAGATCTAGATCTGAAATCAAGTTGCCTATGTGATTTCAGTCATGTAATGGGCTATTATGTGAGGAATAAAAGAATGACCAGGGTGAAGTTAGGGCCAGTCAAGGACAGTAGTGGGAACTTGTGTATGGAGTCAGTAGAGATAGGCGAGGTGATGAATGAATACTTTTCTTCAGTGTTCACCGAGGAGAGGGGTCATGTTTTTGAGGAAGAGAAGGTGTTACAGGCTAATAGGCTGGAGGAAATAGTTGTTCGGAGGGAGGATGTACTGGCAGTTTTGAATAACCTGAAGGTCGATAAGTCCCCTGGGTCTGATGAAATATATCCTAGGATTCTTTGGGAGGCAAAGGATGAGATTGCAGAGCCTTTGGCTTTGATCTTTGGGTCCTCACTGTCCATGGGGATGGTGCCAGAGGACTGGAGAGTGGCGAATGTTGTTCCTCTGTTTAAGGGAATAGAAATGACCCTGGTAATTATAGACCGGTTAGTCTTACTTCAGTGATTGGTAAATTGATGGAAAAGGTCCTTAGGGATGGGATTTACAACCATTTAGAAAGATGCGGATTAATCCAGGATAGTCAGCACGGATTCGTGAAGGGCAAGTCGTGCCTCACAAATTTGATTGAATTTTTTGAGGAGGTAACTAAGTGTGTTGATGAAGGTAGGGCAGTTGATGTCATATACATGGATTTTAGTAAGGCGTTTGATAAGGTCCCCCATGGTCGGCTTATGATGAAAGTAAGGAGGTGTGGGATAGAGGGAAAATTGGCAGATTGGATAGGTAATTGGCTATCTGATCGAAGACAGAGGGTGGTGGTGGATGGAAAATTTTCGGACTGGAGGCAGGTTGCTAGCGGAGTGCCACAGGGATCAGTGCTTGGTCCTCTGCTCTTTGTGATTTTTATTAATGACTTGCTGATGACACCAAGATTGGTGTAGTGGATGAGGTGGAGGGCTGTTGTAGGCTGCAAAGAGACATAGATACGATGCAAAGCTGGGCTGAAAAATGGCAAATGGAGTTTAACCCTGATAAATGAGAGGTGATTCATTTTGGTAGGACTAATTTAAATGTGGATTACAGGGTCAAAGGTAGGGTTCTGAAGACTGTGGAGGAACAGAGAGATCTTGGGGTCCATATCCACAGATCTCTGAAGGTTGCCACTCAAGTGGATAGAGCTGTGAAGAAGGCCTATAGTGTGTTAGCTTTTATTAACAGGGGGTTGGAGTTTAAGAGCCGTGGGGTTATGCTGCAACTGTACAGGACCTTGGTGAGACCACATTTGGAATATTGTGCGCAGTTCTGGTCACCTCACTATAAGAAGGATGTGGAAGCGCTGGAAAGAGTGCAGAGGAGATTTACCAGGATGCTGCCTGGTTTGGAGGGTAGGTCTTATGAGGAAAGGTTGAGGGGGCTAGGGCTGTTCTCTCTGGAGCGGAGGAGGTTGAGGGGAGACTTAATAGAGGTTTATAAAATTATGAAGAGGATAGATAGAGTGAACGTTCAAAGACTATTTCCTCGCGTGGATGGAGCTATTACAAGGGGGCATAACTGTAGGGTTCATGGTGGGAGATATAGGAAGGATATCAGAGGTAGGTTCTTTACGCAGAGAGTGGTTGGGGTGTGGAATGGACTGCCTGCAGTGATAGTGGAGTCAGACACTTTAGGAACATTTAAGCGGTTATTGGATAGGCACATGGAGCACACCAGGATGATGGGGAGTGGGATAGCTTGATCTTGGTTTCAGATAAAGCTCGACACAACATCGTGGGCCGAAGGGCCTGTTCTGTGCTGTACTGTTCTATGTTCTATGATGCCAAGAGAAGCAAATGGTAGAAAATATTAAATGGAACGGTTTGGGAAGTAACATTAGATCTAAAATTGAAAACTCTGGTCTTAATTCAAAAAATAATGTAGGGAAAAAAATAACCTACTGCAGCTCCAGCTGGTGTGTGAATGTGTACGATGCATCGGATGTCTGGTCGAGTTGCATAGATGGCAGAGTGCAAGGTAAAGCCAGCCTGGTTTATTCCCAAATTGGTGCAGCCACGATCGATAATATCACCTTGAAGATTAACTTTAACCTGTAAAGCACACAACAATCAGTATTGCTTGTTCCTACTTCTTAAATTCTAAGATCAGGTCCGAGATGCTGTGACTATTTCCACTGACACAAAGAAAATGAAGAGATTTAAAAGGGATCATAGAGAGAACAAAGTTTAAAATAAGTCAAGAGAATCTTCATGTTGCATTTGCAAAAAAAAACTTTAATTTGTCACTTTCACAAAGATGGTGGCAGTTGTGTACAATGGGCAAATTCTGTAAAGGCAGCTTTAAAGAAAAATGTTATTAGAAACTTTTTTTTAATACATTATTCATTCATGGTCAGCATTTATTGCTCATCCCTAATTACCTTTGAGACAGTGCTTTTATGCTGTTTTCTTGAACCACATGTTGTAGGAACACCAACAGTGCCATTAGGAAGGCACAGTAAGAAGTCTCACAACACCAGGTTAAAGCTTTTGGAGCGTTGTCCCTTTATCAGGTGAGTGGAGTTAGGAAGGGAATTCCAGGGTTTTGACCCAGCCAGTGAAGGAAAAAGTGATTTAATTCCAAGTCTGAATGGTGTGTGATTTGGAAGGGAGCTTGCAGGTGGTGGTGGTCCCATGCCACAGGTTTGGAAGGTGCTACCGAAGGAGCCTTGGTGGGTTGCACTAGGCAATCTTGTACACATTGCTGCCACTGTGCTTTGGTGGTGAATGTGGTGCCAATCAAGCAGGCTGCAGTGTCCTGGATAGTATTGAGCTTCTTGAGTACTGTTGCAGCTTCACTCATCCAGGCAAGTTGAGTGTGTTCCATCACACTCCTGATTTGTACTTTGTAGATGGTGGACAGACTTTAGGGAGTAAGGAGGCGAATTACTCTCCGCAGAATTCCCAGCCTCTGACCTACTCTTATAGCCACAGTATTTATATGGCTTGTCCAGTTTAGCTTCTGCTCAACAAGAATGGCTGGAAAATTCCATCCAATAACTTTCAAAAATAAAACTGAATGTAGTATTATTAGTTGATCAAGTAAATAGCATTTAAAATTTAAACGTGTTCCTCCTTACTCACCAGACTAGATGCAGTGACCTCACTGTAAAGAAGGCCAAAAGGTACAATGAGGAAATGTTCCTGTTCAGAGCTGACTCTGACCTACAGGAAAAAACAACCAATAACTTGCCATAATTTATAACTATACAAACTTTATGCAATCAGTAAAATCTAAAAAATAGTTTTAGAGCTGCAAATCGGCTCCAGAGTACAGCTTTGCATCTAAGCAAAGATTAAAAGACTATCTACAATAATTATTTTCCCCAAAATGTTCAGTTCTGAGATTCCTGCCCTAAAATAAGGTTTTGGCGCTAATAGCTAATTAAATGATCAACATCAAGTCTGTACAAATTCACACAATAACATTACGTTATGACCTGGAGATGTGATGTAAGATATGTGGTGAGAGTATTTCTTTATTGGAAATCAGCAGGCAAAATGTGGCAGATCTTTTCAGTTATGAGCAAAGTTTTTTCTTAAAAAACTCAGGTTGTAATTTATGGTGGTTTTTAGAATGTACTGTTTAACGTTATATAACACATCCAGGTCATTAATTTATGGACATTCAATGAAACAAAGTGTGTTTTTCTTAATAGGAGCATTGATTTTTTTGCATTTAGATATATGTAAATCAATGGCCATGATTACTATTAAAAGCTAACTGAACTATTTGCCTAATTTTAAAAGGCCAATATTGAGAAGATGCTTGTAGATAAGCTGCTCTAGGTTGCAGGCAGGTAGTCGGATATACATACAGAAGTGGTGAATCGTCAGCAAAAAAATAAAAGAGGGACCTGCTAGAGACATTTCCAACTCTACTCAAGGACATCTGCTGCTGAAACTCATGAATGCCTGCCAACACTTTCCTAAACGGCCTGCCATTCTTCTGTAAACCTTAGTTTATCCAAAACTCTGCTGTCTGTATCCTATGTTGCATCAGGCCCTGCATTTTTCTCACTGGCTCCCAATGCCCCGGCTTTACATTTCTCATCCCTGTCTTTAATCGCTTCTGTGGCTTTATTTCTCCCATTCTCTAATTTCCTTCAGCAATCCCAGCACCCCACTCAGTTCTTCTGACTCCAGCATGTGAATTAAAGTTAGCAAATATAACAGTCATTTCACAAAATGGAGCAACTCAGAAAACTACCTTCCATAAAGTAAGTTTGGCACATTTGCTAATTCTGTTATACTTGGCATAGTAAGAAGTCTCACAACACCAGGTTAAAGTCCAACAGGTTTATTTGGCAGCACTAGCTTTCGGAGCCTCAAGCTCCTTTTTCAGGTGACTTCACTCACCTGAAGGAGGAGCTTGAGGCTCTGAAGGCTAGTGCTGCCAAATAAACCTGTTGGACTTTAACCTGGTTGAGAGACTTCTTACTGTGTTTACCCCAGTCCAACGCCGGTGAAGAAGGGAAAGGGTTAATGTTTTTTGTACCTGAAGGGCTAATGCAGGAAACCAAGGACTGCTTCATGACCTGAGAATACCAGCTACAGTCTGGTTTGTCAGGGGCTGTAAATGTATTTTTGGTTTGTGACTGGTCTAGAGTTTGTTTCGTGACCAGAGGCTGTAAATGTATTTTTGAGTTGTAACTGATCTGGTGTTTGAGTCATGACAGGTATTAGAAGCCATGCTGTATAAACATCCCCACTTTACTGTGTTCAGAGAGAACTTTGGCTTCCACTTTCAAGGGGTCAAGTTCTCCCCCAAGCTGGAGAGAATAGAGCCTACTCTATTTTGACTCATACCAGCCTCAGAGGTATTTTTTACCTACTACAATTGGTGCCGAAACCCGGGAGACCCTGGGATCTGTTTGCGGGCTCAGGTTGAATGGCCACAACCTGGGTACTGGAATAGAGTTCTGAACCTAATAGGGTGAGTCAAATTACAGTGGGCTGATCATATGTGATTAGAGAGTGTGAGCGTGAAAGACGTCTGAACTGAACATATACGGACAAGGAGGCATTTGTCTTTAATACTCAAGTGAGTGTAAAGACTGGAGAAAGAGACGCCTGGAGTGTGATGTTCAGACGTGAGTGAGAAAGAGAAACCGTCCGAGTGATCACCGGAGTAGAAGTAAGCTTAATGGTGTAAGCGGTGGTACGGAGGGATTTGATCACCCCTGACAGGTAACACCGGACTCTGATAAGAGCAGCCTCGGAGTGGGAGAGCGAGAAGGGAGAATAGAAGACTCCAGGTGGTGAGTATAAAACTTATCTGTATTATGGCGGGATCACAAAGACAGTGGGGACCTCCAGAATCCCTGATAAATGAGTGTATGACTAAGAGGAACAAATTCATTAAACAGATGAGAAAAAGGGGGGTGGAACTTATCCTACCCTCTGGTTGGATAAAGAAAAGAGAAACATGACAAAGAAAATAGGAGTATTGTTAATACATCAGTTAGCTGGACTAATTGAGCAGGTAGTCGCCTCTAAGAAGTGGAGTGAGGATAAAGAAAGGACTAGGGAGTTAGAATCCAGAGTAAGGGAACTGGAGAAACAAAACCAAGTATTAGAAGAAAAGCAATGGAGAGGGGAAACCGTTCCTCTACCTCATGAGTCCACACAACAGGGACTAACCGCTCCTCCAGAGGAGTGGGAAGCGCTAGAACACAACTTAGTGCCAGTTACCCGAGGGGGAACAGATGCGCAGCCCAAGGTAAATTATAAACCATTCACCCCAGGTGAGGCACAGCAGATAATGGCTTCCCTGGGTAAATTATAACGTAGAAGCGAAAACACTAAATTCTGGAAAGAATTAGACACAATCTGGGTAGGACACCTATTACACCCGAGAGACATACACCAGCTGGTAAGGGCAGCCTGTCCAGTAGGTAAGTGGAGACAGGTAGCAGGTGGACCCACCGCTCCTCCAGCACAGGATTATGCCCAACAGACACCCTTCGCCCAGTTTAAGGTAGAAATTCAGAGAGTGTTAGGGATTGCTTCTTCTAACTGGAGCAGATTAACCACAACGAAGCAGTTAAAAGGGGAAGGAGCTTCTGAATATGGGGGATGGTTGTTCCAGGTATATCAGGACTGTTCAGGACAAGGAAACCCAGGTCGAGGAGATCGAGCGTTCATCCAGGCTTTTAAGGATGAATTCTTTAGTGCTCACCAAAACACCCTTAAAATGGGAATTCTCAGTACCCCGAACTATGATGAGTTGGTAGAATGGGCTTGTGGCATACCTGGAGGTGGATAGGAGAGATCTTAGTTTTTGTATTTGCGTGTGTGTGTGATCTGGTTGCTAGTCGAATGTAGGTGGTTGTTGTTGTATTAGATTGAGAACAGGAGTTGTTGTAGCCTGTTTGTTCTTGTGGAGTGTTTATTGCGGGTAATAGTTGCAATGCTTTGTACCTTGGTTTAGCCTCAGGGGAGCTGGGGAGGTGTTAAAACTGTTAAAGATTGAAGTGATAAGATTTCTTGAATTTACTTCTGTTTTAAGTTTAATTACAGTTTGGAAGAAAGAATAATAAAAGTGACTGTCTTAATCCAAGTTCTACATTTTTAAATGTTTCACTTACATCTCAGTTTAAGATGTTAAGTTTGAATGTGTGTTGGAAGCTTCCATGTGTGTCTGTGTGTGTGTTTACAAAGTTGTTTGCTTTGATGTTTTGATGTTCTTCCCTGCTGTGATTTTACAACAGTGGGTTTGATATAGAGTTTAAATACAAATTGGAAAGTAAATTGAAATTTCAAAATCGAAGTACATAAATTGAAGTTGGAAATAGTCAATTTGAATTTTGATTAAACCTGTGTTTGAATTTTGTTAAGAAAGGATTTAAACCTTGGAGGGAACCATGTGCTCTCTCCTTTGTCTTGAAGTGAAGATTATGAGAGAGTTAGTTGAGAATTGGGAGAAGAGAATAAGTAATTTTATGGGAAAGTAGATAAGCAAGAACACAAGAATGTGGTAAATGTACTGTCTAGGAGTCAGTTTAAATATTTTAAGTTAGTGAAATGAATTGTAATTCTGCTTATTTCAAGTTCCAGCAGGAGCTTAATCAATTAAATCTTAGTCGCCAATGCAAATTGCCTTTACGAATGTCTAATAGTTTAATATTCTGTAAACTGGTTAAAATTATGTACTGCTGTTGGAATTTTATGCACTATGTTCACAGTTTGCCAAATATAAAATACTGCAAAGCTCAAAATCTAGCCAGTTAAAATCAAACCAAATTGTTTCTGATTAATTAACTAGTATGTATTGTACCTACTTTGGTTTGATTTGGCGTCTGTTGTTTTCCTCGAGTGCGGGGGGGGTTTGGATATTACGGTTTTGCTGTGTAAAGTGGTATGATACAACTGCCGCTTGATTATTTCTATTATACAGTATAGCACTGCCATATAGACCCGAGAATAAAATCAAATCCTGAAAAGCCTTCACCAATTTTGTATAATATGGCTATACATTATATGTTGTGTATGGATAAACATAATTCTGTAGGAGCTCCGTTTTCCTCACTATACAAATGATTAAATTAGATATAATGCATTACAGTACATTATACTCTGGAAATCAAAATGTGGTGACCGGGAGAAAGGAGGTTAGAGTAAAAATAAGAGGGGCTGGTCGGCAGTGTGAGGGGGAGGATAGGCAGGCGAAGGGGAGCTCTCAGACCGAAGGGTTGAGGTGTGTTTATTTTAACGCAAGGAGTATAGTGAACAAAATGGATGAGCTTAGAGCATGGGTCCATTGTATAACGGTCGTGCGGGTTATTAGTTAAGTAAAAGGATGATTTTCTTGCTGCTTCTCATGACCCTTGCCCTGCTAGTTACGGAGGGGAAGTATAGATGAAATTGTGTAGACTTGAGGATAGAACATCGCAAACATCTCTGTAACGATAGCTCTGTCTATTGTAACCTTCCGACACATGGAATAAGTCCCTGGGAGGTAACCCGTAGGGACCACTGCTTGGGATTCCTTAACCATGCTATGTTGCCAACTCTGTTGGAGGGGCGAGGTGATTGGGGTCTCCCATGCAATGTAACGTGGTGTAACTGGAATTTTTGGTGTTTAGCTGAGGGATTGGGATGGACCTGTATCCGGCATCAGCAGAGAGCTCGGGAGGATGAGTACATCAACACGAAATTTGGTCGATGCAAGCGATCATTGTACCAATCCTCTAAAATCCAACCCTATCACATGAACCCTTTCATGTACATGTCTCACTTGTATGTATTGCAGTCAAAATTTTGACCAAGTGCTGGGTCTGCTTACATATTCCCATACACGAAGGAAAGGGGGGGGGGGGGGGGGGGGGGGCGGAAAGAGTCCTTTATTCCCTATCCCTTTGTCAACTCCGCGAATAGTAGAGGGGATTTTGGATCGGAATGGAACCCAAGACGGGACAAGGAAAGTGACATTTAAAACCCCATCAGGCATGTTGTGAAAAACCAACAAGAGGGGGGGGATCTATCAGCTTGGTAGGAAACGGAACCATACTTGTTGGCCATAGCTACTGTACCCAGCAGGTTGTCACCAGTGGTGCCTGGGCTTTGATGCAACAGATTACAATCCATTGCCCCACTGCTGATGTCCTGGTCAGCCTCTCCTCTACTTATGTGAGCAGCATGACTGCATATAATGGTACCTGTTTTGTCTGTGGAAACAATGCCTACCCATGGTTTCCTTGGGATTGGGTAGGATCGTGTTAGTTAGCATATGTGGTACCCTATATTCACCATTAGTGAGACAGAATGGTTCTTTATGATAGCTTTCCCACTTTATGGGACAGCAAAAGCAGCTCAGGAACTTATACATATGGCCTCGACCTTGGAGAGAATTGCGAATGAAACTAGAGACAGGTTCAAGGAGATGAGCACAGCCTTCTCTGAAGTATCAGCCGAGGTTGTAGCTATCCGGACTGTTGCTTTACAGGACCAATTGACATTTGATTATGTGTTGGCTTTCCAGGGAGGAACATGCGCTCCAAATGCTGCAGATGATTCGGAAAATATAACTCGTTTGGCAGATCATATCAAACGAGTCGCGAAGACAATACGGGATGAAGGGAGCCAATATCATAATTATAACCCTCCGGGATGGCTGGGACAATGTTTCGGGTCGTGGGGATCATACCTGATGCATGGGTTGATTGTATTAATTGTAATTGTTATTGCTTGTATTGTATGACATTATTGAACGAACAGCCCGGATTATGCTGAGTGCAAGAGTACAGGCAGAAGGGGCAGACTTCCTGACGAAGGAGGAAGGCCCATATATGCTGGTAATCTTTGGCTCTGAATTGGTCATGGGGCCATGCTTGGACGTGGCCCCGACCAAAAGGGGGATTGAAGGAGGGAAAGGGTTAATGTTTTGTACCTAAAGGGTTAATGCAGGAAACCAAGGCCTGCTTCGTGACCCGAGAATACCAGATACACTCTGGTTTATGGTCGGGGCTGTAAATGCATTTTTGGTTTGTGACTGGTCTAGAGTTTTTGTGACCAGAGGCTGTAAATGTATTTTTGAGTCGTGACTGATTTGGTGTTTGAGTCGTGACTGGTATTCGAAGCCATGCTGTATAAATATCCCCACTTTACTGTGTTCAGAGAGAACTTTGGCTTCTGCTTTCAAGGGGTCAAGTTCTCCCGCAAGCTTGTGAGAATAAAGCCTACTCTATTTTGACTCATACCAGTCTCAAGAGGTATTTTTTACCTACTACAGCCGGCATCTCCACATCATACTTGGCATGGAGCACTGTTGCTGAACCGACAGATTCACCTACCCCTCAAAGAAATTGAAAAGAAGGCACCAGCAGCATGATGGCACAGTGGATAGCACTGCTGCCTCACAGCGCCAGGGACCTGGGTTCGATTCCCAGCTTGGGTCACTGTCTGTGTGGAGTTTGCACATTGTCCTGTGTCTGCGTGGATTACCTCCGGGTGCTCCGGTTTCCTCCCACAGTGCTGGTTAGGTGCATTGACCACAACAGGTGCCAGAGTGTAGCGACTAAGGGAATTTCATCGTAACTTCATTGCAGTGTTAATGTAAGCCTTACTTGTGATGAATAAATAAACTTTTACTTTATGGCTAACTTCAAGGAAATTTATTAGAGGTCCATCTAAAAAGCAGTGGTAAAAGGAGAGAGACACCTCATTCTCAATTTTGCAAGTCAACTTGTTTCACCGTCTACTTGGGTTCAATAAAATAAGGTATTCTATCAAATAGAGGGAACAAGGTAGAAAGACGTTCTACACATATCTAGCTCAATTACAACATTTTGTTTCAAAAAGGAGGGGAATTTGGGGAGCTGAATTTACTGTTATGTGATTGTAGATAAGTTGCGACCATCCAAAGAGGTCAGCCAGTCTGTGGAAAGCTGCCAGCTTGCAACGCAACAATTTCTCTCCTTTATCATATGCAACAGATTCAGATCCTCGGAGATCATTCACAGGGGTAACCATTCCAAGACCTAAAATAGGAATACATGCAAAATTAACAGTACAGCATTATGCAAGCGTATTTTTTGCAATTTGTGCATACGACATTCAGTTAAGTTAAAGGCATTTCTACACATTTTAATTGGAATCTGCCAGTCAAGAATTAATTCGTAAATAAAAAAAATCAGGAGCATTAGAACAGATTCACCATTAGTTTACTAGATCAGAAGCAATTGCCACCATCTTGAAATTCCTCTTCCAAGTCTCTCACCATCCTGACTTGGAAAAATATCAACATTTCTTCACCGTCACTGGGTTAAAGTTTTAGAATTCCTTATCTAACACCACTATGAACTTATCTTTATCACACTGTAGTGGTTCAAAAAGGAAACTCACCCATACCTTCTCATGGGCAATTGGGATAGATGACTAATATTGACCTTGTCAGTGACACTTGTTAGCGTATTTCTTGCAATTTGTGCATACAATATCAGCCTTTTAAAAAAACTGAAGTGAACCATCTCATCATTCAGAATCAGAAAATTGTAGGCTCAAGCCAAACTACAAGATATAAGCACATATCTGGTCTGATATTTTTGTGCAGTAGTCACTGTTTGAGGCCCTGTCTTTTGGGCAAGATGTCAAACCAAAGCTTCATTTGCCTGTTTTAAATGAGGATAAAAGATCCAATGACATTTCTCCAAAGGATGACAAAGAATTCTTCTGGTGCCCTTGCCAACATATCAAAAATGAATCAACTGGCTAATTATTGTCATTTGTGGGACCTTTTCACAAATTGGTTGCTGTATGCCCATAAACAGCAGCACGTATGTAATTTATTAGCTGTGAATTTAAGATAACCCAAGGATGTGAAAGATTATAAATGCTAGTTTGTTCTTTTCCTGTGTAATTATTGTCCACAGCAAGAGGATAATAGCCTTGATCATTTGCACTTTTCATTCTGTGAACATAAACCTTGAGGCAGCAAGAGCAGAAAAATGAACAGTAGCACCTCATCAATACTAGTCAGCCGTTTTACATAGAACATAGAACAGTACAGCACAGAACAGGCCCTTCGGCCCACGATGTTGTGCCAAGCTTTATCTGAAACCAAGATCAAGCTCTCCCACTCCCCATCATCCTGGTGTGCTCCATGTGCCTATCCAATAACCGCTTAAATGTTCCTAAAGTGTCTGACTCCACTATCACTGCAGGCAGTCCATTCCACACCCCAACCACTCTCTGCGTAAAGAACCTACCTCTGATATCCTTCCTATATCTCCCACCATGAACCCTACAGTTATGCCCCCTTGTAATAGCTCCATCCACGCGAGGAAATAGTCTTTGAACGTTCACTCTATCTATCCCCTTCATCATTTTATAAACCTCTATTAAGTCTCCCCTCAGCCTCTTCCGCTCCAGAGAGAACAGCCCTAGCTCCCTCAACCTTTCCTCATAAGACCTACCCTCCAAACCAGGCAGCATCCTGGTAAATCTCCTCTGCACTCTTTCCAGCGCTTCCACATCCTTCTTATAGTGAGGTGACCAGAACTGCACACAATATTCCAAATGTGGTCTCACCAAGGTCCTGTACAGTTGCAGCATAACCCCACGGCTCTTAAACTCCAACCCCCTGTTAATAAAAGCTAAAAATGAAAGTTATGTTTATATTATGGATATTTACATATAAAACATGGAGAGTTTTCTGCTGTTATAATGGCCAAATAATCAGGAGTACCTTTTACAGCAGTGGTCACAGCCTTCAATTACAAAGAATGTCATTAGTTGCTTCACGTTCACAATGTGTTTTATTTGGTCACATCTATTGCTCATCTCTTGTTACTATGAAAAGATTAGGAAAAGCCTTCTTCAAATTGCTGTGGAGTTTCTGATGATCATATAACAGCATTAAGTGGTAGCTTCAGGAAGTCCCACTATCTTGCTGGAGCAATCAGCAATTATGGTGCTGCTGAAGGTCAAAGGAAGATAACAAGTGTTTCTTTTATTTGAGACAACCAATTGTATGGCACGAGGCAAAATGTTACCAGTAACTTGCCAACCCAGCCCAAAATGCACAATCCAGGACAGGCTGCAGTGTGGCATGGACAATTTCATTGTTATATATGGAATTGAAAACTTTTTGAACAAGTAGCCCCCTCCCGACCTTAAGAGTAAATTAACCAGTGCCCTACAAACAGTGGCAGCATGAACGATAAAGCAGTTAAAAACTGCATGGCTACCACCAGATTTTCCCACACTTTACTGTAGAAACTTTGCTTATGCTTGTTTTCAAAAATTATGCGCACAAACAATACTACATGGAGCCTTAAAGCACAGCAGGGATGTTTTGTCCATTTCTTCCAAGAACAATTCGCAACATTTTTTCCTCCTCAAAAGCTTTCATTTGCTGCTTGAAATATTTACCACTTCCCTTTTATTTAAAAGATACAATAGTCTCTGTCTCAACCATGAGCATTGAAAATAAGTGTCACCTATGCAACAATGTTCAATTTGGGTCCCATTAGAAATACCGACTCCAGGCCACATCACAACCTTGATCAAGACATAGGTACAAGGGACCAGGATTCTCCCCAAAATATTCTTGAGTGTTGAATTTGCATGAAAACTGGAGTAAATCACACTACTTTTTTTCCAATGGGAGTTCAGAGAAGAATCTCCCACACTCTTGTGCACTCTGCATTGCACAGCGTGACTCCCGCTGATAATGAATGGGCGGGGCCTATCCCCACCAAGGAGGCCAGCAGCATAGCGTTGAGTGGGCCACTGTGCATGCGCCCATCTGTCTGCACCGAGACAGGCGCATACACAGTGGCCTGTTTGCCGGCCTCTATTGCTGGCCAGCTTGACCGTCGAACCGCCACCCCATCTCCACAGCCCAATCGCTTACCCCCCCCCAAGCATGTCCAGGCCCAGCCTCGACCACCCCCCTCAGATTTCTCCCAGCAAGCTGAAACCCCACCCCAACCCAATGCAGGATCAGTGGGGGAGGGATGGAGGCCAGCATTTGAGGCTGGCCAGAGTAGCAGTGGCACCCCCACCCCCCCAGACCGTGCCCCCAATCAGCCCGACCCCCATGGCACTGCCCAATGCCTGGTAGGCAGTGCCAAGATGCCCCCTGGACATTGGCACTTTGCATCTCAGGCTATGCCAGGGGACTCAGGCTGGTACTGCCAAGGTGCCAATGCCCAGGGGCAACCCCCCCGGCGCTTGACACTCTGGGGGGCACCGATTGCACCCCTTCAGTCCAAGGGGTTTGGGCCGCCAGCTCCGCAAAAGTGGGGAGCTACTGTAAACTCCGCTGGAGTGAAATACTCCTGGCGGGCAGGGGGACGGGGGCCTTGCAGGTCCAGAGACTTCAGTCCCGGGCCTGCTAATTGCATTGAAATCACATAAATTATGTGGCTCCGCGCCGATTTCTGGCATGGAGATACGGCACCAAGAGAAACCCTCGGGGCTGGATATTCAGTGCGAATCATGTTAATCCGGCTCCGCTGAAATTAGCGCAACAGGATGGGAGAATTACCCACAAGATCTGAATGAGAGAGGCAGGTTTTGTCATGAATCACATGGATGTTATCTGCAAGGGCATCTAAACTTGAAACACCGGTTTGTGGTGGTGTATAGTTTTGTTTTTGGAATGGTGTGAGGAGTCACGTGAAACCCAAATGATAATAACCAGCCCAATTGTACCATAGCAATTGCTAAAGACTATTTATTAAATTAAAGGCAAATGCACACAAATAGGACTATGATACTCTTAAGATAATTAGACATTTGAATTACTAAACAAAGTTTGTATAGAAATAACACCTCATTCCAAGATATATCTGCGACTCCTTAAGACTTTCCCATTCCCAAACCATATCCAAATCTGTAAGTCAAGTCCAGCTTATAGTTACCACAGAATACAAGGTGGACAATCAAGTCTCGAAAACTCCTTTTCCTGGTCCAGTGAAGATATTTCAAATGCCTTTATGAAGGTTTCTGCACTATCATGGCTCTCAGACTTCTTAGATGTTAAAATGGTTTCTCAGCTGCGAGATGATAAACTGGCCTGTTGGCTAATGCCTCTCAGGCTCTTAGCTGTTACAGTGCATCTTGGCTGAGAGACTTAAACTAGCCTGTCTGCTTCTGTGGGTGCTAGCATTCACACCCTGGTTCCTCTTTGATGTTCTGTGTATTTGAGCTGTCTGCATCTCTCGTATTCGGTGACTCTCGAAACCGGCATCTGTATACCTACATTGATCTCTCAGCTTTCTAGGAAAGCTGTTTCAGACCCGATTCTGTCTGGATGCCTGCTAATCCTTGTTATTGGGAAAGGTTACGTCTCATGATCCCCTTTGAATGCTGGCTATGCTATCACTAGGCCATTACTTATTTATCTATTGAAGGGATGTTGTTTGGGAAGAAGGAAGTCCCTATACCTAACTGCCTTAAATCATTATAGTCCTGCTCCTGAATGTGTGTCTTCTATTTATTGTAATAAAGTCTTCAGTAAGTTTTATACTACAACTGGGCTTGTTACTTTCTCACTGGGTCTACCACTGGGTCTCCTCGCACCATTCCTGTAAACAAAATTACACACCATCACAAACCAGTGTTCCAAGTTGGGAAACCCTCATAGATGACATCGTAACACTTGTTAAATTATTGTTCCTGTGGTTACTGAGCACATCCATGACAGTAGGTACACTCAACATAATGCCATACTGGATTGGTTAAGGAACCCTAGCAAAATATTAATGGGAGAAAAAAAAGAAAAAGGAGTCCATATGATACATATGACACAAAATATGATGAGGTTGTTGCAGGACAATTATCACAGCCCCAAAATATCACTGTAGCTATATTCATAGGCAACATCCTTGACCCATGCACAGCCAGCTGCTTCAATGATCTCCTTCTGTCATCAGTTCAGGAGCAGGGTTAATTGGTGACAATCCCACAATATTCAACTTCATTCAAAACCGTTTAGATAATGCAAAGTACAAACCACCTCCATAAACACTGGGAACACAGTGGATCTACCACTGCTCTTTGATGTCCACTAGCTCCAACCCTTCAATCTGAACAAAAATACAACTTTAGCTCTTTTGTTTCATATTTGCCAGCCACTATTCTCTTCATGCTGCTACTTTTTCTATTAGATTATACACTTGATTTTTCTAACAAGACTTAAATCATCCAAACAACTTCTAAAAGACAACAGATATTACACCTCCTCTATCAAATCGGATCACTTCTTCAAAGAAATTGAACATTTCAGATTTTTTTTCTTCATTCATGGGATGTAGTAGATGTCACTGGCAAGACCAGCATTTATTGCCCATCCCTAATTACCCTTGAGAAGCTGATGAGCCGCCTTTCTGAACCTTTGTAGTCCATACGGTGTAGGTACACCCAGAGTGTTGTTAGGAAAGGAGTGCCAGGATTTTGACCCAATGACAGTGAAGGAACAGCAGACTGTTTCTAAATCAGGACGGTTGAGTGGCTTGGAGGGAAATGTCCAGGTGGTGGTGTTTCCATGTGTATCCTGCCCTTGATCTTTTATATGGCTGTGGTCTTGGGTTTGGATGGAATAGGACTGAATCCCTCTTTACAGAGACACACAAAGTTTTTTTAAATTAGTGTCACAAGTAAGCTTACATTAACACTGCAATGAAGTTACTGTGAAAATCACCTCGTCACCACACTCCGGTGCCTGTTTGGGTACACTGAGGGAGAATTTAGCATGGTGGTGACCAAAAGCAATTTGGAAGCAACTGTCTGTTGAAAAGATTAACCCAAAGCTCCAACTAAGAAATTTTCATCCTGAGTGTTCTCTCTGAATGAAGCCAGCAAACCCAAGCAACTAATTACTTAGTCTACTTTACAGGACGAACTGCATCTCTTTCCATCAGAGGAACATTGAAGTTAGTGGATGGTTAACTAGATTAGCCAGGGGTGTTGAAGATGCAAACGATTGAATCTAGATTCATTTGTTGTAATCCAATATAGAGGCAGTTAACAACTCCGTCATTGGTATGTCTGTGACTGGACTTTCAGCAGAGAGATATCCTTGATATGGGTAGGTAACCATGATGTGGAGCTGCCGGCGTTGGACTGGGATAGGCACAGTAAGTAGTCTCTCAACACCAGGTTAAAGTCCAACAGATTTATTTGGTAGCACAAGCTTTCGGAGCACCGCTCCTTCATCAGGTGAGTGAGGTAGGTAAAGTCACCATAGTCCCAGAAGACCATTGGGAGAGAGCTAATTGGTGGTGATTTAACCTGAGTCTCACCACGCCTCAGGTGAGAGGCAAGGTTGAGAAGACGGGCCTACATGAATAACCCCAGCTGGCAAGGGAATTGAACCTGAGCTGTTGGTGTCACACTACATCACAAACCAGCTATCGAGCTGACTGAGCTAAACTGACCCCTCCTAATATTGCGCTCATGTTTGCTGAATCCACACTCTACTTACTAGAGCTCGCCTGCTGAGGTCAGAGACAATGCTTCATATTGCACATGGAAGGTAACTTCTTAAATCCAATTCAGCAAAACACCAAAATATTTTTAACAAATAAAAGACTTAGCAATAGAAATTTTCTCCCTTTAATCAACTGTTTTGTATCATGGCCTAAAGTTCTCTCAAACCTCTGTCAGCATCACTAGTTCTGAGATACAAGGGCTGCATTTGGGAAAGAAAACAGCTCTCAGATCTGTAATTTACACCTCTCCACATCAACACAGAACTCAACTGCCAGAAGTAATTTGGTCCCAATTACTTAATAGAAGATTTTACACAATAATTATACCTACTCATGTTTAACGCAGCCATTCCACCTTGTGGTGCAGCAGGGTACATACTAGGCACATTTGTTGTCATGAAATCTGCAATCTGCTGTAATGCAAGTAGACTAGTAGGGTTTTTTCCTTTCTTGAGTTGCTCTTGAATCATTGATTCCAGTTCTTCACAGAAAGCCTGGAAAATAAACAGGTTTTTTTTAAAGAGCATCAATTTTGATACTTCAAGGATTACATACTTGTAAATAATTAAAATACTTTCTTTCAAATTAACAAAGTGCAAGCTGTGAAATATCACCACTACCAATCATAAAACTAATTACAAATGGGTCCCAAACACCACAGCTGAATTCTTCTCCCACTGGTGGCATGGTGGCACAGTGGACAACACTGCTGCCTCACAGCACCAGGGACCCAGGTTAAATTCTGGCCTTGGTGACTGTCTGTATGGAGTTTTATGCAGGTTAGGTTGATTGGCTATGCTAAATTGTCCCTTAGTGTCCCAAGATGTGTAGGTAAGGTGGATTAGGGGTTACAGGAATTGGACAGGGACCTGAGAAAGGTTAAGAATCGGTACAGACTCGATGGGCTGAATGGCCTCCTTCTAAGGAATTCTATGATTCTATGGTGTACCCTGTCCCGACCATGAAACAGCAAATAGCAAGTCACATAAATTAAAACTTGAAGTAGGGGTCTGTTATTTAGAAAAGTTGGGGGAGGGGGGGCACTTCTGTTGAAAAACATTGACTTTTTCATTAGAAGAAAATCATGAACTCTCCTGAAATGTGACTTTAAAGACAATAACCACTACTGGTTATAGGGACCAATGTATTGCCAATTACAGACAGTGTTTTAATGGATCAACAGAGCAGCCTAGAAGGGAGGAGTTTACAGCATAACAGCTAGTACCAAATCAAGCTACCAGAATCCATTAAGTGCCAGAACAAGAAGTTGAAATAATTGAATTGACTGATCAATACAACATTTAAGACTGGTGCACTCTTGCTGATAATTGCATGGTTGCACAGGACCACACACACAAAAATCTTGTTTCCACACAGTTCAGCATTTGCCTTGACTTGCCCGTTCTTACATATGCACAGTTGCACTACAGTTTGACAAAACTGGAACAGATTAGTACATCCTGTTCAGTGCAAGCATTATTGAATAAGCTTGAGTGAAGTTGACCACCTAAATGTAATAATGACTTAAGTACTTAACAACATGGATCTAACAAACGATAAGTGACTCGGAGTGTTTTGTTCATGACATTATCTCGCTAAGGCGGCTTTAGAGATCCTCCCATCCCTCGTGTTCCAAATTTGACTCATGATACTTTCTTCTTGGTTCTCAAATAATGGGCATTGCTGGCATGGTCTCCTTCATTGTATATGCATAGTTTATCAAAAAAGTGGGGATGACGATACTTCTTACATAACTAAGTGGCTTGCTTGTCAGGTCAGTTCAGTTCAGAAGGCATTAAGATGCAATTGCATGTGTATACTCCAGAGCTGGTAGGGTGATTAGTTACTTTTCCTGTGTGAAATTAGAGAATATTTAAACTGTCGCTTTTGATCCCCCCCCCCCCCCCATGTTGAATTTGAACTCAATTCCGAGGTTCCTTATCCAATAAAAACCATGCTTCCATTGGCATAAGAGTCAAAAACAAGAGAATGATTTAAAATGACTGGCAAAAGAATTAGGGTCAATAGCAGGAAAATCTTTTCATACTGCAAGTGATTAGGATCTGGAATGTCCTGCCTGATAGTGTGGTGGAGGCAGATTCAATTGTGACTTTCAAAGGGAATTGGATAACTGTGTGAAGAGGAAATGCTTACAGAGTTAGGAGAAAAAGGGCAGACACGTAGGCCGAGCTGAGAAGCTCTTACAGAGAGTGGGCACAGACTAAATGGGCTGAATATCTCCTCATGTGCTGTTGAAATTCTACAATGATACCATAATTCAGGGAATTCAGGGAGAGACTGAGGGGTTCTTGAACAAATTGACATAGGGAAGGACAAGGTATTGAAGGTGTTGGCAGCCTTAAAAGTGGATAAATCCCCAGGTCCAGATGAATTGTGCCCTAGGCTGTTGTGGGAGGCAAGGGAGGAGATTGCAGGGTCTCTGATCCAAACTTTTAATTCCTCTGGCCAAAGGGGAGGTGCCACATGACTGGAGAACAGCTAATGTGACTCTGCTATTTAAGAACGGTCGTAGAGATAAACCAGAGCTTACAGACCAGTGAGTCTCATGTCAGGGGTGGGGAAACATTTAGAGAAACTTCTGAAGGAAATAGAGACCCCCTATTATTCGTCATTGATGACTATGTGGGGGTAGGATTAGTAAGTTTGCGTATAAAACAAAGATTGGTTGGGTGGTTAACAGTGAGGTGGAGTGTCTTGGGCTACAAGATATAGACTGAATGGTCAAATGGGCATTTATCTCCACTTGGACATGCAAAGCTTGATCAGAGATAGTCAGCATGGCTTCGTCAGAGGTAGGTCATGTCTGACAAATTTTTTGAGGTGGTGACAAGGTGTGTAGACAAGGGTAGTGCAGTCGATGTAGTTTATATGGATTTCAGCGAAGCCTTTGACAAGGCCCCACATGGGAGACTTGTAAAGAATGTAAATTGACATGGGATACAGGGTAATTTGATGAAGTGGATTCAAAATTGGCTCAGCTGTAGGAGACAGAGGGTAATGACAGAAGACTGGAAGCCAGTGTCCAGGGGTGTATCCCAGGGGTCTGTGTTGGGCCCCCTATTATTCGTCACTGATGACAATGTAGAGGGGTAGGATTAGTAAGTTTGCAGATAGCACAAAGATTGGTCGGGTGATTAACAGTGAGGCAGAGTGCCATGGGCTACACAATATAGATGGAATGGTCAAATGAGCAGATGAGCGGCAGATAGGATTTAGCCCTAAAAAGTGTGAGGTGATAAACTTTGAAAGGAGCAATTTAAGAAGGAAATACTCAATGAATGGTAGGACATTAGGAAATTCTGTGGAACAAAGGGACATTGACATGTTTGTCCACAGATCTGAAAGCGGAAGGGCATGTTAGTCGGGTAGTGAAAAAGGCATATGAGACACTTGCCTTTATTAGTCGAGGCATAGATTACAAAAGAAGGGAAGTAATGTTGGAGTTGTTTCGAACTTAGGTGAGGCCACAGCTAAAGTAAAGTACTTTGTGCAGTTCTGGTCGCCGCATTATCGGAAGGATATGATTGCACTGGAGGGGGTGCAAAGGAGATTCACCAGAATTCTGCCTAGGATGGAACATTTAAATTATGGAGAAAGGTTGGATAGGTTTGGGCTTAATTGCAAGAAAAATAGAGTACAAAAGTAATAAGTCTTGCTACGACTATGAGTATTGGTGAAAACATACCTAAAGTATTGCATACAATTTTGGTCTCATTTAGTTTCAGGGGAATATACTTGCATTGGAGGCAGTTCTGAGTAGGTTCATGAGGTTGACTCCAGAGATGAAGGGTTGTCTTTCAATGACAGGTTGAACAGGGTGGGCCTATGCTCATTTGAGTTTAGAAGAATGAGGGGTGATCTTATTGGAATCATAGGGACCTTGACAGGATTAGGTGCTGAAGTGACATTTCTCCTCATGGGGAACGGTTTTAGGTTAAGGGGCTCATCCATTCAAAGACAAAGTGGAGGAGAACTTTCTTCACTCAGGAGGGTTGTGAATCTTTGGAATTCATATCCAGAGTGTAGTGAAGACTGTGTCATTGAATGAAAGTCACTGAGTCAATCCTGACATAGACAGATTCTTGTACCACAGAGGCATCAAGGGTTATCTGGAAAGGGAGGTGGAGGTCAAGATCAGATCAGCCATGGTCCTACAGAATAGTGAAGTAGGCTTGAGGGACCATAAAGTCCACTCCTCTTATTTTTTATAGATTCAAAAATATAATTGCAATGTCCTACTATTTATAACATTTGGTCTGAGATTTTATTAATTTACCTACCATATACATTAAATAATTTACTTATGAAATGTGTCAAGTTTTGTACCTAACCTTTATTTCAAATACCAATGAGTACTTGCACCTACAGAGATCCAAGTAAAAGGGAAAAGTTTGAGGTTACCGGACTCTGCAGAATCATGGAAACCCTTTTCCTTTGCTCCATCATGTTGAAATCCTGTCGCAAATCTGGTGGCATATTTCTCTCCCTGAGGTATTCAGGATTGTTCTCATCGACTCGGTCGAAGTATTTCTCCTTATGCGGAGCGGTCGATGGAGGTGGGGAAGTAACTACCCCCACACCAGAATCACCATTCATAGCAAGATGTTTTAGGCTCCTATGAGGGAAAACAAATTTAAATGTTAACCCATGTGAAATGTTAACCCACAAAATATCATAATCAATAACTAATAAACGACAGAAGACTTCAGGGAAAATACTCAATTTCATCCAGTTAGAATTACTAGTCTTGAATACAACATAAAAAATCAACCAGTAAAACTTTAGTGAAGTTGACAATTTGCTCCACCTTCATATTCATTCTTTTTATACATTTATCCAACATTATATTTGAACTTCAAATGAAATTAAGAGTGTCAGAGGAGATAAATTAAAACTATATTTAATAAATTAGATTTCCAAGAACATGAAATGGTGCACAAGAACTAAAACCATTGCACGTCAGAAATTAAAAGCCATATGGCTGTTATTAAACATTGAGAATTACCAGTATTAATGTACTATTAAAGATTAAATCATAAAATCATAGAAGATATGTATTAGTGTTCAGAAAAACATTGCAGTACTTTTTAAAATTGGTTGAATGAATAAAAGATGAATTTGATGCAGTCAAAATTCATTTATTTTCCCCATTCTCAAAGAAATCCAAATACTAGCCAACGTCAGAAGAAATTACTCATCATCTCCATATTAAAGGAAGATTCCTTATTTTTGAACGGTGCCTCTTAGTTCTCTTCTGAGTCTCCTCAGAAGGGAAGTATCCTTTCAACATCTACCCTGTCAAGTCCCCTCAGAATCTTACACATTTCAATAAGATCCTCGCATTCTTCTAAATCCAATGGATGTAGGCCAAATCTGCTCAAGCTTTCCTCATAAGACAACCCCTTCAATTCCAGGAATAAATCTAGTGAACCTTCTCTGAGCTACTTCATTGCAAGTATTTCCCTCCTTAAGGTGACTAAAACTGTGCACAGTAATCTAGGTGTGGTCTCATCAATGCCCAGTACCATTGTCGCAAGACTTCCCTACTCTTACACTTCATTCCCCTTGTAAAGACGAATACCTATTTGCATTCCAAATTACTTGCTGTATCTGCATGCCAACATTTTGTGTTTAACATCCCAAGGACACCCAGATCCCTCCATACCACAGCAAATAACATTTTGCATTTCTATTCTTCCTACCAAAGTGGACAACCACACATTTCTACATTAAACTCCATTCGTCAATTTTTCTCCCCTCACTTAACCCATCTATATTCTTTTACCAACTTGTGTCCTCCTCACAACTTACTTATCTTTGTATATTCAGCAAATTTGGCTGTGATACATTCAATCCATTCAAAGTCATCAATATAGATTGCAAATAGTGTTGCACTAGTTACAGTTTGCCAAAATGGGTCATTTTTCCCTGTTAGTTAGCCAACTCTAGCCTTCACTCACACATCTTGTTCAATTTCATCAGTGAAATAAACCAGCCAACAACATAAAAGGATCAGGGCAGGGAAACTTGGCACATTTCGAATGCAGCTTTCCAGTCCAAACAGGGTGTTAGAGCGCAAACAAGTGAGCAAATTATTTTAACTACAAATTCCCTTCCCCATACAGGCAGTCCTCATTGTAATTGCAGTTCTAAAAATCATGAGTTCATTAACTTTATTAACAATGTTAAAGTGAAACAACATTTAGTCAAAGTTAAGCAGGGACTTTGATTGTCCAATTAAAACCTCTTCTTCTTAAACAGTGACAAAACACAGAAAAAACAATAGTATTTTTAAAATAGATCAGGTTCCTTCAATATTAGAGAGTAAATTTAAAATTACCCATGTAAGAACACTCAAATTATATCACACTTTGATGTGTGGTTTCCCAGAGTCCCACATCTAATGCATCAATTAATTCATAAGGATCGGCTGCAGGGGGTGGTGGGGAGGGGGGAGAGAGTGTTTGTAGGATTAGTCAAGAAAACAGCTCACACATTTAGCTACTTTTTGATGCAGATACCAATGAATCATATCAATTCAGTTTAGCATGTGTTTTATAAAGCCTCAAGATCTTAAGCAGACTATGATTATTTTAAAAATTAAGCATTGCAGACCTTCAGTTTTTACATTTCTTTGCCTTCTTTCCACTGAAAGGCCTCCCTTGAACTCCAAAGTTTAGTCAATGAAAAGCCAGTGACCTTCAAAGAATGCTAAAATACTGGCTCACTTAAAGACTTGAATTCATGATAGCAACCATAAATTTTGTACTAATTTATTCCCAACCCCACTTTAACAACTCCATCAACTTCATGAATATTCAGTACTCTCCAGCAGACATCACAGCCAAGTTGAGCATTCTGAAAGCTTTTAGCATAGCGATACTTGAAACTATTTACAGATCATGAATTTAAAATAGATAGAAAATAAATTTTGCTAAATAACAGGCTCTGCCATTTACATCAATTCCCTGCAGACAGGACGGTAGAGTACCTAAACCGCAGCTACCCTTAATGGAGTGAAATTTGCATCTATGATATTTCTAGGCCAGAATTCTCTGACCTCGCCCGCAGCTGGGATTCTCCGGTCCTGTGACTTTTAATGGAGATTTAGCTGAGCGCCAAATTTTTTATTCTTGCTGGGCATCTGACAGAGAACTCCGGTCCTAGTGTCAATTAACTGCCATCTTCAGACTAAACCCGCTCAACATTTGAAACCTAATTGTGAGATTTGAAATAATGTCAGCTTCTAAAATTTACAGGAAAGCAATTCATTTCCACGCTATGACATTTGTGTTAAGATAGGTTAATGAGTATGAGAAGCATTGTGTAAGTTTCAAGAGCAAATCTATGTGGTTTTCCTTTCAAAACAGGCCAGCAATTGCTGGAATAAATTCCCAACTGTGCAGAGTAGATTCATTGCCAACATTCAAGGCGAGTTGGACAACCTGCTAACTATAGCCAACACCAATGTGCACTAAAAAGTAGGTGGAGCGCTAGAA
This sequence comes from Mustelus asterias, assembly GCF_964213995.1. Taxonomy (NCBI): domain Eukaryota; kingdom Metazoa; phylum Chordata; class Chondrichthyes; order Carcharhiniformes; family Triakidae; genus Mustelus; species Mustelus asterias. Next base: position 137,411,611 of record NC_135806.1, read on the forward strand.
TAGGAATGGAGAATTTCCCAGATTTCATCTCATTAAGAAATTTCATGAATGGCTGATGGGAGTCAATAAAAATCATGGTGAGTTTAAATTGCACCATAATAGTATTTTTTTATTTTGAGAGTCATAAATAGGTTGACATTAACACTGCAATGAAGTTACCATGAAGATCCCTTAGTTGCCACACTCTGGTCCCGGTTTGGTACACAGAGAATTTAGCATGGCCGATGTCAGCACATCTTCTCAGACTGTTTGAGGAAACCGGAGCAGCTGGAGGAAACCCATGCAGACACAGGGAGAACGTGCAGACTTTGCACAGACAGTGACCCAAGCCAGGAATCAAACCCGGGTCCCTGGTGCTGCAAGGCAGCAGTGCTAACCAAAGTGCCACCCCTATATGGGATATGTTTGATGGAATTTAGAGGAAGAGGGGATCTAATTAAAACATAAAATTCTGACAGGGCTGGACAGACTGGATGCAGAAATGTTATTTCCTCTATCTAGGGACAGGATCTAGAACACGAGGGTCACAGACTTAGTATACAGGTCACGCATAAAGATAAATGCGAGATGATGCATTTTGGTAGATCGAGCCAGGGCAGGACTCAGTTAATGGTAGGGAATTGGGGAGAGTTATAGAACAAAGATCTAGGGGTACAGGTTCATAGCTCCTTGAAACTGGAGGCACAGGTCGATAGAATGGTGAAGGCGGCATTCGGCATACTTGGTTTCATTGGTCAGAACATTAAATACAGGAGTTAGACAAGATATGCAGGGTCACATATGGAATACTGTGTACAGTTCTGGTCACCCTATTATGGAAAGGATATTAAACTATAAAGAGTGCAGAAAAGATTTACTAGGATGCTACTGGGACTTGATGGTTTGAGTTATAAGGAGAGGCTGGATAGACTGGGGCTTAGGGATGATCTTAGAGGTCTATAAAATAATGAGGGGCATAGATCAGCTAGATATTTAACATCTTTTCCCAAAGGTAGGGGAGTCTAAAACTAGAGGGCATAGGTTTAAAGGTGAGAGGGGACAGATAGGGTCCAGAGGGCAATTTTTTCATACAGAGCGTGGTGAGTGTCTGGAACAAGCTGCCAGAGGTAATAGTAGAGGTGGGTACAATTTTGTCTTTTAAAAAGCATTTAGACAGTTACATGAGTAAGATGGGTATAGAGGGATATAGGCCAAACACAGGCAATTGGGACTAGCTTAGTGGTTAAAAAAGGGTGGCATGGACAAGTTTGGCTGAAGGGCCTGTTTCCATGCTGTAAACCTCTATGACTATGAATACGACTATGCCATTTAGGGCTTAGAGGAGAATTGTTTAAATGTAGAGGGTGATGAACCTGTGGAATTCCCCACCATAGGAGGCCATGGAGGCCAAGCTACTGAATATACTAAAGAGAGTGCGAGGATGGCGTTGGGAAAGAGAATCAGTCATGATCATACTGAACAGTGGAGAGGTTTGAAGGCCAAATGGCCTACTCTGCTCCTATTTTCTACATTTCTATGCTTCGAAGTCGCTTCTTACTCTGCCGTTCAGTGAATACAACCCTTCCTCAGACAAATCACCCATTCCAGGTATTAGTCTAATAAACCTTCTCTGAACTGCTTCCAATCCATTTACATCCTTCCTTGAAGAAGGAGACCACTACTGTACACAGATGTGATTTTACTAGTGCACTGTACAATGGAAGCATAACAATGGGAGGCACAGTAGCAGAGTGGTTAGCACTGCTGCTTCACAGCTCCAGGGACCCAGGTTCAATTCCCGGCTTGGGTCACTGTGCGGAGTTTGCACATTCTCCCAGTGTCTGTGTGGGTTTCCTCCAGGTGCTCTGGTTTCCTCCCACAGTCCAAAGATGTGCGGGTTAGGTTGATTGGCCATGCTAAATTGCCCCTTAGTGTCCTGAGAAGCGTAGGTTAGAGGGATTAGCGGGTAAATGTGTAGGGATATGGGGGTAGGGCCTGGGTGGGATTGTGGTCGGTGCAGACTCGATGGGCCAAATGGCCTCTTTCTGCACTGTAGGGTTTCTATGATTCGATGATCCCTACCTTGTATTCAATTCCCCTTGCTATAAATAACATTCTATTGGCTTCATACTAACCTTTTGCAATTCAAGCCCTCGGACACCCAGACTCCTCTGCATCACAGATCTTTACAATCTCTCAACATATAAATAAATGCTGCTTTTTATTCTTCCTGCCAATTTCACATTTGCCCACCTTATACTCCATTTGCCACTCACTTAACCTATCTATATCCCTTGGTAGCCTCATGTCCTCTTCACAACTTACTTTCTTACCCATCTTTGTCTCATCAGCAAATTTAGCAACCATACCTTTGGTCCCTTCATCCAAGTCATTTACATAAATTATAAAAGGTTGAGGCCTCAGCATTGACCCCAGTCATTACATCTTGCTAACTAGAAAAAGACCCATTTATGCCAACTGCTTCCTATTAGCTAGTCAATCTTCTATCCATCCCAATATGTTATCCCCTACACTATGAGCTTTTATTCTCCACAATAACTTTTGGTGTGGCACTTTATCAAATGCCTTCTCAAAATTTAAGTACAGTACATCCACTGGTTCCCATTTATCCAAAGCACATCTCCCTCAAAGAACTCCAATAAATTGGTTAAATGTAATTTCCCTTTCACAAAACCATGTTGGCTCTGTCTGATTACCTTGAATTTTATTAAGTACCAAGAGTGTCTTCGTAGAATCATAGAAACCCTACAGTGCAGAGAGAGGCCATTTGGCCCATCGAGTTTGCACCGACCACAATCCCACCCAGGCCCTTCCCCCATATCCCTACATATTTACCCGCTAATCCCTCTACCTACACATCTCAGGACACTAAGGGGCAATTTTTTTTTAGCATGGCCAATCAACCCAACCTGCACATCTTTGGACTTGAATAATAGATTCTAACATTTTCTCTATGACAGATGTTAAGCTAGCACGGTAGCACAGTGGTTAGCACTGCTGCTTCACAGCTCCAGGGTCCAGGGTTCGATTCCCGGCTCGGGTCACTGTCTGTGTGGAGTTTGCACATTCTCCTCGTGTCTGCGTGGGTTTCCTCCGGGTGCTCCGGTTTCCTCCCACAGTCCAAAGATGTGCGGGTTAGGTTGATTGGCTAGGTTAAAAAAATTGCCCCTTAGAGTCCTGGGATGCGTGGGTTAGAGGGATTAGCGGATAAAATATGTGGGGGTAGGGCCTGGGTGGGATTGTGGTCGGTGCAGACTCGATGGGCCGAATGGCCTCCTTCTGCACTGTAGGGTTTCTATTTCTATCTCTTCAAGGACCCTCACATCCCTGATGTATGGTGACCATAATTAGACAATATTCCAGATGTAGCCTCACCCAAGGTTTATAAAACCTTTAGCATAACGTTACTGCTTTTGTACTTAATACTTCTATTTATGGAGCCCAAGGTCCCGTATGATTTGCTAATTACTTTCTCAATATATCCTGCCACCTTAAAATGTATGCATATTGTTGCCAATATCTGATTTGTTCGTATGTTTTAGAAAATAAATTTTTGTTTAGAAATTGAATTTTAAATGTAGATAAATAGAAACACTTGGTTGAAATACTGGTAAACAGACCTGGGTAATAAAAATTCAAAGTAAAACTGTATTTATCCAATATGGTCAGAGTTAGAAATGAGAAAAATGCATATAACGAAAGACTGAAATCACAAATATCCCCAGTTCTAACTTTATATTAGAGGGAAGATCATTGATGGCACAGTTTAAGATGGTTGGTCTGAGGATACTTTGCCAAGAAATTCTGGCAGCAATGTCCTGGGGCTAAGATCATTGGCCTCCAATACTATCACCATCTCTTCTATTGTGCTAGCTATGGCTCCAACCAGTGCAGAGTTGCCCAGATTCTCATTTACTTCAATATTATTGTGCTGCAGTTGGTCACTCTCAACTCCAGTCTGGTATTAACCTCTTTTGTCCATGTTTGGTCCAAGTCTGCCCATCGTTTTCTTTTTCAGAAGCAATCAGATTTTTGGTGGGGTGTGGTGAGATAATAAAAATGGAATCAGTTCCTCAAGGATAGGAAGACAAATCTGACTGATTTCAAACAATTGATTACAGCTTCCCAATGCAGTTCTTTCATGGTTTAGCAGCTATTTTACAGTGTGGTGTTGGGTCAAACATATAGGAAAGACTGGGCTTTAATTTCCCTGAATTTTAAAAAATTATTTCATGTAATGTGACAGGTGTAGAGGCAGGGTTATAATATTTTGGCAAACCCCACTTGTCCTCAAGGCAGTGGTAAGCTGCTTTCTTGAACCTCTATAGTTCATCTTGTGCAGCACACCGACAAGGGAACCCAGGAGCTCCATGCTGGTTACTGTGTCTGGTTTTTTAAAATTCCTATTTAAACAATTATTACAATTGAGTTCATAAGAACATAAGAAATAGGAGCAGGAGTAGGCTATCTAGCCCCTCGAGCTTGCCCCGCCATTCAATAAGATCATGGCTGATCTGAAGTGGATCAGTTCCACTTACCCGCCTGATCCCCATAACCCCCAATTCCCTTGCCGATCAGGAATCCATCTATCCTTGATTTAAACATATTCAATGAGGTAGCCTCCACCATCTCAGTGGGCAGAGAATTCCAGAGATTCACCACCCTCCGAGAGAAGAAGTTCCTCCTCAACTCTGTCCTAAACTGACCCCCCTTTATTTTGAGGCTGTGCCCTCTAGTTCTAGCTTCCTTTCTAAGTGGAAAGAATCTCTCCACCTCTACCCTATCCAGCCCCTTCATTATCTTATAGGTCTCTAAGATCTCCCCTCCGCCTTCTAAATTCCAAAGAGTACAAACCCAATCTGCTCAGTCTCTCCTGATAATCAACACCCCTCATCTCTGGTATCAACCTCTGATAATCAACACCCTTGGGCTAGGGAAGGTGGTGAAAGATGGGTTTCCTGGTTACTACTTAATGCTGGAGATTGCACAGATCAACGTTAACAGAATCTCAGCTGAGGTGTGATTACAACAAGCCACCCCACCCAACCACTGCCACATCTCCCAATTACTGAACTACCTGCTGAAATTCAATACAAACTGGTGGAACTACATAGGGGATCCATAGATGCCAAAAGACAGTACCTGACCAAGCTAGAATCCCAAGCTAGCCACACGACAAGGTCTGCGGGACATGAGCTACAAGATGAAGGCAAGAAAATCACCGGCTCCAATGCACCCCTCCCCGATGAGCTCAACGCATTTAATGCCCATTTGGCACCATGAGGTCAGCGAGAGCACGCCCTCCACCCCAGAAGCCTCGGACGAACTTGTATCCGAAGTCACCATTGCAGATGTCAGAGCAGCCTTCTCAGAAGTCAACCCATAGAAAGCAACTAGCCCAGATTGGGTACCTGGGTGAGCAGCCAGCTCCTGCTTGGACCAGCTGGCAGGATATTCGCAGACACCTTCAACTTCTTTTCACACCAATCTGAAGTCCCTACCTGCTTTAAGAAGACAACCATCATCTGGTACCAAAGAAAAGCCAGGCAGCATGCCTTAATGACGATCGTCCGGTGACTCTGACATCCATCATTATGAAGTGCTTCAAAAGATTAGTCATGGCACACATCAATTCCTGCCTACCAGACTGCCTGGATCCACTACAGTTCGTCTATCACTGCAACAGGTCCACAGCAGATGCTACCTCCCTGGCCTTAAATGCTGGAAATACGCAGCAGGTTTGGCAGCAATAATTTGGAGATGAAAACAGCTAATTCAGGTGACATTTCATCAGAACACAAGAACCAAGAGAATTGAAACTCCTCTTGGGATCAAACAAAACACTAGCTGCACACGAATTTCAATTTAATAAGCAACCACATGCCCTTGTATATAGTCTAGAAGAAAGCATCCTCTCAGATTTCATAAACCATGAAAATTTGCGAACTGTTAAAATCAAATTGCCATGGTGAAATGAAAACTAGTCAAGTCACAACTGATGTTCAATTGTATTCAGGCATCCAGAAAAAAGCTCTAACTAAAAGTCCATTAAAATATGCAATGTAAGTAAGTATCAGTTACATAATAGTAAAAACAGTTTACTCCTTAGCTCACACTATAAAAGCAGAGCAATAGATGAACTAATCCTAAAGAAACCCTCCAAGGGCCTCAAACAATCTACATGCAATTTCTGAGGTCATAGGCAGTCAAGCTGCCAGAAGTCATTCACACACAACTGAAAACAGTCCTCCATTGTTCGATTATGAGGGGCAATTTTTGCAGTTATTCATCGTCACAAGTCAATTTTAGCTGAGCCTCTTGAAGAGCAAAGCAGAGACAAATTCACTATCCGAGGACGACAAAAAGAAATCTTGCATTATAAATTTTGTAAGGCCAAGATATTCACTGGTTACTGGAATAGATTTCTCTAAAGGCATTTTAGTTTAATTCTCAAGAGACTAAATTTAAGAGGCTTTGCACAAAAATTATAGCAGAGCTCTCAATCTAACTTATTGTCTTATGTCAGTCAGACTGTAACACAAGCAAGTAGTCATTTACTGGAATCAAGGAAAGCAGATTCTGTACACTCATCCCCTTTGCAGTAGCTCCAAACATTTTTAATTGCAATAGAGTTGACAGAATAAAGGTTGATTAGTTTGGTGAAAACAAAAGTAATATATTTCATACATGCAGTACATATCATTAGAATAACAAATTTCTCATGATAGTGAATTGTTAGTCTCTGAATTCACCGAGTGATGGCCCAACATCTGGGCTTTATTTCTGAAACTTCTGTAGCATGATTCTATTTAACCAACGGCTGAACTCAAATTTCCTAAGTTTGCAATATACCAACTAAATTACAACCCAGCAACAATTCTTCCCTTCTAGGGCTTTATAAAGCCTAAATCCATCTGGAATTAAAATCTGCCTAGCACTCAAGCTGATCTTTCATCTCGGTCTTTCAACTAGCTGGTGTATTTTTATCACCTCTGTTTTCCCTATGCTAATATGGCAAATACCTGCAAATTGTCTAATACTCATAAAACCCAAAGTCTTTTTTGATTTGATTTCTTTAATTTGACATGGTGGCAGTGGTTAGCACTGCTGCCTCACAGCTCCAGGGAGCCAGGCTCAATTCCAGCCTTCGGTGACAGTCTGTGTGGAGTATGCATGTTCTCCCTGTGTCTGCGTGAGTTTCCTCCAGGTGCTCCTGTTTCCTCCCAGCTACTCTCCCACACTCCAAAGATGTGTGGGTTAGATTGATTGTCGATTCTAAACTGCCTCTTGGTGCCAGGGGGATTAGCAACATAAATTCATGGAGTTACGGGGATAAGGTCTGGGTGAAATTGTTGATGCAGGCAAGATGGGCCGAATGGCCTCCTTCAGCACTGTAGGGATTCTATTCTATGATTCTATTATAGTCACATGTATTATACAGTGAAAAGTATAGCTTCTTGCACGCTATACAGACAAAGCATACCATTCATAGAGAAGTAAATGTGTGTGTGGGGGGTGGGATTCTCCCAAAAAAGTTCTAAGTGCGGAATTTGCAGGAGAAATGGAGTAAATCACGATTGTTTTGTTTTTTGAGTGGGAGTTCAGATTCGAATCTCCCACGCTCTGCGCAAGCTCAGAGATGGGACATATTCACTGGCCAGCCCAGGACCCCCGCAGAGCTGCCCCCCCCCCCCCCAAACAGTGGGCAGTGCCAATGTGCCCCCTGGGCATGGGCACTTTGCCCCATGAGCAGTGCCAGGGCCACAGGCTGGCACTGCCGGGTCCTATGCTCAGGAAACACCACCCTCCGACCCTCTGGGGTCCTCCGATTGCCCCCCCCTCCCTTCACTCCAGTGGGGTCTTCCGCTAGTTCCCTAAAAGTGGGAAGCTACTCTGAACCCCATCGGATTGAAATTGTATTGGAGGGGTGGGAGATACTATCGGGCCAGATAATCTCATTCAAATTACATTAATAGATTAAAATGATTGACCTCTTCTCGCCGGTTTCCTGCATGGTGCCGGATATCCGGCAGTGGGAGACGCTTGTGCGTCGGGAAAGCATGCGTGAATCGGCGCATCTCCCGACCCGACAATCGGAATGCGAGAATCACTCCCCGTAGTGTTACAGTCATAGCTAAGGTGTAAGAAAGATCAACTTAACGTACAGTAGATCCATTCAAAATTCTGATGGCAGCAGGGAAGCAGCCGTTCTGGAGTCGGTTGGTACACAACCTCAGACTCTTGTATCTTTTTCTTGACAGAAGGTGGTGGAAGAGCTATGTCCGGGGTGCGTGGGGTCCTTGATTATGCTGGCTACTTTTCCGAGGCAGCGGGAATGAGTTAGTAGACAAATGGGTGGAAGATAAAAGCAAAATACTGCCGATGCTGGAATCTGAAATAAAAACAGAAAATGCTGGAAAATCTCAGCAGGTCGACAGCATCTGTGGGGTGAGAATAGAGCCAACATTTAGAGTCGAGATGACCCATTGTCAGAGCTACAGGCACAGGGAATCAGCAGAGATTTATACTATGAGGGTCTGGGAGGGGGGTGGGGGGTAACCCAGCAAATCCCTTAAGCAGCTTTAAATTTGAGAAGTGGTTAACCAGAGGAAGGAAATGGACCTGAATTGCTCTAGAGGGCTAGCATGGTCTTGTCGGGCTTTAGAGAGGGTGCAGGAAACATTTACAAGAATGGTTCCATTGATGGAGGACTTCAGTTGGACACAAAACTGGAGAAGCTGAAGTTGTCCTCTTAAAAGCAGGTTGAAAGGAGAGTTGATAGATGTCTAGGCCCATTCTTTTAAATGCGTGGGCCATTTAAATTTTCTTGCTTCAAGTGACCAACCTGGAAAATTCCAGGTTGCTGCATGGCCTATAGAGAACATTTCCATTGGTAGAAGGGCCAAGAATTAGAGTACACAGATATAAAGTGGTTGGCAAAGAGCCATTGGTAACGCGAGGACATAATTTTGTTTTTTTAAAAAGCACAATAAGTGATTATGATATTGCAAAGCAGTCTCCGAATCGGCTGCCACCACGCCCTTGTGCCCCCGCTTCCTCCCATCCCCATTTTAATAGGGAATGGGATGACCACAGGCCATGAGGCAAGGATAGGGAGTAGGATGAACTAAGCTGTTCTTGCAGAGAGCCAGCATGGACTCAATGGGCCAAATGATCTCTGCTGTTCTATAAATAGTCTATGCTTCTATGAAATTGTCACCAGAAGTGCATTTGGACTGAATCAAAATTCTGGAATCTCATCTAGGCAGCACTCAGTCCACCTACCCCACAATGAAGGCAGCTGTTATGAAAGTGGCTCCCTCCAGTTTCACAAGGGTAATTCGACGTGAACAATAAATGCCAGCCTTACCAGCAAGAGCATGGTGTTGAGAGATAGAGGATCAGCCATGATCATATTGAAAGGCGGCAAACAGGGGCCAAATGGCCTATTCCTGCTCCTATTTTCTATGTTTCTATGTTCTCATACCATCAACTATCTTGAAGAAAGGTGGAAGGAAAAGATTGAGTGAGAAAGAGTCAAAAGCGTGGTCAAGGGTGGGAAAATGCATTAAAAATTAAAAGCAGTCCATGTTCAAATGCAACAAGATCTGGACAATATCCAGGCTTGGGCTGACAAGTGGCAGGTAACACTTGTGCCACACAAATGCCAAGCAATGACCATCACCAATAAGAGATACTCTAACCACCACCCCTTGACATTCAATGGTGCTACCATCACTGAATCCCCGACTGCCAACATCCTTGGGGTTACCATTGACCAGAAACTCAACTGGACTTACCACATAAACAGTGGCAGCAAGAGCAGGTCAGAGGCAAAGGAGTACTGTGGCGAGTAACTCACCTGACTCCAGTCAGGAGTGTGATGGAATACTCCTCACTTGCCTGGATGGGTGCAGCTGCAACAACACAAGCTTGACACCATCTAGGACAAAGCAGCCCGCTTGATAGGCACCACATCTACAAACATTCAATCTCTCCACCACCAATGCTCCGTAGCAGCAGTATGTACTATCTACAAGATGCACTGCAGCAATTCACCAAAGATCGTTAGACAGCACCTTCCAAACCCACGATCACTTCCATCTAGAAGGACAAGGGCAGCAGATACATGGGAACACCACCACCTACAAGTTCCCCTTCAAGCCACTCACCGTCCTGACTTGGAAATATATCGTAAGAAGTCTCACAACACCAGGTTAAAGTCCAACAGGTTTATTTGGTAGCACAAGCCACAAGCTTTCGGAGTGCTGTTCCATCATCAGGTAAATCTTTAAATCATTTGGAGGAAGATGTAGCTGGTGTGATCACCAAGTTTGCGGACGACACAAAGATTGCTGGAGTTGCAGATAGTGATGAACATTGTCAGAGAATACAGCAGGATATAGATAGGCTGGAACACTGGGCGGAGAAATGGCAGATGGAATTTAATCCAGATAAATGCAAAGTGATGCATTTCGGTAGATCTAATGTAAGGGGGAGCTATACAATAAATGGCAGAACCATCAGGAGTATAGACACACAGAGGGAACTGGGTGTACAAGTCCACAGATCCTTAAAGGTGGCAGCACAGGTGGAGAGGGTGGTCAAGAAGGCATATGGCATGCTTGCCGTTATTGGACGGGGCATAGAATATAAAAGTTGGCATATGATGTTGCAGCTGTAGAGAACGTTGGTTAGGCCACATTTGGAATACTGCGTCCAGTTCTGGTCGCAACACTACCAGAAGGACGTGGAGGCTTTGGAGAGAGTACAGAGAAGGTTTACCAGGATGTTGCCTGGTATGGAGGGTCTTAGTTACGAGGAGAGATTGGGTAAACTGGGGATGTTCTCCCTGGAAAGACGGAGGAAGAGGGGCGACCTAATAGAGGTGTATAAAATTATGAAGGGCATAGATAGGGTGAACAGTGGGAAGCTTTTTCCCAGGTCAGAGGTGACGAACACAAGGGTTCACAGGTTCAAGGTTCAACACAGATGTCAGGGGGCATATTTTACAGAGGGTGGTGGGGGCCTGGAATGCACTGCCAAGGTGATTGAGGCGGACACGCTGGGATCGTTTAAGACTTATCTAAATAGCCACATGAACAGACTGGGAATAGAGGGATACAAACGAATGGTCTAGTTGGGCACATGAGCGGCGCAGGCTTGGTGGGCCGAAGGGCCTGTTCCTGTGCTGTATTGTTCTTTGTTCGTGGGAGTTCTGTTCACAAACAGGGCATATAAAGACACAAACTCAATTTATAAAATAATGGTTGGAATGAGTGTCTTTACAGGTAATCAAGTCTTAAAAGGTACAGACAATATGAGTGGAGAGAGGGTTAAGCACAGGTTAAAGAGATGTGTATTGTCTCCAGCCAGGACAGTTAGAGAGATTTTGCAAGCCCAGGCAAGTTGTGGGGGGTTACAGATAGTGTGACATGAACCCAAGATCCTGGTTGAGGCCGTCCTCATGTGTGTGGAACTTGGCTATCAGTCTCTGCTCAGTGACTCTGCGTTGTCGTGTGTCGAAAAGACCGCCTTGGAGAACGCTTAGTTGAAGATCAGAGGCCAAATGCCCGTGACCGCCGAAGCGTTCCCCTACAGGAAGAGAACACTCTTGCCTGGTGATTGTCGAGGGGTGTTCATTCATCCAATGAAGTAACGTCTGCATGGTCTCCCCAATGTACCATGCCTCAGGACATCCTTTCCTGCAGCGTATCAGGTAGACAACGTTGGCCGAGTTGCAAGAGTATGCACCGTGTACGTGGTGGATGGTGTTCTCACGAGATGATGGCATCCATGTCGATGATCTGGCACGTCTTGCAGAGGTTGCTGTGGCAGGGTTGTGTGGTGTCGTGGTCACTGTTCTCCTTAAGGCTGGCTAGTTTGCTGCGGACAATGGTCTGTTCGAGGTTGTGCGGTTGCTTGAAGGCAAGAAGTGGGGGTGTGGGGATGGCCTTGGCGAGATGTTAGGTCTTCATCAATGACATGTTGAAGGCTCCAGAGAAGATGTCGTAGCTTCTCCGCTCCAGGAAGTACTGGACGACAAAGGGTACTCTGTCCGCCGTGTCCGTCTTCTGAGGAGGAGTGCGCGGTTTTTTGCTGTGGCGCGTCGGAACTGTCGATCGATGAGTCAAACGCCATATCCTGTTCTTATGAGGGCATCTTCGTCAGGTGCTGTCTAAGGTTAGTACCCTTCGTCATCCAGTACTTCCCCGGAGAACACGGGGAACGTGTAGGTACCCCAGGTACACGGTACCTTCACGTGCAACTCGGTCAACATTGTCTACCTGATACGCTGCAGGAAAGGATGTCCCGAGGCATGGTATATTGGGGAGACCATGCAGACGCTACGACAACGGATGAATGAACACCGCTCGACAATCATGAGGCAAGAGTGTTCTTTTCCTGTTGGAGATCACTTCAGCAGTCACAGGCATTCGGCCTCTGATCTTTGGGTAAGCGTTCTCCAAGGCGGCCTTCACGACACAGTAGAGTCACTGAGCAGAGACTGATAGCCAAGTTCCGCACACGAGGACGGCCTCAACCGGGATGTTGGGTTCATGTCACACTATCTGTAACCCCCATGACTTGCCTGGGCTTGCAAAATCTCACTAACTGTCCTGGCTGGAGACAATACACATCTCTAACCTGTGCTTAACCCTCTCTCCACTCACATTGTCTGTACCTTTAAGACTTGATTACCTGTAAAGACTCGCATTCCAACCATTTTATAAATTGAGTTTGTGTCTTCATATGCCCTGTTTGTGAACAGAACTCCCACTTACCTGACGAAGGAACAGCACTCTGAAAGCTTGTGGCTTGTGCTACCAAATAAACCTGCTGGACTTTAACCTGGTGTTGTGAGACTTCTTACTGTGCTTACCCCAGTCCAACGCCAGCATCTCCATATCTTGGAAATATATCACCATTCCTTCAATCGCTGGGTCAAACCCTCCCTAATGGTATTGTGGGTCAATCCACAACACCCGGACTGCAGCGAATTAAGAAGCCAGTTCACCACCACCTTCTCAAGGGCAACTAGGGATGGGCAATAAATGCTGGTCAGCCAGCAACACCCAACTCCCACAAATGAATAATAAAAAAGTTTGATCAAATTAGTAATAAAACCCATTATTTTATCTTCAAGTACGAAATGGCTAGTGGATGCATAGCTATAGAGATCACAAATGCATGGTTGTCAGTTTTATAAAAAGCTCATGGTGTAGGGGGTAACACATTAACAAAGTTAGAAGATTGGCTTGCTAAATCAAAGGAGAATAGGCACAAATGGGCAATTTTCTGTCTGGCAAGATGTAACAAGTGGCATGCAACAGGGATCAGTCTTTATAATTTATACAAATTAGTTGGACAAAGGGGCCAAAGGTAGGACTGCTAAAGTTGCTGATGACACAAAGATTGTTAGGAAAGTTAGTTACGAAGAGGCCATAATGTGTCTACAAAGGGACATAGATGGGTTAAGTGCGTGGGCAAAGAATCTGACAAATGGAGTATATGTTAAATTGTCCATTTTGACAGAAAGAATAAAAAAAGGGCATATTATCTAAACGTTGAGATGCAGAGGGATCAGAATGTCCACGTGCACGAATCGCAAAAGGTTAGTATGCAGGCACAAGAATTGTAAAAGTTAAAGATAGAAACGTTACCGGGGGACAGGCTGGAATGTAAAATAGAGATGACAATCAGATCAGCCATGATCTTACTGAATGGCGAAGCAGGCTCAAGGAGCAGAGTGGCTTACCAAGTATCCTAGAACACCTGGGTAACAAGGACACTTATGTCAAACTACTATTTTTTGACTACAGCTCCGCCTTCAACACCATTATCCCAACAAAACTCATTTTCAAACTCCGTGGCTTAGGGTTTGGTTCCTCCCTATGCTATGGATTCTAGACTTCCTAATCCAAAGACTGCAATCCTCAAGGATAAGTAATGATACCTCCTCCAAGATTATCCTTAACACCGGTGCCCCACAAGGCTGTGCCCACAGCCCCTTACTATACTCCTTATACACCTATGACTGTGTGGCCAAATGCCCCTTCAACTCCATTTTCAAGTTTGCTGATGACACCACCATAGTGGGTCAGATCTCAAACAACGACGAGACACAGTACTGGAAAGAGATAGAGAACCTGGTGAAATGGTGCGACAACAATAATCTCTCTCTCAATGCCAGTAAAACGAAGGCGATAATAATCAACTGCAGGAAGCATAGTGGAGGACATGCCCCTGTCTACATTAATGGTGAAGAAGTGGAAATGGTCGAGAGCTTCAAGTTTCTAAGTGTCCAGATCACCAACAACCTGTCCTTGTCTCTCCACGCTGATGCTATAGTAAAGAAAACCCACCCAACACCTCTACTTTTTCAGGAGGCTAAGGAAATTCAGCATGTCCACTACGACGCTCATCAAGTTTTACAGATGCACCATAGAAAGCATCCTTTCCGGATATAACACAGCTTGGTATGGCTCCTGCTATGACCAAGACCACAAGAAACTGTGAAGGGTTGTGAATGTAGCCCAGTCCATCACACAAACTAGCCTCCCATCCAATGACTCTGTTTACACTTCCAGCTGCCTTGGAAAAGCAGCCAGCATAATCAAGGACCCTATGCACCCTGGACATAATCTCTTTCACTTTCTTCCATTGGGAAAAAGATACAAAAGTCTGGGATCACATGCCAACCTACTCAAGAACAGCTTCTGCCATCAGACTTTTGAATGGACTTGGCATATTTTAAACTGATCTTTCTCTACACCCTAGCTATGACTGTAATACTATATTCTGCATCCTCTCCTTTCCTTCTCATCCGTTGTGAAAGCTCATTTAGGTCACTAATTTAACTCTTCACTGCCCTCCGAAATGGCTTAGAGTCATAGAGGTTTACAACATGGAAACAGGCACTTCAGCCCAACTTGTTCATGCCACTAAGCTAGTTCCAATTGCATGCGTTTGGCCCATATCCCTCTATACCTATCTTACACATGTAACTATCTAAACGCTTTTTAAAAGGCAAAATTGTACCTGCCTCTACTACTACCTCTGGCAGCTTGTTCCAAACACTCACTACCCTCTGAAAAAATTGCCCCTCTGGACCCTTTTGTATCTGTCCCCTCTCAAGCTTAAACTTATACCCTCTAGTTTTAGACTCCTCTACCTTTGGGAAAAAATATCTAGCTGATCTGTGCCCCTCATTATTTTATTGACTTCTATAAGATCACCCCTCAGCCTCCTATGCTCCAGAGAAAAAAGTCCCAGTCTATCCAGCTTCTCCTTATAACTCAAATCATCAAGTCCTGGTAGTATCCTAGTAAATTTTTTCTGCACGCTTTCTAGTTTAATATCCCTTCTATAATTGGGTGACCAGAACTGTACACAGTATTCCAAGTGTGACCGTACCAATGTCTTGTACAACTTCAACAAGATGTCCCAACTCCTGTATTCAATGTTCTGACCAATGAAACCAAGCATGCTGAATGCCTTCTTCACTACTCTGCCCACCTGTGACTTTCCTTTCAAGGAGTTATGAACCTGTACCCCTAGATCTCTTTGTTCTATTACTCAGTTAATGGTAGGGCATTGGGGAGTGTAAGTCCTGTCCTGGTTCAATCTACCAAAATGCATCACCTCACATTTATCTAAATTAAACTCCATCTGCCATTCGTCAGCCCACTGACCCAATTGATCAAGATCCCGCTGCAATCAGAGATAACCCTCCTCACTGTCCACTATGCCACCAATCTTGGTGTCATCCACAAACTTACTAACCATAGCTCCTAAATTCTCATCCAAATCATTAATATAAATGACAAGTAACAGTGGACCCAGCACCGATCCCTCAGGCACATCACTGGTTACAGGCCTCCACTTTGAAAAACAACCCTCTACAACCACCCTCTGGCTTCTGTCATCAAGATGTGGAGATGCCGGCGTTGGACTGGGGTAAACACAGTAAGAAGTTTAACAACACCAGGTTAAAGTCCAACAGGTTTATTTGGTAGCAAAAGCCACACAAGCTTTCGAGGCTCTGAGCCCCTTCTTCAGGTGAGTGGGAATTCTGTTCACAAACAGAACTTATAAAGACACAGACTCAATTTACATGAATAATGGTTGGAATGCGAATACTTACAACTAATCCAGTCTTTAAGAAACAAAACAATGGGAGTGGAGAGAGCATCAAGACAGGCTAAAAAGATGTGTATTGTCTCCAGACAAGACAGCCAGTGAAACTCTGCAGGTCCACGCAACTGTGGGAGTTACAAATAGTGTGACATAAACCCAATATCCCGGTTGAGGCCGTCCTTGTGTGTGCGGAACTTGGCTATCAGTTTCTGCTCAGCGACTCTGCGCTGTCGTGTGTCGCGAAGGCCGCCTTGGAGAACGCTTACCCGAATATCAGAGGCCGAATGCCCGTGACCGCTGAAGTGCTCCCCAACAGGAAGAGAACAGTCTTGCCTGGTGATTGTCGAGCGGTGTTCATTCATCCGTTGTCGCAGCGTCTGCATAGTTTCCCCAATGTACCATGCCTCGGGACATCCTTTCTTGCAGCGTATCAGGTAGACAACGTTGGCATTGGGGAAACTATGCAGACGCTGCGACAACGGATGAATGAACACCGCTCGACAATCACCAGGCAAGACTGTTCTCTTCCTGTTGGGGAGCACTTCAGCGGTCACGGGCATTCGGCCTCTGATATTCGGGTAAGCGTTCTCCAAGGCGGCCTTCGCGACACACGACAGCGCAGAGTCGCTGAGCAGAAACTGATAGCCAAGTTCCGCACACACAAGGACGGCCTCAACCGGGATATTGGGTTTATGTCACACTATTTGTAACTCCCACAGTTGCGTGGACCTGCAGAGTTTCACTGGCTGTCTTGTCTGGAGACAATACACATCTTTTTAGCCTGTCTTGATGCTCTCTCCACTCCCATTGTTTTGTTTCTTAAAGACTGGATTAGTTGTAAGTATTCGCATTCCAACCATTATTCATGTAAATTGAGTCTGTGTCTTTATAAGTTCTGTTTGTGAACAGAATTCCCACTCACCTGAAGGGGCTCAGAGCCTCGAAAGCTTGTGTGGCTTTTGCTACCAAATAAACCTGTTGGACTTTAACCTGGTGTTGTTAAACTTCTTATTCTGTCATCAAGCCAATTTTGTATTCATTTGGCTACCTCACCCTGGATCCCGTGAGATTTAATCTTATGCAACAACCTACCATGCGGTACCTTGTCAAAGGCCTTGCTAAAGTCCATGAAGACAACATTAACTGCACTGCCCTCATCTACCTTCTTGGTTACCCCTTCAAAAAACTCATTTATGAGACATGATTTTCCACTTAAAGCCATGCTGACTGTCCCAAATCAGTCCTTGCCTCTCTAAATGCCTGTAGATCCTGTCTCTCAATACCTTCTAACTTACCCACACAGATGTGAGGCTTTCTGGCCTGTAGCTCCTAGGCTTTTCCCTGCAGCCCGATTTAAACAAAGGCACAACATTTGCCGCCCTCCAATCTTCAAGCACCTCACCGGTGGCTGTCGACGACTCAACTATCTCTGATAGCATTCTGCTATATCTTTGCTAATATTCTGCAACTCTCTCTGCTAGGGCTTAGCATTCCATTTGTGCAAGGACAATAAGGTATGGGCAACCAATGCTGGCCTTGCCGGTGACGCCCACAGCCCTGAATAAATAAACCTACCATTCATCCATAATATTTCTGCTTATGTTTTTACTCACACTAAAGTTTGTGTATCGGCCATCTCTAATTTTTTTAAGTGCAGCCAGCTTCCCATGTTCCACGCAATTAGCTCAGGCTCAGCTATTCCTGCAACTCTATATTTGAATCTCTATCATGTTGCCACTTATGCAACACAATGAACTAAACCAAAGTCACATATGAACATATAAATTAGGAGTAGACCACCATTTGGTCCCTAAAGCCTGATTTGGAACTATTCGATTAGGTCATGGCTGATCTGATTGTACCTCAATCCCACATTCCTGCCTACTCCCAATAACTTTCCAGCCATTCATCAAAAATCTATCTAGCTCTGCTTCCTCTGCCTTTTGAGAAAGAGAATTGTAAAGCCTCAGGACCCTTAGAAAAAAAAATTCTCCTCGTCTCTGTTTTAAATAGCAAGCCCTTATTTTTAAATGGTGACCCCTAGTTCTAGTGTCTCCCACAAGAGAAAGCAGCCTCTCCATATCCACCCTTTCAAGACCCCTCAGGATCTTAAAATGTTTTGATCAAGTTGTCTCTTTCACCTCTAAACTCCAGTGGATACTGAGGATGGATGTTATTTTTAATAATATTTTTGGGGTAGATTCTGTGAAGGCGGCTGTGTATCTGGCTATGTAACTTATTTAATCAAGCTGGGGAAAGGTTAATGGAGACTGCATGCCTGGGAGAATTGTGAAGTGAAAAGGAATAGAGGTGCTAAATGCATGCATTTATAATGAAGCTCAAGTCAAGTGCACTTGTAGCATTAGGGGAGAGGGAGGGATTTGATTTTTTCAGCTGTTAAATTTCAAAAGGGGGTAAAAAAGGTTTTCACAGCTTGTAAAGGTTTCATAAGTAAACAAAGGAAGGTTATTAAATTTTCTTTGACCTGAAAGAGAAGGCAATAGGAAAAATGTGAAAGATTTTATATTTTGGAAAATGTTAGTTCAAAGGGATGCTAAGGACAATGGAATGAAAGAAAAAAGATACTTAAGGAAATATGTTGAGATGAGCTGTGTTGGCTGTGTGGAGAAGAACTCTTGGTAACAGCTCTGTGCTGGTGTAAAGTGCGAAGTTTGAATCAGCCATCCAGTCAAAGTATTGGGATGCAGAAAGCAGTCTTGTTTCTGAAGTTTCTTGGATTTCTACAGCAGATTGGAAGCGAGGTTCAGAGGTCATGTGGTATACTTTTACTACAGTAAGAAGTTTAACAACACCAGGTTAAAGTCCAACAGGTTTATTTGGTAGCAAATGCATTTGCTACCAAATAAACCTGTTGGACTTTAACCTGGTGTTGTCAAACTTCTTACTGTGTTTACCCCAGTTCAACGCCAGCATCTCCACATCAATACTTTTACTACACCAGCAACAGTTTTGCCTTGGGTGTTACTGGATTTTTATAATGATACATCTATGAAAGGGAGTTGACTGCAAGATGTTTACTTGTGGGTCTGACCAATTTGGGTTTTTGGGGGGTGGGGTGGGAGGAGAAGAGGTGTGTGTTGTAAGACCTTTGTGTAACTATAATCTTGTGTACTTGTGTTTTCTTCATAAATCTTTTTAATTTTATAATCCAAATTGTGGTGCTGGAATTCTATGCTGCTGAGATCACAAGGTTTCTTCTCATTTTCAGAAAACAAAAAAAGGGTTGTGGTCTGTACATCAGATTTCCCTCCTGGGATTTGACTTACTCAGTAATTAACGATGCTGTGGTCTTAACAATACAAGCCTTACCTGTCCAACATTTCCTCCCAAGACATCCTGCCTATTCCTATTATTAGTCTAGTAAATCTTTACCTTTACACCTTTCCTTAAATAAAGAGACCAATACTGTACACATTACTCTAGATGTGGCCTTATACAAATGAAGCATAACCTATGTACTTTCATATTCAATTCCCCTCACGAACAATATTGGCACATGAATATTTTGATTTGACATATTATTGTCACATGTATTGGGATACAGTGAAAAGTATAGTTTCTTGCGTGCTATACAAACAAAATATACCCTTCTTAGAGTACCTAGAGATGGTAGATACACAAACTTTAGTGCGAGCAAAAACTCAAGCAGAAATATTCTGGATGAATGGTAGGTTTACCTATTATTTCATGGGATGTGGGTGTCACCAACAAGGCCAGCACTGGTTGCCCATACCTTATTGCCCTTGAACAAAATGGAATGCTAAGCCATTTTGGAGGTCAGTTAAGAGTCAACAACATTAGTGACCTAGATGAGTTTTTACAACAATCGATGATAGTCAAGTGTCAGAGACTAGCTTTATATTATAAATTTTATCAAACTTAAATTCTACCAGCTGCTTTGGTGGGATTTGAATCAGTAACCCCAGAGTCATTAACCCCAGAGTATATGGATGGGCCCCAGATTACTCCTCTAGTGACATTATCACACTGACTATGGAGTGTTCCAACCATGGGATGATAAAAATGAGGATATGCATTTATTAAAAACTTTAAAAATGGTTTGCTGCAGAGAACTGGTTAAATACCCTCAACGTGACAAGAGACACTTCCGAAGTACAACTCCAATCAACAAACATCATAGAACATAGAACAGTACAGGCCCTTCGGCCCACGATGTTGTGCCGAACCTTTTCTGAAACCAAGATCAAGCTACCCCACTCCCTATCATTCTAGTGTGCTCCATGTGCCCATCTAATAACCGCTTGAAAGTTCCTAAAGTGTCCGACTCCACTATCACAGCAGGCAGTCCATTACACACCCCAACCACTCTCTGCGTAAAGAACCTACCTTGTGCATCCCTCCTATATCTCCCACCACAAACCTTATAGTTATGCCCCCTAGTAACAGCTACACCCACCTGAGGAAATAATCTCTAAACGTCCACTCTATCTATCCCCCTCATCATCTTATAAACCTCTATTAAGTCTCCCCTCAACCTCCTCCGCTCCGGAGAGAACAGCCCTAGCTCCCTCAACCTTTCCTCATAAGACCTACCCTCCAAACCAGGCAGCATCCTGGTAAATCTCCTTTGCTCTCTTTCCAGCACTTCCACATCCTTCTTATAGTGAGGTGACCAGAACTGCACACAATATTCCAAATGTGATCTCACCAAGGTCCTGTACAGTTGCAGCATAACCCCACGGCTCTTAAACTCCAACCCCCTGTTAATAGACGTTAACACACTATAGGCCTTCTTCACGGCTCTATCCACTCGAGTGGCAACCTTCAGAGATCTGTGGATATGAACCCCAAGATCTCTCTTTTCCTCCACATTCCTCAGAACCCTACCTTTGACCCTGTAATCCACATTCAAATTTGTCCTACCAAAATAAATCATTCAACAGTCACATAAAATTTCTGACAGATTGTTTATTCATGCACAAATACTAGTATTCAAAACAATTTTTAAAAATTTGCCTTCATTGCCAGACACTAATTAAACCATTAGTCAGGGCATTTGTTAGAAATAATAATTGATATTAATCTGCAGTTTTAGGAATACATGTGTAACCGTTTTCAACTGACTGGGATCATACTGGCACAGATTCTAACATGTCTAAACTTGGCAAAGCACTAAATTCAATTCCCAACTTCAGAGTGTCTGTAGGAGAGAACTATTCCCTAAAAGTAATAGAAGGTCTGGTTAAACTTTGTAATCAAACAATGAGCATAGCACTTCAACTACACATAACATAAAAACTGGCCAGTTATACATTTTAGCAATAAATACTTAAGACTGACTTGTCACTTGAAACAGAAACATAAGATGCAATTGTTTGTGTGAATATATACTGTTAACAAACACACTTTCTAAAACTAAGTTTGAAGTAGACATTAATATAAAAGATTACAAAACTTGTGTCAGAATTAAATATTCTACAAACTAAATGTGCACTGCTAGCTTCAGCAGAAAGATCAACCATTTCCATGCATTCTGCTAGCCTTCTTATAACCAAATTTCATATGCTAAGGCACAAAAATAAAGTCAGGTTAGAAATTTGGTATCACCTTTATGATCTAATTAATTTGCTCAATGTTATGGTCTACATTCCAGGAATTATTTTAAGACATATATACTTTCACAGGAAAATAGCTGTGCTGAAGAATCCTATTCAAATTTCAAGACAAAGAAACTGCATAACGAATGTGACAATTTTCCATCTCAAATATTCACATCTAAAGCTTTATAAAAAAGTTTCAAAGTTCAAGATTTTCTACACAGGTTTTTATTTACTTATTCATTCACAGGTTGCAAACATTACTGGAAAGGGCAATATTTATTGCCCATCTAAAGTTATCAAGTGGCAATGAGCTGCCTTCTTGAATTGATGCAGTCCATGGAGTGAAGGTATTCCTATGGTGTCATTAGGTAGAGAGCACAAGCTCTCTCTCTTGAACTGAAATCCCTTTGAGATCAAAGCCTAACATCCATTAGCCTTTCAGATTATTTTTGGTACATGTGCACTAACTTTTACAGACAATATCACAGATGCATGAATGCTCAAGTTCCTTTACTCTTGCACTGCTCCTAATCGCATTATATTAAAAAATATTCCCATCTGTCCTTTTTGGAAGCAGAACGGATAACCTTTCACATTGATATTTATCTCCCACAGTTTCTTATTCATTTTGTGATTTCCTGCTTCCTCTAGACAACTTATTTAAATTTTTCTTAAATCACTAACCGAGGCACACAGAACAACTTTCAACTTAAAATTCTCTCAATCACCATCTGACAAAGCTGCTTTAGCTACAATGTTCAATCAAATAAAGAGTTAGAAATACAGGATTGTCAGAATTGAAGTTATTGGCTAGTTAGCAGTCATATCTCCCAAAAATACAAAATCTTTTTCATTTGGAAATATGTATGAATTAACTTTCAATGCAAAAGCATTTTAAATAATTGAATGATGTTTTCAACAGATTTAAGGTTCGATGAAAAGATAACATTTTCCTTTTACACATACGATGGAGGTATTATTTATGCATGCAACACCTACTTGCATTTCACAGAAAACAAAGATCTGGATCGCTGAAGAGAGGATAAGCACAAGTTCAATCCTTGACAAATGTCTAATTCAGGTTGCATTGCAAGAGAATTTGCTAGCTGAGACTTAACCAGCTCCATAGCTAAGCCATGCAGATAAAGATAATCCTCTATATCTTAGCTCAGAACAGTGCTGAGTTAGGTCGAACAAGGCCTCTACATTTGACTTCAGTGACCCTGACTAAAACTGGTCAGGGTTCATGTTCGTTTCCAGCAAGGATCACTGCTGTTAGGGAAGAGTAAGGCCATCATATTCTCTTGTCAGAGTGGCAGCCTTCTGTCCCACAAGACTATGGTTTAGTCTGTGGTCAACTCTGTGCTAAGCACCATCTGGTGTGGCTCAGGAGCCCACTCTGACTGGCAGTCACTGCTGCATTTGCTGCAGAGAATGGAGGCGGGCAGAGAAGATACACAATATGCTGACCTCTATTATCTGGGCTCTCTTATCAGCTTGTGAAGTGTTGTGTTTCCAATCACCTTTTCCAATGCTCTTTCAAACAAGTCAGCTCCAAGAGGTCATGGTTGTCAATGACTTTCCCCCAATTGTCAGTGTCAATATCCACAATCTTTGAATCTCGCTTGCAGGTATCTTTGTAGCAGAGACAGGGACACCCAAGAGATTGTGACACATCGGCCAGTTCACTGTACAGAAGGTTTTTCGGCATACACCGTCAACCATCCAGTGGAATGCCAGGCAGATATTACTGGAATTAGCACACTCCAGGACCTTGTTGGTGACCCTGTCCCGTCAAGAGATGCCGAGGATATGTCCGAGTATGAAGGTGGAAACTGTTCAGTTTTTTCTCCCAGTCTCACCACTGTAAAGGAGTATGCTGATGATGCAAACTTAATGGACTCAGTTGATGTTCTCAGTCAGGTTGCTATCATTCCACATACTCTGACTCAGCCTGGACATGAATGTTTGATTTGATTTATTATTGTCACGTGTATTAGTATATAGTGAAAAATATTGTTTCTTATGCACTATACAAACAGAGCATACCGTTCATAGAGAAGGAAACGAGTGTGCGCAGAATGTAGTGTTACAGTCATAGCTAGGGTCTAGAGAAAGATCAACTTAATGCAAGGTAGGTCCATTCAAAAGTTGCAGTTTTGCGATGCATGTGTTGCTTTTTTTAAAATCCATGGGGTGTGGGCATCATAGGTTGGGCCAGCATTTATTGCCCATCCCTGAAGGCATTTGAGGGTCAACTATATGGCTGTGGATCTGGAGTCGCATGTAGGCCAGACCAGGTAAGGACGGCAGATTTCCTTCCCTGAAGGATATTAATAAGCCAGGTGGGGTTTTACGATAAATGATAACGGTTTCATGGTAGTCATTAAACTTAATGGACTTAATCCAGATTTTTATCGAGTTCAAATTTCACCATCTGCCATGGTGGGATTTGAACCCAGGTTACTAGTCTAGCTACAATACCACTATGCCACTGCTTCCCCTTTCAGGATCATGTGACAGATTTCTGGTGATTGTGGAGCCTAGGTATGTGAAACAAACAACAATTTTCAGTGTTACATTGTCAATGCTGATAGATGGCACTATGGCAACATCCTGGACATTGGCCTTCCTGATGCTGTTGGTCAAACCAAACTCTTTACAGGAGTGAAAGAGTCTGTACATTTGGCGTGAAAATTAATCCGCTGTTTGAGAGGCATTTTTAGTAGACCAGCAAATTTTTGATGAGGGCTTGGCTCCTCTTATAATCATGGATAACTTGCTTACATTCAGGGGCTAGGTGCTCTCAGACACAAAAAAAAAGGTTTTCTGAGCAGATTGCCATGGGTTAGACAATATGAGATTGTACCAGAGGAATATCAAATGGAAGAAAAAGGGGCAAGAATAAATGTGAAACCCTCACAGGAGAGGAGGAAAGAAGGCAATTACCATTTAACTTGTCCGTTCAGGAATCTCAGGGACATTGTTGGCAGAAAAGCAACAATGTCAGATGAAGATGGTAACCTCAAAATGCAAAATCTGGACAATTTTATCATTCACATCACAGGGCAAAATTTACATATGAACACTTAAAATTAAAAATAATTTGATAGCACTCTTAACAAATGTTAAGAAGCTTCACAGCTCCAGGGTCCCGGGTTCGATGCTCGGGTCACTGTCTGTGTGGAGTTTGCACATTCTCCTCATGTCTGCGTGGGTTTCCTCCGGGTGCTCCGGTTTCCTCCCACAGTCCAAAGATGTGCGGGTTAGGTTGATTGGCCAGGTTAAAAATTGCCCCTTAGAATCCTAAGATGTGTAGGTTAGAGGGATTAGCGGGTAAAATATGTGGGGGTAGGGCCTGGGTGGGATTGTGGTCGGTGCAGACTCGATGGGCCGAATGGCCTCCTTCTGCACTGTCGTGTTTCTATGATTCTATGATTTCTATGATAGGGTTAATACATCAGCAGAAAGAAATTTGTTACAAATTGACATAAGTCATGGTACCACCAACAATTTCTAAAAATATCTCTGATGCAGAAAACTATTCCCCTTTATTATGAGGCATGATGAATTCAAATTGGTGTTTAAGTTAACACAGTACACTTTACCTAAAATGTTGATGCTTATGGTAAAACGAGCTAGAACATTCAATTTTTTGTGTTTGAGGTGTTTAATGCTGGCTGTCTTTTATAGTTGGCTTTAACTTCATCACAATAAAAATGGTATTCTATGAACTGCATCTGTATTGCAAAAAGCCAGCAAACTGATAACCTGCCAAACATTACAACAGGTGAGAGAAAGAGAACAACAAAATATGCCTTGATATAGCAGTGGTTTTCACCATCTCCGGACATCCAAAAACACTTCATAACCAACTAAGCATTTTGGAAATATTTTTCTGTATTGCAACAACAAATATACAAAGAGAATTTGCATGCAGCACGTTTCCAGAGATAGAAATTAAACTGTTTTAATGGATAAATATTGGTCAAGACACCAACAGAAATTCCTGATTTGCAAATAGTGCTGCAGCATTGTTTATGTCTATCAGAGAACGACAGGCGACTCAAAACCAGAGTCCCATGAAAATTGGCAGCTCTGATTGTGTATTACTGAAATAGCAGATGGAGTGTGTTCAAGACTCTGGTGTGAGGCTTAAACATGTAACCACTAACTCATGCACCTGGTTGTTTTTCTAGCAGGTACAGGTAAAAAATGTCACTGAAGTAGTCTTAGTGTTTTGCTGCAGTGCATCCTATGGATAGTGCACATTCTTCACAAGATACATTGATTGTGGAGGAAGTAGATTTTGAAATCGTAGAATCATAGAGAGCAGAAAAGGCCCTTTGGCCCATCGAGTTCACACCAACACATTAGAAACACCTGAACTCCCACGCAATCCCATCTACCAGCACCTGGCCCATAGCCCTGAATGTACCAAGTGCTCATCCAGATACTTTTTAAAGGAGGAGAGGCAACCTGCCTCTACACCCTTCCAGGCAGCACATTCCAGACCATCACCACCCTCTGGTTAAAAACATTTTCCCCTCACATCCCTTCCCCTCCAAACCTCCTGCCCCTCACCTTGAACCCATGTCCCCTCGTGACTGACCCTTCAATTAAGGGTCTTTATCCACTCTGTCCATGTCCCTCAATCTTGTACACCTCGATCAGGTCGCCCCTCAGTCTTCTCTGCTCCAAAGAAAACAACCCAAGCCTATCCAACCTCTCTTCATAACTTAAATGTTCCATCCCAGGCAGCATCTTGGTGAATTTCCTCTGCACCCCCTCCAGTGCAATCACATCCTTTCAATAATGGCAATGACCAGAACTGCAAACAGTACTCTAGATGTGGCCTCATCCAAGTTCTATACAACTCCAACATGACTTCCTTGCTTTTGTAATCTATGCCTCGATTGATAAAGGCAAGTGTCCCATATACCTTTTTCACCACCCTACTAACATGCCCTTCTGCTTTCAGAGACCTGTGGACAAACACACGAAGGTCCCTTTGTTCCACAGAACTTCCTAGTGTCCTACCATTCATTGAATACTTTCTTGGCAAATTACTCCCTCCAAACCCACACTTTCCAGAGTCAAATTCCATCTATCACTTATCTGCCCATTTCACCATTCCATCTATATCTTCCTGTAGCCCAAGACATTCCGTTTCACTGTTAACCACCCGTCTAACCTTTGTGTCATCCACAAACATACTGATCCTATCCCCCACATAGTCAATGTCATTTATATAAATGACAAATAATACAGGGCCCAACACTGATCCCTGCTGAAATCCATATAAAATACATCGACTGCACTACCCTCATCTACTCACTTGGTCACCTCAAAAAATATCAAATTTGTTAGGCATGACCTCCCTTTGATGAAGTCTTGCTGATTATTCCTGATCAACCTTTGCCTTTCCAAGTGGAGATAGGTGCTCTCCTTCAGAGGTTCCTCTAATAGTTTCCCTACCACTGACGTGAGACTCAGTCTGTAGTTCCGTGGTGCCAGACGACTGTTCTCCAGTCGTCTGGTACTTCCCCCGTGGCCAGAGAGGAACTGAAAATTTGGGCCAGAACCCCTGCAATCTCCTCCCTTGTCTCCCACAGCAGCCGAGGGCACAATTTATTTGGACCTGTAGATTTATCCACTTTTAAGGCTGCCAACACCTCCAAACCTGTCCTTCCCTATGTCAATTTGCTCAAGAACCTGTGAGGTATTCATTCCACACTCAACCAACATCCTCTGGCTCCACCCACAGATTTCCCCCTTCATCCCCAACGGGCCCTACTCTTTTCCTGGTTACCATCTTTCCATTGATATACTTATAGAAGATCTTGGGCTTTTCCCTGCTTTTACTAGCCAGAGCTCTCTCTCATACCCCCTCTCTGCATTCCTAATTGCTTCTCTAAGCTCCACCCTGCACTTTCTGTATCTCACTAAAGCCTTCACCGATTTGCTCCCTTGGTACTTTTTAAAAGCCTTTCTTTTCCTTCTCATTGTATCCTGAATGTTTCTGGTCATCCATGGTTCTCTGGGCTTGTTATTCCTACCCATCACCCTAGAGGGAACATGCTGGGCTTGCACCCTCCCGATTTCCTTTTTGAATGCGCCCCCACCCCCACTGCTCTTCTGTAGATTTTCCCATTAAGCTGCTCCCAGTCTACCTTGGCCAGAGCCCGTCTTATTTTACTAAAATCCGCTCTCCCCCAATCCGATTCTTTTTTTGCAACTTGTCTGTGGCCTTGTCCATAACAAACTTAAATTGGACCATGTTGTGATCGCTATCACTAAAATGCTCCCCCACCACCACCTCAACCACCTGTCCAGCTTCATTCCCCAGAATCAAATTGAGCACAGTTCCCTCCCTTGTTGATCCCTCCACATGTTGATTTAAAAAGTTCTCCTGCACACATTTCAAGAAATCTACTCCATCCAAGCCCTTAACATTGTGTATCCCAGTTAATGCTGGGAAAGTTGAAATCACCTAATAACCCTATTGTACTTGTTTTTACACACTTCCACAAACTGAGCACATATTTGCTTCTCAATATGAGACTATCTGGGGGTCTATAATAAACACCTAACAATACGGCTGCCCCTTTTTTATTCCTAGGCTCTACCCAACAAAGCTTCATTTGATGCCCCCTCCAATATATCATCGCTCCTTACTGCACTAATTAACTCCTTAATTAATAATGCAATCCAGGCACTTGCCACCCTCTGAAAAAATTGCCCTTCTGGACCCTTCTGTAGTTCTCCCCCCTCACCTTTAAACCTCTGCCCTCTAGTTTTAGACTCCCCTATCTTTGGGGAAAAAATATTGACCATCTAGCTGATCTATGTCCTTCATTATTTAATAGACCTCTCTAAGATCACCCCTCAGCCTTTGGACCACTCCTCCTCTTTTACCTCCTCCCTGGTCTCACCTGAAGATTCTATATTCCGGAATGTTGAGTTGCCAATCGTGTCCTTCCTTCAACCATGTCTCTTGATGGCTACTATATCACACTTCCACGTGTCAATCATTGCCCTCAACTCATCCATTTTACCTGCAATATTCCTGGCGTTAAAATAGAGCCATCCAGCCTGGCCTTACCCCCTTGAAACTTAATACGAGATAAATGCGAGGAAATGCATTTTGGTAGATTTAACCAGGGCAGGACCTACCCAGTTAATGGGAGAACGTTGGGCAGAGTTACAGAACAAAGGGATCTAGGGGTACATGTTCATAGTTCCTTGAAAGTGGAGTCAGAGGTGGACAGAGTGGTGAAGAAGGCATTCAGCATGCTTGGTTTCATTGGTCAGAACATTGAATACAGGAATTGGGACGTCTTGTTGAAGTTGTACAAGACATTGGTAAGGCCACACATGGAATACTGTGTACAGTTCTGGTCACATTATAGAAAGGATATTATTAAACTAGAAAGAGTGCAGAAGAGATTTACGCGGATGCTATCGGGACTTGGTGGTTTGAGTTACAAGGAGAGGCTGGATAGACTGGGACTTTTTTCCTTTGGAACGTAGAAGGCTGAGGGGTGATCTTAGAGAGGTCTATTAAATAATGAAGGACATAGATCAGCTAGATAGTCAATATTTTTTCCCCAAAGATAGGGGAGTCTAAAACTAGAGGGCAGAGGTTTAAAGGTGAGAGGGGAGAACTACAGAAGGGTCCAGAAGGGCAATTTTTCCACACAGAGGGTGGTGAGTGCCTGGAACAAGCTGCCAGAGGTAGTAGAGGCAGGTATAATTTTGTCTTTTAAAAAGAATTTAGACAGTTACATGGGTAAGATGGATATAGAGGGATACGGGCCAAATGCAGGCAATTGGGACTAGCTTTGGGGTTTAAAAAGGGGCGGCGTGGACAAGTTGGGCCGAAAGGCCCGTTTCCATGCTGTAAACCTCTATGACTCTAATACAACTGCACTCCCTCTGAGTTGTTTTGCTGTATGATTCTGTGCCCTTATTTTGCTAACAAACTGCGTCCCCTCCCCAAATTAGTTTAAATTCCTCCCAACAGCACTAGCAAAACGTCCGGCAAGGACGTTAGTGTCGTTCTGGTTCAGATGTAGACCGTCCTGCTTGCACATGTCCCACCTTCCCCAGAAATGGTCCCTGTGATCCTGGAATCTAAAACCCTCCCTCCTGCACCAACTTTTTCAGACACGCATTCATCTGCACTATCCTCCTATTTCTGTGCTCGCTAGCACATGGCACTGGGAGAAATCCCGAGATTACAATCCAAGAGGTCTTGCTTTTGAGTCTATTGCCTAACTCCCTGAATACTTGATGCAAGACCTCATCCCTCTTTCTATGTCATTGGTACCAACATGTACCATGACCTCTGCCTGATCACCCTCCCCCTTCAGAATGCCTTCAGCTGTTCATTGGGGCTTCTTAAAAATTCTTTTATGGGATATGAGCATTGCTTCCAAGGGCATCATTTGTTGCTCATCTCTAATTACCTTTGAGTAGGGTGAGGTGCAGAGCTATTTTCTTAAATTTCTGCAGTCCATATGGTTTAGGTTCGTCTGCTACTGTTAGGGAGTTAAAAGCTTTTTACCCAATGACAGTGAAGGAAAGGCTAGGATGGGGAGTGGCTCGAAAGGAAACGTGCAGGTGGTGGTGTTCTATTTCTGCTTCCCTAGTCAAGCTAATGGTCTACAGAGCAGTGGTGATACCTGTCCTATATGGCTCAGCAACGTGGATTATGAACAGCAAGCACCTCAAAACCTTGGAGAAGTACCACCAGCACTGCCTCTGCAAGATCCTGCAAATCTATTGGCAGGATAGGCACACCAATGTTCTCACTCAGGCAACATCCCCAGCACCAAAGCACTGATCACATTCGATCAGCTCCACTGGGTGGGCCACATCTCCCTCACACAAAAATCACGAAACAAGCATTCTACTCGGAGCTCCGAAATGGCAAGCAAGCCCCAGGGATCGCAAAGGAAGTGCTTCAAGCTTCCTTGAAAAAGTGCAACATCCCCACTGAAACCTGGAGATTCCTGGCCCAAGACCACCCAAAATGGAGGAAAAGCATCTGCGAAGGAGCCGAACACCGGGTTTTATCCCCCAGGGCAAGTTGAAGCCAAGCATCAACAGAGAAAGGAGCGCGTGGCAAAACAGGTGCCCCATCCTGCAACCATCATCTGCCTCACCTGTGACAAGAGACTGTAGGTTGCGCATTGGATTACTCAGTCACCTGAAACTCATTTTTAGTGTTGAAGCAAGTAATCCTGGACTCTGCCAAAGAGGAGTTCTTCTAGGTGGCAAGATGTCACAGGTTTGGAAGATTCTGTCAAATGTTGTTCATAGTACACATTGCTGCCACTGTGTATTGGTGGGTGGAGGAAGTGAATATTTAAAGTGGTGGATTGAGTACCAATCATGTGGCTGCTTTGCCCTGGGGAGTCAGAAGGAGAATTACTCACAACAGTCCCAGCTTTTGACCTGCTCTTGTAGCCACAATATTTATATGGTTGGTCCAGTTCTGGTTAATGGGAACCCCGAGAATAGTGGGGGATTCAGCAATAGCAATGCCATGCCATAGATCATAGATTCCCGAGAGCGTAAAAAAGAGGCCATTCAGCCCATCGAGTCTGCATGGACTGAAAGTATTTTACCCATGCTCTGTTCTGTCCTGTCCCGCCCCATAACAGAGCCTTAAGCATGTCATTGATGAAGACGAACATCTTGCCAAAGCCATCCCCACACCCCCTCTTCTTGCCTTCAAACAACTCCACAACCTCAAACAGACCATTGTCCGCAGCAAACTACCCAGCCTTCAGGAGAACAGTGACCACGACACCACACAACCCTGCCATAGCAACCTCTGCAAGATGTGCCGGATCATCGACATGGATGCCATCATCTCACGTGAGAACACCATCCACCAGGTACACGGTACATACTCTTGCAACTCGGCCAACGTCGTCTACCCGATACGCTGCAGGAAAGGATGTCCCGAGGCATGGTACATTGGGGAGACCATGCAGACGCTACGACAACGGATGAACAAACACCGCTCGACAATCACGAAGAAAGACTGTTCTCTTCCTGTTGGGGAACATTTCAACAGTCACGGGCATTCAGCCTCTGATATTCGGGTAAGCATTCTCCAAGGCTGCCTTCACAACAATGCCAAGTCGCTGAGCAGAGACTGATAGCCAAGTTCCGCACACGAGGACGGCCTCAACCGGGATCTTGGGTTCATGTCACACTATCTGTGATCCCCATGACTTGCCTGGGCTTGCAGAATCTCAGTAACTGTCCTGACTGGAGACAATACACATCTCTTTAACCTGTGCTTAACCCTCTCTCCACTCACATTGTCTGTACCTTTAAAACTTGATTACCTGTAAAGACTCTCATTCCAACCATTATTTTGTAAATTGAGTTTGTGTCTTTATATTGCGGATAGCGAAGAGCATTGTCGGGCAATACAGCAGGATATAGATAGGCTGGAAAATTGGACGGAGAGGTGGCAGATGGAGTTTAATCCGGATAAATGCGAAGTGATGCATTTTGGAAGAAATAATGTAGGGAGGAGTTATACAATAAATGGCAGAGTCATCAGGAGTATAGAAACACAGAGGGACCTAGGTGTGCAAGTCCACAAATCCTTGAAGGTGGCAACACAGGTGGAGAAGGTGGTGAAGAAGGCATATGGTATGCTTGCCTTTATAGGACGGGGTATAGAGTATAAAAGCTGGAGTCTGATGATGCAGCTGTATAGAACGCTGGTTAGGCCACATTTGGAGTACTGTGTCCAGTTCTGGTCGCCGCACTACCAGAAAGACGTGGAGGCATTGGAGAGAGTGCAGAGAAGGTTTACCAGGATGTTGCCTGGTATGGAGGGTCTTAGCTATGAGGAGAGATTGGGTAGACTGGGGTTGTTCTCCTTGGAAAGACGGAGAATGAGGGGAGATCTAATAGAGGTATACAAGATTATGAAGGGTATAGATAGGGTGAACAGTGGGAAGCTTTTTCCCAGGTCGGAGGTGACAATCACGAGGGGTCACGGGCTCAAGCTGAGAGGGGCGAAGTATAACTCAGACATCAGAGGGACGTTTTTTTACACAGAGGGTGGTGGGGGCCTGGAATGCGCTGCCAAGTAGGGTGGTGGAGGCAGGCACGCTGACATCGTTTAAGACTTACCTGGATAGTCACATGAGCAGCCTGGGAATGGAGGGATACAAACGATTGGTCTAGTTGGACCAAGGAGCGGCACAGGCTTGGAGGGCCGAAGGGCCTGTTTCCTGTGCTGTACTGTTCTTTGTTCTTTGTTCTTTATATGCCCTGTTTGTGAACAGAACTCCCACTTAACTGACGAAGGAGCAGCGCTCCGAAAGTTAGTGGCGTTTGCTACCAAATAAACCTGTTGGACTTTAACCTGGTGTTATGAGACTTCTTACTTTGTTTACCCCAGTCCAACACCGGCATCTCCACATCATGACTCATCAGGAATGCCCACATCCAGAGAATGAATTAAGAAAATGCCCGAGGATTGAATATGGGATTAAAATCTTCAATTTATTCTTTTTGTTAGTTCATGAATATTCTGGAAGCCACAGTAGTTGCCAGGATAGGTGAGCAATACCATCACTACAAACAGGCTCTATAAACAGCCAACAGAAATAGGACTCCCAAGAGGGTGCTGCCTAACCCAGACAGATTAATTAATGGTAAAATTTCAAGCACTATCATAAAGGAACCATCTCAGGCTGTTGTAAAGCAAAAAGTGTTTTGTTAACTGTATTTGCATGTCTCTTCTGATCTAATAGACAATTCCTGTGACATACATATGGCAGTTTGCTCCCCACCCCAAATAGAACAAGTACAATTAGAAAGCCACGAATGTCTAACTTTACAACTATACCAGTAAGAAAGTTATTCTGAAATGTATTGCTCCCTTGAATTATGCTGCTATGGGCATAGGTACCAGAAAAGGCCACATTAAAAGTATACTTTCAATGTACACCTTATACACCCATGACTATGGCCAAATTCCCCTCCAATTCGATTTTGAAGTATGCTGATGACACCACCATAGTGGGTCGGATCTCAAACAATGACGAGACAGAGGACAGGAATGAGATAGAGAATCTGGTGAACTGATGCGGCAACAATATCTTTCCCTCAATGTCAACAAAACGGAGGAGATTGTCATCGACTTCTGGAAGCGTAAAGGAGAACATGCCCCTGTCTACATCAACAAGGATGAAGTAGAAAGGGTCGAGAGCTTCAAGTTTAGGTGTCCAAATCACCAACAACCTGCCCTGGTCCCCCTATGCCAACACTGTAGTTAAGAAAGCCCACCAACACCTCTACTTTCTCAGAAGACGAAGGAAATTTGGCATGTCAGCTACGACTCTCACCAACTTTTACAGATGCACCATAGAAAGCATTCTTTCTGGTTGTATCACAGCTTGGTATGGCTCCTGCTCTGCCCAAGACCGCAAGGAACTACAAATAGTCGTGAATGTAGCCCACCCATCACACAAACCAGCCACCCATCCATTGACTGTCGACATTTCCCACTGCCTCAGCAAAGCAGCCAGTGTAATTAAGAACCCCACGCACCCCAGACATTCTCTCTTCCACCTTCTTCCGTCGGGAAAAAGATACAAAAGTCTGCAGGTCACGTACCAACCGACTCAAGAACAGCTTCTTCCTTGCTGCTGTCAGACTTTTGAATAGACTTACCTTGCATGAAGTTGATCTTTCTCTACACCCTAGCTATGACTGCAACACTACATTCTGCACTCTCTCCTTTCCTTCTCTATGAACAGTGTGTTTTGTCTGTTTAGCGTACAAGAAACAATACTTTTCACTATGTTAATACATTAACATATGTATTAAAACAATAAATTAAATCAAATCAAATATTTGCTTCTTCCACAATATTTACAATGTGTTACTGGAAAAATAGTGTACACTATTGGGACTATGTTTTGAGTGATCTTCATCCTATTCTGTTTATTTCTGCTCAGTGGGTTTACATTTTTACATAATTTAATTAAGCTGTTCATTACTAACCCCGATCTGTCAGTTGGGGTAACAGTACAGACATATAACTGTCAAAATGCTGATCGAAATTCAACCTGGAATTCTGCTTCTGATTGCTATCCTACGGGTGGTACAGTGGTTAGCACTGTTGCCTCAGCACCGGGAACCCAGGTTCAATTCCGGTTCGGGTGACCGTCTGTATGGAGTTTGCACATTCTCTCCATGTCTGCATGGGTTTCCTCCGGGTGCTCCAGCTTCCGCCCACAATCCAAAGATGTGCAGGTTAGGTTGATTGGCCATGCTAAATTGCCCCTTAGTGTTCAGGGGGACCAGCAGGGTAAATATGTGGGGTTATGGGGATAAGGCCTGGGTGGGATTGCAGTTGGTGTAGGCTTGATGGGTCAAATGGCCTCCTTTTGCACTGCCCTCTTTCTGCACTGCCATGGTGTTCCCAAAAATAAAACTTCCAACAAACATCATCCTGATTCAAACTATTCTTGGGTAATGGCGTTCAGTTCTGCACACTGAATTGTAAAGAGGATATAAATATACAGTACTGGCTTAGGTGAAGACAGCAAAACCAAATCTCATTCCAAGCCTGAAGGAAATATTAGAGAAACTTGATATTCAAATCTAGAAAAATGGTGTTAATGAAAACCTCAAGACATCTAATTGTACCAAACGTTCCAGATTATTTTAAAGAAAGCCATAAAATTGGATTGAATTGAAAATTGGATTGTATTGAAAATTGAGACACACACTGAAGACTCTGATGAAGCCCCGACAAAGTCACCCAGACTTGAAACATTTGCTCTGTTCTCTCTCCGTAGAGGTTGTCAGATCTGCTGAGATTTTCCAGCATATTTTCTGTTTTGTAGACTATGTTTACCCAAATGAGATAAATGTTTGGAATAGTCTACCAGGAAAAGGACAAGAACATAAATGTTCAAAATGAAATTGGATGCCAAATAGGGAGAGTTAGGACATAAAACAGATTGAGTTTCAGTAGCCAAATTAACTTTTCTTGTCCCTGATTTTATTTATATGCTTTAACAATGGTTGGTCAGGGAAAAATATCAAAAGGTGAAGGAAGGTTGTGGAACAGTAACCTAGCAACATGTTTTAGAACACTGGGGGGGGGGGGGGGGGGGGGGGGGGGGGGTTGGGGAAATGGAAGGAAGAGAAAAAAAAACAGACCAGTGCTTAATCTGGAGCAATAGTCTTTTAAGGTGCTACTGTTACACAAAAGACAACAAAATCAAACTCCACTAAATATCTTACTTCTCGTGGCATTTAAATAAGCCTGTAACGACAGGCTTGCAGTATTGAACAAACTGGATGCCTGAGATAGCTGGGTGAGTTTTAACTAACCCCCAACATACAAGGAAGGAAGCCTTTAGTTTTATCATACACACATCCTCCATAAAAAAAAACAAAGATTTCCTCCTTAGACTTCCTTCCATACCACATGGAATTATCTATGGAACAAATGTAATGGAAACTAATCATCCAGCCCAAAAGGGAATCAGGATATACCAAAAGATAACTCAAATGTTTACAAAGTGACCATGATTTTCTTTATTAATGTGCCTTGATCCTGTAAATTCCCATTATGAAACAAAGTTTGCAATTCATTTCTTTTAAATTCTTTGATGGGATATGGGAGTCACTGGCAATGCCAGCATTTACAGCCATTCTTAAGTGTCCTTGAAAGCTGATCCATCATTTGCAGCCATCCTTAAGTGCCCTCAAAAGCTGGTAGCAAGCCTTCAAGAACCACAGCAGTTTATTTGGTGAAGTGACACCCATAGTGCTGGTAGAGAGTTCCAGAATTATGACCGAGCAACAATGAAACAACAGCAATATATTTCAGTTAGAATTCTGTGCAATTTGGAGGAAATTTGTTCAGTGTTCTAAGCTGTGTGGACAGAGCCTTATTTCCTCTTCTCCTGAGTGTGTTCCCATATATGCTAGACTCAAGGTCGGCCACTTTAAGTTACTGGGCTTGTTCAGCTGTACAAAGAAGTTTAATGGATCCACAGAATACATAGAATCACAGAAAATAGGAACAGGCCATTTGGCCCTTCCCCAGAAAACCGAAGAAAAGTTCTAGCACAGAAAGAGACCATTTGGCTCATCTTGTCCATGCAGCCAGAGGACACCCAGGCACCCTTTCTAATCCTAACTTCCTGCATCCGGCCCATAACCCAAATAGTGAATAGTTGGGATTCCAGCACTGATCCATGCAGTGCCCCATTGGTCACTGCCTGCTCTTTGTAAATAGACCCCCTTATTTCTGTTTCCTGTCCGCCAACCAGTTTTCTATCTATCTCAATACACTACCCCCAATCCCATGTGCTTTAATTTTACATGCTAATCTCTTACGTGGGACTGTGTCAAAAGCCTTCTGAAAGTCCAAATAAACCACATCCACTGACACCCCCGCATTAACTCTACTAGTTACATCCATGAAGAATTCCAGTACATTTGTCAAGTATGATTTCCCTTTCATTAATCCATGCTGACTCTGTATGATCCTGCCAATATTTTGCTATAAAGTCTTTGATGATGGATTCTAGAATTTTCCCCATGACCAACATCAGGCTTACTGTTCTATAATTCCCTGTTTTCTCTCTACCTCCCTTTTTAAGTAGTAAGGTTACATTAGCTACCCTCCAATCTGTAGGAACTGCTCCAGAGTCAATATAATCTTGGAAGATAACCAATGCATCCACTATTTCTAGGGCCACTTCCTTTAATACCCTGGGATGTAAATTATTAGGTCCTGGGGATTTATCAGCCTTCAATCGCATTGCTTTCCCGAACACCATTTTTCTACTAATACGGATCTCTTTCACTTCCTACTTCTCACTAAACCCGGTGTTCCCCAACATTTCTGGTATCTTAATTTTGTCCTCCTTTGTGAAGACAGGACCAAAGTATGTATTCAGTTGGTCAACCATTTCTTCATTCCCCATTATAAATTTCCCTGTTTCTGACTGTAAGACATTTGTCTTCAATCTTTTTCTCCTCACATACCTATAGAAACTTTTAGTCAGTTTTTATGTTCCCAGCAAGCTTACTTTCTCCTTCCGAAATTAGTCCCTTGGTCCTCCTTTGCTGAATTCTAAACTGCTCCTAATCCTCAGGTCTGTTGCTTTTCTTGGCCAATTTATATGTCACTCCCTTGGATCTAATACTATCTCTAATTTCCCTTGTAAACCATGGTTTGGCCTTCCAGTTTTACTTCAGACAGGGCTAAACAATTGTTGCAGTTCACCCATGCATTTTATGAATGTTTGCCATTGCTTACCCACAGTCATCCCTTTAAGTAACGTTTCCAAATCAATCATAGCCAACTCATGAAGTTTCCTTTATTAAGATTCAGAACTGTCTTAAAATCAATTATGTCACTTACCATCTTGTTGAAAAATTCTATCATGTCATGGTTATGTTCTTATGGGTTGTGAGCGGGCGGGCAAGTGGAGCTGAGTCCACAAAAAGATCAGCCATGAGCAGGCTCGAGGGGCCAGATGGCCTACTCCTGCTCCTAGTTCTTATCCCCAACTAAACTGCCAATTATTCTTTTCTCATTACACAGTACCCAGTCTAGAAAGTCCTAATCTCTAGTTGGCTCCTCAAATTTATTAGTCCAGAAAACCATCTCTTGAACACTCAGGAATTCCTCCTCGATGATACTGTGATTTGCCCAATCTATATGCAGATTAAAATCCCCCTGAATTACAGATGTTCCTTTTCACATGCATCTCTAATTTCCTGTTTAATGTCATTCAACATCACTTCAACAGTTTGAGTGTCCATATATAGCCCCAACTAATGCTTTTCACCCCTTGGTGTTTCTTAGCTCTACCCACATTGTTGGAGCCAATATCCTTCCTCAATATGGTGTTAATTTCCTCTTTAACCGGCAATGCAACTCCATCGCCTTTACCCTTTTGTCTGCCCTTCCCTAAATATTGAATACCCCTGGATGTTCAGTTCCCATCCCTGGTCATTCTGCAACCATGTTTCCATAATCCTGACTATATCATACCCATTTACACGTTTTTGCATGATTAATTCACCCACTTTAGTCCAAATGCTTCGTGCGTTAAACTACAAAGCCTTTAGGCTTGTCTCTTTATTACTGGTCCCATTCCCACTATTTTTCACTGAGGCCCCGTTTGGATCAAGCCCTTGGCTTCTCTGCCTATCACTTTTCTTATTCCCCTTGGTCTTTTTTTCCTTGTTTCCCCCCTCTGACTCCTTGTGCAAGTTTCCATCCCCCTACCATTTTAGTTTAAACCCTCCCAAACCACTCCAGCAAATACTCACCTGATGAAGGAGCAGCGCTCCAAAAGCTCATGATTCCAAATAAATCTGTTGGATTTTAACCTGGTGTTGAGAGACTTCTTACCGTGCCCACCCCAGTCCAATGCCGGCATCTCCACATCTTCATGATAAAAGATTGCCTTTTAGAGTAACATCGCCCCTCCCTATTCCAAAGATCGCTGGATCAGATTTTAAATGGCCTCTGTGGCCTGTTACCCGAATGATATTCTAATTACAAGATCCAGCGAACAAGAGCACCTGACTAATTTAGAAGCAACATAGGACATCTTCAAGCACACGGTGTGTATATTGAGAAAGATAAAGAGTGTGACTCTTTCCAGACATCAGTCCAGTATTTGGGTCATGTTATTGATAGCAAAGGCATACCTAAAAAAATGGATGCTATTTTAGAAGTACCACGTTCAACAATCATGATGCAATTGAGGTCCTTTCTAAAGATTAGTAAATTATGGTAAATTTGCTCCTAACTTAACTACATTATTGAAGCCATTGCATAATTTACTATGTGTGAAACAGTCATGGGACTGGACAACAGAATGTGAGAAAGCATACAAGGATGTCAAAGATTCTTGGCAGAAATCTGAAGTACTGGTTCATTTTGATCTGAAGCTATCATTACTGCTTGTTTGTGACGCTTCACCTTATGGAGTAGGAGCACTAGTTTTACATATCATGCCTTCGGGATCTTTTGCTTTGTGTACTCTGACTAGCGCTGAATCCAGCTATGCTCAGCCAGAAGAAGCATTCAGTATAAATTTTGGCATACAACGGTTTCATCATTATTTATATGGCTGTCATTTCACATTATTGACTGATCACTGACCCCTAACTACTATGTTTGGACTGTATAAAGGCATACCATATGTTAGCCGCACTTAGATTGCAACGGTGGTCACTGATCTTAACTGCACACTCTTATTGTCAGCATGCCATGCTAATGCATTATCATGCTTGCCTTTAACTATTGAGCAATTGCCACCAACTAGTTTGCTAATATTCTTTATTTTTTGCTAGTCATAGAAGTTTACAGCATGGAAACAGGCCCATCGGCCCAATTCGCCCATGCCGCCCTTTTTTTAAGCCACTGAGCTAGTTCCAATTGCCTGCATTTGGCCCATATCTCTAGATAGCCATCTTACCCATGTAACTGTCTAAATGCTTTTTAAAAGACAAAATTGCACCCACCTCTAATACTACCTCTGGCAGCTTGTTCCAGACACTCACCACCCTCTGAAAAAATTGCCCCTCTGGACCCTTTTGTATCTCTTCCCTCTCACCTTAAACCTGTGCCCTCTAGTTTTAGATTCCCCTATCTTCGGGAAAAGACACAACTATTTAGATGATCTATGCCCCTCATTATTTTGTAGACTTCTATAAGATCACCCTACGTTCCAGGGAAAAAAATCCCAGTCTATCCAGCCTCCTCCCCTTATAACTCAAACCATCAAGTCCTGGTAGCATACAAGTAAATCTTTTGCCTGTGACAGCTTCTCAAATTCAGAGATATACCAGAAATGATCCCATGATTGAGAGGGTGATGGATATGATACTGAAAGGAACTATAGCTGGAATGCATTGTACGCATCCTGATTTGAAACGATGTGTGCCAAGAAAGTTTGAGTTGACCGTCCAAGGTTGATGTCTATTGTGGGGAATCCAAGTTATCAGTCCTCCTAGTCTGGATGAAGGAATTAGCACAGTTCTTTTTGGAGGCCAGGTCTGGATGCTCAGAATAAAAAAAAAGTGGGTGTGTGTCAATCCGGTGCACAAATAAGAGGTACACCACCGTTGTCTCCTTTATACCCCTGGGAGTGGCCTAAAATGCCATGGGAATGATTGCATGTAAATTTTGC